>NC_084664.1:135315465-136515465 GCF_028389875.1 Rhea pennata
ACTAATCACAATTTTTTTGTGAAGAAAGCAAAGTGAGAAGCAGGCAAATGAGGAATTAGAAGAGGCTCTTTCAGTAGGGTAATTAAGAAGTAACAGGTTTGAAGACATTGGCACTGGAGGTAGGTGAGAATCACCGCGTATCATCGGGGATTATGACTGTTTTCTCTTGCCACGCTGGCTATTCGGGTAATGCCCAATCAAGCTTAGAAAGTGCTTTCTGCCATTTCCTAGTACAGCGTGTGGTCATATCTGTGACTGTGCTCATGTCCCCTCCTCGGAAGAGGTGAGGACACGGTGTGTCCAGGCCCTGCGCACTGGACTGATCTGAGCATTTTTGCAGCCCTCTGCTGCACGTCCTATGCGTTTGTCTGATGAAATGCAGCGCTGGGACTACCTCAATACTAGCAATGATGAACAGAGTGTTAAAAAAGCTGCTCTGTAGGAAAAAAAGCCTGGACAGACCAGGAGTCAAGGAATCAGAAGCAGCGATTTGCGTAGGCAAAGATTCCCGCAAGTGTTGTGTGAGGTTGCCAGGACCCATCAGAAGAACTGTGGCCCCATAGTTCACTTGTCTGCTCGTTCTGGCTATGAGTATCAGAGCTCACTGACTGGGCTTGGTGTTCGGGGTAGCAAACGGACAGTGAAGAGTGGAGTCAATAACAAGTCACAGGTTCAAAAGTGTAGAACGTTTCTTTTGAGATATCACTTTATCAACTCAAGATTGAGGGTTGTCATTCTGAGCGAAAGTTTCCAAAGCTGTATTAAGTACCAACTAAAAGAAAATGGACACAGAAGACGGAAAAGCTTATTTACTTCCTTAAATGTTTTGGAAAACCCTAGCCTGAGTCCTTTGTGGATTTACGAGCAGAATTTTTGAAGGAGTTAATTTTTGTCCTAAATTTAAAGTCATCAAGTTACCAAGAGCATAGACATTCTCACAGCATGATTATTAACTTAAATAGATGTGGGTCAGGCCCTTCAGTGATCTTTTGGGAATACAATAAAATTCCCTTATTGCATTAAGTGGTAGTTTAATTATTTAGGAAAGGACATATAATTATCACTTAATAGATGGAAGAATTACTTGCATAACAGTTCGGTTCTCTCTCACAGTGATTTGGACCTAAATTGCATTACATGGGTTTTTGGTGGAAAAAAGGAGGAGGCAAGAGAAGGAACAATGTGATTTATATAAAATAAAGCAAGTTCACCCATTTCCTAGTTATGATCATTATAGGTGGTGTAATTGTGCATAATCACTGGTCCAGGTCTTAGTGTGCCTTCCTAGAAGCTGACTAAAGTTAGCATTGGCATATAAATTAAGATGGAAGTATGAGTTGTATTTGTTGGTATTATTAGTGTTAAGTAAACAAAGGGAATTTGTGTTGTATATTTAAGATTGAGAAACCTATTTTGTGAATAGCATGATATCCGCAAAGACTTCTTAGTTATTAGATAGCTGCAAAAGGACATGGTTAGGTTAATGGTAGGTAAGGAAAAAGGGATGTATAAAGAACACAGCAGTGTTCAGATATTGATAGACACTTGTAGTTGTCCCCATCTGGGGAAAATGGATTAATTCTGTAACATGTGCATCATGATTCCTATCTTTTAAAACAAAACAAACAGGCAAAAGGGACTGAATGCAAGGCAGTAATTTTAAGACATAGAATGTAGAAAAGTCATAGCAAAGTGGATAATTTAATTTCTCATCATTATTCTCCTGAAGAATTAAATTTGCAAGGTCATGTTAAGGCTTATTCAGTCAGAGGCATATCAGTGAAGGTAACTGGATTCAGATGAGTTCCCATCCAAGAGATTTTCACAGAAGTGATTGTTCTCTAAATACATTTACAAACCAGCATTGTCTAGACTCATGTTGCGTAATAAATCAAAGCTTGGTTTCCTGGAGCTGAGAACCTTCCTTATTTCAGGTTCTTATCAAAGAATGACTGAAATTCTGAAACCCACCTTCACACATTTAGTTTATAACGTATCACTGTATTCCATTTCTGTGCATGTACTTTATTCTTTTGATTCTTTTTAAAATTCTCCGCTGATACCTGTAATAGCAGAAGTATACTTAACATAATTCCCATGCCTCTCTAATACATAGTCACGGTAGAACAGACATGAAAAATATTAGTTACCCATACCAGGCATATACATTTATTCAATGTATCAGATGAGTATTTTCTCTAATTCGCATATTTAATATATAGCTGTATGTCAGGTGTTTCTGCAATTGAATATTGGAAGGAAATTTCAGAAGACAGAAGAACGGAAAGAAGGAAAGTAAAATTACTGTAGAAAAATTCTTACAGTATAATTTTTGAAAATTCTACTTTGTAAATTAGTTCACGTGGCAATAAATTTTCTTATTAACATTCCCCATGGAACATCAAGACAGACGGGGGGGATGTATCCATAAACTTTCTTCATCTGTAATTTCTCCTGCTATGTCCTTACATGGTTAAAACAATGTACAGTTTTAGGATATGTGGTGGGAAATAATATATGACAGCAAAAAAGTGACTACTTCTGTAACAGGGCAGAAATGATCCCACTTTTTGTTATCTAACACAGTAATGATTCAGCAATCCAAATATTCCTAAATCTCAGAACTAATTATTGAGTAAATGTCTGTGAGGGATCTTCAGTCTCCAACAGTATCTCATAATTATGTTTCAAAAGATTCTAAGATTTTTTTATTTAAAATAGGTGAATTTCTGCCCTGTCCCTTGCATACACCCCCTTCTCCTCAGAACCTTTGAAACTAAGTCAATATGCATAAATAGTTTTCCACTATTCCACTGTTGGAAAGTGATATTTGATCAAATAGGTAATTTGAAATATTCACAGAAAGTACATGGAGCAATAATTTCACTTTTACAAAATTGATGCTGATTTGTGAAGCAATCATATGAGAGTTCCCTTCCCTTTCTCTTAAACCTGCCCCTTAAATACTGCATGTTTTAGTTCTAAGGATCCTTCATTACGCTGCTTAATCATGTACGTGTTGTATTTCAACTACTGCATCGCTACTTGGAAATCTCTTTAGGACAGGGACTCCATTGTTTGCCATATTTGTCTTTTTGTACATAGTAGCACATGAAGGACACAGTGTAAATTAAAAATCATAAAAAACATACGGGACAAAATTAAGACCCTGTGAAAGCCATAAACAACTGGAATGGCTTATTAGGGTCTGGCTCTGTACCTAAAATGTAATTTCAGTCCAAAAGCTTAACCACTATCCTGGTGGTTTGTTTTTGTCAGCTGGCTTCTTTTATTCTAAAAATGCCTATTTTAAAAAACCAAGAGAGCACACATCAGAAAGACGGATTCTTTTTTGGTATGTAAGTTGAACTCCAAGCATTGCAGAAATATTTATAACGGTAAAATGGGGGCAAAAAGTCTTTCTGCTTGTGAGGAAAGGCTGTTTGACAGCAGTATCCCAGCTTGAAGGGGTTCAGGGCTTTTCCCTCGCCAAGGTCAGAAAAACACTCATAAAATAGCTTTGAAAAATGAGCAGTTGTGAAGGACACACAATACAGGGAATGAGTCCACTTCCTCAGACACCACCGGCACTACAAAACTTAGCTTGCAAATGATGATGGGTCAGTTGTATAAAATTGCTTGATGTATAAAAATTAGTCTTGAAAATGTCATACCCATTTTGTCTTGTATATACGGCAATCTGGCTTTTTATTTCTTTTAAAGAAAAATGAAAACATTGAAGTAGGGCTGTAACAGCTTCTTTAATTTTTTTTCTGTATTCTAAATTATGCTTATTCACCCATACACTCCCTCTCTGAGTATTCATTTAGAAGGAAGGTTTTGCAATAGTCACATTTAATTTATCAGGGTGCAATAATTTGTGTTTCCCAATCATCTTGCAGACTTTGGTTCATTATACTATTGTTTCACATGAGTAATTTAGCAAAGTTTGGATTGATTGACTCTAATTAACTAAAACTGGTTCCAGGCTGTGCATCTATTGTCATGGTAGCTAGCCACAAAGCCCCAAACTGTTCAGTAATGGCAATATAACACTATCGATATGAAAACTCCAGCAAATGTCTAACATTGGGCTTGTCAGCAAATGAAAAAAAGCAATAGTGGAGGAGGGAGAAAGGGACGTTAGGACAAGTATGTCTCAGAAGGCTTTGGGGAAATGCAGTTTTCCAGCGCTGTTGGGGCCCTGATCTCTTTACTTATCATCATCTAGGCCTCCAACATGGAAAGAAACGCAATCCAAGCTGGAGGCGTGCACACTGTTTTGTAGAAGAAAAATTCACATACTTCTTGTTCAAAAAACCTCCAAAAGAACATGAAACTCTGGGGTAAATTAAGACTTTCTTGAACAATGTATGTAGGCTTCTCCTTCTGTGTATTTTAAAAGCAAAAGTCTTTTCCCTTGTTTTTATGCTAGACCACATGCGTGAAGTCTGAATCTCTATCTTTTACCATCAAGGGGGTTTAAGCACTAAAAGTAGTATTCCCTTGTGCCATTGGAGACCATTGGACATTGGAGAACCAGCTGCACTGAAAGCTTATGAAAACAAGCAAATGTTCTTCTCTTGGCTTGTTCTTTTGAGTTACACTGAAATTAGGTAAAACTAATGAGAACCTCAGAGGATGAGCTGCCTCTGCTGGCAGCTGCATACAGGACTTTGGTGCATCCAGAACTTGCAGGTTGGAAAGCATAAAGCTTTTATGCCACAGGCTACGTGCTCTCCAGAAGTGCATCACCTGAAATATCAGCCCATGCATACAAAAATCTGCAAAAACTATAGTTAGAAGAACACTCATTGAAATGCCAATGTCAAGCTCAGAAGTTAGAAAATGCCAAAGCTAGTTTCCTTCGCTTGACCTATCTGACTGAGTCACTACAGTCTCCAGTGTCTTGCTCAGGTACTGTTTCTAGGAGAAGACCTGCAGGAGCTGGTGTTTGCTACAGCCAAAGAGCAATTCCTTGGTGTGTTGTTTAGCCCTCACCGTGCAGTATGGGGCTTCCTGCTCCATTTTTAACACATGTGATTCAAAAACACAGTTCAAATGCAGAATTGTCCTTTGTTTCTAGTTTTCCTCTGTTCTATAATTTCAGAACGTGTCATAGCCCCCCTTCAATGTGGGAATGAGGACTCCGTTTTCCAGAGGCATGTTGTGCAAGCTTTGCACTGTTTAGAGCTGCGCAGACAGCAGCTGCATGGAGCAGGCTTCATCCCATGGCACCCTCAGGGGCTGCCCTCGGGGCCGCGTGGCTGTGCAGGAGGGCCAACCCACACTGTGACCGAGCTCAGCCTTTAACACAAGTAGGTACTAGGGTGGGAGACACCCGTAGTTTTTCCAAGCTGGTACAACTAGTCATAGACTGTTCCCAAAAGTTCTGTGTATTTTCCTTTCTCTGCCAGCCTGGACTGCAGGATTGAGAGTGGAGGCTTGCAGGTAGGCGCTACGGGGAGCCCGGGTCCTGCCGGGTGCCTGCACACAGCTCCCATTGACTCCGGTGCAATTTACATCCCTAGGAGTGATGGAATTGGGTCCCCGAGCCCGGCGCCAGCCCTGCTCTGACTCGCTGCGTGCCTTTGGGCAAGTCATTTAACACCAGGCTGTGATACCTCTCATTGAATTACACATTACACCAAAAAGGGTCTCACGGAAGTCAATGGAGCTACTTGTGGAGCGCTTGTACTTAGTAAGTGTGTCACAATCTGGCCTTCACTTAAGTTTTGCCTTTTATAGGAAATTACAGACTCGTTTCCAAGGCTGTGGGGCTTAATTAGTTTATGTTTGCAAAACACATCTTAGTGCTGGTGAAAGGGAATAACCGTTGTTATGATGATGATGTGTTCAGCGTATGGTGAAGTCTTGGGTTTGTTTAGGCTTTGCTCCATTTATTACACACACACACACACACACACACAAAAAGAGTCCTTCCTTTGCAATCACTTGAAAACCTGTTTCTAGGAATGGTGCACTCATTCTTCTGTCAGGAGAGTTAGGAAAAAATGCAGCAAACTCTTTTCGGGCAAAGTTCCCCAGAGCCTGAACCCACGCTGCAAATCCAACAGCCACCGCGGGCTGATGGGGCCCGACCGACTGCAGCTAACCTGCGACACAAGCGTGGTTCGGATTGACTTGTTGGGTATACTTACCCAAACACAAATGCCATTCCTTTTTCTTGATGCAGAACATGCTCTTTTTTTAACCCTAACCTATATTGTGCCTTTAAGACCTGGCATTAGTAAACAGTTTGTTTTTTCATCAGCTGAAACGGTTTTTTGAATCCTGTTTTTTTGTTGGTTTTCTTTTTTTCTTTTTCTTTTTTTTTTTTTTTTTTTTTTTTTGTTTTTTTAATCCAAGTATGGTTCTCATGGTGTAGTAAATGACATTAGGCTTTTGTAAATTCTTGCAGAATATAACAGATCATTGGTTTTATAACACAGTCACTGCTTTTGCATTCTGATGAGATTATTAGTAGCAGCCTAGAATACAACATCCCTGCATACTGTTAGTTAAAAAAAATAAAAGTTTACTAAATGGTCTCTTGTCAACTGTATCTGAAAATCATTATAGTTTCTCTGGTTTCCTTTACATGGAGGGGTTCTTCTGTGAGCTGGTGGATTACGTCAGTAGGAAGTTACAGAATTATTACAGAGATGATGTTTATTTCTCTGTAGCATTGTTTGTTTTTCTACAGAAAACCTGGGTTTTTTAGTATTTATGTATTAGTCGTAAAATTTTTTCACATACCCAAGATATGCAATATGGTATCTGAGCTCAGTAAAAATATTTTTCCTTTCATATTTTGACTGCAATTACATCAGATATTTTTGTCTTATGTCAAAGGAAATACAGATCAACCAGTCTTCTGATCTTTTCACATATCCTGTCTTACAGGCCTACGGCAGTTTCATTTCCAATGAAGACATGAACCACCTGATTTTTCAGGCCAGATTCCCTCCCCCCGTGCATTGCAGCCCCCTCCGCCTGCCTCCCCCTGGGGCTCCAGGCTCGTGACCTCAACGCAGCCCAGAGCAAGGTGCCACCCTTCAGACCCTACTCGCAAGGCAGACTGGAAGGGGGAATTTTAACACAAATGCATTTTTAAATAGCTAAAATTGTGTTGGAATTAAGAACTGGCTACTAACATGCAACATTTTCTCTGTTTCCATACAGTTATTAACATACATCTGTATTAACACCATGACAGTCCACACTACAAATTGATACAATACCAAATAAAGAGCCTGCACTGTGCATCATAATGACTCTAGAGGAGCCATTACATCTGATATAGTCAATATTATACATTTTTTAAATGTATAAATGAATATTTAACTGAGAGATCTGATCTGCTCCAGCGGTTCTGGTCTATCAGAAACATAATATGCATTTTAAAAAACTGCTTGCATACATTTCACATTTTCACCTGAGACGTAGAACGTTAGATTGCATATAAACATTTTCTTTTCTATGCCTGTCCAAGACATGTTTGTTTCAAAACAAAACAAAAATAAGAGGGAAAGCTGGTAAAGTATTGGTTGTATTGTCTCATCGTGATATCATGAGCTTTTCTGTCCCACTGAAGCCCAAATCAGTGCTCTCTCTCCTTGCACTTCCCTCCAGCAGATTTTGCTCCACATCCCCAGCACGGCATGCGAGTATGTTTTTAATACAGCTGTGAGGAGTGGCAGACCTGCATCTTAGCAGATCAGAAGGAGCATCATGGGGCTTCTACTGATTTACTCCACTCAAGCTCGTGGCTCGGCCACCAATCTTGCACTGAGAGGTGAGCAGCACATGCTGACGCATGCGACACCAAAAACGGAGGGGGGCTGAAATGCCACCTGCACCTGTGGGTTAAATGGGCAGGAGTACCAGTGAGCCAGGAATTCAGTTATGAAATTTTGAAGAATGCAGCTATATTTGGAATGAGATCATATCCTGCGTTTTTTGTGGACGGGGTGAATCCACGTAAAGCCACGTACCTGTGTGGCATGTCGGTGTGGGAACACCTGACCTGGTGGAGTTGGCATCACTCCAGACTGGATCTGGACTTGAGCATGGGGTCACTGGAGGGCTTCCCCCAAGGTCTGCACACACACTGCTGATGGGAGATGCTGAAGACAATCATCACAGACCTCCCCCCGCCCCCAGCTCTTCTTGAATTTGCTGCCATCACCATGAATGGCTGCTCATCTGACTCACCTATTTTGAGAGGCCTGGGCAGAGGACACATCAGTTCGTCTGTCTTTATTATGAGGGATGAGGGACACCTGTTGACATCAATCCCTACCGATAGATATGGAAATCAAATGGCATCAATGACTCGATATTAGGAGGTATCGATTTTGACAGGTGCCAGTGATGACTGATAGCAAAATCAGATGACTGTAGAGATCAAAAAAAAAGAGGAAAAAAAGAAATAAAGAAATAAAGAAAAAAAGGAGAGGAGGGAAAGGGTCAAGGGCAACAGTTATCTGAAATACACAAGAGGATACATTTTCAAAGGCAGTCTCTGCTTTTATTCTTGCAATTCTGGGAATGTACATGCTTGCATGTAAAAAATTTCAAATGTGCATGCAAATGGTCTTACTGCCTTTCTTGTCAGTCCCTGTGTATGCACACCTGTGTCCCTGTATGGTAACCAGGTTAATGCACAACATGGCTTAACTCTACAACTGCTCAGAGACGTACAGCAACTACTTGCCTTCAGCTAGCAATCCTCTCTCTCACCCATTACAGCTCTCTTTGGCTTCCTCCTTTATATCTCTAAGGAGCTTGTACATTCTCACATGCATATGTAAGAGAACTAAATAGTGCAATCAGTAGAAGAGCATACATTAACATTTTTATTATTAATTACTCTTATACATCCATGGGTGTGCACAGTATTTTCCAGGCTAAATGCAGCTTGCCCACCTAAGGAGGATTAGGATTGCACCATTGCCAACATTGTCAGCTCTATAGTGAATCCTACTCATAGATTTTCCCTAAAAGCACTAGTTCCTGGAGTCAGGTGATTATGTGAGAAGCTTAGCTTGGATTTTTAAGGAAATGCTGGTTTCTGTCACCTGTAGCTGGGGTTTGAAAGTGTGTAACTTCTCATAATATCAGTAACAGTCAGGTATGTCTAATTTTGTCTATATTTATGTTTCTTTTATCAGGTGACACACTGGTGTGCACATGCACACTCTAATGTGCATGTAGAAGTAATGCGTGTGCTGTGGCTGAAGGATGCCACATCAGCACCTCAAACATGCAGAAAGGCATTTCTGAGAACAGCCTGGGGGTGACAGCTGAACAGCTACAGCCGTAACTGTAATAGGGGCCGTGGGCAAATGTGGATGTCAGAGAAGTGATTAGTGATTGTAGGGAAATCAGAGGCAGTTTTGAAGGGAGGTGCAGTTTCTTGTATCCTGGGCTTTCTTGACCTGCCAGGTGAGAGGATACGGGTCTGGGTGCAGGTGCTGTTGGGGTATATCCTCCTTTATTACTAAAATAGATAGATTACTAATGCAAGTTCTGAGTGCTTGGTGCTGTGCAGGACCAAAAGATGGTTGTCCTTCATTGAAAGAGCTTCAATTCAGAGATGACCACCAGGCTAGACCAGCAAACAGCTCTGCACTGCACAGAAGAAATACATTTTAAAAACAGCTCCTGATCTTACACTTGTCTCCCATTCTCATATCAGAAGAATAATTCAGTGTGCAAATATTATTAAAGAAGAAATGTATGAAATAATCAGGAATCATTTCTGTCAAATGGATATAAGATGCTAATTGGTGGTGTGCTGAATCCCAGAGATGCTTGACATTCAAAAAGTGAGTGAAGTACGGCAGAGCATTTGTATAGGCCATCTGGAGATGTACACCATACTCTACACTTGATGAGAAAGTCACATTAAACTGAAATTTCTGATTCCAAGACCTAAATATGCATCACTCCAGGCTTCAAATTTCATAGATTGCTGGGAAGATCATGGATAAATAGCAATCTGGCACATCTCCGACTAGACGGAGACATATGCCATCGAGAGAAATGCTTTGTGCTCCATTCCTTATGATATTATTAAAGTCTGGAAGAACTTTTATAAAATTAAGAAGCAAAAATTTCAAAGTTCACGTTCTTATTTGTGTGCAGTTCTGGATCCTGGAGAATTTGGCTGTGAAAGTTCTGCAGAGACAAAGATATCCAAGTTTCATATTAGCCCAGTACCATTATAGAGGGAGGAACATGCAAAGCACAGCCAGAAGCATCATACAGAACTGATCCGTGACAGCTTCAGTTTTCTTACAAAGCCAGGACATCTCTGGTAAGAGAAAAAAAAATGTCGCAAGAACAGGTAGTTGCAGTAGCCATACAACACCCATTCATTTTTGAGTTTCTAGAACTGTGTAGCTTGTGTTACTAAACGATTTCAGTTCTTGCTATAAGTTACTATCACACAGCACTTATACAGAACGTAAAACCTTAAAATGATCTAGATGGTAGTGTCTAAGACACCACACTGCAACTGCACCCACTGTTACTTTCTTCATATATTATCACTAATTCTTTGCAGTGCTAAGGATCTACAAACTACACTAATATGTCCAGAATCCATCATATTAGATGCAAACACAGAGAAAAATGTTAATCAGATCCCAGACAGTCAGCAAGCTATGAGTAGAGAAGGGACAGCAGATGTCTGGAGCTTATGTAGTGAGGGAGTTTTATACAGCAGGAAAGGTAGCGGTCTCAGCATAGCAGTGGTAGAATTGGTGTTAATTTGTATGGGTATCAGAGAAAAAAAAATAAGGAAAATTAAGTTCATCCCGGGTTTGAAGACCAGCAAGCGATAAAGGGAAAGCAAGTGGGAGTTGGTATCATAGGCCAGGGAGAAGTCAACATCTCACCAGTGCCAAGAGCTTGTAAACCTACAACAGTTTACAATGGATAGGGAGGCTGAAATTTTGACAAATTATATTGAAAATATATAGATTATATATCCAATTATATAGAAAAAATCTCATACATTTGGATATGATGCTGGTAGAAAGGAAGGTCAAAGCTGAACCTGTTCTCCAATATAGTGGCCCAAGCACAAGCAATATAAATAAATAGAAGACAGAATGTGACATTTTCAGGTTTCTCTGTGGCTGCTCTGAGATGTCGGTGCTTACCCTTTTCCTGTCCTTTCTAATTGTATCGCAGGCTTCCTGAACAAGGCTTCGGGCTTAAATGCATTTTGTAGCCTGCCTTAAAAATGGCTTTACATGGGACAGAGATATAAAAAAATTATTTGCACTGTCTACAGTGATTGCCAGAGAAAGAAATCTTGCAATTCTGCAAGAAATTCTTAAATAAATGTAATAAAAACATGGCACAAGACCCTGCTACTCTATGCAGATCTTCAGGAGCAATGAACACAGAAATGACAAAGAGTGTTTCCGTCTTAAAGTACTGTCCAAGGTGCAAGTTGAAGCACTGAGAGCTTCACACTAGTGCTAGATGTAGACAAGTTGGGATTCTCTGCCGTTCACTGGCAAAAGCCTTTGGAAAATAGCTAGATATATTAATATAATTTTTCTAAATACTTTAAATAAAATAATGTCACACTAGTAAAAATTATGTGTAACACGGTCTCCCACAACACAAGCAGAGGCTGCACAGCTGCTTTCATCCTCTTTAAGCTAGTGGAAAATGCATGTTTGCATATACACTCCACCTGGACTCACGTCTTTATTGAAGCCAATGGGAAAGCAAAGGTGGTGCCATTCCAGCTTTGCTTGAATACCTTGCATGACAGAACTGGTAAAACGGAACTGAAGTACTATGAGTTTCACCCTTGTAGCTCTAGGGAGATGTCCACCAACCCATTAGTGCTGCTGGGCAACCCATTAGCCTGCAGCACTGCCAGCTGGGGCTGGCAGGCAGAGAAATGATCACTGCAGTGTGGCTGTGCTCATCAAACCCTAGAGCACAGTGATAAGTAGTTATTCTTCTTAACAAGGCTCATCTACAAAGTTTTAATGATATCACTCTCTACCATAAGTCTGCTAGGTACAAAGTCATTAATGGTATTTGAGGCCCTGATGTTATCCATGTGCAGACGATGTCCAGCTTCCCCACTGCATTAGATTGAGCACTAGCTGTTTTCTCCTCATAGGTGCTAAGACAGCCAGAAGAGCAGCTCTGAGAAAGCTGAATTCAGGTAAGAATTGACCATACTGTATGGCAAGGCAAGAATATCCAGGGAGATAGTCATAAAGGTGACGTTATATTTTATCAGACTGGCATGTGAGAGAGAAGGCCTGTGAGTTATACTTGGTTTCTCATCTCTCTTGAAACCTCATACGGACTGAGATTTTCAGACAATTAGGCCATCCTTTCCCTGGGCAATGACTGATGTAGTCCAAAATATGCCATCCCATTGATCTTTACCTCAGCCTGCAACTGGTGTAGCATATGATGATGCAGAGTCCCTCCTCCTGATCAGGGTCTGAGCCCAAGGCTATTCTGGAGGCCGTTTCCAATCAGTTTGATCTTTTCACTTGAAAATATTTGTATGGTTAGGAGACAAATGTATGAAGAAACCTAGTGTCTATAATTATCTCCTCTTCCTCCTCCTACCCTACCACCATTTGCTATGATCGTGTCATCTGGTGGGATCATTTTTGGAGGCAAGATATTCCCAAAGGAAGATCTGTCATTCAAGTAGTAGTATTGCTGTGGTTGTAATGATGCAAAGACTGAGCAGATCAGGGTTTATAGAAAGAAGTAATATCTCCTCTTCGACCAGCTAATATATTTAGAATAAATAGGCTGCAAGCTACACATATCCTTCTTCAGCTCATTCTCAGTAGTCTGTCTTGGGACAAAATATGCTGCCAAGCCACTTTTCCTACAGCCTTTTGGCATGTTGTAAGAAATCTGCATCAAAAAGCAGAGGTATTTCACTTCTCTAAAGAATCTTGATTGTTTTTCCTGAAGGTGTAGTTTCACATCTGGTTCTAAAGTATCTAGAATCCCATCAAAACCATTATGATACAAAGCACTGAGCCAGCACAGATCCATTCGGTAGCTTTAAATTTGTTCACAAATATTGAAGGCAGATTGGCAGAATCTAGATCATGATGGATCAGGTGTCACCATACTGCTCTAACTTTTTGCCAGATCAGACAGTGTCTCTCCTCCTGTGGCCAGCATAAACTTGGTATCAGCACTGCTTTGTGCTTTCAGTCCAGTTCTACTGAAATGCAGTTGTGTGTCTTGCCCTCTTCACATCTAATTTTGGGGCTCTCCAGTTTGAGGTTCTCTTAAATTGATCCTGGGTTAATTAACGTGAAACTGTGCTTCTGTGCTTTGGCAGCAAGGTGGGACACTAATAATTCACCAGTACATGAGGCTGAAGAGCTGCAGAGATCACCTTGCCTGCTCCTCTGCCACAAGAGAGAGGAATAAAGCTAGAAAAAATCCTCACAGATTTGCCTGACCTGTTATTAAGAAATCTGGTGTGGCTGCAGGTCCATATCTTCCCTGAAAAATTTGCGCTTCACTGCTCTTATTTCTAGGAAGCTTTTCCGTATGTCTGAATGTAGTCTTCATTACTACAGATTGAATTTATCACTTCCTGTCCTACCAGTTATGTTATATTCTTTAGGATTAGGTTTGATCCTTTATTCTTAATGCAGATTCCAATGGCTTATAGAGTTGTCAGACAGAGTTTTTGTGAACAACTTTCAATTGGGCAACTAATCATTGGATCTGTTTTCTGTTACTGTGATTCCAATTCTGCATGTGTATACATGATTGACTTTTAGAAACATAAGTGGTCCTAAGGCAATGACACCTGTGGATTTACAGCTGAGCATGTGCTTAAAGACTTACAGAATCAGGATTATGTAGTAATCATGTTGTGGTATAAAAATCTTCTAGTTTCAATCCTGGACTTCAGTTATCCTAGGGCATAGGTAGTTCTTCAAATCAAGAGTACCTAAAAGTCATTTCTGACATTCAATAACTTTGAAATTCAGCAACTGGTTTACGGCTATATAGTAAAACAGTCATGGTACAAAACACATTGGTGTTTTGACAGACTATATTGTCTTTCCTAGAGTAGTATATTTATGTTTAATTTGCAAACTATTTGCACACATAAAATACTTTGTATAAAGATCAACTATTAGGAATACCCACTGCTTCTCCATAATAATTACAGATGACATTCAAAATGTTGTAAAAATCAATGTATTATTAAGGATAGAGTTAACTAAAATACAAATAATATTAGATCATGACCTAAAATTAACATTCTAAAGTAGTTGTCTTCAGGGATTCATTTTGAAATATCTATTGGATATTTTGCCCCTTCTGTGGGTGTTGATGAAAAAGTAATCAGACTATCCAGAAAAGTTTATGAGAGAAATTGAAAAAACATTTTATATTAATTTGAATGAAGAATACAATTCCATAGTAAAAAAGCACCTAATAATCTGCCTATTTATTTTTCTTTGTTAAAATTTGGTAATAAATTTTTGAACTCTCTGAGCATCTCAGATTTTTAACTCTGGTGAAATTTGACCAATTAATAATTCTACAGCAGATAATTCTTAGTAAAATGCCAACAAGGTTAAATGAGATGCAGAACTCCTAGTATGAGAATGTAATAGATGCTCTCTCATGAGACTCCCAACACCAAGCTCTATTACATTTCCTTAAGTTAGCTTTGGATTTGTGGGGGGAACAGTGCTAAGCTCAGCCCGTGGAAACTTTGCTATATGTTGTCAGAAACGTGCTTCCTCTCTGTCTGCCCTTTTTCACTTCAGCCTCCTCACAGACAGAATCTTCTGCACCAGAATTTAAAAAGGATAAAACATTAACAACAATATCCAGGTTAGCAGCTCCTTATGCAGTTAGTAGCTGATGATTGGTGAGGAAAACTCAAAGCTGCTCAGCTTTGAGAGGGCTAGCAGGATGAGGAGAGCATGTCAGGAGGTGAGGCTGAAAGCCTGGGAGGAGGGCACAGGGTGGACACTGAGAAATGACAAGGTGGACAGAAGCCACCCAGGCCACTGAGTGCAATGGGAGCTCCAGGGAATTGCTGCCTCAGGAGTGCCTCCGCGGCAGCGCTAGAGGACACCCAGCCCTCCTGGTGCTCTGTCCACCAGCTGCTCGGCTCAGCACTGTCACCAGCCTCAGCACATCCACTGCCCACTTCCAAAGCTCCTTTTCCTGCCTCTTGCTTGCTTTTATCCTCGGGCTTTGATGTTAAGATATCTGTTGCTACTGCTCCCTCGGTACTGGCAATCTCTGCTTTCTATGGTCCACCCTAAGCTAACTTCTCCCCTTGAGAAAGGGGAAAAGTTCCAGAAAAGGGGGGACCAAAGAGAGAAGAGGATGAAATGGAGAAAGAAATACGGCATTTCCTATATATAAAAACCCTCTAAACAGAAAAACTATGTCAATGTGACATTGAAGGTATGAATGCAAGAGGACACGTAATATAGAAGTTAGACTCCTCACTTTTAATCAAGTGATAACTAATATATTAAATTAGTGGGGGCCACTACCAAATATCAAGTCTATCTCATGTAACTTCTTTAATGGATTATGATGGTATATGTAATTGAGGTCAGGAGAAGAATCTCTTTGAGATTTCTGTTAACACTTCTTCTTCTCTCACCATCACTTTCTGTTTTTATTCTTATGTCCTTCGTGTTTTCCGTTTGCTTGACGATAGCAGCACAGCACAGTGCTGAATCGATGCAAGGTACAGAAACAAGCACTCTGTCAGCTTTAGATCACTTGAGCTGGCTAATGAACCTCCAAGATTTTCTAGTGAGTGGCACAACACTACCTGTGACACTTGGATATTTTGGCTTCAGTCTTGCTTTGGTTAAAGAGCTATTTAATTAGAAGAACAAAATGTTAGCAATTCGGTAAATATCACATTAATTTCAGAGTGTAATTGCTAAACATGAATTATACTGATAGCTGGTTAAGAAATTGCTTATACCTTAAGAGTAATTATACAGTGGTTACAATTTGTCTTGTTATAAAAATATGTCAGATATTTTACAGTGGATTCCCTCTTCATCGACAGCTATCACATTGTAGCATCTGGGATACAGCGTTCCCTCCACTCTGGTTGCCATTTAAATCTTTGCAATAATGAATGCTGCCTCGGTACTTGCAGAATTTCTCACACTGTGTGCCTGCCTGTAGGATCCTTCATAGTATGTCAGACATGGTCCAGATGTTCCCAGCAGTGCTACGTATAGGCAGTGTTGTGAGCGATAGTTATGATTACTGGCTATGGCAGAACTGTGAAGGTGTTAATGGCACCTACCCCACTTAGAAGAATTACAAAAACTCAATGGTATCATAGCAAGTATGAGATTGTTATATATAGTTTTCTTAATGATACTCTTATGGAAAAGCCTGACATAATGATGTCTTTTTCCATAGGGTATTTATAGCACCCTATGCCATACTGGAAGAAGTATGCAATATAAATGCTGTTTGATTCAGTAAGTTAGTCCTTAAGTTCTTCAGAATTTAAAAAAATTGTCTGCTAAATCTCATCTGTTATTCAGAGAAATTTCTGTTGAATCCTATTGGTTTCACCCCTACTGCCTTCTCCAAGTTCCACTGTTTTTATGGTGAATCAGGATGGGCTAAAAAGGATGAATATGAAGATCTAGAAATGAGACATTTTTCCAGGAGGAAAGGTACATACATAGGATGTCCTTTCCAGGTGCTGAGTTATGGAATTTCATTTTGCTTAGCTAAATTCTCCTTCCAATTTCTACTAGGTGCAAAATTTTTCTTTATGTGCTGTCATAAACTCTTCTTGTTGTGCACTGCTAAATACCTACCTCCAACTGTAGGTTGTGTTTCAGTGGTTTGTTTCATATTTGTTTCTATTTCTTTATGTTTGTAAATGCTTTGGAGTCCGTCTCCATAAAAGGTGCTACATAAAATGTAAACTATATTTTAATATTATGAGCACCATCGCTTACAGGGAAAGCTCTAAATATATTTCATTCTCATTGTAGTCTATCAAATTAATGTAATGATGAGCATTAAGGCTCTTTGTAAATCAGCTGAAGGATGCTGATATCTTTTTTTCTCCAAGTCATGTAGAACTGCATAAAGCCAAATGCAGAGATATGACACAGAGTCTCATCATTGTTACTTTGCAGGATAGATGCGCGGAGATGACTACATGGCAACAGCTGTGCAAGTGACCTCTGTGCTTCTGATCTACTTTACAATCCAGTTTGCATGAATGGGAGAGAGAATTAGGACTCATGTTAGGTCCAAAAGCTGGATTTCACACAGCTGCCCATAAGATCTATTCATATTCCAAGTATTTGCATCTCTGATTCTATGGAGGTTGAGTCAGGAGGTGCTGTTCTTTCATCTGAGTGGCCTCAGAAAAGCCAGAATTTTTTGTTATATTCTGAGAATACAATGACCTTCAAATCAGCTCACCTTGGACCACAGTTTCAAAAAGCTTATATTTCAGCTTTTCCTTGTATAGAGTGCCTTTAATGTTTACCCTCTTCTTCACATTTTACCATTTTGAGATCTGCATTGTGGACTGTGAATTAAAATTGGACACATACACACACACACACGCTTCTAGGCAACCCAGGCTGAACATGCACTGGGACTGTTCAGGTGACATAAATGGTGGGAAGCAGGGGTAATGTCTGTGTTGGAGCTATTTGTGTAGCTTTAGGGAATGATTTCCTTGGGCTCTACACTGTACTGTTATATGCATAGTGTATATACCTAGGTATATAAAGCACTATTGTAAAGAAATTATTTCCTCTGAAGTGAACCTGGCAACATTAATTTTGCATCAACTTTTTTTTTTTTTTTTCCAGTGGGAAGTTCGAGGATTTTTGTTTCTCTTGTGCTTGTTCTAACAAAAGTATGAAAAGATAGACTGTGGTTTTTGGTGTGGTCAGGAAAATGGAAAAAAGTCACATCTGCAAATCTCTAGTACAAGCCAATTTTCAATGGTGAAGAGTTTTAGCTACCTTTCAACACCCATGTTTGAGGCCTGCTGACAAAGCAGGTGAGTGTCTTTGTGCTCTAGTAATTTTTCTCTTCTATCAAATCTGCTGTAAGCAAATGGGAGTGACCCTCTTGCTAGCGGTTCCATTAGAGATTGGAGAGATGTCAGAGACATGCTGGAGGTGGTGAATGACCCCAGAATGTTTGTAAGGGCCATGTGGTTGCCATCCTGTCCCCAAAAAGCTCATCTCCACATTCTTTGCTCTGGAGTCACATTTTTGCAGCTGTGCTTGGTGCAAGGTAAGGGATGGGGTTGCTTTAAGACAGTAAAGTTTAAAAAAGCCTGAAGAGCTGGGTTGGAGAGAATGGAGGGCTAAAGTTACTGACAGTTCATGTGAGGGCTAAGATGGCCGGAGCTCTTGGCAATGGGATATATTAAGGAAGCAATAAATCTCTTGCAAGACTTCAGGGAAATGGGTCATTGATGGCATCATGTGTTACACAAGCGCTTGTCATTCTTAAAATTTGTTAGCTATGTTGTATGGTGGTGAAAACATCCACCTTATACATGTCTGTTCCCTGCTATATGGCCCCTCAATACAGAGCAGGTATCAACAAGCTGGAGCATGTTCAGCAGAGGGTCACTAAGATGGTCAGGGCTGGAGAACCTACCCGTGAGAAGAAGCTGAGGGACCAGGACTTGTTCAGTCTGGAGAGGAGACAGCTTTGAGGGGACCTAACAGCAGCCCCCAGCACTTATGTGGAGCTTATCAAGACGATAGAGCGAGGCTCTTCACAGCTAGGTGGGAGGATGAGAGACAACAGGCATAATTTGAAACAAGAGATGTTCAGACTGGATATAAGGAGAAACTCTTTCCCTGTGAGGACAATGGGGCAGTGGAACAGGCTGCCCAGGGAGGCTGTGCAGTCTCTGTCCTTGGCAGTTTTCAAGACCAGACTGGAAAAGGCCCCAAGGAACCTGGTTTGACGTCATGGCTGAGCCTGGTTGGAGAAAGTGTTTGAACTGGAGACCTCCTGAGGTCCGTTCTGACCTGAATTATCCTGTGATCCCATAGAAAAATTCTTTCTGGTAGAAGCATGTAATACAAACTGGGCTGACAATTATGGTGAAAAACATTGCTACATAATAGTTATAAAAATGTTTTTCAGAATTGTGAATATTTCAGAATCATTTTAGCTCTAAAACCCCCTTTTTGTGACCTCTCCAAACTTCCTTAAAAGAATTATCCTGTGATAGATGAAATGGAAACTGTTAGGAAATTGGTTTGCATGGGAAGAGGGGGGCAGTTAGAAGAAAATCAAGCATTGGGTGCTCAGCAGGTACTAATTGGGTGGTTAGTTGTGAAGAAACTGCTTCCCCCAGGTACTGGGATAACGCAGCGCAGAAATGACTTGAAATATGGATGTGACCCAATACTTCCCTTTTAATTCAATCTTTTTTCCAGCCCATCGCTGGAATTTACACAACGTTTTATTGACTATGGTATCAGAAGCTATCAATTTGCTGCAGCCTCATAAAAATAAAATAGTGATACAGAAGAGAAACTGCTGTGTCAGACACACTTCAGCTATTCCCAGCTTTCCTCGACCTCTTCATCTACCCTCTCATCATAAACATCACTATTCCATTTGCCTCTTGCCTCTCTCAACCATTAAAACAGAGAAACAAAAACATAGCTCAGAAGCTGTTAATACAAGATCCAGAAATGTCAGATATTCAATGTCTGAAATATTTGTTGGCATCAACTAGTCAGAAGGAACAAACAAACAAGTAGCACAAAAACAGGTGTGTCTATGGGTTAGCGAGACTAAAGCAGGGCTATATATTCAAATTGGAGCAAGGGTGTTGTATCATACCATGATTGCTGTGGCAATTACCCATTTTAACGCATATTAGTGCAAACAGCTGTGCAAAATCCATATAAATGGTGAACATAAGTAATATGCTTTAATTAAAAAATTAGAAAGCTGGGTTTTTTTGAAGTGGGTAAATGCATTTTGCTTGTCCTGCTTGCTCCCTTATGACGTGAATATCTCTCAGGCAGCAGCAGAAGAGGTGCACAGTAACTGTTTACTTCTTGATTGAATTCCACATGTGTTAAAAATACATTGTTTTGGTGAGTTCAGTAGTTTGTTTTGGAATACTCTCCTTTTGGGTCTGAAAATCGTAGACCTTCTGCAATACGTATGCTGATTACTGTATCTTATGCATGGCCACCTGTCAAAGACAGAGCACTGAACAAAACATAAAATAGCCTGGGTTTTTGAGAATTATGTGTTGTGACCTTACAGGTGGCTCTGATAAAATACAGGAGCTGCAGGTATTCAGACCAAAAATACGGTCCTGGGTGAGGGTGACTTGAAGGTGCCTTTCACTCAAAGCCATGAAGAACCATGACTTATTGTTTTCTGTAAAGAGACAAAAATGTTAGGACAAAATGAAAGATGAGACCCTAAAGGTCTGTTTTTGTCATGACAGTCTGTGCCTGCTAACAGCCCCAGTGCGTAGCCCCTGTTAACCTCACCGCTCAAATGTCGGGGCTTGCAGACTTCCCCAGGAAGTTTCAAGTCCGTTAGTCGTGCATTGGCTGATGAGAATTGTTCCCTTAAGTATATTCCCAAAGAGATAAACTTTATGCTGTATGCCAACTTTATGGTGCCATAAAAGTTTGGGTTTGAGGTACCTTACTGATTATCTATTAGGTGGAAGAAAGAGAATAAAACAACCAATTAAACAGTAGCTCTTGTACATGTATCTTATCTAACCTGCTAATTGAAAAATGGCCCCCATTTTTCCCTCCCCCACCCATTTCCATGTAGCATTTCAAGAACTCTGTCCAAGAATATCACTCTATGAAAAAAAACATCATCTCAAAATTATTAAAATCTCTGTGGGAATTCATGATTAATTTTAAGGCCTGGCAGATTAAAATACATTATTATGTACACTCTAGTGCATCCTTTCAGATATTTTCAGAATCTGATTTTGCTCTCTTGATACACACCAATGATTCTACATGTATCTAGTAGATTGCAAGGAATAGATTAGCATTAAAGAGGCAGTATTGTGTTGTTAGGTTGTTATGTGTAACTTGTGCTCATACATTAAGAAAAATGTAGCTGGCATTCCCTTGGACATGACCAGACCCCTTAAAAAAAAGAGAGAATTATTAATAGTTCATTGTAATGCATTTGTAGAGCACTTCTGAAATTTTGACCTTTAGTACATTAACTGGCTGTTTTTATCCAGCTCCCAGCAAAGTGAGATCTACAGTAGCCTACTTAGGAAATGGAAATAATGGGCTTATTAGCAGGACCTGTTAAACCTTCAATTCCTGAACAGAGTATCTTCTACATTTAGCACTGGATATAGTCTTGCAATGAATCTATGGTTCTGAACAGCAGAGTTAGCAGCATTTAGCTTCAAGAAAGGAAAAATTGCTTTTTATTTGGGCAGACTAACTGTATTCATCATTACTACAAAGTCATTCATTTATAGTTTAACTTCATAAATATTAAGGCCCAAAGAGGCTATTTGGTCTGATGTCACATCTGACCTCCTGCTGCTCAGTCATCCCCAGTCCCAAGCAAGCCATGCCAATGGTTCGTTACCTTCCCTGCCAAAAATGAGCACCTTCACTGGTCTGAACTGATCTAGCTTCAGCCCACAACAGCTTGGTCCTGTTGTATTTCTGACTATACAACTGAGGACTCACCTAGCATCCGTTCTCCGTCCTCCCTGAACATCTTTGTTCTCCTTCAAGGTGAGTAAATAGAACTCCTTAAGGCTTTTTTTAATAAGGCATGTTTTCTAATTTAAGTCTAATGTAATTACCTTTCAGACTCTTTCATGGTCCACCTACAGCTCAGCCTCAACCTGCCTGAATTGTGGACACAAGAACAGGCCACAGGACCTCAACAGCATTAATGTAAACAAATCTCTCTACCACTCTGTTTATATACCCAAACACCACACTGTTGGCTCAGGCTAAGACTAGAGCTCATGATCAGTTGACCAGTCATCATGATTTCCATCTTATTTCAATGCCTCTGTTATGAAAATATCCCCTCTTTTTGAAGGATTTCCCCCCTAGATTAGACTGTACATTTAGCTGTACTGAAATTATGTTGTTTGTGCATTTTATTAGCAGTCAGACCCTTCTGTAGTAGACATCTCTCCAGTTCATTATTTACCATGCCTCCAAATGTCGTGTCATCTACAAACTTTTTCATACTGATTTTATGTTTTCTTCCATATCATTGATAATGTTAAATGATACACAGCCAAGAACCAATCCCTGCAGAACCCCACTAGCAACAAGCACAGTCAGTGGTGATTCGTGTTTGTAATTACATTTTGAGATATATCATTTAACTAGTTTTAATGCATTTAATGTGTGCCACATTGGTTTTGTATTGCTCTAGTGTGTTAATCAAAATGCTTTGAAGCACCAGGTCAAATACCTTACCAAAATCGACGTATACTACATCAATAGCATTATCTACCAAATTAATAATCTCATCAAAAATGTTAGGAAGTTAGGTTTACAAAATCTATTTTCTATAAACTCATGTTGATTGTCACTAATTACACTGCATTCTCTATTAATCAAATCCTCTACCAACAATGCTTCTTCAAAATCCTGGCTAGACATCAGACCGAGAGGCCTGTAGCTAGCTGGGTCATTGTATTTACTCTTTTTCTAATCCTCGCACAACACTGCCTTTCTGTTCTTCCTCTACAACAACCAGGTTGTTTCAAAAATTATTGAAAATCAATGTTAACAATCTAAAGGGGTTCCTTGCCTAGCTCTCATTAAAACATCTATTATTTGAGCTGCTGATTTTAAATATCTAAACTTAGTAATTGCTGCCTAACATCAGCCTTACATATTGTTGAGAACGCTGGGAAATATTCCAGCAGTAATTTCATATCATATGAATATACAGCTACTTTTTTATCCAAATGTAAAAAAGAGATTTCTTGAATGCTTCCAACTTTTTGTGTTTATTCTACCATATCCATCTGGTTCTTATACCCTTCAGTTCACACCTTTTTTAATCTTCAAAGTTTAAAAAAATCCTTCTTTTATTTTTCCTCTAACTCTGTCTTGTAGATTTCTTCTTGGTGTCCATTGGCCTTATTAATCAGTTTTCCCAGCTTATAACATATATTCACTACTTTTGGTTTCAGATTTTTTTTTTTTTTTTTGGGGGGGGGGTATTTATAGCTGTTCATATTTCTATACTTTCTTAGTCAATATAGCCTTTCTTCTGGATGTGTGGAGGTGTGATTTTTGGGGGAGAGGTATCTATTTCTCATACAGTTCACAGTTATCATTCAGGATTTCTGCTCATTTTTTTTTCCTCTTCCAGCTCAGTTCTAGGCTGTGTAAAATATGCCTCTTTTAAAGCACCAGATACGTGTATTGGTGGTTCAAGCTGTATTCTGTTATCACATAATAAACATAGCCAACTTACAGTCCTGAGCAGGATTTTAATTCAGGCATAAATTTCTCTTTTTCTGTTTGATGAGCTTTTTCCATGTTGTATACAATAGATTAGGATGGTGGTGGGGTTTGTTTTTTAGAAGTACTGAAATGTTTGTCTATACTTTTTAAAAAAATCTCAGGATATTTTGGTTCTGCCAGCAGCAAACTTCCTGCACATGTCACTCAGATTGAAGTATGTCACCCTTCTGCTTTTTTATATTTAGAAAGATGTTTAAGGAACTGGTCATCCTGTTCCCTTGTGTGATTTGGTGGTCCAGAGCAGATAGCACTGGCGCTTCACCTTGTTCTTTATCTGATAGACCATTGATCCATAAGCGTTTGAGAGCATTTCCTTCAGAGCTGTCAATGACTCAGAAGCAGATACTGGTGTAGCTGATGCACAGTGATATTTTTTTCTCTTCTTTTTGCTCATTTGGTTGTTCTTAAATAAAAAAGGATGATTTTAGCCTACCAGGCAGGAGGTTCTTCTGGCTATGTTTCATAATAACCAGTAGGTTAAGTAAGTGAGTTAAATAGATGATTTGATAAAGGGACCGGGATCTCAAATCCTAGGTTCTATTGCTATTGATTCACAGAAGCATTTTCTCCATAGTTTTACTACCTACTGATTCAGGACATTCCCAAAACATGGTGACTGTCCAACACGTGCTTTGTTCTCATTTTGCAAAGACACAAATAACGGCAAACTGCAGGACAATTCAGACACGGGTTAAGCGAGTGCACATCATATACAGTTTTATTTTCAAAAGTAGCACCTTCTCCGGGTCCCTCCCTTTCTGATATCTGGAGATGGCAATACTGTAAGGCCTCTGACACCCTAATGGAAGAGCACTGTGGAAACATAACTCTGGGACATGCTCCCGCAGCTTCAGCAGTACCTTCTGAAAAATGTGCAACGTTGTCACCTACTACAAAGGTCAGGAGGGCTGATGACACTTAGCATCTTGCAGGAACTGACCTATTGCTACTCATTAAAATTTTTTTTGCTTTCCATTACCTTGGGGATAAGTTATGCCTGTCACTTACTAGTGCAGCTCTGAAGGAAAGCTCTTCCTCCTCTGCCTTTCTAATTACTTGAGCCTTGGAGCTCAGCTGGGCAGCCCCAGCATTTTTGATGATCCCCACTGCCAAGCAGGCTGAAGGGAAAGGGCAGCTTTATACTCTCTCACCCAACTCGATGACTCAGTTGGCTCCACAGGTGAAAAGAGGGAGATAGCCTATACCTCTTCAATAGGAAAAATAATGTATGTATCCATAGATAAGGGGTGGAGAGGCTGTTCCATGAGACATCCAGCCCTGAGCTGGAATGAAATCATGACACCCCATTTGCTGCCCAGATCTGCATCTTGTGGCATTACTGTAGTTGTTAAAATAAAGATAGAACAAAGGGTCAATAGGCTGATGCAATAGCCTATGCCACAGGACTGATCTCAACTAGAAAGTCGGGAAAAAAACCCAAATGGTAAGGCAGTGATACAAGGTCAGTTCAGACACAAGAAGAAAAAATAAATAAAATTAACAAACAGATGCAGCAGTTCCTTCTTGGGAGATGTCCAAAGGTTTGCTTTTGAGCTATACTGCAAATTAACTGCAAAGCCTGTTTTTTTCTCTTTTTCTGCTGCTGTGAGGTTGTGAGAGTGTGGGTCAGAGACTGAAGAAATGTATGCAGGAAAGTAAGAGGCACAACTGAATGTAACCAGTCACAGAGTAGAAAGGAAGATTTGTGCAAACATTGCATGGTAACCTCACAATAAGGCTTAAAATCTCTTAGGTTTATAAAAAATAATTCTAGCACTGATGTATATTTAATTTGAAATATTTTGAAGATTTTTTTTTCTTTCCTACTAAAAAGGTGAAAACTCAAATGTTTCAGCAGCAAGAACCCAAATGGTCTGCAGCTTGGATTTATTCCTTCACAATTAAAACAGCTGAACTTTTTTCCTGGGTAAAAAGCCCTAGAACAAAATACTGCAGCAAGTGCCTGCTATATCTTCAGGACTCTCTCCACTTCAGGCAGATCACCTTTTCCTGCCAAACTTATGAGATTTCATCTCCTCAAACCAATCTGCACAGCCAAGTACCAGTATTTTGTGCTGTTTCTTTGTACTGAAATTGAACCTGTTTAAGAAAGAACTTTAAATATATAGTGTCTGCAGTGACTCAATAGGTGCATTTAGTGCTGAACATCTTAACCATCTCCACAAGGAGTTTCATCCTGGGTAGTTATCTGTCAGTGACCCAAATGGACTAGAGAGGAGGGATTTGGGTATGGAGGAGGTCAGGGGGTGGAAGTTATAGCACTCATGTCAGGAGGTGATCGGAAAGCTGATGCTGTGCACTTTCCTGCTCCTCAGTGAACTGATTCACTTTGAATGGTTCATTTATTTATGTGACCATCTAGGGGGAAAAAGTCTTTAATTGCAGGCTCCATAATGTGTTCTTCGCATTAAATTCCAAAGTGCTGATTTCAGTTGATTCTGTTTAGAGGTCCATATAGTTTTGTTGGTGAGCTGTGCTCATTCTTTAACTCTTCTGGTTTTGGTGTCATTGTATTCTTTCAAACAGTATAAATCGCCTTTGGAAAGCAGCTAAATATTATTAAACTCTTTGTACAGAGGAAAAGGTATTTAGAATTTTTAAAAAAAGTCTTGTAAATTTGCGCTAGTACAAAGACTGTAGGGATACAACATAACTAAATTTAGGAATAAGAAGTAAATTCCATGTGTTGTAGGAGAGATCACTTTCTTAAGTCCTCGTGCTTGTGGGGGAAGAGCCGTATTTAGGCAAAGGGAGATATATTTCCTTCTTTTTTCCTGAGCCAGCCTTGGATGCAGAGCTCAAGACTAGTTTCTCAGAGGCAGTCTATGATTATTGCTTTGAAATTCTTCCCATGAAATCTTGAATATCCAGGAACTGTGCACTTCTAGTAAATTGTTATTTGGGCCTCCAAAGACGTTATCTTTACATGTCATTCCTTTACTTTTGTAGTTGTTCTTACAATAACCTGGAATAACTGTGCAATAAGGCCATCAAAATGCTTTTTCTTTTGCTGCAGTCAGAGATCAGTTTCCAGGAGAAGGCAGAGAGATTTTCATGAGGACTAAAATGTAAAGATTGGTCTAAGAAGGTCAGATTTTCCAAATGTTAAGTTCCTTAGGAAACAAAATCCTACAAAGGATTGTTCTGACAGAAGGGTGTTTATTAATGAGCGGACTTGCTCACATCTCTTTTTCCAGAAATCCAAATGTCATGTACGACACACAACCCATCTTCTAGGTTATGAACTACATTTAACCCACTTTCAGAGGTGCTAAACTCAAGGAGAGAGAGAAAAAAAAAAAAAAACAGAAAAGTGATCTTGCCATACAGCTCAAGACTTTAAAAGCATAATAACTGTACTTTTTAGATAGTCAGAAGGTAGTGAACCGTTGAAAGTGACCCAGTTCACTGAGCTGAGCTGAACAGATGGAATTCCACCCTCGCCATGCTTGGGCGACTCCTCGAACAATACAAAGTCCTCTTTCAAAATCCTCTCCACTGAGCTCCTTATCTCATGCACGTAACATTTGGGGATGTTCTGGTCACTTCTCAGTTCCGCTCACCACATTTGGGGGTAGAGTAGGTGACAGACTCTGAGCATTGGGCTATTGCTTGGGGTTTTTGATCTGGGCATTTAATACTTCTGCTGTTTTGTTCCAGCCCCACCCCCCCAAAACAAACAAACAAACAAACAAAAAACTACAGTATGGTCTTTATTTAATGGAAAATATCTCACCAGACGCTAACCCTGAAACACAAAGGTTATTTTCCTTTGTTCATTTTACTTGGCTACTGCCAAATGTCATCAAAACATATTCACTGCATGTTAGTCATTTCTTGCTAGCCCTCTCCTTTTCATAGGGTAAACAAATGACAGACACAACTCCATATTTTTGTTATCCTTTTATTTAGCTTTTTCTCTAGAATATAAATCACTTTCTAAGGAAGTATATATTTTTTAAAGACTATCAAAGAAAAGAGATGGCATTGCCAAAATAAAACATATCTTTTCAAAGTATCTGTATGAAAATTTTTGATATTTTGAATGATACATGTTAGCCCAAATCTGTGAGCAGTTTAGATTTCCTCGCCAAAAATGAAGTTCATTGAATTTAATATTTGCCCTTCCCCCATCTCAAGTTGTTCTAATTAAAATTTCCATAAATGTCTCTAAGGGCAAAGCATAGTGAAAGAGACTTTTTATATATATATATAAGTTTAAAGTTTATTTACTGAAAACTTCGTCTTAAGGAGCAACTCAGCCTTTCAATTTGATATGGCCTTAGTGAACAAGTTTTATCCAAATGCATGGGAGGAATGCTTTACTTGATTTTCAGAGGCACTATTTAATTTATGTGTTTTCAAAATGTAATTGATTTTTTAATTTGCTTAAAAAATGTCCTTGATAAATGTAAACTTACAGAAAATATAGGAAAGGAAATATAAAATGAAATTAAAGTGGTGCAGATAGTGTTACTTGTTTTTATTGTTACTGTTTTGCTAGTAAATCTGAAACAACTTAGAGACCTGAGATAAGGGTGCAAAAAGAACATATATTATTCCCTTTCTATTTTCTGTGAATATACATGAAATAACTTTCTAGCAATAAGGGTAATCCAGATACCCAAATGATACTCACCACATAAAAGTTGAAAACACAGATGCCTTACTTTTGGGAATAGTTGTTCACACCTGTGTAAAGAGCACATAAATTGCTACAAAATTAAAATGAGAGGCAGTGTTAAATCAGAGATCCAGAATCTTTTATGAGAAGCCATAACAAAGGTCAAAGGAGTTGCTCATTCGAGCCACTTTAGCAGTTTCCAGATCTAAAGGTTTCAGAGGGAGAGTTATTTGGCATTCCTAGCCTTTTCTGTCAACTTGCCCCCATAAAACAACATAAACGCAGTGGTAGCTTACCCAAAGTTAGCAACCACAGCAAAACGAAACCCCTTTTTACCTTTGACTCGAGCAAGTGAACTCAATTATGGTGGCACCAAAATTATCTTCCTCGGCTGTCAATTTAGCTGTCATCCTGGGGTCTCGTCCTAACCCTTGCCTGGCTTTCTGTGCTCCCAGGCTTGGCAGACGCCCTCAGCCCGGCTCCTCTGAGGATCCCAGTCAGCCCTGGGGGCGAGTGGACAAAAACCACCAAGCACCACGTGGGAGCTGGCTGTTATGGTGATGAAATGAGGGGGGAGATAACGTAATTATAGGGATAGTAAGAATAAATACACTCAGAAAGCTATCATCACTCCCTATGCAGGAAGAGCAGAGAAAAATCAGGGCTGGAAGGCTTTGAGTAGGGTATTGATTTAGCTGAATCAAGCTGAAACTGGCAGACAGAGCCAGAGCTCCTCTTGGAGCTGTAGTAACACAAGTCCTGCTAATAGCCACCCGTCTGGGGCACTGGCGCTCATGGGCTGGAGATGAGACACGAGCTGGGTGAGGCAGGCTTCAAGCTAAGTGCAGGAAGATATGCATGGAAAGACTGTAGGGCTTTAATCTTCCTGCATGCCTGAATAGCCTAGAAAACTGGCTCCATTTCAGGTTCATTTTGAAATGCCCTTAGCAAGCTCTTCACTTCTCTGAGCTAGAAAAGTTTTAGGATCTCAGTGTATCATTTCTTCTGTAGTAAACTGAGAGCTTATTGCTTACATATGACCTGGGAAGAGAAGAACCTGGGTGCTCTAGTTCATCAAAGGGTGATTATAGAGAGCCAACACGCTGAAACTGTGCAACATAGAACATATCAGGTCAGGTAGCTGTGGCACAGATAGAGAAATATTCATACCACTGTGCAAGGCAAGGGCAAAGCATTGTCTGAAATAATGAGCTATTCTAGGTGATTAAATTCCAGGAAAAGAAACTTGGACTGGCAGGTATGGCAAAAGGTTTGGGAGCCTTGTCAGGGGGCTGAAGATCCTTTTGTAAGGGAGAAGATCAGAAGATATTCTTTTGCATAAATACCAATATCTCTCAGGAGATATGATTCCTCCATGTCTGTGTGTCCAGAAGGCAAGAAGAAAGATAAACTTAGGGATGGAAAAGAACTATTTAATCTAAAGAAAATGTGTGTAAACCATATGTGGGTATAAGCTGGTCAGGATGGTTCCTGTCCGATTATGAGATCGTTATGAACCGTTGAAGAAAGCTCACTGCCTTCCTGTACAACCAGCGCAAGCGAGGCTATGTGGAGCTTGGCAGGTTGATCGGAGGTGGCTCCACCTGAGGATGGCCTCTCTAATCCAGGAAATGTTCCACTTCAGCTTTTGAATAAAGAAGTCCACAGTCCTGTCTAGTGCTTGGCCTTTCTCCTGGTGGAAAGGTCTAGAAAAGAGCTGTTATGGAGCTAAAATCTTCGCTCTTTTCCAAATCAGTATGATGGTCCACAAGAGAGGCAATGAAGACAAGGTATTATTACCACTTTTGCTGTAGGTGCTCTGAAGGACTGTTATTCAAATGCTGTTTACCAGCACTGTATTCACTGACATTTTTTAAGGTCCCTAAAGTATGGCTATGTGATGATGGGCAAGTAGAGATACCTGTAATTTAATTAAACCCAATATGAACAGCAGTTGCTAATAACCTTAACAAAGTCCTTGGCATGTGGGCAAGTTCCTAGCTTCAACGCATGAAAGTCTCTGCTTCTCCTGTTCCACTTCTCTTAGTGTGTGTAATAGTCAGGTGAAAGTTAGCTCTGCTGCGAGCAAATGACTGCAGTCACAGCTGTAGCTGCGCTGCTCTCAGAGCCTCGGTCAGCAGCCCTTCCTAGAGCAAGCACTCAGTGCTGAGTCATGAGCACATCTGCTCTTTTTGGTGGGGTTGGCAGAGGTGTCTGCTGTATTACCTCCTGGCTGAACCAAGAGGGGAAATTAAACGCAATGAGCTTATTGATCATCAAAAATAGTAACTCACAGGAGAGGAATTCTCCCCTGGTGGCTGACAGCTCTAAGACACTGGAGGATGCTTCAGCAGCCAGGTTGGGTTTATAACCATCCCCCAGACCTGCAAAGTATCTCCTGTTTGGGGCTGTCAGGGATTTCTAAGCACTAGGAGGCCATACCATAGCCATGTAGAAGGTCACAGTTGTGTTGCCATACACCGTGCCATGGCAGAGCTGCTGGTAAAGCAGCCAGGCAGGACATTCGGAGGCTGGCGAGGCTGCCTGACTACCACCTCTCTGACCCAGGACATGGGATAACCAGCTGTAACCCAGCTACACTGCTCCCTGTGTCCGCTGAACATGCATTTCCTTGAAGCGGGCACCCTGCAGTCCGGGTGGCAGGCATCATCTGCCCCCAGCAGTTGGCGAGGACGAGGGTTTGACTCGCCGGCTCATAACCCTTTGGATGGGCTTTCCTAGCTGGAAAGGGCCTTCCTAGCTTTTCTCCCGGCAGAGAAGGCATTGCACGCGGCCCCTGCCAGCGGCTGCCCTGCTCATAGGGGCGGTGAGGTGCCGTGTTAGCACCGGCCCTGCAGAGGCAAGCAGCCCACCCCTCTCTGGAGCAGCTGCCCCTCTTGGCAGTTCTGCAGATTCTCTTCCAGAAGCAAATAATCACCGCTAAGCCTCTGCCCCTGCCACACTGGCATTTACTGAACTGGTAAGTAGATGCAAAAAGCAAGCACTGCCTTTGATCCGGGGGAAAGCTGGACAGAAAGAGACTATCACCAGTATATTAATGCCTGACATGAGCCTAGTAAGTGTTATAATTAGGTGGCATTAATTAGAGCTGGAAGAGACTGTCATTTTTTTATACCAAGTCTTTGGTTAAAAGATAGGAGCAGAATACCTTTCTTGAAAAAAAAATCCATGTATATTTTCTTGTTTTACTAGTAGGGATTTTTAATCAGTTGAATGAACTTGTATGTACTAGTTAACTTTGCTGGAGTTTAGTGCTTGTATTTAAAGCAGATTTTATCCTAGAATGATATTAATTTGATAGGATCCCTGATCTGTAAAACCATTGGTTATCTTGGTCTCTCCTGATAAGAAAAAAAAAGTGCCGAGGGTTTCCAGTTGGTGAGCACATTTGGGCAGAATCTTTCACACGTCACAAATTGCAGATGGGAGGCAGTGATCTCGAACATGCAGTCACATTGCGTGACCATCTGACACCTTCCATTTAGAAAAATAATACTTTCCTCACAGCATACGCTCCCTGCTGCAACCAGCACCAAAAATTATGCCTGGGAGAGCTGTTCCTCCTAGACTAAGGTCTTAAATATTTCTTAGGCTGCTTTTAAAAGATTCATGCAGCAGCACCACCTCACTCACATCCTGCTAAACCAGAGAAAATACTGAAATTCTTCCCCAGACAGTGTTAATCACAAAATAGCTGAAAAGAACAAAAGGGAGAAAAAGACAGCAGGAAAATTATATACTCACGCTAGTGAGGTGAACAATGGAAGGTTCTTGTAGCATGTGTAATTCAAACATGTCCACGTTAAACACTGAATGGAGTTATTTCCTATTGCTTCCAGCTCCTCAGCTGCAAAGAATCCTACAACCGTGGGGAAGTTCAACGCCCCGGTGTGCGCATAATTCCTTTTGACAATGTTGTGCACTAACGCTCACTCATTTAAAATAATAATGACAATTTCAGGGACTTCTTTGCTGTATATTTTGGTGTCAGTAGTGAGAGAAAAATTCTTTAATACTTATGGACAAAGCCATGTGAATTTAAAGACTGGCATCACACGCTAACCTATTGTGTCCTGTTTGTGATTATGCCCCAGTAGATATCAAGAATAAAAATTAATTGCCGCACATGCTTTCTACCCTAGTTAGAAGACTGGCTTGGCATCCATATTTTTAACACATGATATTATCAGCAGCAGGGTGGTGTGGACTGAAATAGGAGGCAGCTCCTGCTTTCCTATCTGACCTTACCAAGTGTAGCTATCTTAAAGATGGGGCCATGTTTTCCCATTTGTCTGCTGAGCAGATGTGCCCCAGCAGCCAAGCCAGCCAAGTACTTAATTTCTGTGGAGCACTTTCTTCCCCATGCCATGCAGTTGCTATTTCAAGTCTGCTATGACCCAGGAGCTTTGTTGAGGCAAATGCCATACCCGTGGGCTGGAAAATCCCATCCCAGTTGAGGCTGAATATCATTCTGGTGCTTCTGTTTGGAGAGCAGTAGTACAGGCTGATGCCATGTTTAGTAAACCTTGGTAGTTTGTGAACGATCTCATACAACCACACAGGACATTAGATAAACACATATACCTATATAGCTATACCTGCATTCAATCTCTGTGCATCTGCCTGCCTTGAATTTCAATGAAGAAGGGGTGCCTGCATAGCTGTTAAAATTTGGGCATCTTCCTAGAGTGGGGCATTATTTGACTGTCATATTGGTGAAAATTGCCAAACTGAAACCAGTGCCTGGGCAAGCATCTCTCCCTCCTCTAGACAGGAATAAGCCTTCTGCTGTCAGTGGGATACGAGCCCAAGTTGCGAGGTTAAGTCAGGCCCAAGGCACTTCTAGCCTCCCAGGAGAGACTCCACCGGCCTCTGGGACTTTTAACGGTAGTTTCGTCTTGTGGCAGATTTCACAGTTCTTCAGTACCACAGCCCTTGAACTGGCTCTCTGGCCTGTGTGAAAGCCAATGGGGAACTCTCATCTCATGCTGTCCTGTTCTGTAGACCTCCTTCCTCCTGGTGGCACCTTCTCCCATGGGGGCCTGCCTGTTAAGCAGATGTAACGCTGTAGCTGTGCGAAGACCTTGTGCTGCTTTCACAAGACACGTGTGATTTCTGAGCGCAGTGCTACCCTCTTCCCTTCCTGCCAGCTGATTGCACAGGGCAGTGAGCAGGGTGAGGGAAGCGCACACCTGGGAGAAGTCCCTCCATGGCAAGAGTGCTGTGTGCTATGCCTCTGCTGCTGAGGCTATACAGTGTGTAGGTGGCATGTCTACACCAGGACCTAGAGACATCCCATGCATCGAAGCAGGGAGAAGAGAGTAACAGTGGCTCAGGGCAGGCACAGCTAAAATCTAAGGCAGAATGAGCCTTCCTTCCCCCTCTTTGTGGCTCCCCTTGCAGGAAGGGGCATGTAGAGTACTCAGAGAGTGAACTGAATCTCCTCCATGGCTGAGGGTGGTCTCTATTATTTTGGAGCAGATGAATTTGGTTGGATAGCTGAATTTCCATCTTTGCCCCCTTGAATCCTACTTTCCTGATTTGTTAGCTTGAAGTTGCAGTCTGCTACTTATTTCTCACCTTATGCCTGTCAGCAGTCACCTCTGTGTCTGGATCAGCAAGACTAAGCCAACTAGTGAACTTGGCTTGTTATCTCCTTGCCACAAACTTACATGAGTTACCTATTCTTGAGTACTTATAGCATTTGTTTTTGCTAACCAGGAGATTAGCTCAGGCATAGCAGAGCTCAGAACACAAACCCAGTTCTTGGCATTAGCTTAGCCTGGGCTGGATGTCATTTTACAGCAGTTGCACAAAAAGAGTAACTAGCAATAGCACTTGCAAATCACAGATTATATTGTATTGGTTTAGCTCATATTGTTTGCTTTAAATTTATACTGTGCCTTAAATGCCAGCCATTAAAATCATTAGGGCAAGGTTTGCCCTCAGTTTACAGCCCCTCTCCCCAGCAGCTCATAAGAGCAGCTTATTGTCTTGGTCTCTCTTTAGTTGTGTGGTAGAAGTCACAGAGAGTGTCCAAACAGCCGTAACACAGCCCAGAGCTGTTTCACTTCCAGACAAGATTTGCACTTAGAAAGCCAGGTACAGAAGCAAGCAAAGTGCATTAGAAAGCTGCATTTCATTTACTCGGTTTGATCCACACCCCAAATCCATGCTATCTCTCTGGGTGGAGTGATGCAAAAGGGACTAGGAATTAAAAAGACTCCTCTCGTCTTTGGTGATAGATTATTCTGAGTTCTTGTCTAAACCTAAGGAAGACTGTCCATTTTTCTAGGAGACTATTTTATTAATGTATTTTTTTTTGACTGTTACTATCTTCTCTCCTGTGCTGCTTTGCATTTTGCTAGTCTGTCCTCACATGTAAAACGTAGCTTTTAAATAGCTTCAGTCTTGCATACCAAACTTTCTGTGGATTTCTTAGCGCGTGAAAACAAGATTTGTGGCAGAGAAGCTAATGCAGTCCTAAGCACAAAGGTGCCAGAGACTCTTCTCTAGGGCCCCTAAACAGGTGAATATGATCTTATTCTGACTTGTGACAAATCCCAGTGGTGAAATGTCAGCAGTGTTTACACAGAAGCCTCTACCTTTCATGGACAGTGCAAAATTAAGCTTTCCAGCACCAGTACTGGGACAACAATATAGTTGCCCTGTTTTTCCAAAAAGAAGAGAAAACAAATAATGATCTAAAGATCAGGCAGACGGAAGAGAAGGAAACACAAGTGGATGTATTGCCAAACACAGACCTGGAGAGTGGAGCCCCTGTGAAGCTGACCACGCTCTGCAAGGTGTGACAAGCTGAACAAGACATGAGTTATTTGAGAGTCATGCTGGGCAGTTATCCAGACATGCCTGATGAGAACAATGTCAAAATTTGTCCAGAATTCTGCAGTGGAAGTTTGAACCACGATGACTGCTATGTTCCAGGTCCTGTTCCATCATGACATATGTGATGGCCATCTCTCAGCTTCCATTGGATAGACTAAGCGTGAGACAAAGTCAGAGGGAAACCTGAAACGCGCTTTGCTGTGTAACTCTCCAGCTGCACAGGAACAGTGCACGTGGTGATCTGCAGAGGTGAAGAGAAACACAGTTCCTTTCAAAAGGAGTCCAGTAGGAGACAGCGGTGGAAAAGAAGCTAACGTGATCCTCCCCTTAAAGGTAAAGACCTCAGTGAGTATTACAGCTATAGCATAAATTGTATCACTGCTGATGACTGGAAAAATCCATGTAAGACTCAGAGTCCCTGAAGGAGCAGGGAGCAGGTAGCTTATGTGGCAAGGTGGCAAGAAGACACAAGGAGTGGAAAAGCACTAGTACTTCCCCAGGAAGAAGCATGGCAAAAAGGCACAGGAGAAAATGAGATTTGGAGATTCAATTGAAGAGAACCAGTGGAGGTGTCTAAATGAGGAGAACTGAAGGTGTCTCTGCAGGGGGAATACAGCAGATTAAAGCTACAATCATTTTCTACACAAGGTTAAGATAACAGAGGGAGGGAGGAGAGTGAAAAAGCAGAACTTTTTGCTGAGACCTGATACAGATGAGAATTTTTTGTAACTGCAAGAGCAGAAAAAAACAGGAGGAAAGAATTGGATTTTAGGAGTGTCAAAGAGGATGAAAGAGTGGAATCGGTCACTGCATGGGCCTGGAAGAGGACAGAGACGACAACACAGATTTGTATGATGGGGAATTACAAGAAGATGGTAGCAAGCCAGGCACACTGTTGAAAACCTCCTCTGTTGCCTCATGCCTTTTGCTGAAGATGCAAATGGAGCCCTGGCAATAGCATTGACTGGAAACTGCTGGAAAACCACAAAGTTTTTCACTCGTTGCAGCAAAAGTAGTTTGTGAACTGTGTCTCCCTCAGGTCAGGAGATACTGGGAGCAGAGGAAGGCATGCACAAAACATGCAAACTGTGGGAGGCAGAAAGCTCTGTCTGCACCTGATGTGTTGTTGTTATTAACCCGAATAACTACAAAGCCAAATTCTAGAAATAGGCCAACTTTGAGCTTATGTGAGCCTATATGTGTACAAGGGTATACACAGGCTTTGTTGCTTTTTTGTAGGCATTAGCTGGGGCAAAGAAAAGTGCTAACGCTGCACAGGAATCTAGTGTTCCCCGCACTGGTAAGGGAAGGAAGTATTAACCAGGAAAAAGTGGCTAGAAAGTCAGAGTTATTATCCTGGCTCTTTCAGAGACTTCATTACAATATGAGCATTTTGCTTCATCTAGATGTGCTGAGCAATTCTAGTTCCTGTGAAAGTCTAAGGCTTTGAAAATTATGAAATATCATACTCTCATGTGAGCTCGGTCCTTAAATGCCATATGGAGGTAACTGCCCTATGCTTCTTGACTCTGAAAATCAATGAAATATAACTATAATAGGCAGCTTAGACACAGCCTCTTTGTCTCAGCTCAAGCTTTGGCAAAATTCAGGTACCCACATCACACAGTGGCATGGAAGGGCATAAAGCTGTCATACCTGATGCAAGAGGCATTGAAAAGCCGAAAAAAATAGTGAGAAAGAAGAAAAATGAGGAGGGTGGTGCTGACAAAAAGATGTATAAGAAAAGTAGAATGAGCATATTGGGGGGAAAAAAAAGTTTCGCTGTCTTTCAAATTGCCTGTGAAGGGATGGAGAAGAGGGATGGATAAGAAGCAATGCGATGCCAGCAATACCTCGTTGCTTTCCCCTATGCACTTTTCGCTCTCCGTGAAGGTCTCTGCAGCACTGACCTGCAGGGTGGGCGACCCAGGCGGCGGCAGCCGCCACTGCAGGCAGGCAGGGCCGAGCACCGGGGCCAGCCTCGGCCTCGGGCTTTGCCTGCTGGCTGCTGCATGAGCAGTGCTTTCCAACTGGACGTAGACTCAGAAACTAATTCACTCTCACAGGTTCATTAAATTATGTGGTTGCTTATTAAAAATACTCAACAAATCTAGCCAGAATTCCTTGCATTATATCATGATTGCAGGAAAAAATAGACAAAAATGTGTTACATTGGGAACAGTAGGGGTCTAGTTGTTCTCTTCCAGACACACTTTCCCGCTTTGGGGGCTTTTCTGTAGGTTTGAAATGCCCTAGTCCCATTCCTGAGGCTTTTGGATATCCTGACTCCTCTCTCCTTGCATTTTGGTCACTGGCTGTGCTCCTCAGAGGCCATTTCATCATGTTGTAAGGTAAGACAAGGCTGTGACCCAGATTCTGGTCTCTTGGGTGCTGTGGCTCAGCTGCATATACTAATGTTGCTTGGGGTTTCACTATTTCCACCCTTCCCACTGTTCTTGTAAATTTGATTTCCCACTGCAACACATAAAGAGCAACAATTCATGCTCCGAGGCATCCTCTCTCACCTCTTCCATGAGAAAATGCCCCTTTTAAAAGCATCTTGCTTGTATGGATTTGGCCTTTGTTCTGTTTTATATTATTTAGTATGTTCATTTAATTTTTTTCTGTGATTCTTTCTATCTAAGAAAGACCTTAGATAAACACAGTACACTAAACATAGCTGAGGTTACTTCCCAGGACAATAAAAGCTAAGGGTCAAACGAAGAAAGAAAACATCACTTTGAGGTAGGCCTATAAAATCTAGCATTTCAGGGGCAGTGCAGGAGTCGGCAGTACAAATTTCCGCGTAACAGCTGGTTGTCGCATCCTACAAACACTTCTCCTGGGGAAACCACACTGTTTGGCATTTTAAGGCTAAGGGGGATCAGCCCAAGAGGCAGTAGCAGAGGATCACGGGAAGCCTCCGTGCAGAATGCCAACTAACAGCAAGTTATCGCTGTGTGTTGGTCTGCATTTTTCACTGGCTCCTTACACGGCTTTGTAAAACTGCTTTGAGCAAAGTTCAAAGACTGTCTTTGTCCTTCTCCACTTGTTTACTCAAGGGCAAGCTACTGGAATTACATATACCTAGTATTTGTCAACATAAAGGACAAATTCCCGCCTGCACCTTTTCCAGTTGCCTAAGAGCCAGGGAGAGCAAAACAAGCCTAATGCTAAGCACAGCATTTGAACAGTCCCCATCTTTGTGGTCAATGGACCCCAATTTATGGTCAAATTATTTATTGTCATGAGAGCTAATAATACTGAGGAGGAGATGGACAACACAGTGTTGAGCCCTTTGGTTATATTTAAAAGGTATAAAGGATTTTAAAGGACTCTAAAGTGTTTTCCAAAGAAATCACTTAATCCATCACAGAAATGTAACCACCATGGTGCTAGAACATCACAGCTGGGAAATAATAATAGCTCGTTGCTTTACTCAGAGTTTGGAAGGGGCATATGACCAGCTGATCCCATTTCAGCAAATCACCTTCTATGCAAAGCTTGTGTCTGTTTGTTGTTTCTTGCACAGCAACAGCAGAGGGGCTTCTGAAAGTGCACATCTGGCCCACACTAATATTTAAAGAACGTTTTAAGGTTTCTGCTTGACACCTTTTAGGTGTGAAATCCCTTTCTGCATACCACTCAACAATATTTTTGCAAATATTTTTATTATAATTCAGGTGGTCATAGCACAGGGAGCATTCAGAAGGATCCGGCTCACTGGACTGAATCGCTCGGGGTGGGAGGAGGGGAGGAGGGTTCGAATTCAGCCCTCGGCACGCTTCAGCAGCCCAGGCTGTGCCAAGCTTTCTTCTGCTTTTCCTCCTTGGAGCTGCCCTATGCTTGTGCATTAAAAGAAAACTGCATCCACATTACTGAGGCCAGCAGCATGAAAGTACAGTGCAAGAAGCACTTGTCGCCATGAATAAACACTGAAATGTATATTTTTTTAAAGTTGCTAATTCCACTTGGCATTTCTGAGCCTAGCATTGGAAACATCCATCTTCCTAAAAAGTGATGTCATTTGTGATACTAGCAGTATTAGAAGAAACTGCAAACAAGTTTTCAACCTGCTTTAATAATGATTTAACAACCAGGAAAGTAATCAATATTTTAGGGATAAATTTTCTACTGTGCCTTCAGCAGACACAGCTACGTCCATGGAGCTCCAGGTACATATATGTGAGCACGCACATCAAAAATCTACATGTGAAATATTATACTTGCAACACTTAGTGCCCAACATGGAGTTTATACTCAGACCTGAAACAAAAATCCCTTCGTCTTTTCCCAGGCTGTGATAAACCCAACCCCACCGCTCTCTCTGATGAATTTGTAAATAAATCTTTATACTTTTTTGTTATTACATAGTTTAGTACTTAAAAACAGCAAGAAACCTGGGACTTTTGTGATATAGTATAATATCTAGCACAAGGTTGTATCATTTCATTTACTGATGCACTTGGATTACATTTGGATTTCACATCTTTGTCACAAAATGAGACTATGGTATTCTAAATTGTTTGAATAATTGATGTGCAGATACTTCAAAAAATGGATAATCCAAACTGTCTGGGTTAAGAAGGAAAAATACAAAAAGACTAAGGGTTCAGTTTTCTTCCTTAATGCTGATTCATTCTATGGCTATGCCACTGAAAGTGGAAGCATTTGATTTTTTTTTTCCTGAGTGATTTGTTCTTATGTAATTTCATTCCTACATAAGCAATAATTTTATAAGGTTATGTAATCATAGGCAAAGCTTCTGGAAATATCACATGCAAGTATGGAATCTATGTCCTTCCTTCTCAGGAGAAATAGATCAGCATTTTCTGAAGTAAGTAGTAATTAGATTATCTGGATTATCTAGTAATTAGAATACCTGTCTACTGGAGCATCATTTCTTTTACTGAAGAGTAGGTACTCTGAACTTTCCAAACCCAAGTCACTCAAAATCATAACTCCCCTCAAAGGTCTTGGTCCTGCAGCAAAATTCTATGTATGACCTCATTTTCCTAAGATTTTTTTAATATCACCCATAGCACTGTAGGATTTGAATCCTACATTTTGATTTGTTTTGATCCTCTTCTTTTTGAGGTGGACCACGTGTCATAAAATACAACTGGGGAAGTGAAGCCCACACGGACAAGCTTATCCTAGGGGACTTTGCCATGCCAGGTACCTGCAGTGACCTGGGAAGGTGCAGAGCTGGTGGCACAGCCACTGAGGAGCTGATGAAGGTGGTGCCTTCAGATGCAGAGTAGAAATCTGGCCTGCTGCCCCTGGTGCTGTTTTCCCAGCCATCAGGCCACATATTGGCACTCTTGGGGCTATGGACAGTGGAAAGATTCAGGTGTGACAGGAGGGAAAAATGTGGATATTGCATGGTTGCTCATCCAGCTGGTAAGCTGGCCAGCTGTGTGAGAAAGTTATACAGGAAGAGAAGGAGTCCTTCATCTCAGTGACCAAGGTTAGGTGGAGCAAGTGGAGCTGCTGGCTTGGCAGGGGTGAATAAAGGAAGAAGATTGCAGAGGTGGCAATAGGTGGTGGGTCGAGTATGGAGTGAAATGGAGTCAGAATGCAAATGGCAGCTAGCAAAAACTGACTGGGATTTTCCTTAAAGGATGTCTGACAGTAAAAGCTAGCTCAGACAGGGGGAGCTGAGACTGAAGTTAGAGGTAAAAGGGTACCAAAAAGCTAGACATTGTTTTCCTTCCTCTAGTCCTTACTCTAAATTTATCTCCGGTTTCATTTGAAATGAGAGTTGTATGGGAAGGATTATCCTCTTCCTAACTACCCATTCTCTGACTTCCATTGATCCTCAGAAATCAGGCTATGCCCAGCTAGTAATTCAAGATATTACTGACTTGGGGAACTTGTGTGCCAGTATGTGCACGTGAACAGGTAGCTGAGACAGTCTCTACTTCTATCCCTAATACAAAGTGCCAGCCCAATACTTCCAGCTTAACTTAAATTTAGAAACCTGTGAAGTAGAGCAAATGTTTTCTTGTGTGTGTTGCAGAGAGACCCTCGTGGGAAGCACAAAGGATTAGGCAGGATGCTGAGGGTATGAAGACAAATGTTTCAGAAATTCTTCTGAGTCGGTTTCCAGTTATTTAAGTGAGTGTCTCCTTGTACCTGTGCAAAGAAAAGCCTTCAAAACTGGAGGCAGGCGGTGGCCCTTGCTGCCAGTGGAGAGGCTGCTGGGGCTGCTGGGAGGTGTGGGTGGCCCCAGGGTGCTGCAGCTGGCTGCAGCGTGGTGCTGTTACCCCACTGCCCTGGCCATGCTCAGATGGGAGCACTTGATGGGAGACTCCTTGGGAATACCTGGGCACCAGGATGCTGAGGAAGCTTCAGCTTCCCACTAAGGGGAGCAATGCCAGGTCTTGGCTGTGCAATCCCCACACAGAAAGGAGAGGCCAGATGAAAACCCTCTTGGTGCTCCAAGCACCAAGCTGGAGGGGCTAACCTAACACTGTGGTATGATATTTCCATCAGCTGCTAATGGCGAAGTCTTTTTTGTCCTCCAAGAGCCCAAGAAGTTATATTGAAATAAATCTAACAAAAACATTTTGCTGGAGCAGATTTCCATGGGGAAATATTACCTCCATGACTTGGCATCTTCCCACAAAATATGCCTCGATGGTCTTCACTAGCCTTCCTGCTTCATTTTCTGACCATGTGAACCCACAGCTTCCCAAAGCTACTCATTTCCCCATGTTTCCTCAGTCTACCAAGGGAAACATCTGCAAAGCACTTTGCCAAATTATACGTTTTAAAATATTTCTCTACTGAAAGGAGCAAAATAGTAAAATCACATCCCTTGCCTCAGCAAGCACCCTGCTTTTGGAATTTTCATTCTTGGAATAAGAAGTGTTTTAAATATGTAAACATCCCTGAATGATTTTATTGCCAACTCGGAGGCAAATGGGGATGTTTAGATGTCACAGTTCTTAACAATATCATGCATATGTCTTGGAAAGGAGGAGTATCATGTTACACAGACCTAGGGATTCACTGAAGGGCAGAGTACACTGAGGAGAGGAGAAGATCACTGGACTATGCAAACAAACCATTAATCACAGACTGCAAGGCTGGGCATGGGCTTTCCATAGCCTGACTTGGTGGAAGGTGTGCTCAGCTTTTGAAAGCCTAAGAAGTACTGGAGCAAGGGGTGACAAATGGTTTAACCATTACAGGATGGTATACCAAGTCTGGGTCCTTGGCCTGACTTGACTTCTGACGTGTTGCATGACTGTAAGCAAATCTTTTTACTGTTCCAATCCAAATCCTGCTGTCTGAATCCAGGCAAAACTGCCATGGTAATAAAATTTTGCCTTGCCAAATGTTTTATGAGTAAGTACAATACTGCTGTTTTCTTTCTCTTGCCCCACAGTAAGTTCTCCTGGTATCACAGTCCCCTGAGGGACAAAGGTTGAATGTGGCATGTTTTAGTGACAGGTTCAGATCAAAACCACATCTGAATATCAGAGTATAGCAGTAGCGACCCACTTTCACTCTTTATTTTCTCCTCTCGTCCAAGACTCTCGAAAATCACTTGCCTCCAGCACTGTCACATCTTTAGCTCCCAGCCCAGAAGATCTGCTGTGCCAGAGCACCCCATGACTCAGAGAGATCCAAAAAGCCTGAGCTTAGCAGCATGCCTACTGAACTGAGACAAATAAGATGAGCAGGTCAGTCTGACGAGCTAATCAGAACTCTCCTCTAGGAAAGATTGTGTTTCCAGGACATACTCCACATATTGCAGAAAGCATGTGGAATAGAGCCAAGACAGAGGCACCAACTCCAGCACAACCCACGTCCCCTTAGTCTTGCAGATCCTCAAGGATGGTTTGTTTTTTGACCTAACATTCAGAACTCAAGAGTATAAAATCTCCTTCCATGCCTTCCTTCTTAGCAGAGGAATGTCTCTTATCCAATCAATTTCTCTATTTCATTTTGTCTAAATACATGGGATTCTTCAGCTCCTGAAAACACATCTCCAGGTGCTAAGATGAAGTTGGTACAGAATAGACCCTCTGGGATTCCTCACATCTCCTCTCTGTGAGCCCTTAAGGACCCTGTTTGTGAACCTAGTGAATTTTGGAGGATTACTTATCTATGGCAATAGGACTGAAGTTATTAATTCACTTTTCTGTCTCAGACAGGAAGAACACATGTGACAGAAAACCTGAAGATGGTAGCGCTTGAGTCTACACAGCTTCATGAACAGAGTTTCAACTACACTTCCACTAATACGGCTGGAGGCAAATGTCCTCAAATCTGCAGTACATTGTCACTCTAATTTTATCCTTTTTTTATTCTTAGATACCCTATTGCACCTTTCCCAGTCCTGCAAGCACAACAGAAGAACTCTACTGAAGGAGTAAATAAACCATTGATTTACAAGCCCATCTTTTCTGATGTGAAGTCCTCTTATCTAGACTTATTGTTTGCTAGTGGCCTTGTTCAAATATCACAAATACAGGAAATTGGCTAAATGCCACTGTGGGATTGACCTGCTATTCATACATTGCAGTGGTCATATCCATTCCACGCACAGTTTAACCTCCAGTGGCTTTGGAAGAACAGCAGATAACTGACGCTGGAGCCCCTTTCTACTGCAATGCATATAGATCCACAGCTCTAGCTACTTCCAACGTACAAATTTAAGAGCCCCTAAAAAAAAAAAAAAAAAAAAAAAAAACACAAACAAAAAAAACCCTCACAGTCTTTCTGAGAAAAGCCATTAAATGAGGTAGCAAGATTTTATTTTGCTTTGTTTCCCGTATGTTTTGTTTAGGACAATTAGTGCTCACTAAATTGCCCTTTCAGGATTTTGAATGTTGATAATTTGTTTTAGGTCACAAGTGAAACTGCCTTTTTAAAATTCCATTCTATTTTATAATATTTACATTGGACAAGAATAGTAAGAACTTGCAAATCAATACAGACATGCTAAGTGAAGTTCTGTAAGAAAAATAATGCAGTTCTTATCTGCAATGTGCCTTTTTAATAAGACTCACCTACCACTGTTTTTCACTTCTTGTAGCACCAAATTCAAAGGCAGGTTTAATGTTGAAAATAAATAAGCAGTGACTCTGTGTGTGTGGTGTGGTATGGTATGGTAGATACTGGGGCAGATCGTCAGCTGGTGTAAATCAGCCTAGGTCCATTGACTTTAGTGGAACCATGCCAACTTACCCCAGCTGAGAATCTGATTATTGTTTTGCAAGTTCTTGCATTAAAGATAAGCATTCACATTCTGCTCTGTTAGACTGGTGTAAGTGGGAGCAACTTCACTGAAGTCTCTGGAGTCCTGCTAGATTTACATTACCTGGAGAGCAGAATTTAGTTCCAAATCTTATCTACTGTTAAAGCAGTTTTTACCTCTGCCACATTTAATGTATTTCCTTTTCTTTAAGAAAAAAAAAAAGGAAAAACAAGGAACTATCAAGTTGTCATGGAAATTCTCAACTAAATCTTTTTTCTCTGATTCTCATTTCCAGGCTTTGTGCAAATAGTTTATTTGATTTGACACCTCCTGCACAAAAGGTTGCCCCTTCTGTTCTATCAAGGCTGGTATCAAGAAGAGAGAGGAAAAAAAAATGCACAGCTGGTAATACAGAGAACCCAAAAATATACAAAGATGTACCAGAGGGAATAGTCATCAACATAAAGTGAACAAGCACCCAGACTATTGATTACATGCTGCTCACAGAACGCTAGGCATTTCTGCCAACTTCTTTCCACTCTTACACTGAGCTGCAGACAGCATGTTGTACTTTGCATCATCAGTTTTGATGAATAATGCACTGATAAACACTGCAGCCAATATTCTGGAGGAGCTGAGAAGCCAGATGTCATCTGGACCTCCGATAGTTTTAACCCTGGGTCTCTGACAGACTCTGAAATAAACACTAGACATGCACCACAGAATGGGCAATTCCTAAGTGCGAGGTGAGGTACAATATTATACTGGCAGGCATATGAAAAATGAATGGGGTGTTGTAACTCGTTCGCAAACAACTTCAAGAGGTGCTGAAATGGTAAGAAAGTCCCCTGGCACTAGCTCTTCTTGGGAAATATCTGCCAGGTGCACCTCACTGTTTCGGTGGGGAGGCTCAAACAAAAGAAGCCCTGCTGGCTGCCTCGGCTCAGACCCGCAAGGCGCTGCCGCTCTCCGTTCTCAGAGAAGTGGCTGGAGGCTCAGCGCACTCAGCACCGTGCAGCATGGGGACGGACCCCTCTTCGGAAGCAGGGAGGCATCCTTGCTGTGGCTGTGGTTTTGACGTATTAGGATGGCAATCAGCTGGGCATCACAGTGATATACAAGACCCTTTCTTCTCAAGTGCAGTACTGTGTAAGCGACGTTTCTCAAGCCTTTCTACATCATTTGGTATTTGTCTTATATGTATCCTCAACAGTGAGGCCTCGGGGTGTTTTTTAAGCAATTTGCTTGTGAGCCTCCTTGGTCTCCCTGCTGCTACAGCCAGCGCTCAGGGGGATCTCAAGGCCTGTGTGAGTTTCCAAAGCAAAAATTTCAGTGAGTCCTAGCAGCATCTGCTACTTTTTAAAATCTTCCACATTTTAGCAACATCATCAGTGAGATTATGCAGCCTTGGAAGTCAGCTATTCTCCCCACCCATCTCAGTAATCCAAGATGCAAGAGACTAAAATTTGATTCTCCCCACCCATCTCAGTAATCCAAGATGCAAGAGACTAAAATTTGTTAATAAAGAAGGGAAAAGAATCTACCTTTCCCAGGAATACAGTGTAAAGGGCTCATTGCTAACTCAAAATTCTGTTTAAGGAAGATCTGCTTACATAAAAAGCCAAATTAGGCTCGCAAAAGCTCAGCGTATGCCTAAGCAATGGAAGAGTAGTTTCTCTCTGCTGGCACGGCAGCATTGCTAGGGTCAGGAAGCCCCCTCATGGTTTGCTCACCAGGGGGAGGCTTTTATTATTTGAAGCATCCTAAATGTTCTGCTTTATTTTACCTACAGCATTTCCCAAGAAAGATACATATGGTTTAAATATCTGGGGAGTGTCTTCTCTTTTTTTACTTCCTCCACTTTCTTTTGCACCTGAGTAGCCATTCTTGGCATAGATGGCAAATCTATGAAGAATAGACGTGCGCTACCCCTGCACTGAGGGGAAATCCAAAAATAGGGAGTATGCTGCTCAAATTGCTATTTCTTTTTCATTCAGCTTGTCAAATAACTGACAAATATCAAGCACGAATAAGGATCTCTAAGAGGTATGGAACAATCCAAGAAGAAAGCTGGCATGCACCTGGAAGTGGTTAAAAACAAAGTAGTAGATCAGGGAATGCTTACACAGATAAGGGGTAAGCTGTAAAAATACAGAGGCAGTGACTATAGTGGAATTTCAATTACACTGACGTTGACGGGCATAGCAGTAGTGGAGTCATTAAGGATGGATGCATGTTTCTAAGTGTGGTATCAAAGTGTTTTTTCAGTTTGAGGAGCAATCAACAAGACCAGAGGCTATTTTGGACTTAGTCCAAGGAAATGAAACTAGGTGAAATGAATAATATGGAAGATAATAAACCCTTAGGGCTAGGTTATAATATCATCAAATTGGAAACACTTCTGAGAATATTTGTGAATGGTTATAAAGGTAAGATAATTTTGAGGGTGGAATGAGTTGAAGAAAGTTGATTGGAATCAACTGTGGACAATAATGGAAAAGCATGCAGTATTTAAGAAATGCAGGAACTGCTATTTCAGTTCAGTTTATTAGAATCAAAATAAAAATGATAACAAAAACAAGCTAATGTGGCCTCAACAAAATGTAATAAAGGTATCAAAATGTTTTCCTTATTTAAAAGGCCAGGCATCCTTGAAAAATGGGAAGGTTTGGCAGTTTTAAAATGAATGAGAACAACATCAAGAGAATACCAACAATGAATAATATCCATTAAATATTTCAATCAAGACTGAAGCCAAGTTGCTCAAGTGTATGCGTGCAATGTAAATGGTAAAGAAGAAGAAGAAAAAAGAAAGATGATAATGAAACATAGAGCACTCTTTCACATCTATTTCTGCAAATTAAAGGACCAGTGTTCAGGCTTTCATTCAGGTGGCAGTTGCAATGGCCTCAGCAGAGTGCTGGTACAAGCTAGGGCTATTTGAACAGGTACTGACTGCAGGAGTGAGTCCTTAAGGAAGCTCTCAGAATTGAATCCAGGATAACCTTTCCTGTACAATAAGGGTCTGATCCCCTTCTTGCAATGCTGAAGGCCATTTGAAAGGGGCTACATCAGAACCAGAGCATGATCTACCCTGGCAACAAGGTGGTTATTTTCACTTGCCACAACAACTTGAAAGATCCAAGCAGAAAGAAGAACATCTTGATCCACGTAAGTTACTCACAGGGCACAGTCAGATGATCAGAGAGGTGGTTCAAGCACATCTGTTTTATTTTACAGAGAACAACCTAGCACACATAGATGCAACCCTGTCTAACATGCTGTAGGTGACCCTGCTGAGCAGGGAGGTTGGACTAGATGATCTCCAGAGGTCCCTTCCAACCTTACTGATTCTATGATTCTGCCTCTCAACTGACAAAGCAGCAGCTTCCAACTGAGAGGGCACAGCAACTTCTCAAAGTAAGGTAACTCATTCATTTATAATTTATCTGTTTTCAGCTGCTATGTCTGAGCAAAGTATCAGTATCTTCTGAATGCCATGATTTGCTATACCAGAGAGGACTCTGAGAGCAGAGTTTTCATTCTGCTCAACCGGAGGCATACGGGCCAGCGATGCCTGGCTAAATCTTGCCCTGGCTGGTAAGAGAAAGGAAACCAAAGACATCACCTAGTAATAGTCTCTGCAGAGGGACAGACAGACAGCAGAAGCTTGTGCAAACAACACGGTGCATGATGGGCAAGGGGAATGTGCTGAGCAAAATACTTTGCCTCTTCTTAGGGAGAAACAGGATGTCCTTGGTTGGAGCTTGCTGCAGTCAGCAGCGAGCCTCGCCAGGCAGAGACAGGGCTCACCATGCCTGGCTGAACAGCAGTTCATGCCCCTGTAGGGATGTTGTTCAGTTGGCAGCGTCTCCTGCTGCTGTCCTGAGCACCGTGACAGAGTTTGCTGCTTCTTTCAGGGAAAGAGATGCCAGAGTCTCCCTTCTCCCTTCCCCACAGCCCTCTACTTCTCAGTCCAGATCACAAGCCAGACATGACATGATATGACCAATGAAGCCTCCACTGTCCAGAAAGGTTTGAATCACCTTTTTTAGTTCGACCCAAGCTCCCAGGGTGTTTTCCATATCCCAGATTTTAAACTAGTCACGATTTCTAGCACCCAAACTCCAACAAAACTCTTCTGATTTGCTAGCATGCTTAAGCTGAAGATAAAATGCTGAGTTTTCTTATGCTGGACTGATAACTCAAAAACAGTCTCAAAATCTTGGAAAGGATCAATTTAAGTGACTATTTTTCTTCAGCTGTGAATTTTATACTCCATTTTCACTAGGTACCTTCAGAACACAAGACTGCTGAAAATGGGAAAGGGGCTTTTTAGAAACACACCAGTTGTCATGTCAGTGAACCTCTAGCAAAATGCTGAAATCACATGGGGATGAATAATGAAGACAACTGTTTGCAGTTTGAAGGAATTTTGCTGGCTGAGTTATATATTAAGCCCAATAATTGCACTTTAGGCTCCACTGTGAGTCAGGTTTCCACAGTGGAGGCCAAAGCCAGGAACAGACTGGAGAGCATCATGGATATTTTCTGGACCATATTACCACCGTAGGAAATAGGAACAATATTGTATTCAACAGAGTCTTACATGGGAGTAAAGTGGTACAGATCAGAGACGGATCAGGCATTTAACCTGTGGAGTGGCAGAAATTGTTTATTTGGCACCAAAGAGAACGATGAAAAACAGTTGATTTTTTCCAGTTACATGTTGCATAAATGAACCCAGCTCAAATTAGGTTTATCAAGTGACCCAAGCTGCAGATGAGGACCTTGCAGATTTGGGCCAGGGTATTAAAGGCCCCCAAACATCAGTAACACCAGTCCCCTGAGGGGATTCACTCATCACTGCAACTCCTTGGCTCCTACCTGATCCCTGATCATGATGACAGACGACAGCTCTGGTTGGAACCAGACTATATTGCATGAATCCTCTCTCCCTCAAACATTTTAACACCTGCCAAGTATGAAGCATCCCCCAGCTCCCACAGCAGACTGCTTCTCCCTGCAGTTGCTGTGGGACTGATTTACATGCCCTGCTGGTGCTTGTGGGCATCCTACCAGCTTTTGCTGCAGGCTGGTTTGAGGAGGTGGTTCACACTGTTCACAAAAATCACCAAATGGAAATTTCAGGTCTGTGATAATGATCCAAATTTCCATGAGCCCATAAACCACTTTAAAAAATTAGTGGGAAGAGTGCAAGACCATGCATACTTGTACAGAATTACTTGTCGACTAGGCAGGGAAGCAGAGAGGAGGATGTGAGAGGAGCAAGAACAAGTGCAACAGCAGCAACAAAGCCTGAGCTACATCTTGCTAGAATTTCAGAACTGTGGGTGCACAAACATCTATTTCCAGAGCATTTTTTTTTCTTTAAGTGAAGTCTAGAGGAAATGAGTTTGACAGTGACCCACAAAACGCTGGGAAGCTCAAATCAGGGTCTCCCAGCTTTCTCCAAGCACCTCTGTTAAGTGAAGAACAAAGAAAGGATTGCACGAGCATAGGAACCAGAGACAATTTTGTCTGAAAAAGTCGTACCATGCAGCCTGGCTGAGGAGCGGGGTGAGCCCCAGCCTTTGTGACGGTAGAACCTGCCACATATTTGCACTGTGTAATGAGCTCAGAGGAGGAGATTTAAAAGAAGACTTTGCATTGTTCATGGAGTCTCTCAAGCATGGGGAGGGTGGAATTCCATCTGTTCACTTCAGCTCGGTTCAGTGAGCTGGTTCACTTTTAATGGTTCACTAGGCTGTGACACTTAGTAGAAATTACGGTAAATGTTTTTTAAAACCTTTACATTATCATTTAAGAAGCTGCATGACAAGATCACTGAAAAGCTAACCCTTTGATCTCTGCCTCTTGTGAGGTTTTTTGTCTGATAATGGAGACAATGTAGCATGTACCATTGAGGATGGATAATGTGTTGGTGTGCTTATGTTCACTTTGCCTGCTATCTTAATGGCATCCTATATGAGTTTTTTTTTCATGGAATTACCAAAAAAAAATGTACTCAAAATCTGTAGACACCTCAGCAGTTACCATATAGCTCTTCATATATGAGGAGAGTTGATAAACAGCTTCTATGCCAGCTCAGATAGGAAGTACCCTATGTTACTGATCAGATGGAATTCCACTTGGTCTGCTTGAGTGACTCTTTGAACAATGTAAATCATTAAGTAAGTAAAGTCTTTGCAGCGGTGCAGAAAGGTGATGGGGGAAGGGAATTCTATATCTGGTGCTTGTTCAATGCAGTTTCACAGGAAGTCTGTTTATTTTCCATAAACCTTTGAGGAAGATCAAGGTGGTAACTTTTCAAATTAAACTGGACTTGAAAAACATGAATGGAAAATCACCATAAATTCTTACATATTTCTGGGTTTAATCAGCATTTAGGATTTTTTTTCTCCCTACCTTTGCTCCTTGTCACAATTTTCAGCACTTTTCTTGTATAAATCTGTGATTTTTTCCATTTGGAGGAAAGTCTATGGAGTGTTTGCAAAGCTTGCAGCAAACATTTGGATGTCTTCATTGCTGTAGGAATAAGCCCTAAAAGAACCAGCAGAAGATCTTTATCTTTTTGCACAGAGAAATATACACAAACGAACATATACACGAAAATATACACAAACGAACTCAATCTCCTCAGAGATCCATGGTTTGCAAAGCTTTGTGCTGCTTTTGCTCTAGTCGAAGGGAATAGTGTGCGGTTTCCCCAGGCAGACCATTTCCATCAGAGACACTATGCAGGTGGATGTCTGGAAAGTGGGTAGCCTGGAAAGCAAAGCACAGATTCAGATCCCAGCCTTTAGAGCTCACTCCCACCTTCACCAGCATTCAACAATTCATTACGTTAGCCCGGTATTAGGTGACAGATATAAAGTGTAAATTCAGATCAATTTTTTTTCCTTCATATCTAAATTTGTCCTGTCTCATGGCTTTAGGCATGAGTTCAAGCCCATCTCTATATGAACATATTCTATAGGAAATGGAAACCTCAAAGGTGTAAGTTCTGAACTGGATCAGTGTGCATACCATTGGCTTCATTATTCTTGCATTTCACTGAAGATCATAGATAGCACATTTTACAAACAGGATTTCAGCCATCACAAAAGAAAACTCTGAAGTAAAATGTAATTAAATGACGACAACAGATTCTTACTGTAGCTGTCTCCTGTGTTGGACCTCTTGCAGAAAAATGCTCTATCGTTTTCCTCCTGCAAGGTAGAATCTACCGAAAACCAGAAGGAAATTCAGACCACTTAGGGGAAGGCTGATAACCATGGCTGAGAAAAGGCAGGGAAAACAATACCAAGACAGGAAGAGAGCAAAACAAGCAAGGACTGCAGCTAAATTTCGGGTGGAAAAATATGATGCTTTGGACAAGCTAGTGACAATCAAGAGGAAAGGAGGAGATCTTTTTGAAGTAAGAAAGCTGGTTCGGATTCCAGCTGCAGGTAGCTTCATACTGTCCTCTCTAGCTGCTGGTTTGAATTGTTGGCCTTGCAAAAGTGCCTGACATCTAAACCAGCATGAATAAATTAAGCAAAAGCAAACAGTTAAATACTGACACCACAGATGAGTTTTCCATTGCTTCTGCATCTTTTCTGCACTGCACAGTGGGTGACCTGAGACACCCACACAGCTTAGGAGCGTCCCAGGCTGGGGAAAGCCTCAAATCGATCGGACATTGGATTCCTTTGGCTATCTAGGACTTGTCTCAAAGAGCAGCACTCAGACAATTCCTCATCCCTCTTCAACTGTCTGATGAAATATAAGTCCAAATATTTCCTTTCAAGTACTGCCCAAGTCCCAGTCATCTTTTTTCTCTCATAGATTTACAGAAGTTCATTTGAACTCCAATGTCATTGTGGCACAGTGGCGAGTGCATGCTTTATGCTGTGTGGAGATGCCACCTCTCAATCTAAAAGTGGAGGAATCCTTCCAGCAGAAATATCCATATCCCATGAAGCTGGAAAAGCATAGCCAATATAAAGCAAATAAATCTATCTGCATGTGGACTTTGACTGGTATCAAAATGGCTCATTTATTGCCACAACTCTTTGCTGGGAGATTTTTGTTCTGCTGTAGAGCTGCTAAATTCCCCTTGAGTACTATTAGTGTTGCTGCTTTTTATGTCTCTCTCCATGACACTACTCAATGCAAGTTATAATTAACTCAGAAGTAGTAGAAAAAGATGGACTCCCTCCATGTAAGAGGAGGTGGGTAAGGAACAGGAAAAGATAATGCCAAATAACACATGGGCTTTCTATTAACCCAGAAATACTTGGGCCTTGGTTATTTTTAGACCTCACCTTTCAACCAAGAGACAGACCAAAAAGTCTGTTGTCAGCTACAAATTATGGCAATCTGGATTGATTTTCAGGGTTGAAGGGGGGCTTGAATGATATGTAGACCTCTGTACTAGCCTTTTGCACAAGGCTGGGTTTTAGCCCTGGAAAAACAACAGAATTCATCTCTGGATGGGATCCCAGTGCCAAAGGTGAAAATGTAGCTGTTCTTCAGTAACACTGGACAATGAGAGAAATTTATTGCTTAACCATTTACAATTTAAATGCCAAATGCAGGAGCGACCGTGCCTCCTGTAGATTTCCACATTTGTGCATGTACACACAAACTGGAGGGCTATTATGGAACTGAGGCATGCAAGGGCAGGCTGAGAGAGGGGACCATGCCTTTTTAGAAGATGCAAGCACTTAAATATAATTCTGGCTAGATTGCTTCTCTTTTTTCAAGTACTGCATTGTGGAAGAAGAATCAGCTAGGAAAACTAGCAAACTAATGATCAAATCACAGATGTTTGGGGCACAGAAATTGTTTCCCTGGTAGCAAATAGTGAATGTTTATAGGACCTTTGTGATCAGATCACAGAATTCTTGGAAGTTGACAAGAAAAAATAAAGTATCCTGAGAAGTTTGCTGACTTTGGCCTCTGTCCTGCAGGTACATACAGTTACAAGTAACTTCATACAGCTGAGTAAACCTACCAAGTTTGGCAGGACCACTCATATGTGCACATTACTCACCTGGGTCTCAGTAATACAAGCTCACAGTTTAAATAGTTCATACTTTTGAACTATTCTAAAAGTGAATTTCTGAACCAAGAAGCCATTTGAGTAACTCGCGTGCTCTTTTGATCTGCATTCTAATTTGAAAACTCATTTATATTTACATGATAAACATAAATGGTGCATTTGGAGTTGTTATGGTCCATCATGTAAATCCGCATTTAAGCATTATGAAAAAGAGGATTTGTGACTCAGTAGATCATATTAGCTTTAAAGCAGCTATTCCTGTTGATCAAATCTATTTTCTTACTGCCCAATGTGCATCAAGTCCATGTGATAAAAAATCCTTATGACATATTTACTGCTGTGTGAAATGATACGGTCATTTTTAATTTCTTTGTATTTTTCCTATAATATTCTAAGCTGCTTGGCATACTCGGAGTAGGACAGCAATCTTACCCCAGGTGGCCCTAGTTAGAGCTCAGCCAGAGTACAGGGTGTGACAGGCTCCCACAGATTTAACAAAGGTTCCCACAAATACTTTCCCCCTCACTCAGGGATGCCTGAGACTCTCTCTGGGTATTGATCCATCGTACTTCACTATCCCACTAACCTGGCAGCATTTATAGCTGAGCTCTCCACTCAGCAGCACTTTTTCCAAGCGGGTTCAGTAGGAACGAATGCGGCAGTCTCTGGTAGGCAGCACTTGCCGTGGCTGTGGCAGCTCAGTGCTCCTGAGACCTGAAACGCTGCAGTGGCAGTTCCGGTAACAGTCAGGTCTGCTCCACCGTGCGAACAGGTAGTCAGAGGCAGGCTCATTTTTCCTCCTGTCCCTCAGGTTGGCAGTCCTGCAGAGACAGATGAAGGTATCTCCTGAATGCAGGAAAAGATCTCTGCAGCTGGTGCTGTAGGGAGAGGCAATAGCTCTTCTGTCTTGTGCATGGCAGTACACGCTTTTCTTGCTTCACACTGGGCCAAAAAGATAAATTTCAGTCTTCTTGCTGCTCCTGTCAATGCTGCATCAAAAGCATGTGTATTCAGAAAGGGCTGAAAATGTTAACCAGAGAGATAAGTCTTAGTATTTTCTCATGAGTTGGAAATCTCTTTGTTGTTTCCACCCTGAGTGCAATCAAAAGGTATCCACAGTTACTGCAATTTTATTTTTGTGACATGAAGTTTTCATACTGTTAATGAGCTAAGGCTTTTAGGATACTCTTAGCTGACACAATTTTGTACATATTCTCTGTCTGTGCTTGGAGGGGAGATAGATATGGAGGCAGATTTTTGCCCTCAGCCTTCTGCAATAGAGAGCTGTCTTCTTTCCACCCTCTCCACCTTAGTGACATTTTTAAGACTTGCTTTGCCAAGGAAGAGGTAGGAAACTTCAGCCCAGACCATCAATGATTTCTAGGAAGCAATACATTTAACAAAATCAACCCTTTGTTATGATTAGACAACTAGAGCAGCTCTCCTTGAGGAAAGGAACACAAGAAGTTCTGCCTGAATATAAGGAAGAACTTCTTTACTGTGAGAGTGAGAGTGACAGAGCACTGGAGCAAGTTGCCCTGAGAGGCTGTGGAATTTCCTTCTCTGCAGATATTCAAAACTGGCCTGGATGTGATCCCGTGCAATGTGACCCTGCATGAGCAGGGGGAATGGACTAGGTGGTCACCAGCGGTCCCTTCCAACCTCAACCATTCCGTAGTTCTGTGTGATTCAGTTATTAAAACTGACATTATCCTTCCAAGGCCCCAGAGGTAGCTCCGATAGCCAGAGCATGTTTAAGACCCCCACAAATCCTGCTTCCTCCCTTTTGAGTAGGACATCAAGCAGTGGCATGCCAGCTCCAAATGCAGCTGCATGTTACAGACCTTCTTGGGTGAAATCTGTTGCAGTTTGAAACCAGGAGATGAATCAGGGAGAATGAAAGGAATAGGCAAATGGTAAGACAAATGAAATCGCAAAATAAGGGTAACATTCCACCTAGCAGATGTTCTGTATTCCTACAATCTTGTTACCTGTGTTTAAATGTTTGAATCAATGCTCTTAGTTTAATAAGCAAAGCAGATGCAAAATTTACAGCTAAGTGTTAGGAGTGAATGTCAAGGCACAGTGTGCTATCTGCATGTCTCCTGGGACTGTGTTTTTTGGTCCAGGATGAGAAACCTGTTGTTAGAATTGTTCCCAGATTATATCCCACTGGCCCTGATTACCTTGATGTTGGGGAAATGTCTCGAGGGACGTAAATTGCCTAGAATCATTTGCAACAGCTGCCAGGAACCGCGATTCTCTGTTATTACAAAAGCAATCTCCCTTCCTGTGAATTTGATTTGCAAAAATAGAAGAACTAACAGAAACGGAAAGCAAGATTTAAAATACGATCCGTTTCCAAAAACTAGGGACCTCCTGCTGCTACCCTTTTTTACACTGGTATCCCTCATGAAATCAAATGGGAATAATTACAGAAGTGACTGTTACAAGATGGTACACACTTATGAAAAACGAATTTCTCCCTTGATTTTAGGCAGGCACCAGTCCATATTTCTTGCAGAAGAAATCTCTCTTTTAAGCTTAGTATATTTTCTGGAACAATGGATCTTGAATTGTGTCTGTTAATATAATCACTTGACATCTACCGTTTTGTGTATTTCGTGTTCCAGTGAAACCTTCTCTGTATCGCTAATGAAATAATTTTTTTATGTTCTCAATAATCATTATTCTCTTTAATGAAAAGTTAGGGCAGATCCTTCAGTCCTTACATGTGGGAATAATTTCTACCTTCGCATCGCTTTCTTGAGTAACTTAAGCTGACTTGAGCGAATTAAAGTTTTGCAGGGATGGATTGTTCATAACTTAAGTGCTAATTGACATCTATTTCAGAACATGACATTCCAGAATAAACCTTACTTTAAGGCATTAACATAATTATGGTTTTTATAACAATTGGTATGATTATGTTTTTGGTAATAACTAATAACTCACTGTAGTGGAATGTAACGTAATGTTTCCTGCCAGCTGCCTTCAAAAACTCTCTGTCAAAGACAGTGAGAAAATCTGTCCTGCCTCAAATAAAGCATCTCCCACAAACATTAAGGAATAAGAGAACATGAGACTTCTGTCTTTTAACTTTGAGGCACGACTAATTCAGCAGACTAATCCTTGTGCTTGAAAATTTTAGAATTCTTTCCTAATGTCACAAACAAAACAAATTGTTTCATTTCTATGCCTTTGCATTGGAAAAGAGTCAGGTCCAGATACAGCAGTCAGTCTAATAAGTGATTAATAGCTAAAGTGAGCCGCTGGTACTTTATTTCCTATCCCCTCCTCTGCCTCCTCTTTAACACTCAGGTAACTGTCAGAAATGGACCTAGCTATTACAGATGACAAGGGGTAAATGCCTTCGTGTTGTCCTCCAAAGGTTAAGGTTTACCAACCTCTGTTGGAAGCCACAATCTCCAATAACCATTAATCCACTAAACTCCAGTACGAGTGAGCATATTTATGGCTGCAGTCACTAAAGGGTGAAATAAAGATTAGTTTTTAGTTAGGAACGCAAAGCTTTTTAGATCAATACAGACCCACTGCTGAAATCAATCTAAAGTTTGGAATTTTTAAGTAAAGATTTACTGGGCTTTCTTGTACAGTTAATTTTCCAAAGGGAGAATAGTCTCAGCAATGTTACATAGTAATCAAATTGAGTAAACACTAGTCAGTTCGTAAACTGACCTCAGTTATGCACATAGCAAATGAGTGTACAGCAATAAAAACACCCATAACGTGGATAGTAAATTTGCCAATAAACAGGTAAAGCCAAAATGCACATGTAGACTAACATGATAAAATATTAGTAGCTACATTTGCCTATTTGAAAGCATAAATAATCAATACACATTAATAATGAAGTTGTTCGTGCGTTTCTTTATTACTGTGCATATTAAGTGTTTCAATTATTTCTACTTAGTTTGATAGATAAATGTATATGCACATTTTATGCCAGGCATTGAAAAGAATATAGGATTACTCTTCAAAACAAAAGCTACTGTTTAGATGAAAGAACAAGTGGACTGGAAATACACAGCTTGTTATACCTCTCTGCTGTTCATGTTTGATGCATGTATACAATTTATTATGCAATTTCTTGAGATTTGACAAAGTAATTGTCTGGCAAACCATAGCTTTAATGATGGTTTTTCTGCTTCATACGAAAGGTCTGAAGGTACTGTAGGAAAATGACTTAATAGATCAGTGTCTATAAATGCTGTTAATGTGTATTATATATATATGTGTGTGTGTGTGAGTGTGTGTGTGTGTGTGTGTGTGTGTGCGTGTGTGCGCAATGGCAACCCAAGTTATTTTCTGAGTTACCGCACAATATGTTGTGAGATCCCATGTGGTAAATTCATTTTTTGTCATTAGAGCTACTGCATGAAATCTTATATGCTGAGCTGTAACTTCCAAAATAACTTGGGTCACTGCTGTAGCTTTAGCCTTGGTGTCTGTCACTGAGAGTTCTTGACTGTGAACCAAGGGCTGTGAAGAAGCCTAGATGTTAACATAGCACCATGGTGGCTTAAAAAAAAAGCCAGACTTTCTATTGTTAATCCCATTTTAAAAGTTTTTTTGCCTGGCAGTTAAAATCCATTCAGGTCTGAAACCAAAGTCAAGGTGCAATATATAAATTTCCTTTTAATCATATTCGTTTTAAATCATTGCAGCTATTCTTGAGATAAGGAGGACAGAAATCCTAAAGTTTTATTATTTTGAACAATTTTGCAGTCTTTTGTAACTAGAAGATGTTTAATTTTAAAAAAATTAAATTTCTCAGCAGAGGGATGTTCTTCATTTTGCCTGTCTCCCTGTTTTATCATCGATAAAAGACGATTGGCCAGATTCATAGCTTGTGTGAGCAAGTGCTGAGTCCACTAGGACCATCCCTTTACTTCAGCAATGAACGTTTGTCTGCAGAGGAGCTGTTCTTGAATGATGTGAAAATAGAATCCGTTCTCATTTTCCTCTAACGTCATTTCTCAGTTCTAGGATATTTGGGATGTTTACTTATGCCTTGGTATAAAAGCATATGAGGCACCAGGCAGACAGGAAGATGTTCTCTCGTGAGCAATTGGTACTAGAAAATCATCCAGACAACTTGAGCCAAAGAAAAAAAATGAGATGATGTTCAGGTGACTGTGCTCTGATACCAAGTATCATTTTGTTCTATTTCATCTCCATTTTTTTTTAATTAATGATATCTACCTTCATGCCTGCTTTTAGCCTCCCATGTGCTACTCCTGAATGTACTTTATTTGTTGATAACAGGGAAGATTTTAGTCTTCTGTGGACCCACTGGTACAACAGGAATTGGGCCAGTATTAATTTCCTCACGTTCCCCATTCAGCACCATGGAAACACTTGAAAAGGTGAGAGGTGGACACTTCCAACAGTGAGTGGGTGGGATGCCACCACCTGCCGACACAGACCTCAGATGATGTGCTTGTGTTCGAAGACAATGTCACCCAGAGCCAAACAAAGGGGATTTTTATCGGGTGAATCAGATGCCGGACTGACACAGCTGGCTGATGGCACAAACAGCTTTGCCAGCCATTCAGTGGTGACTTCTTTTTAGTTTCTACTGCCTGGGCCAGATTCAAATCAGGAACCTAGACACAACAGTCCACATTTCTGAGAAGCATGGAAACTCTTCAACAACATATATCTTCAACAAAGGGATTATTTTCCTCCTCCCATTAACAATCTCAGGTTTGCTATTTTACAGTTGGACGTAGAAGAGACAAGACGGAGGTCCCTTGTTTGTCTGGGTAGCTAGTTGGACTAAGTCTGAGATGCTACTAAAGTTTACCAAAAGTACGAAGCCTAACTAGTGAGGGTCAACTCCACTTAGCAGAATAACGCTTGACCTTCACTGGCTACATAAAGTTAAAAATTACCTGGTTTTAATCTCATGCAGCCCAGTCTCCACACCTTTTTCCTCCCCTCCTTCTGTGAACTAGCTAACGTGAGTCAGCACTTTTGCACTCAAAAAATGCATTTTTGGAAGAAGGGGAAGAAATAGCACAGGAAACAATGTTGACTATTTCACAATGCTGAATAGTTCTGCTTACTGAGAAAGTAATGATAGATGGTGTCAATTAACAGAGCTCTCCTCTTTCCCCTCTGCAGCAGAACAAGGCTGAACTATTTAAACATAGCCTTGCAAGAAGCCACCAGGTCAGAACATGTGTGTGTTATCTTGGAAAGACAGGGCAAAGTAAGGGTAGAGGGTAAACCTTAACTTGCACTTACTTTGCTTTTTTATACTTGTTTTTAACTTATGCCCCAACATGATGTTAATGAATAAGTGTCTTGGTAGTCAAAGTTAAAGCTACATTTTACTTTAAATCATTATTTCCTCATCAGGGAGTCCAAGTCCTCCAAGTCTTCTGTACCTGATCCAAGGGGAGAAGATGAACTTTTGGAAGTTCAAAGGGAGCCCTACGGGAAAGACTTCTGTCTTCAGAACACTAGTTATGATGGAGAACCAAGGTCTCTGCCAGTAGTTTGGCTGAAAGGGAATAAAAACGTGATAGTAAGGAGCAAACGTAGGGAGAAAAATATTTTTGCAACTCCTCTTTCCCTTAGAAATTGTTAGTGCTCCCTTGGGACTTATGAAAGCCACTTTAAACCTATGGATTATATATTACTTCATTACAAAAACACACTCCAAATCTAGCCGCTGCAATCCAGCTAGTTTCTGCTGCTCTGAAGCTTGCCCTTTCCCTGAAATGCTGCCTTCCCTTGGGGCTGCCTGGAGAAACAAAGCAATTGGAAAGGAGCACTGTCCCACTTGGAGCGAGCTCCTTATGAAGTCTGACCAGGACTTTGCTCCCATCATGGTGCTACTTGCCATCAATGATTCTTCCTCCTAGTTCTGCAGCAAGTCTCATGTGCATTGGGCTGAAAAACGGCGATTTGTAATCAAAACTGCAGGGTAAACACAGATACACGTCCTGCATCATGAAAGCTTCCCTTTCCAGGAAATGCTCTTAAGAATACACTTTAAAAAAATTTAAATGCTTTCCAGAACAGAAATGGACTTAAGCACAACAGAGTATCCCTTAATTGGGACTACAGTGCAGACACAATCACTAAAGCTCATATTATGTGCCTGAATATCAAGCCCCAGAGTGTAAGCTCTTTGGAGAGATGGTTAGAGGGTTCCTAGTTGTAGCACGGCTCTGTACAGAAGGATTTGCTTAATCCACCTTGCTTTTAGATTGCAGTTTCCCCAAGCTTAGCTGCTTCTTTTAACAGTTCTGAGCTCTGCCCCCCTAAAGTTATTTTAATAAATCTTTCAGAGGCAATGCCTTATATTCTGATTTTTCAGAAGCTACTGGTTTTCTATAAACTTTATTCATGCCATCTTGATTGCACAGCATTGCATTGAATGACTTTATTTTTTGTGTGGTTTACCCTATTCCCTTTTGGGAACTGGGAGAGGAGGAAGAATAGCTTGTCTCTCAGTACTCTTAGCATCACCCATTTAGGGTCCAGTTTAGGAGCTCCCACTCCACTTCCACCAGAGCTTTGAACAAGCAGGGCAAAATCTGAATACGTAACAGTATTATGATGAAGTATATTTTTACAGAAAATTTGTGTTCTCTATACATTCAGCCATAGTAACAACACTCTGCTATATGCCTGTGTGCATAAATAAAAACAGTCAGTGTTCCTTGGGGAATCTCAAAGCATTGATTAACCAAGACACAACGGAGGACATCAGGTCCCCTGTGACACCTCTGGGGCCAGCTGTGCCAGTCTCTAGAGCCACATGGTTGTGGCAGTCACTGGCATGACAAGTGTAATAGCAAACGCTTGAAAATAGCCAGCTGGGGGTGGAGATGGGCAGATGTGCTCAGTAGGGCAGACGGACCACAAGCTGGGAGAACCTTGGACCACACTAATGAGAAGCCTTCTTAGCATTTGTTAACTGAAGCACAGAGATATTAAGGGATGCACCTGGGTCAAGGTTGTTACATCTATATTATTACACCCAAGATAACTTCTGATTTCAGATCTCTCTCCTGCCCAGCTGCTTATACGGCCTCACAACTCCTTGGTTTCCAGGGAAAGGCCTTTCCAAGGAAGCACAAGGCACCTGCAAGCTGTGGATGGTCCCCAGGCCAGACTTTTTTTTTAATGTGATTTATCCTATTCCCTTGCTTGGAAACAAGCAAGTGTAGACACAGACATGGTGTAATAGTGGTGAGAATCCAGACGTCGGCACTCCCAGGCCTTTGCTGTAACAAAGAACACCATCCTGTCCTCCCTTCTTCTACTCCTGCCCTATTTCTTAAATTGACACTATCTGACCATGGATTAAGTGGGTTTGTCAATATACCACTGTGATGGTTTACCTGAAGTGCAAGCTGATGAACTTCCATGTCAAAAATTTCAAAGTGGATTATATAACAATGTCTGGCACGGGTGGCAGTGTTTTTGATAATGTCTAATATTGCCATTGCCCATTTATTTGTGCAGTATGTGTACTAAGAGTCCTCCAAATAACTAATGATGTGGCATGTTGGTCTGCAAGGATGATTCAGTTTATCTGTACTCTCTAAGTTTCTGGAAGGTCCCCAAAACAAATTTCCTTTCCTGCAATAAGAAATCTCATCCCCAGGTGGATGGTTCTGGTGGGCACTATCAAGCAGTTGCATCTCTTTCACCATTTGAAATGCAATAATGGCAGAGATGTAAACTGTTGAGAGAGTCCTGGAGGCCAGATCACATGCAAAAGGAAATTTCTGTGCCCAAAACACTGAAGCCAGCTCAACTTCTTTTTGTACCGTCAACCTCAATGGCAAAGGAGCAGATGTTCTGAACTTATACTTACTTTTGGCTTTAGTAATTAAGATCCTATACATACAACTTGCTGACTGGACTCCAGCTCTGTTGGAGTGTCAAATGCAGTGTACATGGCAACAACAAAAAAATGCAAAACAAAAAAAAAATGCAAAAAATATCCCTTACAGAGTTGTATAGAGATATGTTTCATATTACCAGCATGGATATTATATACAGATTCAAAACTTCTCTTTTTTATAATTACTCTTGTCAAGAAGCATTTACCTTGCTGAGCTATTGCATTTGTTCATTGGGTTAAGACGATGCCTTAGATTTTCTTGATGAAGACCACGTCTGCAGGAGGGCCTCTTCCTTTAACTGCAAGAAAGGCCTCCTTTGCTACAGCTCTACACTGGCACTTCCATAAGGTCTCCATGGAGGCCGCATGGAAGGAAGCAGATGAGCTGAGGGAAGACAAGTAAAAACACAACACCTGCTAATCTCTGGCTGTGAAAAGATAGAAGCCTGGGGCACTGCCCTCCCTTCTGTGGAAAACCTGCTTAGGGACAGGGTCCTCTAGCTACGGCAGGGAAAGCTCAGGAGGGTTCAATGCCCCTGCGGAGATGTTTCTGATCCCTAGAAGTTTCCCTGGAGGCTGTGGTGTTCTTAGGCTTCTAAGCTAGAGAAATAAAGTCTCTGCTTATACTACAGGATAAGTTTATCTAGTTTTGCTCCAAAGAAAAAATAAATAATTTTCTCACAGCAGGTCCTGAAGAAAAAAAAATACAGTATTTTCCACTGACAATTGTGGAATATAAGAGATAAATGTTACCTGTACCATGCAGGAAAAATGTGCAAAATTATGAAAAGCTACTGAGTGAGTTAAGAACTTTGAAGTCTCTCTTCAAATTATTCAAGTCATTACAAACTTGTATACCTAGGACTTTTGGAAATGTTTGTCCAGTGTGATTTAATTCAAAAAGTTTAGTTGCAGAAAGTTAAATATTTGTAATTCATAAAGTGACCAGCAATCATATATATCAGTTCAGACTGAACTTTATTTTAACTTGAGTTAGAGTAGCAAAGTTAAATAAAAATTAACTAGCTCTTTTCACTATTAAGCAAAACATACCAACATGCTGGTCCCAGAAACTTGCTACAAGTTGTCACAGACTTATTTTGGCAGCTTACAGTCTTACAGTGGTATAAGAGTGTGTGACACATCATTCAGTGAAAAATGATACAAAACCCCTTGAGGATTATTTACAGCCATTACAGCAGTAAAGTTCAACAGCACGAGCATGATATAAAAATTGTTCTTCCCATCTACTACAGTTTGGAGACACCTCACATCAGTGAAAACAGTAGCTACTGTTGAAATGGAGGCATCTTATAATTCATACTTCTCTTCATCTGAGCAGGGCCAAAACATGGGCGACCAGCAGGGCAGAACTACGGGGAAAGGGAGACACAATAGGAGCAAAATAAAGAAAATGGTTTTAGAAGAAGCATATGACAATGTCATTCTTTTGGGAGGAATATCATACCCTAGAACAGCAGCTGTCTAATTTCTGTGGGAAATCTCTTGCAGAAATAATTGAGGTCCAAGGGAGGAGGGAATCTAAAGGAATGAATCTGTCTGGTGAGATAAATGGAAAACTATAGCAGAACGTCTTTTTTAAGGTCAACAAAAAATAAATAAAAGTGAAAATGCCTTTGATGCCTTTCAGTTTCAGTCCTTTGCAATCCTGAGCAATCTGACTCCAACTCTGCAAATACCTTGGCATCTTTGGCCAAGTCAGAGAAAGACTGCAAGATCTAGCTTTCAAAGCAACACTCCTGGTGCATATTTTAATACAGCAAAAGCTTTAGTATTATCTGGGAAATGTGATGGGGCTGATAGGTTTCACATCAGGTAAAACTTTCTGTAAGTGCTCACGCCAGTCTGCTTTCATGTGCATTTCACTCAAGGGCATACCTTCTGCCTTTTCTTTCTTTCTTTCTTCCTTTTTTTTTTTTTTTTTTTTTTTTTTTTGACAATTGGAGGTTTGACAACAGAAGAACAGAGCTATAAATGTGAGGGAGCAATATATCATGCGATATATAAAGTGTGGAGAACATGTCCTCTACCAAAATGCCCCTTGGTGTAAGCAAAAAGCCCCAAATGCCTACAATGAGAATCCCCTCTGCTTGTTGCAACTATAAGGGAGAAAAAAAAATAAAAACAAAAACAAAACAAAACCCAAACCATGGGCTGTGCACGTTTCTAAGGTATCAGATCTGGCAGAAAGTTGAAAGGTTACGTTTGTGAAATAGCAGCTGCTTTCCTGCCATTTGATTCAGGCTTCTGCATTGCAAAGTCTCGAAACTGAAAGACAAATCTGACAATATGCTAATCTTCCAATAAAAAAAATGTGACTTCTGAACCCTTATCTGTTGAAGAGCTGACAGTGAAGTTCAGAGACGGTTGTCTAACCAGACAAAACGATAGAGAAAATATGCCTTCAAACAAGATCATAAATCTTGAACAGTGCAGGGGAACAAATGTAAAGGGAACGTTTTACCACTAACACCATTTAGTAGCCTCACTTTCTTTCTCTCCCCACCACCCCTCCAGCCTCATCACATTTGCAAGGGAAGAGGAGATATCCTGTCAAACCAATAATATAAATACAAGGGGGTGGCAGGGGGTGGGGGGGAAGGAGTGACAGTATATTGGGTACTGAAATCAGACATTATTTCCATCACATCTGGAGTGCGGGGGGAGAGTAGAGACAGAAAACAAATCCTGTGCAACCTGAATACCACAGCCTGCACATCCCCCCCCCCCCACCAACACACTCACCCGCAAAAAGTTTGCATATTGCACAGGGCGCTTGAAGATCATAAATCTATGCATGAGAAAGATGTAGTGGAAATTTTGGGGGGGATTAGAGTTTATTTTTGTCATCTCTGTGAGACAGCTACTCATTCATCCAGATCACAGCTAAGAAAAAAGCTGGTCACAGAAATTAGCAGTTTCAGCTCAGCAGCAAAGTCGCCAGCCTGTGAAGGCAGAGAGAAATTGACTAATTAGCAATGCGCACTAAAACTTGACGGTTCTTTATAGAGAGAGAGAAGAGAGCGCGAGAGCGGGAGGGAGGCAGGCGGGGGGGGGCTCGCTTTTTCCCCTTCTTTCTTCCAAAGATGTTTGAAATCGCAGTCATTTACGCTCGACAATTTTTACAATAGCCTTGAGCCATAATTTTGCGAGTCTCTCCAGCATCCATCCCCCTGTATGGTCTCTCTCCACCGGCCATGCACGACCGTTTCTCTCCCCAACCGTGGATTTCCTATTACTCTCGTTACGACTCACTGAGCCCCAGGCCCAAGGATAATGATGTGTTGTTTCTTGGTAGCATAATTTGTCACACGTACATTTTTTCTTCTTCTTCTCTTGCAGAAAGCTCTGCGCTCTCTCTCTCTCTCTCTTTCTCTCTCTCTCCTTCTCTCTCTCTCTCGTACATTTTCTTGCTGTTGCTAATTCATGGTGATCAAATGATGTACGACAAAATAAATTGTAAAGAGTGACTGCTTCGAGTTGGGAACCAGAAGGTTTTTTTTTTTCTTTCTTTCTTTTCTCTCCCTCTTTTTTTTTTTTTTTTTTTTTTTTTGGAAGGAGCGAGCAAAAAGGACAATTGATTTTTTTGGGGGGGAGCTTAAGTGAACCTTTACTTTGGCAGCTGGTTGTGGAGCAGGTAAGTTTCTGGCCTTGTGTCTAACCGTCTCCGTGTATTTTCCTGTGTCTCCTGATTTGTTTGCTGTTGGGGGAGAGGAAAGGGGTGTATGTGTGTGTGTGTGTGCGCGCGTGTGCGTGTGTGCGCGGGCTGGAAGTGTGCGCGGAGGGCGGCGAGGGGGGGCAGTTGTGTAACAAACGCGTTTGCAGAATAAACTCCGATTGCAAGAAACGGGCAAAACGAGGAAGAAAGAAGGGGAGGGAGAAGGAAGGAGGAGTGTGTGCGCGTGTGAGTGTGTGTGAGTGTGTGAGTGTGTGTGTGGTGAGGAGGGGGGGGATTGACCGGGTCCACTTAAAGGGAGAGGCGCTGGGAGCTGCCTGCGCCGCGCCGGGGAGCCGCGCCGGGGCCGGGGCCGGGGCCGGCGGGGCGGGGATGGGGCCGGGGGCCGGCGGGGCGCGGGAGCGGGCGCGGGCGCGGCGCGGCGCGGCGCGGGCAGGCTGAGCGCGCCGCAATGGCAGGAGCGGGGCTCGGCGGGATCCCGCGGCGGGGCGCGGGCGGCGGCGGCCTCGGCTCCCCCCGGTGCGGGCGGCGGCGGGCGCGCAGCCCCCGCAGGTGCCGCTGCAGGTTAGCGCCGGCCGCGGGGGGACCTCCAGGAGGAGGAGGAGGAAGGGGAGGAAGGGAGGGCGCCGCGGGAGCGCGGCCGCCGGGCAGGGCCCTGCTCCCCGCCGGCCTCCCCTCCCGCCCCATCCTTCCCCCAACTTGAACTTCACGCAGTTACCGGAGTTAGGGCAGCGGCGCCTTCTGCTTAGAGGAGAAGCGAGCCGGGCAGGACAAGACCAGGCGGCCCCTCTCAGGGCCTGGGGTCTGCTGCTTCCTCCTCCTCCTCCTGCAGGTTGCGAAGTCTTGCAAAGCCTCCCAACTAGGGCGGAGGAGGGGGCTCAACTTTGGTGCCTGGCACCGCCGGGTCCCCCGGCTCGGACACTCCGGCACACACACGCACGCACGCACGGGGGCGAAGCAGATCCCGGCGCCGCAGAGTTGCAAAAGCGAGGAGGAGAGGGAGAGCAGCCGGGCACGGAGAGGGCAGCGCGCAGGGGCAGGGCGGGTGCTTCCCCTCGCAGCCAGAGTTTTAGTCACTTGGTAGTTTCTCCGGGCATCGCGGAGTTTGGAGTGGGCTCGGGGATTATATTTTTCGCTCGTTTGATCGCTTGGGTTTTTTGGGGGGCGGCGGGGGGGGGGGAGGTGGCTCAGCTTTGAACACGGCCCCTACCTCCTCGCTCCTCCCCTGGAGAGAAGCCCAATTTGCACCGCGGAGGGAGGAGAAAGGGGTGGTGTGCGTGTATGTATGCATGTGTGTGCGGAGGGGGGAGGGAGGAGGTCAAAAAAAAATTAATAATAAATATCCTCCCGCTTTCCCAAGTTGCGGCCTCACGCAGCGAGCCCGTCGGTGCGCGGGGGACAAAGCCAAGCCCCGCGCCGGGCCCGGCTCCCAGCGTGCGCGGCCGCCGTGGGCTGCTCCGGGGGGGGCGGCTCGGCCGGGAGAGGGGCGCTCCTGCCGCGGCTGCTCTCGCCCTCCCGCCGCCCTGCACATACGGTCAAGATGAGCCCTCCAGGCCTCTAAAGCTCTGTATTTATTGTTGTGTCGTCCCCCTCCCCACCCTCCCTCCACCCACCCCTTTGCCCAGGTTGGAGGAGGGTTTAAAAGGCAGGTGTGTCGGAGGCCGCTCGCCATGTCCAGATCCGGGGACAGGACCTCCACCTTCGACCCCAGCCACAGCGACAACCTGCTGCACGGCCTCAACCTGCTGTGGAGGAAGCAGCTCTTCTGCGACGTGACCCTGACGGCCCAGGGCCAGCAGTTTCACTGCCACAAGGCCGTGCTGGCCTCCTGCTCCCAGTACTTCCGATCCCTCTTCTCCAGCGGCGGCGGGAGCGGCGGCCACCCCCACGCCCTGGGGCTGGGGCCCGGCGCCCAGGACGGGCTGGGCGGCCCGCCGAAAGACCCGCAGCCGCAGCCGCCCGAGGAGCCCGGCACGCCGTCCTCCTCCCCGGAGGACAAGCTGCTGGCCAGCCCGCGGGCTATCAACAACCTGGTGCTGCAGGGCTGCTCGTCCATCGGGCTGCGCCTGGTGCTGGAGTACCTGTACACGGCCAACGTGACCCTCTCCCTGGACACGGTGGAGGAGGTGCTGTCGGTCAGCAAGATCCTGCACATCCCGCAGGTCACCAAGCTGTGCGTGCAGTTCCTCAACGACCAGATCTCGGTGCAGAACTACAAGCAGGTGTGCAAGATCGCCGCCCTGCACGGCCTGGAGGAGACCAAGAAGCTGGCCAACAAGTACCTGGTGGAGGACGTGCTGCTGCTCAACTTCGAGGAGATGCGCGCCCTGCTCGACTCGCTGCCCCCCCCGGTGGAGTCGGAGCTGGCGCTTTTCCAGATGTCCGTGCTCTGGCTGGAGCACGACCGCGAGACCCGCATGCAGTATGCCCCGGACCTCATGAAGCGCCTCCGCTTCGCCCTCATCCCGGCCCCGGAGCTGGTGGAGCGGGTCCAGTCGGTGGATTTCATGCGCACCGACCCCGTGTGCCAGAAGCTGCTGCTGGACGCCATGAACTACCACCTGATGCCCTTCAGGCAGCACTGCCGGCAGAGCCTGGCCAGCAGGTGAGCCGCTCCGCGCTGCTCCGCTCCGCTCCGCTCCGCTCCTCCGCCCCCGCCGCTGCCGCGCCGGGCAGCGGGCGGCCCCGAGGGGCCGGGGCGGCGGGCGCCCCTGCGCGGGGACCGGCGCAGAGCGGCAAGAGCCGCCCGCGGAGCGGCGCCGCCAAACTTTTTGTCGCCTCCCCTCCCCTCGCCTCCCCTTCCCTCCCCTCCCTTCGCCTCCCCTCCCCGCGGCGCGGCCGCCCGAGAGCCGCCCCGCGGGCGCTGAGCGGCGCGGCCCCGCCGGGGGGTCCCCCCGCCGCCGGCTTCCCGGGAAGTGCGGGGTTTGCGCGGCGGGGCGCGGGGGGGGGGGGGGGGGGGCGGGGGCGGCCGCGGGGCGACTGGCGTCGGGGCTGAGCCCCGCGGCCGCTGCGCGCCCGGCGCCGGCGGTGACCCGCAGCTCCGCAGGGCGGGGGTGGGAGCGGGGGTTTCACCGTGCGGGTGAAAGCCCGTGGTTTGCAAGCCTGCTCTGGTTATTTACTGCAGGCCCTATTTGTTTGTTTGCTTGTTTTTTCTTTCCATTTTTTACTCCTTAATGACGAGTTGCATCTTCAGGCCATTTCAAGCTGTAATATCCAAGTCCTCAGTCTACTTATAAATAATCTTATTATTCACACACATTCTTGTATTATCAATATTCTGATAATGTCCGTTTTGGGCATTGTGACTTCATAGTGTTTATATCTACAACATGTCAGTTGTTTTCATTTAATAAAGTAATGAATCATGATGTCAAAGACTGACAATACGAGGCAGGTGTTAGAAACTACAAGCACGATGCATAGTTTAATGAATAGTAAATATACCCTAAATGAAGAGGACATTTATTTTTCTCCCTTTAAAATACATTTATACTTCATTTCATTCAGAAATAATACCATCCTCCAAATACAGTGACGCGGCAGTGCAAAAATCAAAGCACACTTAGAATACATTATTCTGCCTTTTAACTAATAGCTGGATATTATTAATGACTAGAGAGAATAGTACATTAATATTTTAGATAATATGCTCAGTGAGTATTAATGCAAGGAATTCTTTATATCTTAATTGTAATAGCCACCCTGATGATTTAACTTTAGAAATGCTGTGCCTTCTTTTATTATCTCTAGGTAGCTAGCTCTGTTAGTGTTTTGTGTTGTACCTATTGCCTTACTGCCTAAGCAATTCTCACTCCTAAGCCCTACAATGAAAAACAAATGCAAGCGTTGTGAAGTGTTTTGGAGATGCTACTGTTAGAGCTGGTGTGTATCCTTTACATTTCGCTGTTCAAAACTGTTGGCTTTCAGAATGCAAAATCCACTGGCTCTTCCTTAGTCCAGAGTCTGCACACAGCACCTGGGGCACGCTGGGGCTCATGTCCTGGTGGATTGCCGAGATACCGGCCAGCGTGGTTCAGTGGCGATACCTTCCAGCTTCACTGGTCCGTGTCATTTGAAGGATATGTAGTGGTGTTCTGACCACTGAATGCTTACAAGTGTCATGGATGCTGTGAGAATCTGATACTCCGGCTGCTGGAAGCTGTCTTTTACTTTAAGCAGGAGAGCACACAAAAGGATTGGACTTTAAGCAGACTAGACGAGAATCAAAGTTGTACTCAGGCAGTTGCTTATGGGAGCAAACCCATCCAAATACCACATTCATTGTTTGTAATAGGTCTGCACACACACATTTTTATATATATAGGTGCCACTAATAATGTTTCAGAGACCCTTGACATAGCTGTAATAGGTGAAAACACACCATCACCTTCTCAACTTTAGTGTATGTTTAGTGACAGCATTGTAACTAGCGTCAGTTGATTGAGTTCTCTGGTGTCACTGAAGTTAGAGGCAAAACATTTCAAGTAAGTTCTAATGTATGTTTCTAAAGAAGAGAGATTTAAATAAAACATTGGAGATATCGAAATGCCCTGTGATACAGAATACAATTGGTATATTTTCATTTTGGGTCTTGAATCCTATTCCTGGGAATTTGTAAGAATCACTAAGATCCATCTTTGAGGCTTCATCATTTTAAGGCTTCATCAGGCTGCCTAATGTCTTTGTAAACGTGAAAGAAGAAACAAAAGAAACATACTCCAAACCATAGAGATTTCCAGACTTATGTTGCCTGTTCCCCTTAGTTTCTCTAAAACTGTGATTTTTGACAGGTTGACATTCAATCAAATTTTAGTTTAAGGAAAAATACTAGCGAACACTTTCCCAAGTTACTAGTTTGGAAAAGGAAATGTTTAAAGTAACTGGACAATTATGTAAGTGTGCAAATAAGTAAAAATGGTTGCGTGGAGAAGGACTTTAAAACTTCGTTGCTTGTTTTGTGAGTAATTGTGACCTGATAATTTAGAACTTTGAGAAAGATTTATGAAACGTAATTCACAGAAGATTCACACCACCTGTAGAAAGAGATTAAGTGTTCCACATAAGCAATATAATGCATATTAGTGACAGATATAAGCAGCACAGTGGCATAGTCATCTGCTTAATGCACTATTAGAACTTGCCAATAACTTTTTTACATTTAATAACATTTTTTTTCCTGTAGCATCCAATTAGAAAAGCCCACATATATGTATATATGTGTACACATATGCACACTACCAGTTTGGAGTACTCAGGGATTTGACCTACTTGTATTTCTTAAACAAGATGAGTGTACATTGGGAAGCTTAAAGTGTGGTCATTCTGCTCTGAAATACAACAGTAAAAGTAGCAGTGTTTTATTTTCTGAACTTGTTCTACTACTTTTGTGACCAGTATCAATTTCTGCTGTCATCAGGGTCTGAGGACTAGTGTAACTGTGGGAGACAGTTTTGGGTCCTAGTCCGATCTATGCAGTATGAACAGAGTAATTTATAAAGTTTGTTTTACAGATGCAAATCCTGTGGTATTAGTGATGTTTGGTCTAAGAGGTATCTGGTCTGACTTTTGTGTTGGGTTGTCAGGACTGTAAAAAAAGAGAAAACTGATTTTACCTGCAGGGAGAGCATTTTTTTTTTTTTCCTCCTGGGAATTCCCAAGAGAAGGTGAACACTTCTGAACTCTGCTGTACTATCTTCAGCTGGGGACGTTAGCATGGGAGCGGAGTATTTCGGCTCTGATTTAGCATTTGATCAGGTGATTAACTCTAAGCAAGTTAGTAATTCTGTTGACTTTGATCTCCCTTTTTCAGGTTTATGCTGGAGCTTTCTGGCTTCGGTGAAAAAGTGGTTTTCACCTAAAGTAGGCCTCAGTGTTGCTGTAAAAGCTTCTTGAGCCATAATCAGTTCTGACATCAGTAGAAAAAAATCCGATTGTTTTCAACATAGAGTGAATTGGGCCCATTACAGTGATCCTGAACTTATTACATTAACTCTGGCTTAAATGATTTTGATTATCCCTGAGAGATATAGATAACTCTATTCTATTTCATGTTTTCTGTAATTCTCAGGGAAAAAATGCATTCAGGTAAAAAAAAGAATGTTCATTTTCCAGTTATTTTTTTGTCTCTCAGGACTTTACTTCAGCATTTAGTTGATCAAAACGTCTCTGTGCTTTATTATCTAATCTAATATACATGATATAATGCATATTGTACTTTCATATTTTTAAGAAAGTTCTGGATTAGAGCATTACTGGGTTGTTGGAAAGAATTTGACTTTTAAGGCTGAATGAGGCAGTAAGAATTATTATTGCTTCCATGTAGATTTGCAACAATGAAAATGGTTACAAACATATCACTAGTATGAAACTCGTAGTTTGCAAATTGCCTTTGATTTGTGCTGGTAGATAATACAGCTAGAGACAGAGAAAGGAGAATTACAGGGGAAAAAAAAGAGAAGGTACTGGCCTTAGTATCAATATTTTAGAGCAAGATTGTTACCTTTTTACAGTACCTTGTGCCGATCGCGCAGTTTCACTTGCCTGTAATTACCGTGTTTCAGACAGCCGTAGCAAGGCGCGTGGGGTGGGAAGCGGCAGCCCCGCACGGCCTGGAGTTGTTTATCAGTTGCAGAGCGCTTGCAACTCCTACCGAAATCGGTAGGGATCGGGGCTGGTCAGCTCCTCGCAGGATTTGAAGGCACAGCAGCAATTAGAGGGCTCTCCGGCTAAATCAGGCAGCAGAAGGCAGAGGGGACTGAGGAAAGTAAAGCTGGGAGAGCAGGAAAATGCAGAATAAGAAAGGAAATAAGATACTCCAGGGGTGAGACAAGGTATAAATAATGGAAGCAAGGAAGTACAAATGAAGGGGAAGGGGAGAGAAAGAAGTACAATTTTCAGTTTTGAAGGGAGGAGAGGGAAAGAATGAAAAAATACTGAAGAGGAAAATAGACAAAGAAAAACAGATAAAAAGAAGAGAGTGTATGAAAGAAAAGAAAAAATAATTATTGAGAAAAACAGCTTCTCTTGTCAGTAACAGCTAAATATTTCAGTTTCTGGAAAAGCTATTGCAGATGTGGGGGAGGAAGAATGGATGGGGATCAACCAGCTGACCTGAGGTGGGAAAAGTCGTAGGCAGGAAATACAGAATTGAAGGGTGAAAGAGCAAGGAGGAAAATAAAAAGACAAAGAAGCAAGAAGGCTAAGTCTGACTGTGCTGTCATTTACTGGATTTACTGGATTCAGCCTAGTCCTGCACCGCAGCTAGGTCTGTGCATTCTTGTACTTTTTTTCCCCTGCACTAGTAGTCTTTAAAGAGAGATTGGACGTGCAAATTCTGGTCCTGCTGAAGCTACCTTGGGAGTAGAGGGGCCTCTTTACTTTCGGTGGGGACAGGGTTTCCTGCAGACTGTTGTGCTGATTAACGTTACTGCAAATGACAACTAATTAAGCGGTGAAAGGTGATGTGACCGGCTTTCACATGGTAGGAGGGTGGTTACTGTTGAAGAAGAGGGCAAATGTAAAATCACAAGCAGTGCAAGACCCCAGAATTTATGTGGAAGTCTATTTTATTACTGAGTAGATTAAAAATTTGAAGAAACTGGCTACATGTCTTGGCAATGAAATAATTTCCTTCTTCAGTACTCTGAATTTATCTACAAATTCAGCAAACTACAGTTCAATTTGACTTCTTTTTCTGCTAAGGTTTTCATAGGATCTCTGGGGAGGGGGATTGGTGGTTGCAAAAAAAATTGTGCTTGTTTTTCACTGAATTACATTGTCATGTGTTGTAGCAGCTAGCCACTTGCCTCTTCCTTTGTGATCCTAAAGCCAGTGTTTGGATTTGTAAGTAATATTTATAGCTATGGTTTACAGCAAGTGAGAAATATTTCAGATCTGGATAAAAGTCATACCTTGATGAATTACTAACATTTGCATTAGGGTTTGGATGAAGTGAATGTGAGCCTGCGGTTTGTTTCAGTGGGCTTGGGAGCAGGTCTTGTGTGCCTGAATTAATATCTGTAAATTGTACCCATGCCAGGACTCTCTCAGCTGAGCTGCAGGATGGAGACTGACACATTAGAGGGAAGTGAACCACAGCACTGTAGTCAGTTTAATCCTAGTTAGTCTCACCTACTTGCCTTACTTGCCTTATGTGCATTCATTTGCCTGTGGAGACAGGCTGGTGCTGAAATATCAGTGCTTAAATATTGGGGAGGGATGAAGAAACAGAGCTCAGATAACTGTCAGAGGGGGCACTCTTGTCTTAAGATGACTGTTGAGGGTCAAGACTGTCCTTCAGAGTCTACTTAAAGACACAACTGTCCTGAATGGTAAAATGCTTGAGAAAGATGTGGCATTGGTGATAGCCAGTTTCCCAGCTCAGTTAGAGCACTCATTAGGAGAAATGTATCACAGAATGGCTGAGGCTGGAAGGGACCTCTAGAGATGATCTAGTCCACCCCCTTGCTCAAGCAAGGTCACCTAGAGTGTGTTGCACATAATTGTGCCAGGCAGGTTTTGAATATCTCCAGAGAAGGAGACTCCACAATCTCTCTGGGCAACTTATTCCAGTGCTCTGTCATTCTCACAGTAAAGAAAATTTCCCTCATTTTTCCTCAAACATAGTTTTTAAGGAGTGTTTTAATAGTCTCTTTTATGGGCAACTGTCCTTCGAATACCTTTAGGTAGAAAAGAGAAGATGGTGCCAGGTTATCATGTGCAGATACTCCCCTTCTCTTGCCAGCTGGAGTCCTTCTCAGAGGTAGCTAACTGGGGTGGTTCTTCTTTGTAAACCCTCAGCGCTTCTGAATTTATGTCCCTCAGGAGCACATAGTCCCCATTACTTCAGCTTTTACCCTGTCTCCCACTCTCCCTTGCTGCAGAACTTCATTTTCTCAAAACCCCTTGCTTCAAAGCCTTTTGAACTGCCAAACTACAATTCCTTACTGATCTCTCTTTCATGGGCCCCCCTTGCTTTCATACCATTCTGCCTCTCCTGCACCAGTCCACCAGATCAGATCTTCCCCACACATGTCCTAACTGAGCTTCCGCTTCTGCTGCCCCATCCCTTCTCCTAATTGCCCTCTGCCAGACTCCCCACTTCACTGCTGGTCTTTGCTCTCAGCCTCTCTGCTCAATGCGAAGCAGCTTCTTCCCTCTCCTCTGGCTGCCGCAGCCAGCCAAACTGATCCTTCTCCTCCACCTTGGCCTGCAGGCGTAGAGTCTGCTTTTGCTTCTGGCAAGCGGGGGTGGGGCTGGAGGAGAGGAGTATCAGAAATGCAGACACAAGCTGTGTTTATCCAAATTCGCCTGCCAGAACCCCAAAGGCAGGGTAGTAGAGGATGGACAACATACATCAGGTACTTGTGTATAAGGTTGTGGTGTAGGGTGGTATTTGCAGCCTTGTCCCTTTCTGTGTTCAGGTACACATATGTTGATGTAATCTGCATTCCTAAGTTCTTTTCGTAAGAGCAGAATTCCTTAACTATATTCCACTTCTTCCTCTAGAGGAAAAATAAAGGCAATTCAGAAAAAGACAATCTTATTAAACCCCACAAACTCAGGGCTAAACGCTTGAGAGAATGTGAACTTCCTCCTCAAATGCCGTATTTCTGCAAAGGTGCCTCTTTCCACTATCTGCAACAGTCCGTGCCACTCATTTACAAATCCTACAAGTCCTGAAAGGGATGGAGCTGTCTCCCATGAGGTCTTGTGCTGCGCTTGCCTACTTTGGCAATGCAGTCCTGGATTATCGTGTCAGGGAGCTCCTGGCTCACAGAAAGTGGAGAGCCTCCGAAATAAAGTAGTTCCCTATTGGACGTCATCCTCTTGGTAGATTTATACCGAGGGAGCACCTTTTACAAACACTGCATTGCACACAGCTGTCTGCATGTCCTATCTGCAGCTTTTCAGTTCTCTTTTTCCCTGATGTTTATCTGCCTCCCATGGAGAGCAGAGATGTAGAGGAGAGGGTCTTGCAGACCCTTTCTGTCTTTGGACTTTTGAGGACCTGTAACGGCTTTGACTTGCTGTAGTTTTTCCTCAGAGAGGAGGAAATTAGAAGTTCTGAGTCTGTAATTACGGACCACGAAAATGAATAGAGCTGCCCCAGTGCAGTTCTTTGGGTCTGTACTCAAGAGAGAGCACAGTGAGCCTTCTGGTGGAGGTGTGGGAGGGACCAAGGAAAGCAAAGGTAGAACATAAAATTAACAGAAAATAATTTTCCAGGAAAAAAATCATTGGTTTTGTTAAACTCACATTATGTAAAAAAAAAAAAAAATTCATAGTTTGAAAAAAAAATCCCCACCATTTTATTTATTTAGATAACTCTTAGGAAAGGCAGCCAAGATTCTGTGTTTTTTATAAATCAAAGCAGTTTCATACCTAGGAAAGGCAATCTTTATTCTTTTGGAAAGTATATCCTGAAAAAATCAAACATAAAGGAATGTAATAGGAATGCTGAATAAAAGTTTTAAGCTGGATTGAACTGCTCTGCAAACATCTGTTTCTACAGCTGATTTTGTTGAAACAGATCCTGCCTGGAATTACAGGGTTTAGCGAATTACTATCTAAAGATCTTATAGAATATAGGAAGCTGAAATCCATTATTAAATACCTCTTGGCATCATTTTTCGTGTTTGTTGGCTTCCTGAACTTTTCTTTAAAGACTGTCATGCCTAGTACTGTTACTAGTCAACACTTTTTGCTGTGTTCTTGGAAAGCAGACAATGAACTTTGAGCAAATACTATCAGCTGCCAAGTTCAGTGGAAACAGACTGTTTGCAGTGAAGCTGGAAGAAAATAGAAGTTGATGCCACAGTTGGTTCTTCCCGTCTTCCTCTCACTTTCAGAAAAAAAAAGCCAGTGGAAAAAGTAACAAGTCATAGCTTATATGAGGCAGCAGCCTCATGTTTCTTCTCCTCAGCTCGCTGATGAAAAGGAGACTCAGCTGGGCCTGTGACAACCTCTGATGCAGAGGCCTCCTATAGTCGTACTCATCCAATATATAATCAAGCAAAAAAGGAGCTTTCTGACTTTTCAGTCTGCAGTGTCAATAAAAAGAGTTGGTTAATTTTTTTTTATGGGAAAATACAGATTTGTCCACATTCTATGAAAATTTCTGTGTTCACATCTGTCAAAAGAAGAAAAAAAGGAGGAGGTTGGAAAGGAAGAAAAAATGTAAACATTTTCTTCAGTTTTATTTTAAAAATTACTCAGGACCAAGGGAATTTCTTTAAGATTTTATAGAATTGCCAACAATATGGAAAACAAGTTCTACCAATAAGATGCATGGCATGGACCAGATTTTGTGACTCCTTTACCAGTAAAAGCGCTACTAGTAAAATTCCTTTCATTCAAATCCCTTACAATGCTTCATATGTTCACTGAGTTGTCAGTAAGGATATCTTTAGCATTCAGATCTCAACGAATTTGGAAAGACTTGTGCTCAGATGATCTGTTTTGCAGATATCATCGTTATAGGAAGTACGGAAAGCAGTGAGGTCTGCGACAGCAATGCAGGAACTACGATTCCTAACAAACTTCCACAAAAGGAAGTTGGTTGCAGCATAATTGTGTCACAAGAAGAGCAGTACCTTTGAGAAAGGAGAAGTTCAGGAGGATAAGCTCGGCTGACTCTTCCTGATGTCACGCAGACAAAGAAAGCATCTATTAAAGCTTGTCTCCAGCTATAGGGAACAGCGGTTTCATGTACAGATACAGCAACCTTGGCAGGCGTCCATATGGGAAAGCTACTGAGAGTCTTTCTGAAGAAGTGGTACCAATCTCCTGTCAGCATGAGGAATAAGCTGGTAATGCTGTGAGACAATGATGAAAAGGACATCACTGCATGTTCCTCCCAAAGAAACACTGATGATAGATGTCACTCTTCTGGGATAGCTGGCCACACTTCTGGTATCTATTAGATACTATTAGATCTATTAGATTCAGAGGATCTTATCTTGAAAGGAAGGGACATTCACTTTAGCTATATTCCAGCTAAAAAGATACCCTAACAATTCAGGATTTACTTAGGGACCATTCTAGATTAGTAACAGTAGGGGGTCTGGATCCACAAAAAAATCAGATATGCAGAATACCAAACTCATTATCCATCATTGTAATACAGGGAATGGAAAATTGTTTGGTCACTATAGAAATAAAGGCATTTAAAGGGAACTGTAAAAGTTAGCCAGTAACCTTGCAACATGTAAAGTGCGGCCTGTTGGACAAAAACACATCAGATTGATTCACTTACCCTTAAACTTTTGCTTTTTAAATAGAGACAAAGAGGAGAAATTGCTTCTGGAGCAACCAGTTACTTTCCTTTTTGTCTAATACATGTATTTGTTAAATAAATAAAATGCACAAAAGTGTGTTTTAAAGTGCAGTAAATAAAATAGCAAGGAGCTCCTGGCCAAACTCAAACAGAAGAAGGAAGTATACAGAACGTGGAAAAAGGGACTGGTCACTTGGGAGGAGTATGAGAGCATTGCCAGAGTATGCAGGGATGCAATGAGGAAGGGTAAGGCCCATTTTGAATTAAATCTGGCAAGGGATGTTGAGGAGAACAGGAAGGGCTTCTTCAAATACAATCGTAGCAAGAGGACGACAAGGGAAAATGTGGGCCCACTGCTGAATGCGGTGGGTGCCCTAGTGACAAGGGATACAGAGAAGGCAGAATTACTGAATGCCTTCTTTGCTTCAGTCTTCACTGCTAAGGGCAGCCCCCAGGAATCCCAGAGCCTGGAGAAAAGAGAGAAAGTCTGGAGAAAGGAAGACTTTCCCTTGGTCAAGGAGGATCGATTTAGAGATTATTTAGGCAAATGTGACACCCAAAAATCCATTGGCCCCAAAGGGATGCACCCATGAATGCTGAGGGAGCTGGCAGATGTTATTGCTAGCACATTCTCCATCTTTGAAAGGTCATGGAGAACAGGAGAGGTGCCTGAGGACTGGAAGAAAGCCAGTGTCGCTTCAGTCCATGTCCAGTCCACCTCCATCTTGTGCTTCAAAAAGTGCAGGGAGGAGGACTCAGGAAACTACATGCCAGTCAACCTCATCTCTATATCCTTGGAAAGGTGATGAAACAGTTCATCCTGGATGTCATCTCCAAGCATGTGGAAGAAAAGACAGTGATCCAGTCAACATGGATTCACCAAGGGGAAATCCTGCTTAACCAACCTGATAGCCTTCTGTGATGGAATGACCGGCTGGGTAGATGAGGGGAGAGCAGTGGATGTTGTTAACCTTGACTTCAGCAAGGCTTTTAACACTGTCTCCCCTAACATCCTCACAGGCAAGCTCAGGAAGTGTGGGTTAGATGAGTGAGCAGTGAAGTGGATTGAGAAGTAGCTGAAAGGCATTTCTCCTATTAGGAAAGGCTGCAAGAGCTGGGCCTGTTTAGCCTGGAGAAGAGAAGACTGAGAGGGGATCTTACCAATGTCTACAAATACCTTAAGGGAGGGTGTAAAGAAGATGGAGCCAAACTCTTTTCAGTGGTACCCAGTGACAGGACAAGAGGCAACGGGCACAAACTCAAACACAGGAAGTTCTACTTGAATATGAGGAAAAACTTCTTTACAGTGAGGATGACAGAGCACTGGAACAGGTTGCCCAGAAAGGTTGTGGAATCTCCTTCTCTGGAGATATTCAAAACCTGCCTGGGTGTGATCCTGTGCAATGTGCTCTAGGTGACCCTGCTTGAGCAGGGGGGGTGGACCAAATGGTCTCCAGAGGTCCCATCCAACCTCAACCATTCTGTGATTCTGTGAAATGCACTTTGGAGAAAAGTGAAAAATGCTTGAGTAAATGCCCACAGCACATCATTCCCACAATGGAGTATTTAGGCTACCAGACTTTGGTCTGTCAGTAGTCAGCAGGGCTTTGCTCTGGTTAGGCAACATAGGAAATGACTAGGAAAACAGCTGTGTCTCGGACATCACCAAGTCTGTTTAGTGAATGCTGCTGTGAACTCTGCTGCAAAGAAAACATTTACTCTGGGAGTTCTGTTAAGCACGCTTGTAAAGAGACTGAAAAGAAGAAAATGAGAAGCTTCGTGTTACTAAAGTAAATGGTAAGACTGGTTTTCAGGTACATTATTAATATTAGCAAAAAGTTTATTCACATTCTGTCAGGTGCATCTTCAGTGACAGTACCCTTAGAAGAGTGGGGAAAAAAAAACCTTCATAAACACTTGTATGTTCATTGTATTTTTGAACTATTTTGAATTTAAGAACCAAATCATTTCTTGGTCAGAACTTGGAAAAGACCTAGATAATCCTTAGCATGCATTAGGTTTTGACAGAATTTATATGTTCGGTTTTGATGAAATTTAGATATTCTTTTGGGGAAGAATTTTGCCCTTAAGAAGAAGAATATTCCTGGTGGGTTAGAGTTCCAGCAGCACTCTGTGTCTGTAGGACTTGATCTGATTGCTGTGTAAGTTTAGGTCCTTCCCCTGGCTGTTTTATGGGACTGGAAAGAGATTCTGAATGTCTGTTCACCTATAAGTAGCAATGCTCTTTAATTCACTTAAGTAATAATAAAACCTCACAAATTTTTTATGTTTAAAATGAAACCTACATTGTATCCTATGGCTTTTGCCAAATTCACAGTTAAACCCTAGACTGTGATGTTTTCTACTGAACATGTGTTGCTAATCTTGGGTATCTCTGAAGTCAGCTGTGGAAGCTAAAATCCACTGAAATAAATAGTTTTCCCATGACACCTTTATTGCACTGGATTGCCTGTCCAGGGCTTGTGAAGGTGATTCCGAAGGATCTCGTAACGTGCTGTGTGATGGGAAAATAGTTTCTGCAGTCATGGGCAAATGTATGTCTGCATCATCAGATCAGATATGCAGGTAGCTTCTCCGTTCTATTTCTGTTGGACACTGGTTTGCACAACATTCCTTCAGGTGCACTTTTGGTGTAAAAGGATTGCTAAGGACTGTCCTGGTTTTTGAAGATTAAATTATTGCTTCAGGGTTAACCAACAAAAACTCAAAATGCCAACTGAGACAGTGTATTTATTTCTTTGTTTATTATGTTGAGGTTGAATTCTAAACTCTAAAATAGCTTTTTGTTTCTGCTGCTAATTAATCCAATGCACCTTTTCTATGCTTCTTCCTACTCGTTTTTTTTTGACCGTATCACAACGTATTGACCAGTAAATACTCCGTTTTTTCAAATCTTACGACTTTATGGGCTTTATCTGTATACATAAAATTCACCACATGTTCACATGCTTTTGCTGAATCTGGGCTGTTCTTTTGGCTGTTTTGTTTGAGCCTGAATTTAGTGAGCCAAACGTCTTAAGTTCAGTTTGGCTGTGCTGCATATGTGGACAGAGCTCAAACAGGAGCAGGTTTCATGGCATGAAAAGCCTCCAGCACACTCCATACTTAAGCCATGATGACAACCTAAATTAAGACAGAGTGAATGATCTAAGTATTTGGGTTTATTATAGCCCTGAGTTAAGAGGAAAGTGTAGTTGGGGGAGTCTTCCTTCATTTTTTTCTTACTGATTGCTATAACCACCTTTGTGTCTAAGATACACTTTTTTTCTTTCTGCTATCTAACACGACACAATGTGTTAAGAGCTACGGGGTTGCCATTTCCTTGTTTTATTTTCTTCTCTATGCATTCACTAATTCAGAGAAAGGAGCTTTACAGCATCTTTTAAAAAGAATGAAGGCGTCTGGAGCAAATCTGTTGTCTGTGGGGCTTGTTTTCTTGCCTTGCCTGGTAGAATGAACTTCTACTAACTGTCCAGATAAGGAAAACTCAGTAGTGCAGGATTGATGGCTATATTAATAAAGAAAAACAATCTACAAGAAGAAAATTTGTTGTTAATGTGGTTTCCAATAACATGAGGTTATCAGGCTTGCAGAAAAGCCTTGGGTTCAGATGGGCATCAGACTTGAGTTCTGTTTCTATCCTTTCTTTGTAAAATAATGAGAAAATTGTGATCAGCATTTTGCTCAGTGTTTATTTATTGCACACTTAGTTTGGACTTTGAAATAAGTGACCTGATTCTTAGAGCTGATGCACATTTACTGCTATCATTAAAGTTGATAGAATTTAGGTGTATAGATGGGTATTCAAGCTGTCTGAAAAGAAAGGCACTTGCATGAGTTTTCTGATACCTAGGGTTGTGTGCTTAAACCAAACCATGCAAGTTTGAAAATGTTGACTTAAAATATACTTTGACTTACTTTAGTCTTGTAAGCAGACAAAACATTTCACACCATATGAGGTGCCTGGGGACTTAATTAAGATGAACTAAGTATTTTAAAACCTTCTACAGAAACTGGAAAGTGTGTGTAGACTGATATATGTATATCAAAGGGAACTAGAGTTTTGGAGTCTAAGTCTAAGAAAATACTTACAGGATAAGACATTCATAAGTTTATCTCAGCTTTTGGCTGTGCCATCAGCCTGCCTGTTCATGGTTAACATTATTTCAGCCTTCCCTGACTGGCACCTGCTACTCTTAATTGAATACAGGATGATCATAACAGTCTTGCTAGGGATACTGTGAACTACAATGTAACTGAATAGATTGTATTATACAGTGAAATAAGGACTATGAAAAGAGAGAGTTTCAGTTATAATACAAAGTGTTTCAGATGGTAATCTTGAGTTATCTAAATAGCAAATATGCAACAATGCAGAAAGGGTAGAAACTTTATCTTGCTAAAATATTACACATTTTTTAGACCCTGCTTTCATCACAGTGTTTCATTGAATCACAGTTTTATTAATATTTGAAAAGGACTTCTACCTATAAACTGCAATCATTTCCATGTCTTTCATATTTTAATATGTATATGCAGGTTAATGTTTTCAACAGCACTGCTCAGTGCAATGTGAAATACAGATATAGTGTATTCTAATAGAGCAGAGAATTTTTTTTTCAAAACCAAAAATGTAGGAAGCCCCTCCAAAACTTAAAAAGCAAAATTGGCTCCAAGAAAACACATTGGTTTAAAACATGCATCTCTTTAGTCATTGCATTATTTTTATTTAATTCACCAGAAGAGCTCTTAATATAAATTAGTTAAATTCTATGTATCGTTTGAGTAAAACAACCCACAGCTTGTTAGTTATTTGAGAGTTATTTGAGAGTTCTACCAATAGTTTGGTAGAAACTATGCTGGCTATTGTGTTCATATTAGATTTTTATTAAGGCTTCTGTTCATATTACTTCCCATTTTAAGCATTTATATATATATATATATATATATATATTTAGACATTCCTATATAACCGTGTCATTCCTCTGAAGATATAATAGATTCTCAGATTGTTTAGCTGAAAAGGTAATGTTAATGATAGTTGCAACTGCCAAAGTCTAGAGACTCGGAGTTACATCTGACATTTCATTCTTCACCTTAACTATTGAGCCTTGGCCATTCATTGGTTTTTCACAGTGCTTTGGAGTTAGAAGGGAGTTTCACAGACGAAAGATGAAAATCAGAATAAACTCCTTTATCAACTAAACCTTGCAAGAAGGGCATTCTGAATTTTACAATACAGAGGGAGTTGATTGTGATATAACATACGACACAAGAGGGCTGGAATAAACAATTTATTCTCTATTGTTAGGGATGGCCATGCATAACTGACTTATGGCTCTGGTTTGCGCTGCCACTTGTTACATGTGCAGTCATCCCTAACTTGTACCAAAAATAGTTTGTCATGCTCCTGTGTTGCATAGTTCTTATCAAATGTTCTCTCATTAAAAACTTTACTGGGGAGACTGAGGACGCTGGCAATGTTTGTGAAACCTTTCCTTCCCCCGAGCTTGGTCGCTCTGAGCTGAGTCGGTGCTGACAGTGATGGCGAGGCGGTCCCTGATGCTGCGTGCAGCCAGACTCTGCGGGGCAGGCGACAGGCCTCAGCCCACAGTAAGCAGCAGGTTTCGTGTGGAGGTCAAAGGCTGGATTCGCAGCAACCCGCATGGTCGCAGGGGCTCGCACCAGGCCGGGAGCAAAGCCCGGCGGTGGGGCAGCGTGGGAGCGAAGGGCAGCGCCGCTGCCTGTGCTGTTCGACTCCTGCCTGCAAAGCGAGGGTTTCCATGTCCTGTACTGGCAGTTCAGGACCTTCCGTGAGCCCTAAATTCATGTGAAAACAAACAAGGCCAGCTGCCAGGGGATGTCCCGGCCATCCTTATGATAGATGTTGTCTTGTTTTGTAGTACCTGCAGACTGTAGTTGTCTTCTGCGTAGCTATTTGAGAGGTTTTATTCCTAAGCGCCGTGTGGATCGACTGACTATTCAGCTGTGTGCTCCCTTCCTGAATTAAGTGCATCTTGGGTAGCGTGTATATAAAGACGACTGCAATTTAGTGCATTTTCTGCAATCTTCTGAAGAGGGGAGTGCAGTCCTGGTACAAGGGTGGGCTGGTGTGTCACCAGCACTCTCCCTGGGTAATCATTGGTGGCAGCGACTGGTGTGCCTCGGGGATGATGCTCCCTCTGCTGGAGTGCGATACTGAGATTGGAGCACCTGGCAGAGGTTTTGCCCTGCCACACGTAACTGTGGTGATGGGGTTTGATTAATGTGTTCTGTGCCTTTCTACGCATATACTAATGACATACAGAGTCCTACAATGCTGCTATTTTTTGGTGGGAAAATACTGGGTTTTGGCAAGGGTGCTTTCTGTCAAATGCACGGTCCCCCTGCACATTCGTATCAATGCATTTTTTCCAGGCTACGTCACCATCCTACTTAGCAGGAACATTTTGACTGTAGACTTTTGTTTCAGTGTTATTGCTCCCTGGCTTAGTATAACTGATGAAAGTTCAATTATATGTGAAGTGACTATTAAAGCATCAGGACTCATCTGGGGGGTCTGTGGTCTCCCCTCCTCTTTTCGCTTACAATTGTGCTAAATCCCTTAATGTTGCAAAGGAATTGTCCATTCATCAGGTAGAGTGTTGGAGGCCAGGGTGCAGATAACCGCTTTTATTGCATATGAGACATTGCAGTCCTGTTCTTAAGAACTGCCAGGCAGATTGGGAATCACGGTCACGGTTAATAGCAGCGAATTGCCAGCTCTTGATGGGTGGGTAGTCACTCCTTTCAGTGGTTGCCCCCTGGGGGAGAAGGTAGAAAAACAGAGGGAGGGAATTAGAGTGACTTTGCACAGTTGAGCAAGTTCATGCCGCTGGATCAGTGGCAAGCATTGGCAGGGCTCCGCTCTGGGGAGGCTCACAACAACATCACAGTCTCATTTTTACCAATTGGTGTTGCTATAGCCAGTGGTGCACAGGGGGAGAGCAAAAGCGGGGGGGGGGGGGGGAGACTGGGGGGGTGTGTGTGTGTGAAAGTTAGAGTCTGGACTAAATTAAACAAACAAAAGTGCTTGTAAGTAGCATTTAACCCATAACCATTAGCCCAGTGCTGCTAATTGTACTAAACTGTATAGTTTAGTTATTAGTTTAGAGTTAGAAGTTCAGTGTGTGATTAAAGAGTTGGCTCACAAACTCTCTGCATAACCTTAATTTTTTCAAGGTTCTTTGAGTGTAGAATGGCTTATAATAATGATTTTGACTAATACGATTTTTGACATGCAACTTTAATGCTTAACCTTAGTACAACTCCAGAGCATTTCATGTGTATTCAGCTGTAAAGAGTGATGATTTAAAGGGATAATATAAGAAAAAGGTCGTTCTAGAATGAACCTCTAACAAATTGCATAAAGGAAGCTTATTATTCCATGAGTAGAGAGATATGCAGCTTTTCTGATCATTTTTCTGCTTGGTTCAAAAAATTGTTGAGACATGATTGGGGAAAGAAACACAAAAAATGAAATAGAAAACTGCAAGCAGTGAACATTCTTTTGATGGTTATGATTTTGTTGCCACTAAAAATACTATTCAGTAATGTGGTTGTTCATCTTTCCTCTTGTTTTGGGTGAAGAATTCGTTCCAATAAGAAAATGCTGTTACTGGTTGGAGGATTGCCTCCCGGACCTGACCGGCTACCCAGCAATTTGGTTCAGTATTATGATGATGAAAAGAAGACGTGGAAAATACTGACAAGTAAGTGGTTTGTTTTTGTACAGTTGTCTTGATGAATTTAAAAACATGGTTAATCAAATTAGACACTTTATTGATTTGTTTCTCTTCAGAGATTTGTTTATGTATCACAAGGGGCTTCACAATGGAGCAATAAATTGAGATTGCAGAAGATGCTAATTTTATAATAGGATAGGCCTAAATTAACATTGGCTTAAAATCATTCCAGCAAGTTTTTTTTAAGTAAACTTGTAAGTCTTTTAAACTGTGACATGAATACATGCATATTTATGTATATATGAATATAATCTGGTTAGAAAAAAAGAAGGCAATGCTTGAGACAGTTTTCTCAGAGGCAGTTCTGTGGTAAGCTGTAGAACTTAGATTACACGTTTGATTCTCTTTTGCATTTTCATTTCCTTCTTCCAGCTTTATCTGTTGTCCATAATCATTAAAGAAAGGTTTCCTTTGTACTCCTCTGCGTTCATTGCTGACATGGGCATTGGTGGAATACGTCAGCCACAGTAAACAGTGCGCTGTCACAAAATTATTTCCCACCTTCTTTTAAGGGTCGATTGTGTTTTAGAGTAAGTATTTTGCCTCGAGCATTGAGATTTGGAATTATTGTTATATTGGTTACGATTCCCAGTTTAACTTGGTCATGGAATCGAATCACAGCTTCCTTAGTGCAGCAGGCTGTGTGTGCATTAGTCCCCTTGTGGCTAAACTGGCTGCATTGGTCAATAAAACTAAATTTTAACTGTCAAAATTGCCCAAAGCAGTATGGATAAAATAATAAATGAGCAATTCTGATCCATAAATCAAAGCTATACTTCTAAAATTGGACAATGGGTAAAACCTGGATTTCCTAAGAGACCTGCTTTTTTTTCCCAATACAATACCTTTTACAGAATTCTGTTCTTCATCTCTTATCTGAAACCCTTTAAAGGGATGCACCCAAGCTGATATTATATTCACAGATTAGGATGAAGCAAAATAATGAAATAATGCTTTTGCAAATTGGCTTCTTTGAAAACTTAAGAACTTCTCCCAAACTGCTGCAACATAAACACTGCAGAGGTATAGGTGCTCTAACTAGCACTGGATAACATTGAGTAAGACTGGCAATTTAAAAAGGGCTTATGAACTATACATTTGAGAAGTCTGCAACTTCCATAGTAGGGAAAATGCTACATTTGACATTTTTGAGCAACATGAAAAATGATGAAATTCTCCTCTGTATCTTACTTTTAGGAAAATTCTAAAGAAGATAAGACAGTGAAAAATCAAATCCTATGTAAGACAGGAGCATTGGGTTTTTTGGAATTTGTTATGTATAATACAGTGCGTCACTGAGATAGATAGGAGAATTAGTACTCTTGCTTCAAGATCTGAATCCTCCACTGAACTAAAGAAATAACTTTATTCTGAATTACTTGCATCTGTAGATATGTAAGATTTTGTAAGAATTACATTTATTCAGTTCCTGATTAGTTAAACTGTGATGCTGTCTGCAAGTTTATGGAAAACTGGACAGTTTCCTGAGTACCTAAATGTTATGGTTAAAAATGCAGACCTGAACTCATAGCTAGTACTTGAACACCACCACCATCTTGTATGTTATTGCTTCAAATGTTGAGAAATGTTTGTGAATAATTTTACGTAATTTTATGAAAAGAATGCAGTCTCTTCTGTTCTGCCTGGGACAAATAGTAAACAAAACCTCTCTTTTCCCTTCTGCTTAATGCATGTTACCTTCTGTGCTGTGATTAAAAGATAATGCATCTGTTACAGTCCTAGCTAGCTCACATTCAAGCACTTGATGCTCAGCACTGGAAGTCCTGAGAGTCCCTGGATCTGTCCCAGTGTTGGCTGAGATGACAAGTGTCAGATACACAGCCTTGTTGTGACAGAGTAATAGTGCTCTCTACAAAACGGGAAAGGATGCCGTGTGGGCCGGGACTGCTGCTGTCCTTGGAGCACGGAGGAGAACGCAGGGCTTCTCACATTGAAAACGCTTATTGCTAGCAGGCACGATTTCTTAGAAAATATTATTACTACTTGCCAAATAGTAGCAATAATCATTAAAAAGGTTGAAATACAAGTTTCAACTGTGCCAATTCTGTATTCCCAGCTTTTCTAAATTAATATAAAACAGTGTTGCAAGTGGGGATAAGTTGGAGTAGAATTTTCCTCTTGTTCTTTCCATAAAATATTGTAATGACTATACAATATAGACTATACAGTATAGGTGTGTGGACCTAAAGATCAGAAGAACTGTGACTGAGCGATTTTAGAGTAGACCACAAACTAAATACACTATATATACCGTATGGTGCAGTCATGATGTTGTGTCAACATATTATGACGTTAGTTGGTATGTGGGAATTGAAGGACATTGTGCTATCTTTATTTTTGGTGTAGTTTTTGCTATTTAGGAAAAGGAATAATTATTTTCTCTCTTTTCCCTTTTACTCCTATTTCTCTCCCAGTCTGCAGTTTTGGAAAATAGTTGGTCTGTTTATTCTTATCCTAAATGTAGAATCAGGAGTGAAGGAGGAAGGATTTTTTTCCTGTTTCTTACTTGTTGGGTTTGTTTAGACATTGCTATCTGTCCTGAAGTTGCAGATCACCCCACACTCATCAGTGTAAATGAAGATTTACCTGTTTGCTCCCTCGTGAATAGGACAGGATAAAAGCCATGTGATGCTCATGAGCTTCTGTGATGAGGAGAATTTCAGTCCTTGTAGTCTGGTTCTTCAAACTATTGCTATCTGATTATCACCTTAGGTGTATTTGATTTTCTCCTGTACTAGGAAGCCTTGCATCAACAAAAACAAACAAAAAAACAAAAAAAAAAAACCTCCAGATTTTGCACTTACTGATACTTACTGGTCCAGGGTAAATATGCACAGAAACTCCCCTTCCAAATCCTTCTGCATTGCTCATTTTCTGCTTTCTGTGCCTGTGGCATTTCTGTGCCTGTGGGGCCAGGGAAGGTGGGAGAGAACTTTGCAAATTCGATCCTGGGTGCAATGGCTGGGCTGTGGCTGAGAAGAGCCCCCAAAGCTATTCAGCAGGGCCCATGAACCAGTTTGAGAGGGAGCTCCGTGCCCGTCTCGTTTTTTCCTTTCCACTCCATGGGGAGAGCAGAGCGGCTGTTGCAACTACCCGGTTGCTTAGTGCTCCATGTCCTGCCAGACGTGATGCATGAGGAGCACCAGAAGATGAGCCGTCAGAAAAAAATGCTGACTCCATAGCAGCCATGCCACCGCACATGGAGCTATGGAGGCAGTTACAGGTGGAACAGCACAAGCTATTGAGTATGACAGCTCGGCAGAGTAACAATCTCATTTTGTTCCCACTCCCTGACTAGATCTATTGGCAGGGGATACTGCCCACCTCTCTCTGCCTGGCTACCCAAAGCACCAAATGCATCAGAACTAATGGGAGTAATTCTAAAGGTATCAGGAAAACAACTTACCTTGTTCATAGATCCAGAAGAGGAGGAGAAGCACGCACCCATTTCCAATTTTTTAATGTCATCATCTATAGGCAAGAATGCTATGGCTCAAGGGATCGGTAGATTTTTCACAGTCTAGTATTATAGTGTATTTTTTTCCTGGCTAATATTTCTCACGGAGTTGTTTTTTCTATGTTGGCAACAACGAGTAGAGCCAGACTGAAGGAAAAAAAAGGAAGAAGCACGTGGCACATCACAAGCATTTTCTACCACCTAATTTTACTTGATGGGGCTCAGTCCTAATCTGAGATTCATAAAGTGCACACTGCTGTATAATTTGAAACATTTCTTATTGCACAGTCGTGCCTGAGCAAAGTAGAGGATTTTATAGACTGCATGGCAAAATACAGTGAACAAATCTTTACCGAGTGATTTCTTTTCAGTGTTGCTTACAAATACACAAGCACGAGTTCATTTTCTAATTGGGTGCTATCTGTGTCACATAACAGCAACAGGCTGCTACTGCCAGTGACCCGGACTGAGCTGCTGGTGGGTGCCCGGTAGACCCTGCTAACAGCCGGAGTTCTGCTCCGTTCAGGGGCTTTCATTATTTCGTGGTATTTTGCAGCCCTCCTAACTGCCTACGGGATGCAGGGCAGGGGGTTCTCTGTGGCACAACCTCATGCCTCGCTGCTGAGAACCAGCTCCCGCTACTTCTGATTTAATTGTGAGCTACCGTCCTACCAGGAGCCCTTGTTTAATCCAAGAACTCCTCTTGGTTGTTTGTTTTAATTGCACCGTTTCAAATTAATTGAACTTTTAAAGAGTGAAACAATGTTGTGTTTGTCAGAGTTATTCCGTAATAATTGCAAGTTTCGAAGACCAGAGCCTCTAAAGATTTTTTTGTGTTCAGAATTGCATAGCTCTCCCCAAAACCCTACTGCTAAGTCAATGATGTATTACTTTCACTTTCATTATATGTTTTTAATCAGAGCGTGACTTCACACTAGACAAAGCGATGCTTTATGCATGGTCTCCCTTGTTTTTTGCTAAAATCTTTTGACATGATTAATTTTACTTTAATGCTTTTGTCTTGTTGCAATGGTAAGGATGATGGGTATAAACCAGGGCAAAAAATACATGCTTTTCTGTCATAATGCCTCTGAGCATTTAAAAAGTATATTAAATGAAAGAAAAAAATATCGCAAGAGATTGATCCAGCTGGAATTAAATTTCTTGCTACCTGAACAGAGAATGCAAGAAATAAATAAAAAAAATGATGCAGTCATTGTTTTAGGGTTTTTTTAATATATTTTTTCTTTAGCAATGTATTCATCTGTCTGATCAGAAGTGATGACTGGGAGAGGAGTAGTGTCTTACAGATTTCTAGCTATACAGTGAATCCTCCATTCAATGCAGGACTTTTTCTTCTCTAGAGCACAAAGAAATAAAATATTAGTGAATGTTACTGAACTCTTAGATGGCACATTCCATCCGTTTTAAACCGCAGCAGCTCTTTCTTCCCTATCAGTACTTTGTTTTTCAGTAACATGCTAACTATAACATTCCTCAACCTCCCTAGGTAACCACACCATCTCTGTAAACCATGGAGAGAATTCAGTGAGCATCAAGACAGTGGCAAATAAGCGTAAATGCATTACTGCCCATACGAGTAGGTATTGTACTAGGTTTGGATTTTAATCCAATGTAAAAGCCAACATCCTTGTTCAGTGAGAAAGAGTAACATAGGCGACATATTTGGATAGGAAAGGGAGAATGTCCAGAAGTTCATCAGACGGAAGAGTTTTGCTAGGAAAACCAGTGTCTTTTTCCTCATTTAGAAGCTTACCTCTTCTGCTACTTATCTTTTATTCTTATTTTAGTTACCTTGAACTTCCTGCCCTTCACTAGGTGTATCTTAGTCTGCTTGTTTAGTCAGTTTGCAAGAATGAACAATGAATCAGAAGACACTTGGCTTTCCTTCTCCATCTCTCGCCTTCATGCCAGCAGCAGCAATGATACAATATCAAGGACTTGTCACTTACTTGTTTTCCTCCGAGTCACTGATCCTAACAAATAGCCGGTGACCTTTTCATGCTGAATGCTCTGATAAAGGTAGTCTGCTTTTCCCTCTCTCCCCAGGTCAGCTGTGTTTTCATTTTCAGATGAGGCAGCCTCCACTTCGGGTAGTCTGATCTGAATGCAATGTTTTTGTGTTTCTGTCATTTTGACTTTTTTGAGTTTCCCTTGAATATATGCTTTGATAGTCCAGCTGCCTGTACAGCAATCGTCCATTCATCTTCAGCAACAGCACTTTGAATGTCAGCAAGCCCTTACGCATGCTGATGGTCCTAAAAACCCTCTGCGAGCTGCACAAGCGTTACTATTTATGCCTTCCCCCAGAGGGAGGCAATTTACAAACCCTGTACGATATAGGGAACCTTTTCCGGGTTGAATTTGGTAGGTGGCCCGTCCGCCCAAGTCAAATCAGGTGAAGTGTCATTTGGGAACGAGAGCAACATCTATGTCTAGACGGAAATTCGGAACTGGGGCGTGGCGCAGCCGATGGTATTTGGGCTGCCCGATCTTAGGCCCCGCAGACGTGCTCCTCCCAGCAAAGTCCCTCCGGCTGACAGTCGGGTAAGGCATAGACGAGGTACCAACGGTTCCAGGAGACTGAGCAGACTCACGGTCCACGTGAAGAATTTTACTCTGCCTTTAAGCTAAAGGCTAAGCAGCATGCCTGATCTGCTGAGCGAGGTCAGGAGGTAGGCTGCCTACCACTTGGTCCCTGCTCACGCGAGGCCAGGGGACCTCACAGAGCCCCATGCCCTGCTACAGCACCCGGGAGAGCACAGACACTGGCTCAGGGGGGAACCACTGGGTAGGTCTCCCCCAGCCATCACTCGCTCGGCTAGCTGATGGGGTAGACAAGCAGAGCCGTCCTCACTCCAAGCAGAGGCATGCCGTGTCATGTCCGGTAGGGTTTAGATGACCCGTTTCCCCAAGCGGGTCAGAGTCAGGTTGGTGACGGTCGTCGGGACTGCCACCACGTCCCAATTTTGAAGAATCGCCACTGGGCCAATGGCTTGAGGGGGGGACTGTGAAGCCAAATTTTGTAAGCCAGTTGGGTCCCCCCTTTACTGCCGAAGATTGAAACAGCTCTACGGAGGACAGAGGCAACTGCTAGTCACCACCGTTACCCCTGGGACAGCTGTGCACTCGGTTCCCCCGGGAGGGGTGTCGGTAAAAGGAAGGCACGATAGTTTGCTTCTCATCGCAGCCCACATCAGGGCAGCTGGGTCACTGCACCTCCCAGCCGCTATCCTTTCTGCTGGGTCAGGTTGTCTTTCCTTCTTCTCGGCAAGGCTTGGCTGAGCCATCCTTTCCTGTACGGAACGATACTTTGTCCTTTCTGAGCAAATTAACAGCCATGTTCCTGCTCTTCTGTTTTTCTGAAATGTCTTTGAAGTGTTTCTCCTTTTGTTTGGAGTCACCAAGAGTTTCTTCGTCCTTTGTGTGTTTCAGAGTGTTCGTCTCTTTTCCTCTGATACCTCTTTAGTATTTTCTTTTCCAGGTTGGTTACCCACTTGACAGATAGTACGATTTATTCGCATGTCAGAAGTCCTAGGGATACTTGGGAGAAATTTTCAAAGGCGTAAATGTCCATTTAAGTACCGCTAGCTGCCCATGTTGTGCCTTTGAAAATGTTACTTCATTTAAGTAGATACACCCACTGCAGAGTTTTTACTTTTTGTAGAATGATAATGTCTAATACTTGTATTGTGTTAGACTGAAAGGTTTTCCCTCTCCATTTACCTCTGAACAATTGGTAAATGAATAAAGGAAAAGTATAAGTGCTTGTAAAAGGAGTCAGATGGACAGATTAAATCTCTCAGCGTATGCCAGTTAAATTTTCTTCCCCTTTTTCTGTTACTTGTGAGAAAAATACACATTTATGTTAATCAAAAAGGTGTCTTGATGAGCAGTTCTTGGCAACCCTCTTAAGTTTCATATCTCTTACACCATTTACCCAGCAGGCTGGAATGCTGCAGCTTCTGCTCAGTGCTGCATTGAGGCTGGTTTCAGCACTGCATTGAAAAGCTTGAGCAAGCATTAGCGCATTACTAAAGCAGAAGAAATCTTGATATTACCCACTAAACAGATTTAACAGACGTAGTGGGTATTATGTGGAAGTTGTGCATGTACACCTATGCACCTGCTCATATGTATTCTCCTTTGTAAATAAACCTACTGACAGCATTAAAAGCTAATTTTTAAACATAAATTCCAACTGTATTTTCCATCTTGTATGTAGTACCTTGTTTACGAGGAAAGTGTGGTCATGAAGAGAGATTCATATAGAGAAAATTTTACAGAATGGTAGAACTATCTGACGTTCAGCCTGGCTTTAGAAGATTTATTCAATGTGGTCAGACACATTGCCAATAAGCCACATGCTTTTCACATGTAGAGAAGTGAGAATGTAGTGGTGAAAAGCATAAGGATAGTAAGGAGTATTTTTTGTGTGTGACTTACTACAGGTAGCTGCAACTCCCATTCTGAGCATGATGTATGGGAATTCAACCATGCAAGTGCCATTAATGATGCATGCCTGCATATCTAAGAGCAAGATAGAGCTCTAAGAATGAATGAAAACAGCGTGTTTTCACAATGAATGCTGTATTTGCATCTTAAATATTATTTTCTTCTTCAGTACCATTTGAGATAACTTTCAAGAAATGTCTTCTCTCTTTTTATGCCTGTGTATTTTTCCTTTTAATTACAGTGTTGTTAGCGTCTGCTTTTACACAGATGATACTTGATTGTGTGTATCTTTTGTGTTAACTTGTATTCTCAGTGCCTACCTTGATCAAGCAACCTATTAGCTTCATTTTACCTTCTTTCAGCTAAAACCCTCAGAGAATGAAGGGTTAGTTTGAGAAAATCATTCACAAATTACTCTTTTTATCATCACAATTGAGACTTTGTACTTGTTCATAAAGCAGGTTATTCTGTTCGCCCCACCCCATTCATCAGTGTGGTGTGGCATAGATTCTGGATAGCTTTCTCTTCCTGTATATTTTTCTTCCCTGTGTCTTTGAAACTGCCAGTTGTGCTGATGCCCTCAGCAGTCTCTCAGTTTCTCTTGGCTGCTTTTTGCCCTTTTTTTAATGAACTTCTGAGCACGTGCCTTTCTGGAAACCAGGATGTGTGTAGTTCTTCATGTCCTTTCACACAGACAAAGACATGTGAATGTGTTCCTCTTCATCATCACCAGCATCCACCAGCAATTCCATTCACAAGTGGAATTAAGCGGTGTTACCCAAATGTCCTATTCACAGCCTGTGTTCAGGCTGGGCCACTTGTGGTGAGAGCTGACGAGAACCAGAGAACAGGACACAACCCTCTTCTGAAACATCCTTAGATAGGGGACGGAGTGCACAGGGATGAGTGGTGAGTGGCTCCAAGTGAGAAAGTGGCAGGCGTACAGCAGGTGAGTTCCCAGATGATCTGTGCCATTCCCGCAAGTGCTAGTGTCGGTCCTGTGACAAAGCTGCCAGTTCCTGGAGATGCCGCTCCCTGCTATATTCTTGCAAGTAAGTCAGAACCTTTGACTTAAAACCTTCCTCCTGGATCACAGAACTTATCTTTTTCTACCTCATCTTTCAACTTGAGTTACTCATCTTTACAGATGACTTGAGGATGACAGTTCCATTTTGCAGCAGCTTCTGAAGCTTTGTTCCAAGGCAAAATGAAAACAAATTCCTTTAAGTGTTTTTTCAAAACAGAATTGTATCAAAATGTCCATTCTCATATCAACACCCCTTAGAGGGTACGGAAGAGATAGGTAGCTGTGGCTTGAGTCCCTGCTTTGCCCAAGTCAGAGTACAATTTTTTAACTTATGTGAGTCCCTCATGTTTATGCCAATAGGTGTTTCAGAGCCCTACCAGAGAGCTCTGCCCACAGTGTGTGCTGGCCAGCTGCTGGCTAGCTGCAGACCGAAAGCGATGGAGTTCAGATAAGTGACCAAACATGTGAACCTGGGCTTAATGCTGCCCTAGTGGTTCTACGACATTTCAAGTCACCTCAGCCAAGGAGCAGGAGTAGTGACTGGGCGTGGGTTGTCCTCTGTCCAAATTGAGCGTCCCACCTGGCTAGATGCAGATTTCTGTAAAGTTATATAATTTCCAGTGTAAGGAAGTATCACCAAAAATGTTCTCACCAGTTCTGTGTGGTCCATTAATAGTATTTGGCCACTGCCTCTGAAAAATCAGCTGTCTAAAATAGCTTCCATGAAAAATAGTGTTGCATTATGTGCATTTAGTGCTCACTACAACCATAGCTTTCTGTTTCTTAGATGATTTTAGGTAAAATTTATGTGTTTATTCTCATCTACTCGCACTAGGATTTATGTAGCGTTAATGGGAGCTAGGCATGTATTGAGATGAAAATGAACTCTGGTGTGTTTCTTGTTGCTTGCTTTAGAAAGCGTTCCTTTTTATTGGTATCTAATGTGACGTTTTGTTTATGTATACATGGTTTGCAAAGAGGATGGCAAAGCACTGCTAGTTGGGCAAGACGTGCTCATAAAAACCTCTCAGAAATCCTCAAGGCTCTTTTTAGAAACTGATACATTGTTTATAAATTTCCTCCTCTCAAATATTCCTAAAACAAAACTTCCTTCCAAGAAGTGTTTTGTACACAGCTATTTGCAAAACAGATTTGAGAAATCTGTCTTAGCTTTCTCAGTTTCGTAGGTGCTGCCTTTCCTTTCTCTTCCCTTCCCTTCCATTCCCTTCCCTTCCCATTTAAGATAGAAATAAAATTTATTATGGACTTAACAGTTTATTTTTCTAAGCTTTCTACCTCATATCAGGTGTTGTATGAGCTACTGCTTTCATTTAACTTAATGCTGGAGTAAGTATCTGCAGAAACAGATGAATACATCTATTTGGAGCTGAGTTTTTAGCTATGTTGTTTTGTTGTATTTATATGCTGTGCTTCTTACTCCCAAATGGGGATTGTACTACTATAGGGTGTGTAGCTGCAGAATGACTGTTCACATAGAGAAAGAAGTGTTAACAAATTGAATAGTAATGAATTAACCTGCAGAAAAAGCATTTGCCCTAGTATACAGAAACCCTGCATAACTAGAGCATGTAATTTTAAATGAAGCAGGCTCTAGGAATGCCTCAATGGGTGGGATGTCGACAGTAGCTCATAATTCATGGATATGAATTATGGCTGAATATCAGGAAGAAACTTCCTGACATTGAGATCTATTAGGTTGTGGAATTATCTCCCATGGGAAATGGCGGAAATCCTGTTGCTTAAAACCAGACGGAGCATCAGGAAAGGTACAAACCCTGTCCTGGCCTCAGCCTTTTAGGGAAAACAAATTAATTGCTTTAAAATGTGCTTTCCTGACCAGCTGGATTGGAGATGGCCTCTACTGTTCCCTGGGCAGGAGCAAGGGAGTCATGCTGCGCCCGCGGGGGCTCGTATTTACCCCGCAGAGGGGTGCAAGGTGCTGCCCAGCTCCGGGACGCCCGGGGAGGCCCGCGCCGCGCTCGGGCTCCTTCGGAGTCGGGGAGGGCGCCAGCAAAAGAGAACCAGGATGTTTTCGGTTGTTCCTGTTACCTCTGAGGCAGGCTAAACCTACCCAGGTTTTGTTTAGTTTTGCAAATGCCATAAGCTACCAATGACTGATGTGAGCCTGGAGTTTCCTGATAATAATTTATCTATGTCTGAATCATTTTAAAATTTCCCTTTGTATTACAAGTAATTAAGATATTTAATGCACACGATGTAACCTTAATTTGGAAAAGAAAGCTCTTCAACTGTGGTACAGCTACAGTTAAGTGATGACAATAACCAGCATTTTACTCTGTATGGGTAGGCTGACATTTTGAGTTTGAACCGAAAAATAAGAAAAGGTAAAAAAAGGTTTGGCCCCAAAACTTTCAACTAGGAGATAGTAAATGCTCTTCCTTGAGTTAAGCAGGGAGGGACAAAATAAGAAAGAGCTGTGCTTGCATCGCTTATTTAAATAGAATTACCCAGGTAACTGATGTGATATCCACATTTCCTCTTTTCCTCCCAATTTTACAAACTGAAGGCTAGAATATGTTGGTCTGATCTTTACTCACCACCAGCTGCTTGCTCGCTGGTCAAGATTTACAGCCTTAACAAGCATATGTACCATATATAAAAGGTACTTTTCTGATTAAAATGATGTGAAAGGAGTGTCAAACAGGTGCCAGATCAGAAAGAAGAAAAAAAAATCTAGCTGAATTGTTAAACACTAACCAAAAAACCCCACTGATTAAAGGTCATGGAGCAGATTTCTGCCCTCATGCACGCGAAAGGCATTGTGCAGGCATGAGAAAGGTAGCATTTTATTCCCAAATTAACTCATTTGCTTGATGCAAAACTGAAAGAAAATCCTTATGACCAGCTTATAAGCGTATATAATGAAAAATTACAACAGCAGAAAAATGCATTCGTATCATATCTCTAATTCAGCAAAGTATTAATCACACTGATGTTCACCAGTGTGTTTAAATACATGCTTAAGTACTTTGCTAAGTACTGTCTGTAAACAACTCTGTACCACTGTGCATAAAACAGCAGACAGAGTTTATCTATACTATCTCCAGGAGACTAAAATTATTTTAAGAACTGTGGCAGCCAGCAGAACAGAGCTGGATGATCTGTGGTGCCCAAATCGCAGCTTTCTGGCTAGTCCCCAGGCAGTCCTTGTCTCCCAGCTGTATTGCCATTAATGTCTGTGCAAGCTCATTTAAACTTTGTTTTATTCAGCAGAATCACAAATGCTAGGATCAGCTGTGCCTTTCCTGGCTCTCCTCAGCTTCAGGAAAGCAAGCTAGATCCGGGGCATGGCTTGAGTTAGAGGCTCAAACCTCTAACTTGGGTCTTTTCAATGTGTAGGGTGTTTCAGGGGCTTCCTGCATGGGGGCAAATTACACCTACTGGGAGCAAGCAGCAAAGTTGCAGGTGCTGTTCTCCTGCCACCTTGCAGACGGTCTCCAGCAGAACACCAGGGCATGGCCATCTAAACACTCAGAAGTTAGGCTTTTTCCCAGCTTCCGAGGTTTACAGGAGCACCAAAGCCCTGGCGTAACATCCCCTTGTTAGAGGGAATGATCTGGCTTCACCCCAGCCGGTTCGCTTTAACAGCCCAGTCCCCTCTCACGAAGGAAGGACTTCTGGCCATAGCTTCTCTCCCTAAGGAAAACTAATGCCTGCTTGAAGCAATCACAGCCAGTTTAGCACTTTCCTTTGAATTTTTTAATATTGGAAAATAAGATCCTCAGAAAAAAATCACTGACTCCTTAGAGAAAAGTCTGCTAGGTTTACATGGGCATAAAGCAGTGGTGCTCAACAAAAATCAAGATGAATCTTTAAATAATGTTAGATTTTTTTTTGAGTAATGTTAAAATTGCTGTTTCAAGAGAAAATTTTTTATGCAGAAAGCTTCTATTGATCCATCAACCTCTATTCAGTTTCGCAAAAAAAATCCTTCAGGATTGGCCATTTAACCATGTAATACCAAGGTCATTTGGCTCTGCTTGTATTACCTTTTGCCCTATACCTAATATTTTCAGCAAAGGCCTGGACTTCCCTCAGACACTCATGAGAAGGCTGAGGTAGAGGACCCTTTGCAGATGCAGATGGTGGGGAGGTGCTGAGGCTGCCCTCAAGACACAAAATTTCTTCTGCTGTCGCTAAACTGGCCTCTGTGCAGAAGCAAGACTGTAAAGATAGCCTCAAAGTACTCAAAGACTCCCAAATACATCGTTTCTGGGTATAAAGACATGTCTGTTAATGGTGCAGGCACAATGAACTAGTGGCTGGTTTTTGTTGGGTTGGTTTCGCTACTGTGTTTGCATGATTGGGCAAGGAGGAAAGATGCCAGAGCTGCCTTCTGCGTCCACAGCTGGAACTCATCCTGGGCCGGCACCAGATGCTGGGGCAAAAATGTAATGCCAATGTCACAGGAAAAAAACACAAGCAAAGGCAAGTGCGAGCTTTTAGAGGAAAGCAGAGTGAACTGTGTGGACCAAATTTAGCCTGGTCAGTGAAATCTGTGGAGTTATTATTAGGTATGAATTTAGTGTCCACTCTATTTTAAAATGATTTATGATGGTTCACTGAAGTAATCCACAGAAAGATACTAAAAATCTGGTAAGAAGTTTACAACTTACAGTTTTGCTGCTTGTTTCTCTATGCCTTTGTAGCATGTGTTGTCTCCAACCACCTATTGGTACAGCTGTTAAAGTTGGGTCCCAGAAGGACGGGAACTTTTAAAGCAAAAGAGAACCTGAGAGTACGCGATTCAGAGCCAAGTCAGTAGTATATAGTTCAGATATCTCTATACTGAATAGTAACAGTTTTAGTACTCAGGGTTCTACCCTGGGCCTATCCCATCACAGAGTAATAATAATAGTGCCCTTTATCTAGAGTCTAAATTAAGCCTAAATGAGTATCTAGCCCAGATTATTTCAGGGAAGCTGTTGTTGAGTTACACTAGCAATGTTACTAACAATTTTATCTCTAATTTTGTACATTTAATATTCTATTTAAGAAGAAGCTTCTTGCTTGACTGGATTGTTCTTTAAATGGAGAGGGGTTAATCTTATGTTTGAAAATTAAAACCTGAATGTGTCACCTTAAAGACTCAGAAGCCAGGAAGTAAATAGAAGGGACATCAAGCATATGTAGCATCTTGCATTTAACATTCTGGATTGTGATTTTTGAAAATGCTTTGGGTTATCAGTGCTGGTACCATGGGGTAAGGAGCAAATAATTAAGTCCCCAAGGTTGGTAGTGGGATTTGAAAACAAAGTCATTAAACAAATGCTTAATATGCATGTTTATCAAAAGTATATTTGTGCAGCCTGGGTACTGCGATAGAAATTAATATATATCTGAACTTCTAGTGGCTTTGACCTCAGCAAGCACTCCAAATAGGTTTTTCTAACCATTCCCATGTTCTAAGTATTGCACTTGAATGCCAAATGTAGAATCATAGAATCATAGAATCAGTAAGGTTGGAAGGGACCTCTGGAGATCATCTAGTCCAACCTCCCTGCTCAGCAGGGTCACCTACAGCATGGTAGACAGGGTTGTGTCCAGGCAGGCCTTGAAGATCTCCAGAGAAGGAGACTCCACAACCTCTCTGGGCAACCTGCTCCAGTGCTCCGTCACTCTCACAGCGAAGAAATTCCCCCTCACGCTCAGGCAGAACTTCCTGTGCTTCAATTTCTGCCCCTTGCCTCTTGTCCTGTCACACAGGACAACTGAAAAGAGTTTGTCCCGGTCCTCTTGACACCCTCCCTTCAGGTACTTGTACACATTGATAAGATCCCTCCTCAGTCTTCTCTTGCCCAGGCTGAAGAGGCCCAGCTCTCACAGCCGTTCCTCATGGGGCAGGTGCTCCAGCCCTCTGATCATCTTTGTAGCCCTACGCTGGACTCTGTACAGTAGCTCCATGTCTCTCTTGTCCTGGGGAGCCCAGAACTGGACACAGTACTGCCTTATTTACTTATATACTTCTTTATGTCAGAAAACAAATGAAATCAGGGGGTATCTCATTTGAAAATCTGCATATAGCTGATGATATGGAGCTGTCTTCACAGACTGAATGTCTAAGGTTCAGCTTTAAGGATTTTTCTTTTAGCTTTAGTGAAGGTATTTCTCTAATAAAAACACGAGATGCTTGTTTCTTAGGATTTGCGTAGTCAGTGCAAAATTTCAGTGTATTATATAAATAATGTTCACTTGCACAAGGAATAGGCTGATTTCATCAACTCACTTTGGAGGTAGTTGCTATTATTGCTGTCTGTCACTTGTGGAATTTTTTTGCATCTAAATCTTTTGTAATTTGGTTATGGTCAAAGGATTGAAAGAAATCCAGCTCATCTGCTTTCTTCAAGATAGTGCCCACAGTTTGAGCCACAATTTCTATTAGTGCTCAGGTTCCTAGGTGATTACAAATGCAAGGTAAAATATGTTAGTTTAAACAGTCTAACTGTTTAAACCTTTTAAGGTTTAAGCTAGTGCTTTCTCTAATTGTAAGAGGCTGGAAGCAATTACTTCAACCCAGCTGATAAGGGGTAACTTTCAAAAGCACAGTGCTTAAACCAAGGCAATTGCGTTGGTCACCTGTTTGTGCTCCGTAATATAAATCAAAACTGTTTGTATCAATGATGCCCTAGTATTTGTAAAAGCATATTTATTTCAGCCAGCTGCAGACCTACAGTGTACACGTGAATATGTCTGAACAAACATGCTGCAGTTAGCATTATTCTGTCTTTATTAATTCATAGGAAGACTGCAACTCTTCAGACAGGGTCAGTCTGTATTAATGTCTTGTAATGCACTGTGCACTTTGTCAGTGTTTTTACAATGAATAAAAAAGAAATCTTCAACTGCATTTTTTATTGTATTTCCTTTGTGTTTTCTTTTCTGCCCCATTTTTCATGTGTTTCTCTTTGTGAAAATCCAAATTTGCCAGCAGGGAAGGTTAAGTTGAACTTTCACCTACAGGATTTGTGAAAGAATGTATTTTTGGACAGCACAAATCTGTCAGCTCATGCTCATATCCCAGTTCACAGCCAAGGTGTAATCCTACCTAATGAAAGTGCTGAGTGCCGCTTGATTCTGTGTCTGTGTTGTGGCTCTTTTGCAGTTGCTTTTGAGACACTAGCATGGATATGGGCCTGAGCAGGGCTGGCTGTGACAGGCTGCCAAACCCGAGTTGTCTCGGTGCTGGGGTGAAGAGAGGAGCAGTGATTGCGTGCGTACCCCGCACCATCCTGCTGCCAGGCGCTTCCCAAGCAGCTGCAGCTGTGCCCTGAGACAGGCTTCCTCTGCTCAATGAGAGGAGGAAATATGAATTTCTCTATCCTTGCCAGACTGGAGAAATAAAAGAATGGCTTCAAAATGATCCTCTGTTTTGGCTCCCCTTCTCTTGGCCATGGAGAGGAGGAAGAGGAGTCCCCAGGGCATGGCAAGGCTGGGTATTGAGAAGGTGCTCTATGGGGCATCCAGTATATCTGCATGTTGGTAGGAGGTTGGACGAAGCTGCATGTGGGCAGGGAGGACTTGGCTGTATTTTATATATGGGTTTAATAACAGGTAGTGTTCCTGCTGCAATGGGTCATTTCTGGAGAGAGAAAATTCTTTAAGTAGTTGGGAGAGGGGGAAAGAGTGAGAGCAGGCGTAATGCAGCAGGCAGGGTATACAGAAGTAAATCCCAAGCTGTTCCTTATAGAATGGGCACGCTTTAACTTTTGGGTGCCTTTGCAAGTCCTTCCTGGGGAAAGAAGAAGAGAGCTGTAATATGGCTGCCTTCATGCCATCTGGTTTTGGATTAACGCTGAGCAAAGCACCCTTGAGAAGGAGTGACTATTTTAGGAGGACTCTTTTTTTTTTCTTTTCCTGCAGGAGATTTTTTTGTGCCACACTTTCCTCGCATCCCCTCTGCCCCTCCTCGTTCTGGTAACGAGGACGCGCTCTCCGTGTCGAAAGCAAGGGCGTTATGTTACCCAGCTTCCAGAGCACTATTAAAAAAGAGAGAGTGGGAGAGGGAGGTGTGGTGGGCTATGGGCGACGGAGGGAACGGTGCCCGAGGTGTTTCCCTGGGACCAGAGTGCGGAGTAGAAAAGCAGATGTTTGCGGGCTGCCAGGGAAATCACTGACTGATGCTCGAGCAGTCTGGGTTTGGGGAGCTGGGACAAGTCGAGGCCAAGCAGGTATGACTGGTGCTGGGCTAGAGCCTGAGCGCTGTGGAGCGCTCGCAGTGCCCGCCGCAGTGAGCAGGAGCCGCGGGACCCGGCGTCCAGCAGAACGGTCGCGCGGGCGCTTGGGTTCTGCGTGCTCCATTTCTCTTCTTCCCTTTCGCACCGCCTTTTTTTTTTTTCTTTTTTTTTTTTCTGTGCTGCATTTCACCACCTCTTTGTTTTTGGTTGGCTCTAAAACCTAAAGCCCCTGAAATAATGTAAAAAGCGCTTTTCCGGGGGGAGGGGGAAGCCGAGAACAGCGCACACCATCTAGTGGCCTAGGATAAAACTGCTGGGTGAAAGGGAGCCCGGCGAGGAATGCGACAACACGGCCCTGCAACTGGTGCCGTTGGCTTGATGGACTTTGGACTCTCTGCAGCCCCTTCCTGACAGATGCAGAGATGCCGAAATAGCTGCAGGAGTTAGCCGCCTGTCAAAACAGGGTGTACCGCCTACAAAATTACTTAGATCCGGCACAGTTTACTTAAAAAGCGTTAGAAAGATGGCAATATCAAGCCCTCTGGAAATGGGGGAATTAGGCCTAATTGAGCCTTGCTTGCCTAGACATTAAGATACGATCTGTAACAGTGCCACACACTATTCTTTGTCACGTGTCGGTGTGCAGAAGGGACCGTGCTGAATTTCTGCTCGCAGTATTGTTCCTCCGTTGCTCAGCACGTCGATCCCGCCTATTGCAAGCGACTAAAATCTTGTTCTGAAGGCAGATCTTCCTCACCAGCTTTTCTTCACAGTGTTTGCAACAACAGGACCCAGGCGCTTCACTGGCATTCCCTGTTATGTTTTTGCACCATCCTCTTTGTGGGGATTGGCGATCTCCATTTTGCAGATAAGGAGCAGAGGTGAGGTGAGATTAAAGTCAAAGGTATCCCTAGAGCTCGGGTGCCCACTTCAAGACACCTCAGACCTTGCTTGCCAAGATTGCCTCTCCCACTCATTTTGGTCACAGCAGTGAGCATAGGGCGCTCCTGCATGTCAGACACAGGGATCAGATCGGGCACTGGGAAAAACAACACACATTATTAGTGTTCCCCAAACAGGGGAAACAGGTAGGTATGGAAAAACATAGCTTCAGGGACTTATCTCACACCGCAGTAAAAATGTGTGGCAGAAGGCAGGGTCCCCTCTCTCCCTCACCACACTCCTTCCAGAAATGAAACAGTCGCTTAGAGCCAGGAGTCTTGCTCACTGTTACCTGGTTCCTTCGTAGGGCAGCTTCATCCCCTGTGCTGGGGCTGCAGTTTTATGGTAGATGAAGCTATCGCTGCCCTTCAAGTTTCTTTCCACTAGATCTCATCGGGTGATCCCACCTCCTCCTCTGTCAGTGCTGGAACTAGTTTGATTCCTTGGTGAGCCTGTTCAGGACATTAAACCAAAATGAAAATCTACTCTTTTGCTTCTGTTCTTTTTTTTTCTGCCAGGTGATTGCCTTCAAAGGCTCACTGAGGGGGTGCCGATGACAGGCTGTGCTGGCATGAAGAGGGGCCTCGACTGCCTGGGCTGTGAGAGGGGCAGGACAACCACAATGCTGGGTTAATTCATTTAAATGGTTTGGATTTGTGTGCTGAGGCTGTGGTTTCACCAGTGCTGTAAGCTGGCGCTGCTACCTGTACATCAGTCCTACCCTTCTTCCCACGGCCTCTCGGTCCTGCTCCACCACCCCCTTGTCCAATTTGTGAGGCCAGGCGGCGAAGCTCATTGGGGACCAGATCTAGGTTAAACTTAATGCACTTTAAAAAAACACATGCAGTGTCCTGTTTTTTTATTCCTCGACTGCTTGAGTACATCAACCATCGCAAGGAGCAGTGTGGTACACAGGGACAGGGACAGAGGAAAGGCAGAGTTGTTTCAGCGGCAGCACCCGCTTCTACAGGTCTCTGGTGTCTGTGGGATCACACGCTCAGTAGGATGGGCAGTTGGGAAATGTGCTGGTTATCTGTCTAAAGACCATATCAACAACATAAATAAACCGAGAGGTGCCCAATGAAGCTTGTGCTGCAGCCTCTGGAAACGGCAGCTTGTGACTTCTGGTGCACCGCTTCACCTCAACCGTCTTCCATTGCCACATATTTGGAGCTGAAATTGTCTTTCCAGGGCACACTGAAAACAGGTGTCATGTAGGCTGATTGCTGTAGATATGCTGTACAGATCTCCTACCTTTTGAATGCAGACAGCTGCTGATCAGTAGAGGAAACCATGTGCCCTAGAAACCAGGGCGTGAGTGTAAAATGACGCAAGTTTTCACCAAGAGTTGCTGGCTGCAGAGGAGTGTTGAGAGTCAAGCATTTGGGGCTCTGGATCGGGACCTGCTGCTGTGTTCGTAGATTTTCCCATCTCTTCCTCCAGTCTGGATCTGCCATGTCCCCTCGGACCTGACCTTGTCCCATGCCTGGCTGCTCCTTCTAATTTCTGGTCTTGAAGTTAGTCTCAGTCTCCACAAAAATCAAGTCATGGCCACAGTTATTAGCGTGGTGAATCCTGGATGTATTCACACAGACTTTCTGTCTCAGGCCTAGTTTCCCTTCACCTGAATAATTGAAATTGATACTTTTATGAACAGTATAGTTTACAAAACTAACTCCTTTAGCAAGGAATACAAGCCAGGTTAGGGAACTTTGTGGCATATTTTCAAAGTATTTGAGATTAATCACAAAAATAACTTAATTCACTATACCGTACATGTCCAATCCTACAGTCTCAGCATGAACAGTGATTTAAATTAACCTCACCTTTTATCCTATTTGTCAGCAGCCCGTGACCATGCACTGATGTGTCATTTGTGAATTATTTGTGAGTCATTCTACGCGTACAGGGTTCAGTCCATGAATTTTGACACCACTTGATTTAAATGGCAGCTATTTGTGATACAATATTGATATTTAATCTTAAGAAACATGGCTTTGCTTCTGTTTCCTCTTTGGATGCTTCCTAAATCCACAAAGAGTTTTTGAGATGACAGAACAAAATTTCTGGTATGAATGCTCATAAGGAACAATATTTTCTGATCCTTTATGAGCAGGTGTCATAACATAACAGTAATTCATTGGAAAATATTAAACAACACTATTATTATAGAAGGTAAAAGAAAGTTAACACAAATTTCATCTGTAGATGGATTTTATTCAGATAGATGTTCTTATTTTGCCTCCTATGTATAGATTCACAAGAGCAAGTGTATCATTTTTACAAAAGAGAATTATTTTGCTAGCTGAGTCAAGTTTCCTTCTCTGAATGTGGAAAGTGTGGGTGGGTCTGCCATTTCCCTTCCTTGAGAGCCCATCTGCAGGGAGAGTTTTAGCAGAACACCACTTCTGCCTGGTTTCTGTTGGGGAACCTTGTCTTTCATGTTCCCTAATCTACATGGGTTGATTCTTTGTATTGCGTTCTGTATTTGCTTGCCACATGGTTAATATTTTTAAAATGAGCTCTCATTGTCCATCCTGAGCAGAAGCAGTATAAATCATATTTATTTGTCTGACATGAAAAAGTATCACCTGTAAGACACTCACTTCCAGGTACCTGAACTCCTTCCTCTATCTAAGCATTTTAATGGTGATACTGCCTTTAAGTTCTGCCAGAACATCTCTAAGTGTCTTTTTGCTCAGAGTTAATGGGACTGTGTGGAGTCAGATGAATGCCCAGGCTGCAGACCTCGGCCCAACATGTCCCCTCCTGCAGGTCCACCTCAGGGCGCAGTGAGGGCCAGCAGCTCCATGAAGTGGATGAGCTGAGAGATAGAGGAACCCAGGGGGTTGAGCATGATGGCAGAGCTGGGGCTGCTGATGGGCCCCATTGACAGCCCTGGGCATGGCCAGTGATGGATCGCAGTCAGGTCCAGCCAGGGGAGTCTCTTCAGGAGCAAGGGGAGATAGGGACAGGCCTGGAAATAGGCACGTGGCTGCAGTGTGGCACAGCCCAGGATTGAGTTCCCCAGTCTGAGCCAAAATAGAGACCCTGGGCCCTGGGCAGGGATAGGGGGATGTCCTAGAGGAGGCTGATTATGGCCTTTAAGGACTATTCATGCCCTCAGGCCCTGACAATATGTTGTCTGAATGTCCTGCCCATCAGAGGTGAGCTCAGTGTCTTCTTGTGATCCTGAAACTTGCCTTGAAACTTCTAGTGGCAGAGACTCCAGAAATGCAAAAAGTTTGTAGTATATTACTGAGTACGTTAGTACATTATTGCATGGACATTCCTGCCTCTGCATACAGTACGATAGGGATGCTGGAACTTTTGTTGGACTTTCCCAGCTTTGCTTTAGATACCCTGCGTATCTGGCTTATGTCTTCTGGGCAAGTAGACATTTTCAGGCTTTTTTCTGTTGGTAAGCATTGGACAGATACTTCTACTCTCTTCTGCTTCATGTCTGGTGCTTCATGTATGTGCTGGACTCTCTTGTAGACAGAATGTTTTGACTGCAAATATTAAAGTGTTTAAACAAAAAAGTCCAAAAATTCATAGCAGTGAGATTTTTAAAGTTTCACTTTTGGCTATTATGGGTGAGCTTTTAAGTGTATGGGCAATGCACTGCTAATATGATGGAATGGAGGCACAAGTCTTGCCCATGTAGAATTTTTCAAAAGGAAAATCACATTTTCCTCTTCTCAAATGACTTCAGACCTAGGGGGAAGAAAAACAACTTTGGGTCTTCTGAAAAAAAAAATCTTTTAGCAAGTGGAAAGCAAGTAGGATGGGAAGTACTGAGACTGAGAGAAGACTGTGAAACATTCAGTGTTTTGAGCAATGAGGGCCCAGTGCATCTCTGCATGACGAGTTCTTTTAAAACTGTAGGTCTGTGAGCAGCACAGGATCCTGCCAGGGAAATGCAAGGGCGTTTGTGGTTGTTCTGAGCATATAAGGTTAGCTTCAGAGGAGACCAGGAAATGCAAGTATCTGAGGGTCAGATGGAAACTGAGCCATGAACTAATGCTACTGGAAACACGCAGTTGGGCATTACCACTCCTGGTCGGAGTCTTTAGCACTGTTAGTAAAGGGAACACGTTTCCTTCAGTAGCTATCTTGGAGGATCTGAAAGTCTCCGCTGGGACAATGTGGTATTTCTTTCTGGAGCTTTCTGGTGACTATGCCATGGTGTTATCCCATCGGGGGCTATTCATCATTTCTTCCATGAGGAAATTTTGTTGTGTGAAGTGTCACACATGAATGTTTCATCATGAGACTATTACGATGTGACGAGATGTCATTCCCCACTAATATATATTGGACTCTACTTTAGAGACCATAAATCTAGGCCTGAGTAGGTATACAGCATATTCTACTGGAGAAAAACTGTCTGAGGTAACATTGCATGATTCACAGTGGTGGACAAAAAGAGTTGCATGATAAACTGTCTGCCTCCAGATGATGTGCAATCAGTGGAGGGATCTGGGTGGGCATGGTCAGCCTTCAGCAGGTTAGCGTGTAACTAGAGGATAACAAAACAAGGGAAATTGTTCATGGTTCCCAAAACTGTCATTTTTAACATTCCCACAGGACTGTACAATATCCCACTGCTCAACTCCCTGACAAGAAGTTTGGTGTGTTCTTTCGCATTTGCTTCTCAGATGTTGTGTTGGAAGTTCAGCTGCATGGAGGGTGGGCACAGCAGGGAATGCACAGGTTTCCTAAACGTTGCACACCAACGATTATGTCAGGATTTTGATATAGGAGCATCAAATATTAAGGTGGAAACTCAGCACTGCTGATCTGAGTGGCCAACTTTATTTTATTATTTGAATGAAACCCAAATGTGTGCTTGCAGCTTTAACAATATATAGGTAGAATTTGTTCTTGTGAATGATCAGATTTTTGCTGAAAGCCCAGTAAAGCTTCCTGCAGTTGTGTGAATTTCCCTCATAGAAGTAGACAGATCTGTACTCAGAATCACGTCCAAGTAACTTCAAAACAATTTATTTCAGGAGGAGCTGTGGATGACAGGAACACTGGTCATGTGTGCCTGATATGATGCTTCAGTATGAATTTAGGTGTCTTATTTTAGACACTCACATATGGAAAATTTAACATTAAAAAAATTAAGCTGAGAAGCAAGCTGAACCATCCTGGCTGGTGTTATTCTAAAGAATGTGCTGAAATAACATCTGTTAACAACTGAATTAAAAAATGTGGTATTTTCATTAATATATTGACTATGTCTTGAATGATTTCTAGGACTTCCGTCTGCCCTGACTTCTTGCTAGTACTTTCTTGAACTGAAGATAGATTTTGGGTGGCATTTTGACTTTGGTTACCTGCAGCCTCAGTTGAAGTTGAGGCTCTGTGCCCATCCTGTATGTGAGTGCTGTGAGTGCTTGAATGGAGTTGACAGAGAACTGGCACAGGGATGAAGAGATTGTGAAATTTCTAGCTAAGCTGGTGGAGTTCTCCGTGGACCATAACAATTCCTGGTATTTGCTCTAGAAGGTGACTTTGAGGCATAGGGCTTCATCCTGATAATTTTAGAATCTTTTGCTTGTGATGACTGTGGTTGGATTGTCCCGGGTCCCTAGGTTGAGCTCACAGTGAAGGCACTGGTGTCTTACTGGAAAAAGCAGTTCATGGCATTTGCTTGAATCTGAGATGGCTGAATGCAATTTGATTGTATGTATGATAACAGAGGTATTTGCTACTTACCATTCATTATTCTCCCTTTCTAAATTTTGTTATCTAGTGAACAGAATATACTGGTGGATGAAATAATGATACCTTTTAAGTCAATGGCAAAATTCTCACTATAGAATTTCTGAAACTAGAATTTTATGCCACATACTTACTGTGGTCAGTCTTTCCCCGCAATTATTAAATAACTAACAATTGAAGTGAACAGTTTGCAGAGGACTCCTAGCATTTATTTGCATAACCGGTGAGTAATATCAACTAACAAATACAGTAGTAAATGCATAGTTTTCATGCAAATAATTTATGAACTAAAGAAAAGGCAAACAGTATCTGATATAGCAAATAATTGCACTGACAGTAATCATGCTAAAATGTGGGGGAGAAGATTGGAAATGAAATGAATATTATGCCTTTGCCATGAGCAAATCACAATCTTCTAAAGCTTTTTTGTAGATATCTTTTGTATTGGAATGAAACATCTTCTCATACTAACCTGCCCTCTGGGGTGCATTAAAACTACCCAGTTTTCCGGCTGCAGTGGTTCAATATTATCTAGCCAACAGGTTATGCTGTTAATGTTGTGGAAGGTCATCATTGTCTCCTTTTGTCCTTTGGTAATGACATCTTCATCTTTGATACAGACTCTTCTCTTGTGTCCTCTGCACAGATTGTTAGATACGATGAGCATGATTTCTTGGTGCATAGTGAGTATTGAAGGGGCTATGCTCAAGCTGTGCAATAGCTGAGGAAGATTGCTTTGCTTTCATCGTAGTACCTCCTCCTATAATTCAAAGAGACAAACTGTTCAGGACAATGAAAAATCTATGGGTACAAATTCTTTTGCACTAAGTAGAAGAATCAAATTCGGTTTCTGAAAGGAGTTTTTAGTGAGAAGGGAATGCCTATGGGCTGTATCACAACCTTGAGATTTCCTGGGACCAAAGGTTGTCCCTCCTACTCTTGAGAAATGCCACTCCTGTTCCCTCTTCTTCCATACTAGTTTTAATGTTGAACTGAAGATAGACAGGTAGAAGTCGATTGTAAGGAGAAGGAGGAGTTGATGATTTCTTGAGAAATATGTGGGAACAAGCAGATGTTGTTTCCTAAATGTGCAGTTGTTCTCAGAAACTAAGCAAAATTAGGTAAGGTGAACAGTGCACATTGTTGTTCGTTAGCTAAGTGAGATGTGTCACTGTCACCCTGATTCAAAAGCGGGGGGGGGTGTCTCTGGAGCATTGCTGTGTCTGGCTGATTTCAAGACTATTACAGTTAAGCACAGTTTATTTCGTGAGCATTTGGCTATAAGTGGTAGACTTTGGATTTGAAAGCAGGATTAGCATATGCAAGGAGTTTTGCCTAGGACAGCTATCCTAATACGCGGAGTGCTGCTGTATCTCCTACCTGCATCCATGTCTGGAGAACATCCAGGAGTGACACTCCTGAACAATGTCACTGTCTTTTGTTTAATGAAGTGTTTCTTAACAAATCCTGCTATGCTCTTGGAACTCCACTACCTTCCAGATCATTCTCAAGTGTAAATGGAAAGTATGATTTTGACCTAAAAAGCTCTGAATGTTTTTTACCTGTATCTGAGAAGTTGGCTCTGAGTGCTAAGGAGTCCTTCATAAACTGCAGAAGAAGAGGGCTGGTGGGACTGTTGTCTTCTCTAGGACTGCCTGCACTTGTTTCTGCTCTTGGTCCAGAAAAATGTGAGTTTGTTAACTGTAGGCTTCCAGAGCTTTGGAAAGTGTGTATGAGGGGCAGGGGATTAGGAGCGGTGATTTCTGCCTACTCTGTCTAATCTGTTTATATCTGTCTGTCTCAAGTAATGCTCTAGCACCTATCACCTTGGTAGCTAAGCATGTTTCTCAGAGGACCATGACTTTTTTTTATCTTTTCCTCTGTTTAATAGTCTTTTCTCCTTCCTTTTAAACTGGTCTTTATTAAAGTTGAGAATTCTTGCACAGGGTTTTATAAACATGTGTTATTAATTTTCAAATCTGTTTTGAAAGTGCCTCTATCCTACTCCCTCCTAGTAAAGTGACCTTTTTAAATGGAGGGAAGTGGGTTTAGATGACAGTCATGATAAATGCGGTCATGTTCACTCAATAAAATAAGGCCCAGTGCATTTGAGGATAAATCAGTGAAATGTACAGCCCCACCTGTCTGTCTCCATCATTCATTTCCACTGTCACTTTCACAGTGGCTGATGGATCACAGTTGCTGTAAAATTAGACAGCCTTTAATCTCATTTCATCCTGATTAGCTTCTCCTTACCCTTTCCCTCTAACTCACTGACTGACACGCTAAAAACTCACACTGGGCTATGTCTGAGCGTGGCGTACAAACTTCTCTTCAAATACCCTTTTTGCTGGGCAGGCAGGTGTTCCACTGAGCTGAAATCTAAAAATGAGAAGATGTGATTTTCACATTATTAAAACAAAACAGGAGACAAAGGCTGGTGTAAAATTAATGAAAACGATGAGTTGGCCAGACTGCGCAATGGGCCAAATAATTCTTCCTGTTACACTCTGGCAACCCCAGGGAGCTTGAGAAGATGGGTGCTGCTGGAAGCTGAATTTAGCATGCTCCTTGGCACTTGATTTTGACTGTGTCTACCAAAAGTTAGGTCCCGTACAGACATCTGTTCATAAGGAGTTCTGGTTTGTAACAAAAGTTTCCTACTGCTTTCAAAGGGCATTTTATAGCTCTAAAAATGTTGCTTATTCCCACAGTTCTGATTTCTGTGTAGGATTTGGGATTAAGACGGCCTCTGAAAATGGTCAGGGAGAAAGGCTGCAATGTTGGTGACTTCACAGTTTCCACACAGAAACTCCCTCGGAGATCTTCACAGTGTTGTCCTGCCCTCTCTCCCTGTTTTGCTTGGCTCCTCCGACCGCTGCGGCGGCAGCAGAGCATGATTGCAGTCCAGATTTGTGTGGCTGAGAACAGGGTTTTCCCCAAAGCTCTGTAAGAAACAAAAGTCGTAACAAAGGTCTGCAATATTTTATTCTAGTCACCTTTCCTTCTGGTTCCCCAATACTACTACCCTTCCGTAGCCAAACTTCCCTTTAGCTTTCCCATGAGTTACAGATGATAGTTCAGGTCATTTGGGCCCAATCCCCTATCAGTGGGAATGTTGCCATCAAGTTAAGTAGGAGCCAGGATTAAGCCCTTAGTTTTCAAGGTTTAATTATCATCATAAGTGTGGGAGTCTTATTGCATAGTTTATATGCATAGGAATGGCAGAAAAGCTTAAAATATAATTTCTTCCTCTACTGGCCCTGTTTGTATCAATATGGAGGATAAATAAACAAAAGTGTTTGCAAAAATAAAAATACAAAATGAGAAAAATATGCATGTGTGCACCATTCTTTTCGATAAATGCTGTATCCCTTCAAATTGACCAAAAGAAGAACTTGTTTGAGGGTTCAAACGTTGGCTTAGGCATCATTTGAAAACATAATAGAGCAGTGGGTTAGGTAAAAATCAAAGACCCTGCTGACTGATTTTAAGGAGTCTTTTCTTGGCAAGGGCACCCCAGCAAGCATCTAAGGGAGACAACAAATTTCCTGTGGGAAACTCAAGTTCATTTTGTAATACAAGCATCCACAAAGTCAAAGAAAGTTCTGGGTTTTTGAGGGAAGAAAGATTTTAAAATGAGAAAATGACTGAGATTAAAGAATGAAATAAATATGATTTGGGAGCTAAGAAGGTACCAGAAATTTCTCTCTTTCTCCTACTTTCATCCTACTACTTATACAGTGCCTGGTGTAGGATTACTTCCTAGTTATACACAGTTTACTAGTAACAAATAACCTTAATTAATGCATTTTTACTGAACCCAGCTGCCCAGTTTAAGAATTGCTTATATGACTTGTAAGAGCATAGACTATGAAAATGATATTCGACCTTTACTGAAAACTAAAAACGTACCTTACTTATTCATCATTGCCTTGGCAAAAACTTCAGTAAGAAGCTTAAATGAGCCCACTTGATCTTTAAGAAAATGTGTCCTAAATAACAAAGCTGTGCCTGTTTCTTATTATTATTTGCATATGCTATACTGCACAACTGCATTTTGAGAAAAATAAAAGATAATAAAACAAATGAAATGAGAGATATATCACCCAAAATAATCCAAGTGTGAGATAGGCTGCCTTTTTTTTCCCCTTTTTTTTGGCATTGGCAAAAGAGCACAAAGTAAGAGCTGGCCCTGAGTCATATTGATTTCCCACTGCACTGGTTTCCTAAGTGCTCTGTTGATCCGTGTCAAGCAATAAGTTCCCTGCCTGTACATGCACATCACCTCCCCATTTGTCCTCACCTAGATTTAAGGTGCCCATATGATGAGCTGAACAAGGACATCATTTTTCCTACTGGTGTCACTGGGCCAAAACTACTGCATGTGGTATGACAACTAATGCTGTGTCTACATTTACCATATAATATTACAATAGTGTTGTATGGCACAGCAGAGCAATATGTGCACCGTATGGATATGTGCACCCTGTATTTTTTGTGTCTTAGTACTTGTAATGGAAACATAAATTAAATAATAAATAGTTTATTGTGATTGTAGCTGGTCTGCAGTAATCCCAACATCTCCCCCCAAAAAACCCATATTGCAAACCTAATGCCACAGTTTTGATCTTTGTTAACAAAGGGCTTCCTGATTAGATGAATAGAAAATGTGTGATTGTGTTGCTAATGACATTGTACAGGAAATTAAGCGTATACATTTGGAAAGGCATTAAATCAGCAGGACCTTAATTTAAAAACTTAAAACTGTATGGAAATGCAGCTTGTTCATTGCTGTGTAATAGAAAGCTACTGAACACACTGGCTTTTCTTGTGGAAACATTACCAACGGAACAAAGCTGGGCTGAGGTTTTCTTAATGTTTCCTAGCATACTAGGATTCCTAGCAGCTGTTTACTTTCAGGAAAATATGAGACAATTGCACCCCTTTATATAAGTTGTTTTTGGACCAGCGTAGAGGGCAGGTGGACAGGTGTGTGGATGCGGAGGGACCAGAATTTCAGCTTTTTGCCTCAGCTATTTGCAAGATCGAATGATGTGAAATGATTGATAAGTGGCTTGTCTGCTGTTAATTCATTGAACACGCTTGGGGTGATGCATTCCCCTATTATTCCCTACAGATTTAATTCCAGTATTGTATTTTGTACCTTTGGAAAAATCTTATGGAATCAGTGCCCTGAGCTGATAAAGAATCCTTGTTTCATTTGCAGTTATGCCATATAACAGTGCCCATCACTGTGTCGTGGAAGTGGAAAACTTCTTGTTCGTACTGGGAGGGGAAGACCAGTGGAACCCTAATGGTATGTATATAATGTTAAAAGACATGAACAGTATCTACTTTTCTGCATCTGGTTGGCAACTCTATCATTAGCAAGTGATTTTGAGGGACCTTAACCTAAATGTTGAACTAGTCAAGGCTACATTTAGATAGTGATGTAATAAATATCTGGTACTTTAGCATTAGCATCACCGTCATTCATCAGCTTCCACATCCCTTGAGAAATGCCACAGGCAGCAGAACAGACTCTTTCAAGTGCATGCACCAGGCAGCAGCTGTTAAGAATTTTAACCTTCATTTCCAGTCTCCTTCCAGTCATAATATAATAATGCAATTGCAGTAGATGAATGCTTCTTTTCTATTGTCAAGTCAGATACTTGCAGCTAAAGTTGTTAATGTGTTAATTATCTAGACTCTGAGATTCTTAAACTGGTCCTTTTTTCAGTCTTGTGCAAGAGCTTCTCGTATAGATTATCTGCTGCTACCTTCTTTGATTTGATTACTCCATAAATTTACCGCAAAGAGAAATTAAACAATTTAACAGGCTTCTGAGCAAAGCAAAAGGAGAATACCATGCCTTGCAAAATTCACAAAATTGTCAAGACATTGTTAAAAAGCTTACACACAAAGAAAGAGTTGTAGTTGTAGCAGTCTGTGTAACAGAGATAATTATGACTGAGAAACCATAAAACAGCTTGCAGGTACACATTTTTACTTTAAAACACCAGAGGATCCAGCTGAAATTACATATACTGCATATATTTTATTGTGAATGCCCCATTTCAGCATCTGCACTAAACCAAATTATAGAAAATTGTTACATCTGTTCACTTCCTAAAATCTGAGACAAACAATCCAGTCCACCCTATAAGCATATTTCCGATGTAGTTAAAAATATCACTAAATGTCTTAGGAGAAGAGCCCTTCAGTTCTATTGCTGAGTTTTATGTTAAGCAGGAGATAGCATTAATGACAATTATTATTAGGAGTATCAGCTGCATTCAACAACTGAGGGCCCCTGTTGTGCTTGATGATAGGCATATGGATAATAGAGGCAGACCTTGTTCCAGACAGTTTAAAATTAAATAGCTTTGTCACATGAAGGGTGAAAGAAAAGACATATTATCATCCACAATTTAAAGATGAGGATACTGAGTCACAGAGTAATGGATAGACCTAAGGAGGGGTACGTATCCCATGTCTAAAGTAGGAGCTGAACACAGCTGTCATAACAAGGTGATTCATAAGCTGGATAGAACCTTAATTTTAAGGCCACCTAGGTCTAGATCAAGTCTTGAAATGAAGACATTGCTACCAGAAGTCTAACAGCATCCTTGTTCTGTGAGAACCAGATAGTTGCAATTTGTCTGTAGAAAAGAGGAATAGAAGAGATAGGAGCACTACTGATGCTGATCTCTTTACAAATGTACCCCAAGAGAAATGGATCTTTCTCATCACAAAAAGTGGACTTGAAAAGTGTCAGTTGTCAACTATATCCTGTGCTGTTGCTGGCCTAGTTCTTTCTTCAAACTGATTTACTCTAAATGGGCGACTAGATGGAGACTATTCACTTATACCCATGTACATTTATATAAAGGCCCTTGTCTGCTATTTTTATAGCACAGTAGGGGCTTTAAATGGACCTAACTGGAACTGTCCTGCCAGAGCATTGCAAAGATGTCAGTTTGCAGAAGAATGTGTTGTTTCAGTGGATGGAGTTATCTTTGAGAGGGGGAAGTTGAAGGCTTACTACGCACTTCTTCAGCCACCACGCTTGTAGATCTTGAGGCACCTTGTTGACCACAGGGAGCATCTGTGTGCCCCTCGTGCTGCATTTCCAGTCACAAGGGATCCCTCCGCAAGTGAATGCTGATGAGAGCAGGTTGCAGAGTATTAGCGTGGGTTTAGGACCAGCCTTTGCAACCTGCAGAGCCCTCGCCTTTTGACATGGGGGCAGAGACCTTCCTGCAGAGAGCAGCGTCTATCTTCTTTTCTGCCACTCTCTTGATTTCCTATCCCTGATTTCTGTTTACTCCTTGCAGTTTATGGGTTCTGACAAGTGTTTCCTAATGTGTGCACACTTCCTGAGTGACGAGCAAGGCAAAATAATAGATCAAGCTGTCTTTCAAACTGAATTCCAAAATTAAATTGGAATGAAAACAGTTATACCAGGCAGCTTAAATAGGTCATCAAGTCCTTTTCACAGCCATTGTATAGTCCCTCTTTGTAAATTTTCTAAGCTCCTAAAAGCAGTTGGATTTTTAGCCCCCCACTACTCCTCTTGGAAAGCTGTTACAGAACCCAATGGCTCTAAATGACTAACCAATTCTAATTTCCAGTCTAAATGTATTCTTTGACTGTCTAAATCACCTTGTTCTCATGCCAAAGTTGGCCTTTAGCTTGATAGTTTTCCCCTCCTGGAGGTTTGTTCCTCTTCTGTGTTATAGACACCATTCCCATCCCCCTTCAGCTTTTGTTTTGCTAGATACAACAGGCCAAGTTCTTTAGATTTCTGCTACTCCTGTCATCCTAGAGACATCTCTGTGCCCCTTCTGGTCTGGTTACATCTTTCTTCCCATGAAGTGACCAGATTTATATCCTGTATTACCACTCTAGGCTCATTAAAAACTTCTTATTTTACTAGAAATATCTGCCACCATGTACTATGCAATCCTCTACATGCGTAACACTTGTACAGGATATGAGGTTTGTATGGCCACCATTAAAAGCTGCTATGAAACCAATGAACCACTGAAGTCAAAAGTAATTCAGAAGGACCAGCATTAGATCCTTCTAGCAGAAATCCAAACTTATGATAAACACTTACATTGTTTTGTAAATCTTCTTTTTGTAATAGAAATAGATTAATAAATGTCCTAAACAATGAGACCTGGAGCTAGTCAGATGCCTGCGATTATTGCTTTTGCTGCTTATTGAATCTATAGTTCTCAATGGCTGTTTTTTGCTGTCTTTTAGACTAAAAGAATTCAGATAGGGACCAATAACAAAGTGTGGCTTCACTAACTTGATGGCAAAATTACCACTTGCCCTTAGTGTATGGGAATCTCACCCTATGAGATGTGTTTGAGTAGTGCTCAGCTTGCTGGGACCTTGGTCCTCAGTAGGCACCATGCTGGATTTGAAGGGAAATGCTGCATTATTCATCAGTCATCTGCTTTCTTCTTCTCGTATGGAACATGCTTTTAATTGTGAGAGAATGAGTTTGCTTCCAGAAGGAGAGGTCAACATGTTTTCTTTTTCTATTTCCTTATAGAACATGATCTTAAATTCTTATTAGTATAAATTTTAGCCGTTATCATTATTCTTCTCTACAATCCTGATTGATAGTTTGTTTATGTAGACTGAAGTGTATGTAGAAAGAAACAAGCAAAGAGAGCCAATCCCACAGGGGCTTTTCCAATGCAAAAATATTCACCTTGTAGGATACTCAGTGACCATTTATATAACTGTGACATATGCAGGTAGGATATTCTGCTGTCCTCTGAAGCCTCTAATTCAATTTTTTAGTCACAGATACATAAACAAAGGTTTCTTTTTTCCAAGATCCTCATCTGTTGAAGTCTCAGGTGTTACAAGAAATTGCCGTGCACTCTCTTGCTTCAGTTTTCTTGCTTTGATGTCAATCTGCATGTAAAATAAGGTGAAATCTTAATATCGTGAAGACATGAATACAATTCTGGGGCTTGACAGCAGGAATAAGCTAGTTAGTGGGTGGATGTTGCTCATGTTTCTATTTTAGCTAACACACTTGGAATAAAACCCTAAGAGTATATTCCCCCTTCGATGCACATGTGTAACTCCTCCGAACTTACACTGAAAGTAGATGGTAGATTAAACCACCTTGTGCAAATACTGCATACCCCATGCTGATGGCTTGTGCAGCTCCTGGTTATTTGCGCAATCTTTTTCACCATGTTGCACATAGGCTTGAAGTGAGGAGAAATAAAAACACATATTCTCCCTATGATTTTTCTACCTGACACAAAATAGTCTCATCATAGCAATACCGCAGAAATGCCCTCTTTTGGAGAGTAATTTTGTTTAGTGATGTGATTTATTATGACTATGGAAATACCACAGCATTTGTAACTATAGCTAAATACACATTTTCAAGGTTTTATTACAGAGAGCAAGAATAATCTCTATCTACTTTTACTGCTAACAATTGCTAATTCAAACCTTGTAGTGCCCCGTTTGTAGACTTATTACTGTACACATAGTGAAATCATACATTGTTTTAAAAGGGGGAACCCTTCATAAAAGCTGTCAACTTGTGAAGTGTATGTAATATGTATTATAATCGTGATGTTAAATACGTGAAACAAACAGCTGAGTGTCAAAATAATCTATCTTTACAGGGAAACACAGTACAAACTTTGTTAGCCGATACGATCCCAGGTTTAACAGCTGGATACAACTTCCACCCATGCAAGAGAGGTAAAAACCTACTACGTGTTTTTCAGAATATGTTTTATTATCCTAGGAGCAGCTGAGGTTTGGCTTAGTTCTGGGAGTAGAGAGGCCTGCAGAAGCATTGAAAGTACAGAGATAAAACTGCAGTGTGCAGTTGCTTCTCCTTTGTCTCCTCATTTTTTTAAATACTCCAAATTCACAAGTCCAGATGCCAAATCCTGTGGTGCTAACTGATGTAAAATAGCCACGGACTTTGTGCAATTACTGGTTGCCTGAGTATGATCTGAAGGGGTTTTCTGAAGTCTCTGTAGTGTCCTGTCATGTTTCCTGACTGAAATGTCTTGATGAGTTAGCAGTAAACAAGCGTAATTATAGTCAGATGTCTTATGTAGAACAGAAACCTTTCACATGTTGACCCCATCCTGTTTCACCACACCAGCCATTGAGGAGAAGCTCTCCTCAACCTGACTCACGCTGTCAGAGGACTCTTGATCCTAGGTGGTCTTTGGCTGAAGTTGCTGTCAGTCAGGGCATATTAGAGTAGCATACATTTTAATCTTACTGTGTACTGAAGAGTAGTACTTCACTGCGTGTGAACTTGAGCAGTGACCTGTAAAAGTGCCTTAAAATTAACTCTGGATCCCTGTTCCTACTCTGACAGGGAAATAAGTCCCCCAAACCTGAAGTGAATGGTGCATGTTTCTTCATGAAGACTATCTTAAAGCTAGGCAATACAAAGTTAAAATGCTTTATGAAAAAAACATTCAAAGGACTGTCCATCCTTCGGTTAAACGTCCATCTTCTCCCAGATCTTACATACAAAATACCTCACACCACCTCCCTAAGATATTCTCCTTATTCTGTGTGCTGACGTTATTTTGGCTCTTCTTCGGTTTGCTGTCCTCAATGATCGGGTGTCATAAATACACTGAGATCAATGCAACTGTGTGGTTCAGGGGGGTGTATTACGAGATGCATGGAAATATCGCTGTCTCTTCGAATTTTCAAAGGTAAAATCTGTTTAGAGTTTTTGAAGGGCCCCTGTTCAGGATTCAGTTTAACTGAGCTATGTCCACGTGCAGACCCATGTGTGATGCTGGTCACCAAAACCTGCTGCATCACACCAGAGCAGAGTGACTCCTGCCCCCTGGTTCGGCTCCCTGAAGTGACTCGCTGCAGGCTCGGGGGCTGTGCATGGGATCGGGTGCTGCTGTGCAGGTTGTCCTCAGCGAGCCGGGAGGCAGGTCGGGCTTTGCATGGAGGCCGAAGCTCTTACGTGGAGCCCAGTGGCAGTCCTAATTAGGCCTTTTTGAATGTCTGCAAGCAAAACTCCTGAGGGACACGTGTAGTTGCCTGGACGGGTTGGGTTTATTTTGCTGAGAAAGCTTAGAGCTCCAAAGGCAGAAGTAGGTGGCTGAGGGTTGGAGAAGGCAGACGATGGCATCTTTTTCACTTCTGTAGTGGTGAGTTCTAGAAAATACAGATCTAATTTATAATACCAGGTGCTAAATATGCCTTTAGTCTTGTGGTGGAAGCTGCCGTCTTCATCCAAGAATTAGAAACTCTGCAGAGCGTTATGACTGCTTAGCAGCTGCCCAATAATAAACTGTGATGTATTAGCATCTCAGCACTTCACAGTTTTATTTAAATGTAATAGTCCACTCATACCTAGTCTCTTTTGCTGGGGGTTTTACTGTGACAGCATTAATTGTCACCTCTTTTGTTCAGGATGCATAATTCATAGGCTTGTCCATCATTGATTGCTGGAAAACAGAGATTTTTAAATAATTTTTTTAAACGTGTTGAATGCTTTGTTTGCTCATCCCTAATGACTTCCTCAGATGTGTTACAAACAGGAGAGAGCTTTTACACAATTCCCATTCCCAGCTCCTTAGTCAAATAAGGTTCCCATTAAAGTCAGTAGGCTATTCTGTCCCCCTAGGAGTCCAGGGTCATGCCCTGTGTGTGCTCGTGTAACGCCAGCACCATTGAAGAGACAGAGAGTTTAATGGCTTCTTCTCTGAGTCATTGTGGTCCATCAAGTCAAAACCTGCTTGGGAATTTTAGTGTGAGAATAATTGGCTGGATAGACTATCACAGCTCATTTGAAATGACTGCCAGGTAAACGTGGGTCTCGTGCACAGGCAGTATGTTCTCAATTTAAAAATCTGTATGAAATATTTGATGGGTAAACTTTTATCTCATATTATAAAATCTATATCAGATTGATTTCACTATACAAGCTATAAAGGAATGTCTAATTCTGTTACAGGTTCAGAGCCATCAGCATGTTTTTGTTTCAAGCCAGAGTTGGGTTCTTTTAATTTGAAGAACAGCTCAAAAAGACTTACTTTTGAAGAGTATGTGGTGTTTTTAAGCGTATGTTTTTTAGAGAAGCAGAGAATGATTCATTAGCTATTAAATACATGTCTGCCTAACAATACAATAGCAGTGGGATGCTTTTTGGAAAACAGTTCAGTCAGACTGACAAGTCTAATGAAAGAGCGAGCCTTATAACAGCCGTACCTTAACGTACGGGATGAACCGCAGCTAAGTGCCACAATCCAATACTATTCCTGGAGCCAAAGAGACCCCTCAACCCAGCTCAGCCTGGAGCTGGAGAAGGTATATGGAGCATAACAGCGGTTACAACACCTTACTTTTTCTTACATTCCAGTTTAAAGGGTTTTATTTACAGACCACACGCAGAGCTTGTCAGCAAAAAGTACTGCATTGTACCAGGGCATGAGGAAGCACAAGTGGAAAGGAGCAGGCTGGCTTCCCTACTGCAGCTGAGTGAACTGAGAAAATAAGTGGCAGAAAAGAGATAAAACAATCTCACACTTTTTCTTAATCTCTGGCTGTATTAATAACATTATCCTGTATTAAAATTATTGTATTTTTAAAAAAGCAAAACATATTCTCTAGCAATGACCATGAAAGAAGGTCCAGATGTTGTGATGATCTGTAATAACTCTGGTAGTTTTAAACCTCAGACTGAGAGTCGCATTTCCTGTTTCAGAGCATAAATTCATTGTCTTCGGGAATCAAAAAGAAATGTCAGAAATGTTTCCTTTTTATGGGTATTTAAGAGAAAAAGTTACTTGGGTTTGTTGCTGAGTGAGGGGGGTTGAAAGAAAAGCATTTTATAGCCTGGTGAACATCAAATACTGGAGAAGATTACAAATTAGCTGTCTTATTGTCCAGATTCAGATCCTAAGGTGCATTCCAGTTATTTTGTTAGAATGGGTAGTCTCTTCCCAATTTTATGCAGAAAAGATTGCAATGCTAAGATGACTACATTATATTTTCGTCTGGATCATATTTTACAGCCATCTAAAAAATCATCACTTAAAAATGCATCCCTTATACTGTGTATCATCGAAAAGTAAAAACACAAAATGTTAAACTCTGTGGCAGGAGCTACTGGGGAAATACTCACATTCAAGTAGAAGAGTGAAGCTTGCTGACACTTTCATTTTTGCTCCTTATAGTGACACTGTGTGGATGAAACCAGGAGTACACATACAGAATAAGGTTAACAAAATCCTAGTTAAAATAGTAATACCTGCCAGTTGTACCTAGCTCTATTTTATTAGGCTTGGACTGAAAAAAAGGAAGAAACTGCTATTCGTATAGAAGAGTATATACCTTTTTTTATTACCGTAGAGTTTGGCTTTAAAAATGCATTCTGATGCACATTTTATTAGGGTTATTTCCATAAATCTGATTGAAAAGACGTCAGAAGGTGTTTGCATAAGCCAAAATTCAAAACCCTTCAAGGCTGGCAACAAATCCTACACAATCTACACCTTGTATAGAGCTCAGTAAAGCTGCCAAATTCTGCTGGGGTTAGGGTTAGGAAAATAAGGGATATCACTTCTGCTGAAGTGCTCTTTGGTAGGCAGTGTTGAGGAAAGGTGGTGGTAGGCAGCAGGAGCCCTGGCTGAAGCTTTTCTCGGCACACACGTGTGCAACGGTGCTCACCTGGGCAGTTTCTCCATTGCCTAACCAGATGCAAGAGCTCTGCAGCATTCCCTGTCTGTGGGGCAAGTACTCTTGAATCTGGCCTGCGATTTACTCTCAGGAAGCATTAGGAACTTGATTACTTCCAACACCTATACGTGCTGTCAACCTAGAGTGAAATCAGCTGGCAAACTTTTGTTGAGGAGACAACACTCAGGCAGACGTAGTTACCCAAACAGTGTAGTCAGATAAGCTTTGTTTCCATAAAAAATCAGACTAAAAACATAGATGCACAGTTTGCTGCTCGATCATGCAGAGCGATATATGCCATCAACTTCTGTCTGCCCATTGACAGGTAAATTAAATGTTCTTATTTAATTCATCAGTTTAGTTGGAGACACTTAGCAGCTTTCTTGCCCTGCTCTTTGTGGTCTTTTCTTCCATAGCTTTATTCCAGCAGCAGTGTTTCCTTCTCTGTGTTGCACAGGATACCTTGAAGCAAGGGGTGCCAGCCTGCACCATCCATGTTGCCCATATGCAGGCAAGGCAACAGCGAAGGGGGTGCTCCATAACGGAGCTCCTCACCAGCATGGACCCTGCCGGAGATGCACAAACCCCTAAGTGAGGCCAGAAATAAGCAGTGTGGCCTCAGACCTGCTCGCTGAACTCCCAGCCTCTTTCCCTGGCTTTCCATGCATGTGCTTGTCTGACCTCTCCTCCAACTTTTAAACCATCAGCCAGTTTCAACCCCATTTAACAAAAAGGGGAATTCCTCAACAATGTTAGTGTACCACCAATTCTGTGAAAATGTCTGGGTAAAGGAGACGGATCCTGTTCCTGCTGTCACTGAAGGAAGCACACCTAAATGCCTCCCTTACCAGCCAGCAGGTTGGAGACACTGTAAAGCAGGCTTTATTTGTTCTGCTGGTCAGGGCACAACTTCACAAAAACCGAGGGAGGAGCGAGGGCACGTCGGGCTGTTCACCACTGCGTGCTGTGCTCTGCAGCTCATTCTGTGTGCCTTGCCGGTTTGCAGCCTCAAGCCCTTGACGGTGCATGAGGGCGCTGAGATTCCCGAATTTACCTTCTGATTCAGGGGATGGGTAGTGCAATTTGCAACAGCTAACTGCTTCAAATCTGGATGCCTAGGCATGAGCTGAAGAGCGTTGTGTTAGCCACAGCCATGGGTTTGGCAAGCTGCAGTCACACCTCTGTGCGCCGGTTTTGCAGAGCTGTCGGGACCAGACCTTGCAACTCTTACGGCTTTTCACTCTGAAAAGAAGTTTAGGTTGAGGGTCTGTAATTCTTGTCACTCGACATTTTGTGCAGGACTTCATCCTAGTCTAGTTATGTTTGCATGCAGTTTTCTTTATCATATCATTGCATCTTAAAATTCAAGCCCGCTGACCTATCGTCCTTGCTGCCACAGAGTAATCAGGGTAGCTGTCCCTGGAAGAGGATTACCCCAGTGTATCTCAAAATGGTCTAACCCAGTGCGTCTCAAAATGGTCTACTGTTCTATTTTTACTTCAGTAACAGACACTTACCATTAATTTTGGAGGCACAAGGAAGACAAACTAATACAAGTCCAGCAGTCCTGAGCAGAAAAATTAATTAGTTCCCTGCATACCTGAGTTGCATGTGAAATCAGACAGGGGGCTAAAACTTTGTTCAAAATTAGTTGAGTGGAGAGGGGCCTTTTTGAGTTAACAGGCGGAAATGTAATGTTGTGCCTAGCTTAAGGAAAGTTGTTCTATTTGCAGTACTGCGGAAAGAAGAAAAAAATGATAATTGAAGAAAAATTTTGATGATGTGGTTCTCTTAGTAAATTGGGAACAATGACCCTTGAAGGACCATAAAGAAAGTGAATGTCAAGATAATTTATTATTGTTACATTATCTACCTCATTTTTCACTTTGTCTTACTGAGTTGTTATATCCCTTACAAGGTAATGCCCCAAACATTAATGAGCACCTTTTTATCTTCCACGGGTGTGCAAAAGCAAAAAACAGCTTTGGAAAAAGGCGTTTTCCACCAGATTTATGTGTGCTTAATTGTTTGACACCAAAAATAAAGTATCCATTTGATACAGGACTTGCATTTGAGTATTTGATTCGCAAAGCAGACATAGTCTTTAGAACTGCTGTATGCATGTGAGTCCCTCGGACACTTCTGTCTGATGTAGCATTTGAAGTAGCAGCTCTCTTAGCTCAGGGCATCAGAGTTAAAAAACCAGAATCGTTGACACAGCTAATTGGCTTGTTGTTGCCTTGTTCTGTTCTGCGCTCCAGGAGGGCCAGTTTCTACGCCTGCCGCCTCGACAAGAACTTGTATGTGATCGGCGGAAGAAACGAAACTGGTTACCTGTCCAGCGTGGAGTGCTATAATTTAGAGACGAATGAATGGCGCTATGTGTCTTCCCTACCGCAACCTCTGGCAGCCCATGCAGGAGCAGTTCACAATGGCAAGATATATATTTCAGGCAAGTTCCTTTTCCTGTGGCTGCTATAGAAGAAAGCCCAGAACCCAAAACATAGAGCTAAATTCCTGCTGCAAGGCAATGAATGTCTTTATTTACGTTAATTAACAAAAGTATATTTACTTTGCAGGAGGTGTTCACAATGGAGAGTATGTCCCCTGGCTATACTGCTATGACCCTGTGATGGACGTCTGGGCCAGAAAACAGGACATGAACACGAAGCGAGCAATCCACACTTTGGCTGTAATGAATGATCGACTGTATGCAATTGGAGGAAACCATTTGAAAGGTCACATTTTTAATAGCAAAAATGCATTTCAGTGTTCCCCGTCTCCTAATAAAGAATGTTTTTGTTAGACAGTTGTTGTTAAATACGTTAAAAAGCAGGCAACACAATTTAACAGGATACTTGAGCCAGCAATTTTGAAAACATTTTATGCAAATTATTTTAAAATTATAACACTACATTAAATATATGAGTAATGAATGCTTTAGATAATAAAAATGGGAGCTTCCATTACTCAGAGGCATGGACAATTTGTCATTCCCAAGAATTCAATGAAACAAACAGATTATTCTTTGACCCGAAAGTACCAGCAATATTTGCCTCTGTAAATTATTTTCCAAAATGTGCGGTTAGAGAGAGCTTTATTGAGAGCATCACACAAAAACAAGCTCCCGTTTTAATGAAAAAAAAGCAGCCATTAAGTATTAGGACTAGACCCTTTAGATCTCTTTTTAGTACTAAATGTAGCTTGTTAATTACAATTTTTTGTTAATTCCTTTTAGAGGTCTCTTGTTTTTGCCTTTTGAAAAGCTCTCATATTAAAATTACTACTACTTAGGCATCTGGAATTCTTAATACTTACACGGCATTGCTATTACTGCTAAAGAGATTCTGCTTAATCCAGTCGGCTCAGACAAAGCGCACAGTTCCTGCACCTTTGTCTCCTGACGATATTTGTCAGTTTATACGCAGATTTTTTTTCCTTTTTTTTTTTTTTTTGCTTTTCTTTCTTGTTTCAATAAAAACTGGCAACATATAAAATTAGTCAATAATGCAAAAGAAAGAGTGATGTTAACTTTCAGTAATAGTTGCCCATGCACCTGGATGGTTCTGGCCCTCACGTCGCAGTAGGACTCTGAAATCACATGCTGCTTTTCACAATCTGAGTGCATGCAGAGGGCACAGTCTTAGATGTAAGATTTCCCCAGTAGATCGTGCTGATACAGAAACCCTTGCTGCCGGGTGAAGGCTGCTTTGCCTCCTCTTAGCCCCAGCCCAAGCTGCGGTGGGTGTTCCTGGACTAGCCGGGAAAGGAGGGATGAGGTAAGAGCTGCCTGCACAAACACACCTGCAAATTTTATAGAGGTTGACTGATCAGTCCAGCCTCTTGTGGAAGTCTGCAGCATTGACTTGTTCTGCTACTAAAGTAACAACATTAAGATGTCACAGCTTTTGGTATAGCCACAGGACAGGGTTTGGTTTGCACAGGCCTGAATTGCTTCCACCCTGGGTTCCCCTTCCTTCTTCACCCAGTTTCACCTAGCATCCTCTGGAGAGACGGAGCACGGTATTTTTGCCTCTACAGCCCTTGCCTTAGATGCCTTTAGTACGTAGGAACTGCTTGCTGTTGTGAGACGTCTTTTATGTCTAGGCTTGTGCAAAGCCTTCTGTTGTCTGGAGGAAGGGGTTTCTGGAAAACTTCAGTTTCTTCTGTGAAGTGGAACAGGAAAAGGAACTGCAAACGAACATAAGAGGGAGAGGATTGAAGTGTGGATGAAATTCTCCCTCAGCTAGGAAGAGCAAGGCTCTCTCATAGCTCAGTAGCAAAGCAGTCCTTTAGGAAGCTGGTTCTTTGTACTAGTGTCAGCAGTGCATTTACCTCTTCACTACCGATCATGCGTATAGTGCAGTTTATTAGGGAGCTTTCTGACAGATTCTGGGCACACAGCAGTGGCCCCTTGAAAACTTTACAGCAATGCAGAATTATTTCATCACAACTGTTCATTCTTGACATAAATAATCTTAGAAGCAGCGTCATTGGGAAGTACCAATATCACCAAATGCCTTTTTCCAGAAAATCAAACTTATCTTCTATTTCCCATCTTCCCTTCATGCAGAAGACAGTAATGTCAAGTAAAGCATCCAAATATATTTTAAAAGTCATAATTTTACTGCAGTGCTTTGAGAAAGAAAGGATTTTGAGATGGAGATGCCTAAATATTAGAGCAGGAACCAGGACTCCTGGGTTCGCCTTTTGTGTTCAGCTGATCTATTTTTTAATAAATGTCACAGTTTGAGAGTCTTGAGACCTGTCTGCCCTTTGGTGATGGCAAAGCGGCAGCTGCTTGGAGCCATTCTCCCACCTCAGCCGGGGAGGACGGGACAGCCATTCTTTTGGTTATGTTTTCTGTCGCCTAGATGACTTTTGTCACATCACAACCACATGCTTAGGTTACTCCTTAAATCAGCTTGAAAATTGAAACTAGTCCTGAATGTCACAGCTTTCTTGCTAAGTGTCATGTCCCTCTGAAACCATTTGGCACTGGCTCTCTTAGCTCTACCTTGAGTGTTAGTCATTGGTTTCTCGATGAGATTTAAGCTGATGATTTCTGAATAGGTTAGAGCTGCTGTCCTTCGAGAAAGGCTGCCAGACCAGTCTTTCCCTACATGTTCAAACTGGCATTAGCATGGATGGGCGAGGTAGAATATTACTTGAATCTGCTTTTATCATTTTTACGCTATTATTGAGTGTTACCTTCTGATCTGTTCAGGTTTTGTATGCACTTGTACTGCTGATTTGTAGGAGACCTGTTAACAGATTTACTTGAACTGAAATAATGATTAACATCACAGGAGATGGCTTAAACGTATGTGGCAATATTTTCTAAGAAAAAGTTTAACAGTAATGTTATAATCATAGTAATGTAATTGTACATTAATAAATTTAATAATGTAACAAATAATAAAATAGTATGATTATAATATATTCTCTTTTTCTTCATCTTTTTCTCCAGGCTTCTCCCATCTTGATGTCATGCTTGTGGAATGCTATGATCCAAAAGGCGACCAGTGGAATATTCTTCAGACTCCTATTTTGGAGGGCCGCAGTGGCCCTGGCTGTGCAGTTCTGGATGACAGTATTTACCTTGTAGGGGGCTACAGCTGGAGCATGGTATGTACCTGCTGTCTGCCAATGACCCTTCCATTCCTCTGAGCTCTTGTGGACAGTGTGCACCTTACGCCAGTGGGCCACAGAGGAGGGGAGAGAAGAACTACCTGTTTTCAACTTGTGGAGGACATGTAGTATTTTTTCAGCCTTGTGCTTTTCTCTTTAGATAAGTTATTTTCAGTTTGTATTCACTGATAGGGGGTAATACAAAAATCAGATGTATTGGCAAGAGTGATTGATGAGGCTAAAAGCCTGTAGTTCTGCTTGTAAGACACTTGCAAAGAAGGTTGATTTGCAAAGGCTGGGCACTCAGCCCATGTGAAAAAAAAGTCACTTTAAGGGTTCTTAAACTAGTTAAACTAAAACCATCAGCTGCTTGGAAAAAAAAAAGAAAAAAAGCTTTTAATTTTTAAAGCTGATGTGTCATGTGGATTTTATTTAGCCCATGTTTCAATATGACTTTTTGTTCTCTGTTGCAGGGGGCCTACAAATCTTCTACAATTTGTTATAGTCCTGAGAAAGGGACTTGGACAGAGCTAGAAGGAGACGTTGCTGAGCCACTTGCAGGCCCTGCTTGCTCAACTGTCATACTGCCAGCCTGTGTACCATACAACAAATGATACTCAAGGAGCACTGACATGAACACTGATTGCGTTTGGGAAAATAATGACGGGTGACGTAAATATTTTAATAGAACAGACTTCCTGTTAAAACAAAGCTACATAATTGACTCTTATTCCATATTTATGCTTTAGGAGCAAACTAAAAGAGAACAAAAACAAAGTGTTGTCCCATCTCAGATAGATGCCGGTGTCTGATGAAGCAAGTAGCTAAAACACACCGAACATTACATGCTGACAGACTGCCATTTCAGACAGATTTTAACTTTTTCCTGCTGCAGAGATATTCCTCACATCAAATTTAACTTAAAAAAAAATGAAGGCTAAATGTTCAAATACAGCCTGAAGAGACAAGATCAGTATTGTGCATTGTATCTACCTGCATGTGATCGGTGTTGAAGTCATGAGGATGTTGTTTTCATGAATGCTTCAGAATTCAGATAGTGAAAAGCTCACGCTGCATTGCAGAATTGTCTCCTCCTTTGTAATCCTATCCTACAGCTACTTCACATGCTCTTCAAGCAACACAGCGTCAGAAGATCATTAAAGGTAAAGACGTATCATTCAGTTTTTGCACAGCTTGGCTTCTGATACACTCTGCCTTCAAAGTCCCCATGTGTAAGTGCAGCAGAAAGCAGACTACAATTAAAGCCATGCTTTACAGAGCACTTCTTGCAATAGCATTTCAGGGATTAGGATCAAATTCTTCTCCTAATCACACTGGTGTAAATTCAGAGTCATTTCACTGAAATCACATGGAATGACTCTTTCTAAATTAATATAACAGAATTTTTCCTAAACTGTAAATTCTGTTTTTGTAAGGAAGTTATTTCCATGACCATTTAACAAAGTACCAGAGCCCGCACTTACTTTCACTGACCTTTTAGATATGAACATATCTGCTATTTGCTTCCAAAGACAAAGACCCTGAATTTAAGTATAAATTTATTACTTTGGACTCTTACAATTATGCACAGTATTGAAGAGACACTGGAAAGTAGTTAAAATCCTCTAAGTGACTGATCTTGAAACATACTCTAAAAAATTTACTGTTGATCCAAAGTAATGTGAAGCTAGACTTCCACTGCCTTATAGCTTGTGTAATTATTTACACATTGCAAAGCAAGTCCAGAGTGCTGCCACATGGAACTGGTCACATTTGGGACCCACTTTATACTCAGTCATAGTTATGTGCACAAATCAGGCTCTCCATGCTGTAAGCTTATGTCTTTCTGTCCTGACTTTGCAAAAGCAAAGACAAAATCTGAGCCTGTAAACAAGCATCTACACCTCAGCAGAGCATATGTAAAATTCTTCCATTGTGATTTACTGCTGTTTTGCATCCATTACCCTCAGGGCTGTCTTCTTCACTGATTTAAATTGACATTGCTCTAGTGAAGCCAATGGTTGTACTCTGCTTTATGTCAGCTAAGAATCTGGCCTTTAATTTGCATAGTTGTCACTGACTGCGTCAGATAAAAGGCAAAAAAGACTCAGATCCTCCATTTCCAAACCTGTGCATATTTTCAGTGATAGGACTGAATGCCAGTGCATTAAGCAAGAAGCGGGCAACCACTGTAGGATGGTTTCTGCTGCAGAGGCTATAGATGGGAGGAAGAATTCATTATTTGCTTTGCAAAATAGGAAGAGGACGAATGTACTCAGAAATTATTACACTATATATTGAAGCTTGAGAGCAATATAAATAATGGAGAGCAAATACCATGGGACTGTTTCTCTCTGGCATCAGTCCAGTTTTTTTGCAATGCAACTCCCTTGCTTGCAGCAGAATTACACAGTTGTAAAATTGGAGTAATGCAGTAAAGACTGATACCATACAAATGCAATAAACCAATTGATGAGGTAGCTACATGCCTGGGAAAAAAAATTCTTTAAACAAAATAATTATCTGAAGATGCTAATATTTGAATGTGCCGTTGGGGAGTTTTCCAGTGAGCATCACTAAGGAATTCATAAAGGTGGAGTGTATATCCTGAAATCTCAGTCCATTTCTACTATATAGTGCAATCTTAGTTGGTTTTGTATTTATTTATATTGTTCAGATCCAAGGGATCCCTTGTAAAATATATTTGGTGCAATCATGACTTTTTTTTCCTTTCCTGTTGGAAGTATATAAATATAAATATCTATAAAAAGGAAATCGCTAAGGTACAAAATGAGGAAGCCTTGAATGACATTTAAGATCAGGATAAGGTCTGCCATTAAACACTGATTGTCACCTGTCTCTACTAAAATGTGCCATTTGAAAAGGATATTTGTTGTCCTTTTAAGTGGTTCTTTTTTTACCAAGATAATTTAAAGATTTATGAGGACTGTATGTAAATCTTTCTATCTTTCAGGAAGGCATGACCAAGGAAAGTGCTAACTGAACAAGTCACACAAAGAATGTAAATTTTGTACAGTATTAGACTGTGTAAATGAAGCTTGCTTGTAGGGGGAAAACTTTAAATAAGACTTTATGTACTAATTCAACTGTCTGCCATATTCCTACTTACAAAGTGTATGTATAAATAATATCTACATTAAATTCTTTGGAACTTTTTTATCATGTAGATGTGTGCACTTTTATTTTGTGGCCGTGCGTCACTGTTCTCCAAGAGCCGAAACTGTGAATCACGTTCTTCCCTTGAGCACACACACACTGGGCCGGTGCTTCCACCTGAGAAAGCCGGACCTGCGTGCCCGCAGCAGAAGACAGATGCTGTCGTGCGCTTGCGCAAGGCACGGCGCGCTCTGCTCTGTCCCTTCTGGCAGCCCGTGGCAGGTCAGGTGAAAAAGCACCGCTCAGCTGCAGCAGTCTCGCTTTTGGGAAGTTAGCATTAGTCCATGCAATTTCTTTCTTCTTCAGAAAGTCCCAGCTGTGGGGACTGACCCTGTGGACTGTGGTATTTCCATTCCTGGAAGGGAAGTGCTGGCATGGGTGAGCAGTGAAGGAGCTGGGGCAATAAGTATTGCCAGGCTGAGGAGGTAGGGAGAAGGCATGGATTTTGCCAGGAAGCATAGTTAGCTACTATGCTTTGTGCCTGTATCCGTGCCTACTAACCCTTGGACGAGGACCTTCCTACACAGAGTAGGTGCTCAGAGCAAACAAAAAGGCCATCTTTGACCCAAACAGTTTTGCAAGGACAAGCTGTGCTCAGAGATGGCTGCAGGCATAATGAAAGAGTTGGAAGGGCTTATTTTAAAGAGAGAAGATCCTCTTCAAACCTTTTACAAGGAAAGGAAAACACAAGCCATGAGGAGACTACTCTAAGATACTATGATTAATAAGACTGATTTTGTAATAAGTTTGATTCAGGTCAGAAGAGAAAGGGAAGAAGAGAGATTTATGTGTATGCTTTAATACGGGAGAAAAAGAAAAACCTAGGAGAAGTTGGAATCACCAGATAGAAGATTTAGAAAGGAAGGGAATGAAGCTAGAGGGAAAAGTAAGGAAATGGAGGGGAAAAAAAGAAAGCAAGGGTCTGAGAGATGAGAAAGTAGAAAACTCCTGTGGTTCAAGAGCAGAGAGAAAGGAAGGTTTGGAATGATGAGGAAGACAGATGGTTTCTCAGAAACACTTCAGAGCAATCTGGGAAAGCAAAGACAGGAGTTTGCATAAAGAACAGTAGAGAAGCAAGAGAAAATGAAATAAACAACATGAACATTAAACTAAACAAGCATTATGTGAAGGTGCCTCTCCTTTTTTTTTCAGTCAATGCATTTATAGTGTTCTAGCTATCAAGGAGAAAGAATTAAATCTGCAGGGTCCTTTGGAGTTGCAATGTTCAAAGCTTCGGTTTGTGGACCTCGGTAAAATACAAAACCATGAGTTAGGTGCCTAGCATCTCTTTGCGATGCATGGGGTGAGACAGGCACCCAGCTATGGGTGGCAAGGAGAGCTGTCGCTGGTAGTCAGTAGGAAAGTCAAGAAGAGCTGTCCTCCTGTGGAGCTGAGCACAGAACAAAGAGCAAACCAGGGAATGGGGGCATCTCCCTGTCCCTGACTCTGAGCTGTGTTCTCACCTACTCCAAGAAGCCTGAGAAGAGCAGATTGCTGCTAACTTGCAACCTCTATGTGTACCCTTAAGGAGGGCTCTGTTTGTATTTCAGGGAATACGCTGTTCACTGATTAAAGCGTTATCCTCGAAGGTACTCTGCACCCAGCTCCCCAAAGCTGGCACTGTTTGGGAGCTTCTCCTTCACATTTGTGTCCTCCTTTCTGCTCTTAATTCACTGACTTTTGGTATTCGACTGCACTTATGAACCAGTTTATGAGAAAAATCCCTACCAAGCCTCATTGTATGTACCTCTTTATATTATAATTACTCACCAATAAAATACTATAGTTATCTTACTGTTAAAGCACAGGCCTTTTTTCAGCTTTCTGTTTAAACTGAGCTTTCCTGGTGCAGACAAGGGAGATGGAAATCACAAACAAGTGGCTGCTAAAGACGACAAGACTGTAGCTCTCAGTGTATGCACCCTCGAGACAAGTAAGATAGACATTCTCATTTCTGTGGTAGTACGGCGACAGGATAGAATCAGCGTTTCAGTCACTAAAATTTAGCCCGAGGAAGCAGCAATGGCAGCCCTGGAGGTCAGAGCGGTTAGCAGGAAGCGAAAGTACACTAATGAATTCTAGAGGGCTTGTAATGCCATAAAAGATTCAGTTAATCTGCAGCATAGATGTTGATCAGCGAGACTGAACCCAACTCTCTGGACCTTGTCAGATGTATTCTGTGCATGTCAGTGTTCCACACCAATTACAGATTTTAGAAGATGCTCTCATGCAAAACTATATGCTCTAATATATAAGCCAGCTCAGATGTAACTAAAATTAAAATCTGACTGTGGCAAATCTCTGTGATCCTGATATATGAAAATCCAAATAAATGATTTGTTCTCAGAAATGAAAAATAACTTCAGCAGGAAATTTCAAAATTACTTATGCAGGATTAATCCAGTTCAATGAATGCATCTTACGTTGATTAATAAAGCATTCCTGAATTGCAAAGTAAAAGGAGAGGAGACTTCTGGTGCTGATATATTTCTGTATCTCTGAAGCAAAAAAGAAATGTGTGCCTACAAGAGATGTGGTCAACCAGTGTAAGCAGAGATTTAATATATATAGTGATTTTTCTAATTGTCTCTGTTTTCTCCCTGCAGCAAAAAGTACCTCTGTATTATTGATCCTTTCTTGAAGAATAGTGGTACCATGTTACCTGACACACTGTTGGATAAGAACAGGGCAACTTCCACGATTTTACAATGACTCCAATTATCAACTAAATGACATCTGCACTTTTACCCCCCCCCCAAAAAAAAAAAAAAAAAAAAAAAGAAAGAAAAAAGAAAAAAAGCAAGACCTAAGCTGCTTTCTCCTGATTTTTTTCCACACAGAGGAGAAATCTTGGTCAAAAAGCATCTGCTTTTGTGAACTATTGTACTTAGATTCAATTGGTCTTAAAAGTGAACAGATACAGGGAAACTATTTAGAAAGTGGAAGCAAGGGAAAGAGATGTAAGCAAATTTGCATTTTCCCTATTTTATTTCCTTCAGCATCCACAAAAAATGTTGGATTTATTTAATGTGATATCATCATTTTATCTAAAAAATTCAGTTTTTCAGTCATTACAGTGTTTTCAATAGGAATACGTATTAATGGTTGAGATGATAGGCTGTATTTTGTAAAATACCTTTTGTCCATCTGATTTTTCTCTTTAACTTCTATATCACCCGTTTCTCCCAGAAAAATACACTAGAAGAATCATATTTGTAACTTTGCTTATATCTCAGGATCTTGCAGGGTATCCTATGATTCAGTTTCTGTTTCTTTGCAACCTGTTTCCATTTTTTGTTTGCGTTTGTGCAAAACAATTTAGTATGCCACTTGTTTTCAGAAAGCTTTGGCTGATTAAGAATATTTCGTGAGAACAAAGTAAGTATACATTAAACATATTTTCACTATGAATACCTCAATTGATGATCCATTGTATATTTAGCAACAAAAAATCTGGTGCTTCCTGTGTGTTACCAAGTTTCTAAATCTTGAGAAAGGTGTGTTTTTGTACACATGTACATACCAGCACCCTAAAAACCGGAACTTCAGAGGCCTATACTACTTCATTATTAGGATTTTTGTGCCATTGTTTTTGCTAAAGCTATAAACTTGGTAACAGCACTGCATCTTGGATCTTTTTCTTTAAAAATCACCTCTTTAACTCTGAAGATCCTATTAGTCACAGCAGGGAGCATAACCAGAAGGAGGATGTCTGTAGCTATAGTAAGAGAGTACATTAAACTGTAGGTCAAAATCACGATTGAATGATTACCTCCAGGGTGAAAGTAAATCTTCTAACTTGCTAGGGTGGTAGGAAATGGAAGTGAATGGGCTTCCTGAGCTCATGTTGTCCATCCCCACACGGCAGCATGGCCAGTGATACCCGGGACACTCCTGACAAACGGTTGTCTGACTGGCCTGACCTTTGTAGTGATGTGTGACAGTGTATAATCATGTTCATCTTTAGAAAATGCTTCCTAATGTCTAACTTCAATGTCTCATTAGTTTTAAGAGATAATTCCATGAAGAAAATAAAGAGAAAACAAGTATTTTCCAAAAAGAGAAAACAAGTATTTTCCAGTTTGTCAACAATTAAATCACTTAAAACATGCACGTATGGCACAACATTTAGAGTTACTTCTACTTCTCTTGCTCTCAGTGGACAAACAGAAGTATTTAATCCCACTCTTTTTGCAGCAACTGGCACGCCATTACTTCTTGTGAATTATTCTCCAAGCATTCACTTTTCCATCATACATCCCACTGGTTTCAAGAGCTATTGAATAGTGACAATATGTGCAATGAAAAGATACAACTTTTATCCAAGTGTGGTCCATTTTGACTACACAGAGGTGTCATTTTCTGGATTCCTTAGAAACAGCTTGAGAGAGGATAGTTTTCATGGCTTTGTGGTTTTATCCTTCAGATCATGAAAATTCCAGTTCTCCTGTTTCTTTTGTGAAAAAAATGTCATTGGATATCAATTTCAGTTGTTTACAGTTTGGTTGGTTATTTTGAGAGCATTTACCATCTTTGTGTTTAGCCCAGATTAACCTCATGAAATGTAAAATACTACTGTTTGAAGGAAACAGTGTCTGATGTAGAGTCCTCTAGCATAGTCTATAAAAAAACTTGCTTGCTCTCCCTTCTCTTCCCAAGATCTGTCATGGAAATGCAGCCTCCTTTTTCCAGAGAAACTTATGGCTGGGCTCTGTGGAGTGGACCAGACTTACTTCAACTAAAACTAAGTCCAAACCTGCCCTGCCTTTTTGCAGCCATCAGTACAAGCTGGGTCCCATCCACTTATATTTATAGCTGCTAAGTTACTGTTCTGTAAATACCACTATGTCTAACCAGAATGTTGAATCATTTAATTGTATCTCGCTCTGACCAGAAGAGGTTTTTTGATTTTTTTTTTTTTTTTTGCCTGTTTTCTCTCTTTGTCTCTCCTTTTTTTAAAATGAGTGAGTGAACTTGACCTGCAAAAAGCAAGACCGGATACATCAAGCTAATCATATTTCATGCTGGCAAATGCTTTGCACCAGCCCTGGAGTTTAACTGGAGTTAAATAACAAAAACTACTTTTATTGCAATCTTTAGTGATACTGGATGTGGTTACTGAGTCTTTGCATTCAGGGTTATAATAACATTGGTCATTCCTCTTGCATCTGAAAGAAATACAGGGTTGTTGCCTTCGTCTGCAGAAGTGAATTGTATGTTAGACTAGTCCATGACAGAGATGTGGTAGAGAGTGAAGTCTCAGACTAACTTATATTCCAATTGCTCTAAACCTTGCATTTCTATCTAGCACATAAAGCAGGCCATGAGCTGCTCTCTGGCCACAGCTTGGCCTAGCTTATATACTGTATTTTAACTCACTCCTCTCTCCTCCATTCCCTGAAAACATGTGACTTGTCCAAATGCCCTGGTAAATCCCTGGCATCTGGTATTCCCTGAGCTGCGCTTAGATGTTGCTTTAGTGAGGGCCAGTAGGTCCAGGCTGGACAATGACACTGTCAGCAGTTACACAGAGGGGACTGTCTCTGTGCCCTGATTCTAGCTCTGTTTCTTTTTGGAGAATAGATGAAACAAAAGAGTTCAATTAAACTGTTTTAGAGAGAGAGATGTGCGAGTGTTTTTCCTCAAACTCATTTAATTGTGATCCAGTTGCAGAACAGAATCTGTTTTCTTGTATTTTGAAGATTATCATCCAGGTTTCACCAATGAACAGTTATTGAAGCAATGGAAAGGTCTCAAGAGTTCAGCCTTTACATCTGGAACAACACTTAATAAATGAGGAGAAAAGTCTTCATTCTATAGTCATTGGTTTCAATTAGGTGATGAACTGTCCCCTAATTTTCCAAAGCATGTTTAATTTTGAACGAGTTTCTCATGGACAGTGGGCTACCATAGGCAAATCTCATTTTGGCAGGTACTAACTATAGACCGCACAGTGACAGACTCTAATCTCTGTCATGAGAGCTATCAACAGGGATGCAGTGAAGGCTCTAACAGTGGATGTCAGTACTCTGGGTCAAATTAATCACTACCATAATGACAGTGAAATCAGCAGAGCTTTGGGATGTTAAGTTTGATAAAATAAAAGCCATTATAGTCTGGCTTCAGCTTGAGCTAACCTTTCGTTATATTTTTAAGGCCTAGCTTTTTCTCAGGGGTGGAAGATAACAAAAAGCAGTCCTTTTGCAGATACAACACCTGCATGTCCAGATCTGGGTTTCTGCATGTGGATTAGGCGCATGTGACAGCCTAACATTTGCACAGGCAGTAATTTTAAGGCACATGAAAGGACACAAAAATACAAGTGGAATTTTAGGGGATGCAAGCTTGCACACAGAAAGGAAGATCATGCCTCAGTCTAGTATTTTCATACCTTGGAAATGCTGATGTGCATGAAGTTAGCTCTTACCAAAGAGCTTTAGGAATGTCTCTTCCATCTTCTTTGCCTCCTTTAACCATGGCTATAGGGCTCAAAGTCTGAGGAGCATCACATAAGATCAGGAGATAGGCCACTGCATGCATATAGCTAGGCAGTGAATGTAGATGCAGTTAAAGACAGAGGTGCCTGGAAATAACCAGAAGCTCTTCATGTAATGATGCTGCACCAAACTGCCAAATTTTAGCCCAAGTCAACCTTACCAAGTCAGATGCAAATTGCTTATTGAGAATGTTTCCTACCACATTATTCTGCTTTAGATACATATTTCATGCTCTGCTGCTAATGGTTATTTTGATAATATTGAGCCTTGAAACATTTCTGAGCACTTGGATTCCATGTGCAAGATTTGCGCTCCCACAATATACACAGAAACGATAGATGTGCATGGACTTGGACAGGAAGTGCTACCCTTCCTAACAGACCTTCAGACCATGGCAGCAGGGTCCCAAGGCATGACCAGCATTTTCCAGCTTTTCATTTGGATACAAACACAGCGAGAGGCTTGGCAGCTTGTGTGCTGATGCGGAACAAACACAGAACGCGCCCTCTTCTTGGCACATAGGCCCCCGTCCCTGTTTCTACACCATTAGGAGTTAGTTCCCTATGTCCCGGTGTCTTCCGACACCTTTTTAGGCTTTGGAGGGCATGACGCAGCCCTGCTTTTTATTTTGGGCTACAATGGAGAATTTTCATTCATACATTCACAGACTCATTTAATAAGAAGAATCAAACATAAAAAAAAATTCTTCTCATTTGCTCTTTTAATACCAGATGGGTTACAAAAATATTTAACTATCCTGAATTCCAAATAAAATGTCAACCATCCATTTTGGATTCATTTTTTATCTGTACAGAATAATGCATTCTTTTATTAGAATGGTTAAAGGAGACTTAGAGGGAGGAAAGAGCATGGTGACTTCCAAGGGAAGAGTAAGTGATTCAGTGCAAAAAGGGTAAATTTCATCTGCACATTCTTAACTGCGAGGACATTCTGCACATCTCAGGAGTGCACTAAGTGGTGCAGTAAACCAGTAAATTAGAAGAATGTAAATTCTTTAGTAGGAATTGCACGCAAGGGAAAAATGCTTCCTCATGCTCATATTTGTTTTCATGAAAATAATGTACACTCTTCCTAAAATCATACTGGTACAAAGTTGAGTAAGACATCAAAACCAGTAATAGATATTACACTGGACTAAGAAATGGCAATGACACAATTATCTTCTGTGTTTCTGATGATCACTGTGATAAACTGAAGAGCTAGTTTATTTAGAGCCCGGCACTCAGTGCAGAGCATTCTAGCTCCTTTCCCCTCTCACTCTGCCTGTCTTATTTATCTCTCATTAAACTAAATTGTATTCTTATTGGCTGACTGACCTCTGATATTGTTATTAATTGATTTATATAGTGCCTTTTGCAAGCCTGAAGGCACTTCAGAGAATTGCAAATATATATAGGGATCACTACACCTATCATGTAAGTGCAGCCACCTTTAGGGTAGAAACCAGTAGTCGTTGCAATGGCATTGAAAATACTTCGGATTAGAGAAGAAGGAGAACTATTATAGCTAGCATTTCTAGAAATCTTACTGCCCATGAGCTATCTTAAAATCAACCTGAGAGCATAGGAAATCTTTAAGAAAAATGACCAGTTTTGGCAAATGATGAGTCAGCAGAATATGTTCAAATATTTTGCTAATAAATTCTGTCCCCAAGGGAGTCATAGTAAGTCTATATTATCTTTTCAGGGTCCTGATGATCACGGAAACCTCCTGAGGGTCATTCCCTCAGGCTTCTGTAAAGGGTTAATATTCTTTGCAGTGTTGTTTACCTGCTGGGGTAGCTCACCATACATAGAAACATACCTTTTACCACTAGAGGCTTTCAACTACAAACCTCACTGTGTACAAATGACTATTTGAGGTGCTGGCACAAGCAAGCATCACCTCTGTGTTTGACTATTGAACAGCTACTGAGATGGGCTTGTATCTTTGCATGTAGGTACTTCATCCCCCTTCATCCCTCTCTCCTTGTCAGATACTTGGGAAGCTGACATGGTTTTCAGACCACACATCTGGGTCATCTGTCTGTCTATATTTGGTTCAGGACCACAAGTATAACAGACAGTGTATGGTGGCTTCTAGCACCACATTTTCTTGATCTCTGTACCCTAGTGTAAAGTTGAGTAGCCTCAAGCCCGTTCTTAGCCCCTGCAGGTGTATCATGTCCAAAAGAGTTTGCTCTCCCAGACAGTTCCCAGCCTGCAGCTGAAAGACAGGCAGCCTTGGAAATCATGACTTCCCCTGGCCTGCTTCCAGCCTCTTTTAATCCACTCTAAGGCCAAAGAAGTATATTTAGATCAGGTTTGGTTTCACTTTTATTCTCTCCAAATATGAGAAAGTCCATAAAGTGAATCTTCCTAATGAGCAATAAAGAGAAAAGGTTAAAACAGGCTAAAATGCAGCCACTGTAGGCTTGGAGGCAGCCACCAAGAAAGGAAGGAATCATATACCCCCCCAAAATGGCACCAATCTCCTCTGCAGAAGGACACTCAGTCCTCCCTGTTGGGCTGAGGCACTTGCCATCCTCCCTCACCTTAAGCTCCCAGCACCAAGACAGCACCACATATGCCATCCCTGTGCGCCTCAATGCTGATTTCTCAAACAAGGGGAGGCTTGGTTTTTTCCAATATAAGAACTTCAAACTTCAACATTCCCAGTAAACATTTTTAATACTTGCACTTCTATTATAGATGAGAGGGCTTTGTGGTTTTTTTTTCCCAGAATATTATAGTTTTGTCTTCATTTGAAACATTTGAATGCCTCTAATTAAAAAAAAAAAAAAAAAAAAAAAAAAAACTCTTTCTGAAGGTGCAAATGTAACCGAGAATATCAGAAATATAGAAATATCTTTGTAATGTTAGGTCATTAAAGCTACTTAGACTTGAGTGAAATGCATTGTATATATCTGAAGGTTTTGAACCCTTCCCCATTAAAATGAACCCTGAATATGAAAAAACGCACCTCTCTCCAAAAAAGAATTAATTTCACTGGCTACATTAACAAGCAGGTCTGTGCTCCTCTTATCTTTCAAGAATTCTATGCCTGATTGCATTTATGTTCTCATTTAGCATCTCAAAATGGGCCCTTTCTTTCAAGAAGGGTTACTGCATGACTCACCCGCTTAGTTAATCTGACTAATTAGCATACTGTTGCCCATTAACAGCATTAGAACAACAACTGTAGTTCTCACTACCTCCCTGTCTGGAAAACAGACCTCTTCTAGTTTGCAAGGACATTTGTTGCTCCCTGTCTTTTATTAACTAAAAGGTTATTTATCATATCAGCACAGAATTTGCAGATAGGTCTGGAAGGGATGATATAATTCTTAATATCCTGCAAAAACCCTCAGCCTATAATCTTTCCTGGTGACTTACTGGAAATTATTCTAAAATTAAGTCCTTCACTCTGCAAGAAACCTCTCTGGAATCCAAGCCGCTCTCACGCATCTCCTCAGACTTCATTGAAAGAAACTGATAGTGGAAATTAAAGAATTTTTTCTTTTGTATGCTAATCACAATAAGTGGATCGATATTAAAATCTTTTGTACTTAAATTAGTGATTCAGATCTTGGACTTACTTCCCACAGATATTCTAGGTGCATCATCGCATACTCAGAGGCATCCAGTTTAGAATAGAAGATTTGTGGCTTCTTAGAAGAATAATTCTCAAGGAAGCCTGCACTGCAAGCCAGGAACGTTTTTATTCATGGAGGTGATTCTAGGAACAGTAGGTTAAAAGACTGAACTAGCAAGGCCAAGACAGTGAGTGCCAGAGCTCTTTAAAACAATTGCAGAGTGCCCAAGGTGCTCAAGCAGATTTACACACCTAATTTTCTGTTCTCCTGTTAAGTCGCCTCTAAATAGGTTGAAAAATGGTAGGACCAAGATAGGTGTGAATTTCTGTTATTTATTTCAAAAAGCTGTTCACAGGAAGCCTAATTATGGTTACTTAAATGCCAGGACAGTTAATCATTTCACTGCTGATCACTGTACCAGAAATACCTATCTAATATGCTTCCTCAATGTCACCAGTACATAAGTGAAATGCCCTGGTATCACATGCATTCACACGAAACTCCATAGGAATAAATCTGCAAGCTTCAGGTACATTGTAGTTAAAAATGCTGGAGGACTGCACAGCCTACGCAGCCCTTAGAACGTCCTTAAAACACTATGGGAAATATTTCATCTGCCTTGCTACTAGTATAAAGCTGTTGGGAGCTAGTTTCAGACCGGATTCACCCTTGTGTTACCTGTGAACTACTCAGAGCCAAAGCAATGAGCTGACGCTGACTTTATTCAGAGCCTTAGCGTCAAAGCAGCTGCCTACATGGCGCAGCCAGGGGTTCTTGTAGGGACAGCTTTTCTCATCCTCTTTAGCCAATGGTGACAGACAAGAAGGACATAATACATAAAAACTTAGGTATACATAGTATTCCAGGCTCTAATAATCTGAAATGTTGAGTGGGTCTGTAGGTTTTTCCTGAGATCAGAGCATCGCTGTTTGATGACAGTATAGTCATTAGCTAGGGAGTCTCATATTGGACAATGCAAGAACTCCTACTGAATGAAGGTTTGCATCTCCTTTGAGAAATAGTCGAGCAATAGGTTTTCTGACCAAAAATCTTTTATAAAGCACTGCTCCCCACAGCACGAGATACTGCTCACATATAGGTCCCACTGCACAGTCACACCACTGCCACTGGTAATGACGGTCTCTGCTGCAGCTGATACTGAAAACTTTGAGCTCCTAACGCAGATGGAACAACACCAATATGTCACATGCGTCTGAGAGATGGTTTCAGAATGTCCCTAATGGTGTTGATAACAATTCTGTCCAACTTACATTAGCAGCTAAACTAGTTTCAGGACCAGTGGAGAGTAATATTGCTTTGGCTTTCTAAAATAAAAGGACCTACACAACAGCTAGGGTGCTGAGTTGGTGTGTGCAAAGCTCTTTACTCTAAGCACAGGATGACTCTTTTTGCTCCACACACCTTAGAACAAAACAAAACAAAACAAAACAAAACAAAACAAAAAAAACACCCAAACCCTGATGTGTACAGTCATTGGAGAGCACACACTGCCTTGTGAAATTCTGTGCTTCTCAGACATGAGCTTTCTGGAGAAATCCGTGCTTTCATTTAGGCTCCATGACCCCAGAACAGTGCACAGGGAGAGACAGAGGTGGAAGTAGCTCCAGAAAGAAACAGAGAGACTCTCTATGTACCAGCTATCCAGTGCTCCCATGTAACCATGCCACAAAATAGCCAGTTCTACATCCTCTTTATCTGCCATCTTTACCATAAGTGGTTTTACTGGAAAGGAACTGTAAAAAAGATTCTTCCTCTTATGGCTTTGGTTATTTTCCTCCCTGTGAGCTTGACTCATCATTTAAATACTTCCCAGTTCTTCATTTAGCACAAATTCAAGTCTAAATAAACATCTAAAGTAGGTCAGAAAAGGGGTACCTAGACGACTATTTGCAGAAATACAGTCTAGTTAATGCAGAACCTGCAGCATTTCCTCTGGACTTGAGCAAAGATTTGCACATATTTGCAACTTTGATCAAAATGTGGGAGTGGAAGGTGCTGTTTTGGTATACAGCTCTTGACACATCACATGACATAAGAATGTGTTACTCTTACTCTGCTGCTACCAGTTATACCCCGTGATAAATTCATGCCTGTTTGCATGTTTGTAAGAGTCCTACTGAAGTCAGGTTAAGCATGTAGAGATGAGTTTGCAGGCTTAGAGTCTAACTGATCTGTGAAAAGCTGAGAGGAAAGATACTCTTCTGTTACTTTAGTTTTGGGCATTTGGAGCAAGCAGTGCAAAGAGCAGGAGCATTCTGTTCTGCTGTGCCTGGTGAGCTGATGGTTAGGCAGACACCTACTTTGCCTATGCCAAGGGCCAGTCCGGCCTTGCTTTGCTGAGAGCGGGAAAGTACAACATTGATGTTCTAATACTGAAATCCTAACGGTGCTATTATCACATACATCTAGTTATTGAGGATTGTTTTAAGTTCCATTTGTTACTCTGATATTTAATATAACATATTTACAGATTCATCATAAACAGGAAGGGACTTGGAGAGGTCATCTATCCACCTTTGACTCATCTGCTATATCTAATCTTTCCTGATCAATGTTTATCTAACCAGACCATATCCCAAATAATGATGAGGATGCCACGGTCTCTAGACAACCTATAATAGTGTCTTCTTGTTGTTGCTGTGAGATATTTCCTAATATCTAAATTAAATCTCTCCTGATGCAATGTAACTTGCTTACTGCTCGCTGTCCTCTTTGACATTATTCCTACCCTCTTTGGCATGTATGTTTCTGAAGATGGTTAATCTACCTGCTTTCATTCCTCTCTTCTTCAGATTGAACAAGCACAGTTTCTTTAATCTTGCCAAAGAGTCTAAAGGAGAACAAAGAAAACAGCCAGATCAAGCTGACTTCACCTGCATCTTTCTTCAGATGTGGTGTTTAAAACTGAATACAGTTCTCCAGTTTATGCCATACCTGCACTTCATGTATGTCTCAGAGTATGTCTCTTTATATACTGCCCAGTACAATGTTTACCTTTTTTGCCATAACATACATCTCAATTCATATTTGCTATAACTTCCAGATCTTCTCCATAGCATTCTTGTCCTGTTAGTTATTCCCAGTATCATGGTTTTGGAGTGCAGATTTTCCTTCACAAGTGTAGACTTGCACAGCACTTTGTTTTCATCCCTTTCTCCAAGATCTAATTCTGCCTTTCAAAGTGTTTGCAGCCTCTCTCAGCTTGGTATCCTCTGCAAAGTCAACAAGTATTTCTTTATTTCGCCAGCAATGTTGTTAATGAAATTCATTCTGAATGAACGTTCAACACAGCCCATGACAGACCTCTGGGACATTACCCCTTGAAACATGCTGTAGTTTGACAGTGAACCACTAATAACTATGCGCTTTAATTTTCCAAATGGTTTTGAACTGACTTATCTAAATCATATTTTCCTTGCTTACACGTAGAATTCCACATGTAACCAGAGCAAAAGTCTCACTGAATTCATGATTTATGGACTCTATTCCTTCTTCCCTAATCCACAAGACCTGTTATTCCGTCATAGAAGGAAATTAGACTGGTTTAATACAATTTGTGCTTGACAAATCCAATTTGTGCTTGCAGTTAGTTTGATTATTTGTTCCATAAGTCTCTGACTCTTGCTTTCTCTCCTTTCTGAAGATAGGCATTACATTTATTTTCTAGGGCTATCTTGTATCTGCAGCACATTTCACTACTTGTTTTCATCTCCAATTTCTCCTGAATGACACAGTCTTTGTTAAAAAGCAAATAAATTCACTATCTGAAAGTAAATCAAACCCTGCATTCTATTAGTGTATCTTGTGTCAGCATTTAGGACTTACTTTAATGGTTGACCAAACCTCACTAGCAATCAAGCAGCATTTTTTAAAGCCAACACACTTCTATGCACTTTGTAATGTGTGTGATCAGTGGCTCCAGAAAAGTTTGGGAGCACTCCCTCAGTGATAAATATTCTTCATTCAGAGAAAGTATCAATGCTCACACTTCTGAGTAAACTGCAGCCACAGCTGCCTCAGTGTGTAGAATGGCAGCACCGTAATTGGCTTGTCAAAAGCGCTTTGGTTAGCCACAACCTGCAGGAGGGAGAGGTGATTTTATTCCTCAATCTGAACTGCAAACTACAAATTTCAAATAAAGTCATCTCTGAGGTAGGCCACTTCAGATTTTGATTTCAGAAAAGTCATGCCCTTAATCTAGCACAACTGTAGTTTGCAAGTGACAGAACAGTCAGGTTTTGCAGCTTACTTCCATTTTCTCTGTAAATCACCTGTTATTCCCAGTACCTGGCACTGGGGAGAAGACCTGTGTACTGAAGAGGAAAAGCAGTGAAGCAGCATTCCAACATTAAGAGGTGGCAAACCAGGTGGCAGCGCATGCAGAAAGGCTAGGGACGCAGAAGTTACAGTCTTGCACATAGACATCAGTCCACCATACGTTCCCCATGAAGCCACTGTTCATCAGGAGTGCTGCAGCTATCAATACGAGGCTTGGCTGCCTTGCCTCTTCCCACACATCCAGCCTTTGTATCTCACATCCTGGCTTCTCTCAGCTCTTCGGTCTTCTCATTACACCAGTCCTACCTACTCTTTATGAAACAGAATGTGGGAGGGACGAGCCAGGTATAAACCCTGGGTATGGTGTGGGAGATGATGGGTGAGGCAGCTGTGAAAACAGTGTGAGCAGAGTTGTACAGAGTAGGATATGGAAAAAAAGAGAGTTATGCATGTGACTGGGCAGCACAAATTCAGTTCTTTCGGGAATATCCCTTTAAAAAGTCCTAACAGAAACTTCAAAATTTTTGATGTACAAATAACTAGCAAAGGCCAAAAAAAAATATTGAATGGAATAGCCTTCTCTCAGAAAGTGCTGATTTGATACTGTTGGAATATTCTGTAAGAATATTAAAACTTTCTAGGCAAACTGTGAATGGAAATGTTTTAGAAATGCAAAATTAATTATTTCCTGTACATAACAATGGAAATCGAGTTTGTCATGCAGTTGTAAAATCTGTGTGTCCCACTGTACGAGTCTGTTTACAGAAAAATGCATGTTGGCACTTCCCCACACTTTTTTTGCCTTCTCTCCAAATAATATTCAATTGCTTGATCAATATTTCAGATGATATGACCAATCATTCCCTCACCTCTTTTGTTTGTTGTTGCTATGGACCTGGATGGAAATCTGATTTAACTGTAAATCAAAGAAAATGTTCTTGATTTAAAACAGAGCTTTTACATAAGGGAAGCATGTCTTCAAGACGATTAAGTCAAGTTTAACGTGAGTTAGCATTGATCATATTGTACTTTTATGACACAAATATACATCCCTCTGTTATGTCTCTCTTCAGTGGGCACTAAACATTCTTGTCCATATAGCTTCCCTCCCCTTCATACCTCTCCCAAGATTTACCTTTTTTTAAGAGGGGAAGGAGAAGAGGACATCATCTATGTTACTTAGAAGGCCATAGAGGCGAAAAGGCTATTTATTAATTCTTGTTTGTTCTACAATTACAGCTTTAATAGCTCGTCAGACAGTGTGAGCGAATTAATCACATTTCACCTTTACAAAGTATTTTTTTCAAAGAATAATACCCAAAGTAAGATAATCTGTATGTGAATCAAAGATGTCACCAAAAATAAAAGCCATTAATTTTTCTCAGCTATCTTCAACCTACATGCGTATTTCAGGTGTTCTTACTCCAGAATCTCATGGAAAGGTATCCAACCTCCCAGAGTTCAGGAATGTATCTGCCCTAAGTGAATATCCCCATTCAGCAAAGCCAAACTTCATCTAATTGTTTCCTGGCTATTTAAATAATAATACAAGTATCTTTCGCAATAAATCTTGTCTAGAAAATACATTTGAAGAGGTCTGTGATGAGTCACCTGGGGCTCAGATTCTGCTTTAGGTTGCGTGTGGCCACTGGCTTAGCACTGTCATTGAACTCAAACTACTTGTTTCATTTTGATTGTGCCAGCCCATCTCCTGGGTTCCTTCTAATAGCACAGTGGCTCAAAATCCTCAGAGCGCTCTATTATTTTAGGGATGCTCCTGTGATCCCTCATGAAAAGACTGGCATGTCTACCACATCAGGAATTGAGTTGAAGGCTGATATAACACACTTCATGACATCCTGCTGCCGTGTCTGCACCAGAAGGATCTTCTCCCAGTCACTAGGGACTACTCAGTCCAGAACTGAGTACTTCATGATCTGAGGAATATGAAATCCAAAGAACTGCATAGCTCCCTAAAGCAGGTTGAGATGACTTATTCCCCCTTACTGACAAAATCCTGCAGTTACTGCCACAATCTTGCTATTACCAATGGCAGCATAATTTTGAGGTGCTAGATGCTATGAGTTAGAAGGAAAGAACTCACACATTGTAGGTTCATAATTTCTATTTTTCAGTTTATTTTCCAAAATAAAGAAGCAAAATAAAGAAGCAGCAAGACCAGGCCTATCACAGAGGCAATTTTCCAAGAGCACTCCTAAAAAAGGCCACCCCAGTCTGTCAGTGCTTGCAGACATGGGTCTGCTGCTCTCTCACTCTCCTCAATGCTCAGGTGGCTACTGGGGCACGACTTGCGCAAAGTCCACTAACTCATATTTAAAATCTTAATTCTATGTCTAAACGATCCTAGAAACAGAATCAAAATAAAAATGTTTGCTGTGGATGTATGCAAACAAAATTCTTTTCTTTCATCAGGGCAAGATGGAGATAATCTATTGTCCAAGTCTCAGGCACTTATTAACCTATAGCTACAGGAGTGATGGTGAGCAGAAAAGGTGCTGTGACCACAGCAGCCTTCTCAACCTCCACTGCAGCACTATAACAGTGCATCAGTCCATTACAGGATCAGGGCCCCAATGCCTTTAATCCTGTCAGAAATTCCAAACACAAGGAAATCACTATATTTGCATCTTTCACCTGAGGCAATGCTTTCCTATATAACACAAAGAAAGCTACTTTAAAATCTCCTCAAACTATTTAAATTATTTTTAAAATCTCTAATTTTATCTTAATTCATAAGCAGTTAAAAAAATCTAAGGCAATAGTTTAATATTTTAAAATTATTCATATGATCTTATGATTTTGAAAAGCTGTAATACTATAATTAAGTAGTTTTATCTGCTTTCAAAGGTAGCCTTAGATATGAACCGAATAAGAACTGAATAAAATCACTAAAATCAGCAATATCTCTCTGTCTCCTACATATGACTCAAAGTTATTTCTGTGGAAATACTGTAATACATGAAATAGGTTTAATTTGTTCATACTAACAAGACAGCATCTCAGAAATGTTAGTTGTTTTTACATGGTGCAGGCAATGATAACAGAAAAGGGAACTTCAAAGAAAACCAGGCCCAAGAGAACTGGAAAGGAAGAGAGATAGTAGCAAAAAAAACAAACAAAAAAAAAAAAAAAACAAAAAAAACAAAACAAAACAAAAAAAAACACGATAGAGAAGGGCATCATGAATGAAATATATCCCACTAAAAAAAAACATATATTTCAAGGGTTTGAGTTCTCATGTTTAGAATCTCCACTCTGGAACAGCAAGGAATAACTGGGACACCTAACTTGGGGGGGAGGTTCCAGCAGAAAGTTAATTTCTGACTTTCCAGGAGATTATAATTTAATCTTTACAGAATCTCAGCTTCTTCAAATTCTTCTGTGTTGACAAAATATTTTTCTGTTTAGCTGAATCATGCAGTACAATCCCAATACGTCTTCTTTCCGGGGATGTTTTTGCAGCTAGTGCTTTTATAGGACTTAGATGAGGTTTTGGTGATTCATAGTACTTAAACTACTCAAGAGTACTTTTTCAATTGGAAAATTCGCTTGAAGTAAATGCATCATCAGCATGATTGTCCATGCATGAAAGAACTACAAGCAAAACAATGAGAACCATTTTTTAAAACCTACATTTAAGCCAAGAAAAACAGTTATCACAAACTATTAAAAGACCTTATTTTTCAGTTTCCATGAATCTTTCATGGAGAGCATGGGTTATCCTTGTCTCTGCATCCCTTATTCTGAGAATCCTAAATTGCAAATGGAAAAAATATAATGTGCACATTGTTTTAGAGTCACTAACATAATACATAGCAACATAAATTATATTATCTACAACAGACATAGCTTCTACTGATTTAACCTTATTCTGATGGAAGTATTTTCTGGGAAGAAACTTAATAAAATCTAGGCACTGAATACTCTTTTATTGTTCTCTTTTGTGCTTTCATAATGCTAAATATAAATAAACTGCTATTTAAATCTTTTAAGGATTAATGAGGATCTTTCTTTGGCATTTGCCAAGCACTCTGTGGATTTGAAGAACATGTCAGACACTTAAATCAGAATAGGCTTCTGTATTTTTGACATTTGTCTGAAGGAAAAACTTCTGTTTGGAGGTAGTGTGTTTGTGTGTCTGTCTATATGGTATTTTCAGAGATTATTTGATAGTGGTATTTTCAAAATATTTTTACTCCTACTAGCATCAATGCAATCTTTCACTCTTACTCCATTGTGACAGTGTTTATTTATTCACTTGAATAGATTTATATGATACATAAAAATGGTCTATTCACATCTCTGCACTTTTGATATACAGGAAAATGCAGTCAGACTGGTGAAAATAAGTATAAAACAAGCAACCTCCAATAAATCCAAACACAGGTACCTAAAAATAAAGTATTATTCTCTGCTCCCAACATTCATTCAGATAGCTTACATTAATCAAGACTACTAGGGCATTTTTAGCTGGTAGCTTCAAATCACAGGAGCCTCTAAGAAAAGTGCCCATCCAATCCCCAGTTTCAAATGTGCCTAGTGCAGTCCCAGCTTTGCACCTTCCTTTCTCCATGAATCTCGGGGACAACAACAACTCCATAGATCTGAAGGTTAGAGGAACCAGATAACTCTATAATGGAGTGGTACAGTCCAGAGGTGATGGCTCCTCACTGAGAGCTCCTTGTCAGCATCATTTGTTTCTGACAAAAAATGAGAAGATGCATGATCATGTTGCCCATTGGGTAGATCTGGGATTAGCTAGGCACACTTCAGCATGGAATAAGAAATGTACTTGAAAATTGACCTTGTTAGGTAGTTGCTAGCCCCCTGTACAGTTTGTTAATCTAGACAGGGAGGATTAAACAGAATCACTAGCAGATGCTGGTCTCTCTCCCGCAGAAGTGATGATCAATCACAGATAGCATCAACCCCACCTGCCACGGAGTGACAGCCGCTTGGGGCTGAAGTGATAACAATCTCTCTCTGGCATCAGGCTTAGAGGACAAGGACCTGTTTGGCCTCCGGCTCCTAGTGCATGTAGACTCAGTGTGGAAGGCAGCTTGTCCCGAGTATGGCTTCCTCCTTTGGCCGTGGGTCTCACCAGCAGCTGCAGGCAGCCTCTTTGTACAGCAAGTTCAGCATATACCGTGGGGAGACAAGGAAAGTGTGGCCCCACATACAGTGTGTGCCTGGTGCAGTGGAGGAGGATCAGCCACATGAGCTAGAGGACCTGAAGCAGCAGGACACACAGATACTGATGAGTTTGATTTCCTGCCAAAATCCGAGCAACAACAGGTGAAGGTTGGCTCGAGTCTGCAAGGAAGAGTTTGTTTGCTGTTTTACTCACTAAGCAGCCTTGCTTGGTGAACTCATATTGAAATATGAGTACTTCTACTAAAGGCTAGCTAGCCTGTCTATTCTCAGACATGCATATAAGCAGACTGCTTATATGGTTTCCTCATTGTTTCCATTACTAGATAGCAAGTACTTTGAACAATATGTAAAAGCTTATATCAAAGCTCTCTGTCATGGCTATTTAGCCTTTGGTTATGTGACTTCTCTAAGCCATGTATTCTATTTTGATCTTTTAAAAATGCTGTAGGAAAACATTACTATAAAACTGTGCCTTCAGGCCTCTGTGGGGACTAATTCAGTTCTTCACCTCTAGATCCACTCTAATCTTCTACTATTCTCCTGTTTTAGAGATCAGTCATAGAGATCAGTCTATGTTTCTCCTGACATAAATCAGAATAAGTATAACTACTTACTGTTCCACTCCTAGTCTCTACACTGTAATGTCAACATTTCTTTCCACCTTCTCTTCTTATTTTGGGGTTCTTTTTGTGGTATTAAGATATTTTCTAAGTTTTTTACAAAATAATATAGATTGCTATGGCAAAATCTTCCACAGAGCTGTGTTTTCCACAGGAGTAAGAACAGGATAGGTGACTGGATGACTGTTATTTTCAGATGCATGGGAAAGTGCACTTTACAGAATTTGTTGTTCATGTCTAGTGGTACCTGGAAGTCAGACATATGATGTTTTGTTCAAAAAACTGAAATCAAACAGGAAGATAGGCACTGATGCTATTTACTGGAATAACTTCACCTGAGGACACACAGAAGAAAAAAATGGACAGTAACTTGCAACATGCATCCCAAAATAAAACATAATTCTAGCTCTTAAGTTACCTTTTATCATCTACACACAGGCCTACACAGTGCACTGGAAAAGAACTGAATTCTGCTGTAATTGTCAGAGTACAAAAGCTTCACATGGCTATGAATGTCTTTAACTGACTTTGCATTTTGAAATGTCCATGAAGCCTAATTAGAGTAACTTTAAGTCATAAAGTATTTTTCTCTGACCTAAAAGTCTCCTATTTTAGTTATAGAAATCCTTCTAGCTTTCATTTATTCATATTACTTCTCTTCAAGAAGCTCAAATTACCTGTTACTGTGATCACTGCACTGTCCCTTTTGAACACACTGAGGAACTCACTTTCCCCAGCTTATCAGTTTTGATTTCTTGATTTCTGTCATGGCATCTCTAACCTATATACCACTAGCAATAGTTTCTATATCAAATACTCTCCCTTCTTCAGTTCATTAAACCACTGACCTACCAAATCTCTCCTAAAATAATCACTGCTTTCGCTACGGTTAAAAAATGTGTTAACAATACATGTGTATTTTAATAACACTTCCCAGTCCTTCTGAAATAATCACAAACAAATAGTCCTTACTCCCTTCTGCTCCACTGAGCTCTCGTCTCCCAATCGCCCTCCTGCTGCCATGTGTCTGGATGTGGTCTGTGTGCTTCAGTTGGCTCCCACCTGCACTGGTTTTACAAACTTTCAGTTCTGACACTAGTGGAGCTGTCTCTTGTAAATAAAACAGCTCTTTGTGTCTGGCTTTCAGCCTGCAAACTATTCAAATCATGAGAAGTATTTATATTTTTTTTTTTTTGTAGAGCTGAGTACATTTCCAACATAAAGCAAATAATATTAATGTGCACTGCATGCTTTTTACAGAACTAGTCTAAATTCCTTACATTTAACTATTTATTTAACTATCTACTCAGATTCATTTGAGTTCATTCAAGTCAATATAATTTATTTAACCATCTAATAAAATTGGTGTAATAGAATAAAGAATCAGGCGTATGATATTCCCATAAATGTTCTCCCAAAAACTAAACTTCATTTTTATCAATTTAGGATGGTAACATTCAGTTTTATCAGCATTAGTTAAACAATTGTCTTTTAGCTTCCTTATTAGTTTCCTTATTAGAATACTAACTTTCAAGGTAATAATCCTGGAAATACACAACAAAAACCCCATCAAATAATCATACTAGCATTTCTCCCTGAAAAGATGTTTTCTCCTGCAAAACTAACACTCATATAATTTTTAAGGACTGTTTGCTCCAAATGAGACCTGTTCTCATTACAATACTGTTTCAAGTTATGTTCTGATGAGACACACAATGTCTGTTTGGTTATTCTTAACAAAATGCTTTATTTTTATTAAATATAGAGAAGATACTGCAGGTCGTAGAAGGGACAACATAACTAACTTCTTGGAAGCTTAGAAAAAACAGAAGTGGTTAACCTGAATCCAGCAGATAGGCAAAGTACATAACCTAATTCTAAAAAAGCCAAAGGGAGAGCTTATAAAATTATAGACCACCAGCCCAACTTCAATACCCATAAAGAGTAGGATAAATATTTTATTGGTAATGTATAGAGGTGAAAACACAATTTGTCAAGGACAAATCATATTAAACCAATCAAATCAACTTAATTTCCTTCCTCATAAAGTAAATGGCCACTTGAATAGAAAGACCTTTTAGATTACATTCCTTTTATTTTTGTGTTTTTATATGGGTATAGATGGCACTCTTACTGGTAGAAAAGGCAAATACAGTACAAATGAGAGATAAACATGCTGCTGGATACTTCCATGAGGTATGAGAAACTCCCAACTGTGTAATTAGAGGACTTTAGTTATGCTGCACAGTGAATGTTGGAATAGTTCACTACTTATAATCAGTAACTGATTGCCCAAAGATATTCATCGTGTTGCTCAAAGGACAGTTGCACAAATATAATTATTGGTAACCTAGCATATAGAATATTTAAGATATTTCTAGCTGATAAAAACACATTAAAGTCATATCTCTGAAATATCTAGAGGATTTTTTTTTAAGAATTACTTTTTAACAATTAATTTTCTAAAGCTATATTTAGGCATCAAAATTAATCACTAAATTTCTAAGAACCCAGCAATTTCTACTTAGCATTTGTGCAGCTGGATAACTTATTTAGGTTCCTATATATTAATTAAGAAGTGTAATATTAAATAATGATTTTGAAAGTCTTGACCAGACATAATTAATCAATGACCCAAAGAAAGCACAGTTTTGAAGCATACGTATTTAAGCCTTAAATATATACTTCCCAGACTGTTAAGTGAGCAAGGTTGACAGCAATTGACTGACAGCTGAGAACTTACTAAGATATTAGAACTGGTTGAAAATTTGGCATTCAAGAAACGTCAGTGTGTGCTGTTATTCAGCATGAGAGATGACACAGGCCTAAGCTCAGGACAAAATGATTTTTGAGCCACTGCCATAAATGTTGTGAATTTTTTGGACTTCAGGATTTCACAATCAGAATTTTACTGAGTATACAAATGGCAGTTACTATGGTCTTTTAAAATAGCTATTTCTTCTGCTATTTTATATTCAAAGAATTTCATAGATTGCAAATGAGTTGCAGAGCAAAACTTCCTTTTTAATACAGGAACTATACACTTTTGATGAAAATAAGTGTTTTTAAAGCTGCTGAGTGGCAATTTTATTAACAAATTATGGAATATTTATAGCTACTAACTTCTGTGAGCCCAACAGTAGCAATGTTGAGACAAGATGGCAGGCAATATGTACTTTGCTTTCCTTGTGATCTCAATTTTAAGCTGTGGGTATGCCCATGGTTCTTACGGGCCACATGATGCCCCTGAGCTGAAAGGTCAGAATCCCTGATGTAAAGCTTAGTTTATTTTATTTCGTTCTTTCAGTATTTGCCTCTTATCACCAGGCACCAAGGGATACTCTAACTGAAGATAAATAAGCTAACACAGTAAGTAATGATAACTATTTTCTTGTATAAGGAAGACAAACCTAAAAGTCGCTAACCCCCCCAAAACAGGTCATGACCAAAGCATAAAAAATGGGTATCTCATTATAATTTCTTTTCAACAATTTCCATCACTGATCACATATTTGAGTCAGTCTGATTCTAAGAGATGCTCTGTTCTCTGATGAAATCTTGAAAATTTTATTCCAGTTTAATAGTGAATCTTGTCTCTTAAATAACTAAAATACTTTACAGCTGGGCCAGAAATTTCATTTAAGGATTAGTGAACCCTGTTTTGCCTATCATGAGTAATTTCACTCACTTTTGTCCACTCAGATATGGTTTTATCTTAACACTAATGAAACCAAAGAATTTCACTTCAGTCAGTTAACAGAATCTATCCAGTGAGTAATCTTGGTATGAGCAGTGACTTAACACTGAGGATTTTAAATTCAAATTAAACCTACCTCTTTCCTCTCATTATCATTTTTAGCTCATACCTTCATCTCAGGAAAACTTACATGAATATGCTGTTAATATTTTTAATTGCATTAGTGTTCTAATATTCCACTAAAATCATTTGTAATGGACATACATTCCATGTCTTTACAATTTTTTGTAATCTTCATTTCATTAAGGAGGCTGTGGCATCTATAATGGTACCATTACATTTCAGAAACACTACTCTGCTTGAAGGTCGTTGTTTCTTGATTCTAGGTTTATAGTTACTTTCTTCTCCTTAACAGTATTTTATAATAGCAGCTTGCAAGAATAAGTAAGCAGTCTGAGTGACAAGACTATGCTGGATGTTTTGCAAGAAATATGCTCCTGAGGCGTTCCTCCATTCAGAGCAACTTACAGTCCTTTCTTTCTATAACTGCAATGAGGAGCTAGTTCACCTTTTGTTGTCACTTTTCATTGACTCTCATCACAGAACAGTGCTGGTGTACATTCTGCGTAATATACAATACTAAAGCAAACCAGAACATATAAAGTTGAATTCCCAAAATTGTGTGAGCATTTTGAGAAGCAATAAATATGTTATCTTCTGTGCTCAAAAGTACTCAATTTCTCTGACAATAAACTGAGTAAACCTTCTAAAACTGAACATCTGAAATAAAAGCATCTGTATATATGCTATTTTTCTCCAAGTATCATACGATAAAAGTAATGTTATTTACAAGCATTCAATAAAAATGAAAGTAATGTTGTAATAGCATTTTATAAAACTAAATTCTAATAATTTTAGTCATTTTTCTATGAAAAAATGTGTCCACTACAATACTATTTAAAATGGTATTATTTTTATTAATATTACACTATTTATCATGTTATTTGAAAGATACTTCAAAAATCGAAGAAACTGAAGCAATCAAAGAACGTGATCAAGAGGCAAAGACATGGAAAAGAGCAGTTCTTACTTTCCTAAGGCTATCTCAATGTGTGTCATGGTAACTTTGTTTTGAACTCTGCACTAATTGTCTTGTAGCAGTATACTCATTATTTTCATCTCATTACCTTCATTAAACTAACTTTACTTATTAATTAATTCTCAATTAAACAACTTCATATAGCTTACAAAGATCTGGAACTTTTTGTAAAACAAGAAATATGTATTTAAAACAAATTAAATCATTTTTTTTCCTAATATCGCATTCGTTGAATGATAGCTTTTTAAGGGGTTAACTTTTAAACTGTGTTATAGTTGGTGGTAAGAGATGGAAAGACTGTCCCCTTGTGGATAGGAATATGAGGAAAGTGATATTGTAATTTATGGATAGTGAAGGGACCTAGGCATTGGGGGTGTCATTAAGAAATTAACTAGAATCCTTACTTGCTTGTTGCTGATAAATTAGCAACTGCATGTACAAAAATATACAGAGATGCTTTTGATTTGGTTAGCCTGACAGACAATATGGACTAAAGATTAAGCTAACTATAACTCATCGTACTAACAGCATCAGTTCATGCTATCATGTAATCTAAACTGCTTTAGAGAGCTACAGTGTTACTTTCACTTGAAGCAGACTATTTTGCAAAGAATAACTTCAGAGTAGGTAACTGGAGAAGGTTCCACATAAACACAAAGCCTTAGGTGTATCTCTATATAAACTGATCTGCTGCTCACATGCACATACATGCCAGATCTGTGTTAGAGCATCTATTTAAACAGCAGAGCATCATCCTTGTTCTAACTTCTGCATCCAAACTGGCATCACCTTGTAGGGGTTTGTTCTATGCTCTTTAGAGGATTTGTCTGAAGTTTCTTAATACACTACTGAATTGAAATGCTGAAATACTAATCTAAAGTAAAAGATCTTACCTGTCTTCTGGTGGAAGCTGTGTAGGAGTGCTTTTAGCTTCCCTGAACATTTAACTGAGGCATTTATGATTTTGCAGATTCCTCACTTCTGGTCACTGCTGACACTGGCAAGCTATAAATCTAACACACGTAGACGAAATTCTTCTACTTCTGGTCAAATTTGCTCTACTGCAGTAGTATATTCTGTGTGATGATTAATGTCATTTCCATCACAGTCCCTGCCAGAACAGGAGATGGAAGGACTTGAGTGGAATTTATTCATAACAGACTAGCGACATACGAACTTTGTTGCAAATGTCAGATTATCTATAAATGCTATAGCTTTCCCATATCTCTGATTCTCCCCATCATTCCGAACCAGAACTACCAGAACATGCTTGAGTCCCATCATAGTTCAGATCTGGAATAATCCAATCAATCAATAATCAATACTCAAATCAACAATAAGCACCTTTGGCTTTCTGCATGAGGAAGCATTGAGGTTCCCAGAGCAAGGAGCTCCATGAAACACGAGACCGGTTCACGGAGCTGCTTAGAAAGCAGAGGACGCTTCTCACAGGAAGTATTTTGGTTTACTAAGTCCAATCCATTGCTATTGCAGTCATAACCTCTCAAACAAATTCATTATGTTCTGCCTTAATCAAGATTTTTCCCTTGATTACCCTGATTGCAATTATTTTCTGAAATATTAGAAATAATTTTTAGCCCACTCATTGTCAGTGTATACCTGTTCTAAAGCCAATATTACGCTTTTATTTAAACAGCTCTTCTTCCTCTCTACTATTTAATTCTTGATAGTCAGTAATCATAGCCTTCCTAGCCCTGCTAGCCTTTATTTTATTTAACTAAACAAGCCACACACTTGGACTGTTATTGCATACAAAAGGCTTTCGAAATGCCTTCATAATATGATAGGATCAGACAAAAGTGTCCTGTAGGATCGACCCATTCCATCAACTGTCATTCAAGAGCGCATTAAATATATAGTACTTTTCTGTCTCTAATGATACATACTCCATACTTGATCTTTTCAGTCATTTCCTACCGATTACTTCCCAACTTCTAGCAGAATTTCTCATTCTTCCTGCAATTATGGCATCTGAACCAAATGAAAAAGAACTTATCGCTACTCTTTGGAGATCTGCTACCACAAAGTCCTACAGGTTTGTGGCTAATGAGTTTGATACTGGACAGCCAAGGTGCAGGCTTCTGCTGGGCTTCAGAGTGGGGAGACGTGGAAATAAGCTTGTGATATCTAAACTTTGAAAAACAGACTTTCCAAATTGTGCTAAGTGGAACTCACTGATTCACAATTTGTCCCCCACAAAGAGTAAATGAACATATTAAATCTACTGCTCCGTTATGTTCTATGATATATGAACTGATTGAAATAAGTTGCCTGAAGGGCTGAAAATGAAAATGTCAGAAATTATGGGGCATCATTACAGGTCTAACTAATTACAAACATTCATGAACATCTATTAGAATTCTTAGTTCAAGGTATATCCCTTCTTAAATCTATGACACCAAATGAATTCAGTATGCAAGACCAGCAAACAAACGGCTAAGGCCTTATTACTTCAATAGCATGGGCCTCTGGTAAAAATACCCAGAGCGACAGGTAGAAGCCTACAGTGTAGGTATCTTTTCTTTCTTTTTTTGACCAGAGGTGCCTTTGAGTGTCAGACAATAACAAATCAAAAGTGAAAGAAGAAATTATTGAATATTTCTTCTGTCTCTGTCTTTAAAACAAGGAAGTAAGGAAAAAATAGGGACTGTTTATTTCTGTACTTCACCGGGGAAGCGTTATAGGGCATTGTGAAAGTTCCTGGTTTCAGACCCTGTGATGAAACCTCATGGAAAAAGAAAAAAAAAGAAGCGTTTTTGCAAGATTTCATAATCCTAACTCAAAGCCGTGCCTAAAACACAGTGTGCAGAAACCTCCGCGGTAGCTGCAATAGTTTCAGCGCGGTTTTGCTACAGAGCGGAGCGCTGCCGGGCACCGACCGCGGCCGGCGGCGCAGGGGCCCACACGGGCCGGACCAGCACGGTCAGTAAGATGCGTTAGAGCCGCGCTGGCCGCGCCGGCACGGCTGCAGGCCCCGGCCAGCCGTTTACAGCACGGAACTGCTTCACGTCAGCCGCCTGCGCCCAAGCTTGCCTCTCGTCCCGCCTCGCTGCTCGCGCCTCAGCCCAATTCGTGTCCCTCCTGCCCCGCCGCGAGGAAGCAAGACAGTGAGCGAGCGGCGGGAGGCCGAAAGGCCCCGGGCGGCTCGCTGCCCGCCGCCTCCGCCCGCCCCGCCCCGCTCCCTCTGAGCCCGCCTGGCCGCTAACCGCGAGCCGCGGCGGCGCCCAGGGCGCGGCCGCAGCCAGGGCCGCCGCCCTCGCAGCGGGGCGGCCCGCGGCGCCCGCCCCCGGCCCCGGCCCCGCCGCCGCCCGGCCCTGCGCTGCCCAGCGCCATGGCCGGGCCGGGGCAGGGCGCTGCGAGGAAGCCGCTGCTGGTGAAAATAGTGATGGCCGGGGAGTCCTCCGTGGGGAAAACCTCCATCGTGCGCAGCTACACCGAGCCCGCCGCGGCGGCCGCCTCCCCCTGCTACCTGGCCACCATCGGTGAGTGACCGCCGCCCGGCCCGGCCCGGCCCGGCCCGGCCCGGCCCGGCCCGGCCCGGCCCGCGGCCGCTGCGAGACCTCCTGCAGCAGCGGGGAGGTTTGCCAGGGCCTCGGGAAGCGTGTGCTCGGGGCTCCGGCCTCGCTGTTTGTTTGTCCGTGACATGCTGAACCGACCTTTAAAATCATTTTAAAATCATTGTTCCTTACTGCACTGGTGCTTGCGACCCGAAATGGGCCCTGCTGTTGTGCGCCAGCCTGCACGCACAGAAAACGCACCTGCACCAAAGAGCTTTCAGGTGTCGATAAAATACCCGGTTCTTCCATCTTTCCTAATAGAAAGTCTCTCAACTTTGTATTAACAGAGTTTAATGGTGTAAGGGACCCTCGTGGGTCAAGGTACCTTCTGCTATGGATGGTTGCGTGTGTGATCATTAAAGCAGAGCCAGTGCTGCGACGGGGATAATTCGCCCCGCTAAAGCAAGCGGATTTCGTGGTGTGTCGCTCGCTGCCTTCCCCAGCGCGCCTGCACCACCCGGCTCCCGCGGGTTTTCCACTGCGGTGCTGGGCCAGGCCCGCGTCTCCGAGGAGGGCAGCGAGTGGATTGTCCACGTGCTGAAAAGAGGCATCAGCTTGAAAATGTGGAATATGGGGGAGTTTTTGTTTGTCACGGAAGTTTTATCAATTTTTGAGGGGGGAAATTTTCATTTTTAAATATGGATTTGCATGTGTGTAATCACTTTTTCATCTTCTGAGTGGTTCAGTGGAAGGGCAAAGTATGCAGAAGAAGTCATGCATTCCTATATTTTGAATGTGCCTGGCTTCGCACATTTTTCAAAGTTTGGTTAGCTGAATATGTAATAGGTAGTACTTGTGGCAGCAGCTGGTCCTTTCTTGTAAGAGGGAGTGCTTAATGTACATGAGGTTACTCGAGCTGCCCACATGAGAATTGGCTGAACTTAAGCCATTTTTTATTTCCTTGCATATTCCTGCAAAGCATCTTCTGAAACCAACATGAACAAACATGGAAGAACACAACTGGCAGAAATGTAGTGAAAATTCACCCTTAGGCAGTGTAGCAAGTTGCCTGTTATAAGTCCCAAGGAATGTCCATGAAAATAAATGTTAGCTTTAATGATGGCATTTTTTATTGGAACTTAGATTCCTAGCCTCAAGATTACTATTTTGAGACAGAATTTCTAGTGCTCTGATTTCCAAGTTGCGGCTTGAAATAGTTTAAAGAATAGTTAAGAGGAATCAATTTTGTGGCAGTTACAGACTGAGATTAACTTTATTAATTTTATTACTGTTTTTGAAACTTGTTCTTGAGGAGTTTAAAAACTTATGTTTATCTGCAGTGTAAACAAATCATCCTGATATGAGTATTTGTTGATTGAATATGATTTCAAAGTAATTTCTAAAATCTTATATTACATTTAATTTCATTTTACAAGGTATGTCAGAGCTTAGCCTTTTAAAATGAATGAGATTGTTGGTGATGACTTCTAAAATAGTAGTGTTGAAAGGGGAAGTTTCTTGTCCACTAGGCCGGTTACAACAGAGCGATTGGTGGTTTAAGTCCTGGTGGCGTGTTTTTGGAAAGCCTCAGCAGTGCTCTACAGGAAAGAGCTTCAGGTCCATTGCAACATTTCAGATTTTCTGTTGGTACTGTCTTCTTCTGCTTTGTTGACACTATCAAAACAAAAGCTGTTTTCATTTGGTTGCCCATTTCATACATTCTCAGTCAAATGTTCCCTATCATGCAGCCTATTGCATGCTCGTCTGATGTTAATTGATTTTTTTTCACCCTATCTCTCCAGCTGGAACGTTGATTAAAATAGAGGGACAATTATCCAGGCTGTTTAGTTTCTCAGGCATTTGAATTTCCTGACAAGATCTTACATCACCGCCTTTCTTTGATGGTGAAGGGATAGTAGTCACAGAAGTTAAAAGGCTGTGAAGGTGCTGTTGAGAGTCCCGTTTCTGTATCGTCACTATTGTCAAGTTTGCACTGCTAGAAAAGAATCCTAGTTTTACTGCAAAAGACATTTTCTAGTTGTACCTAGTAGGCTCCAGTTATGAAATTTTCTAAAATTATGTATTTTATGAAATGAAAAAGATGCAGTCACTGTAAATTTTCATTGAAAGCACTTTAGGCAGCACTTAAACACTCAGGGATGGGTGCCCTTCCTCCTCTTCAATTATGCAGTTTGGGTGAATTATAAGCAGTTACAGTTTTCTAATTAAACTTATATGCATCATAAGGCAAATGCATTGTATTATGAATAGTAGACTGTAGTAGACTATAAAGAATAACTGTTTTTGTTTAAACCATGGCATGGCATGGCAGAGAAAGCCCTAGAGAAAGTTTATGAACAAGAAAACCCTCTTGTATACAAGTGAACAGGATGCTGATCTGACAGGTTGCAGGGTTTTTATTTTGCTGTATTGCAGAGGCTGTGGTACCTTCAAAGATTTGTACTCTGTGGGGAAAATTTCTGTAGAGATGTGAGTCTTCATAAAACTTTCATCTTTGAAAGTGGTCCAACTCCCTCTTCCAGGATTAAAAAAAAAAAAAAAGTTTAATGATAATAATGATTTTATTCTGAATTTTTCTTCATAAGGAAACTTTTACTTTCTAATGTCTGTATCAAAAAAGAAGGGATATGATCTGTTATGAGTAAAATGCAAGACCTAAGATTGAAATTGCAAAAAAGAGACAGTTCTGAAGTCTGTGTGGATTCCCTGCTGGTCATGTTATAAGGAAATAAAGTAGAGTTAATCAACAAAAATGCAAGATATTGAAGTTAAATATGACCTGTGTTATCAACACTAGTAGTAATCCTCTTTTTTTTTTTCTTCTTTTTTTTTTTTTTTTTTTTTTTGTACAAGGCTAGGTTTTTGTCATTTTTACTCAGCTCACAAAATATCTTATCCCTTGAGTTGCTTTGTTTACCAATCTAATATGTAACAGTATTTCTGACTATTCAGCTACTACTCAGCTTCAGATACTCCTTGACATGTACCAAATAATAATAGGATCAAATATTGTGATCAAATTAGGTTGACCTCTACATCCACCACATTCTCATTTTCTTATCCCATCATTTGAACTCAAATTAACTTGACCAATTTTTCACATTTATGCTCTTCTAAACTGTGTTATACTATAGAAGGCATATATTGTCTATTTACTTGTAAACTCTCATTGCTATAGTATGTCATTAATTTTCTTGGCTTTGTGCCTTAAGCTGATTTTAGTTTCTCTGGCTCTATCTACAAAATTCTCAGGAAAGCAAAATGAACAAAGGGAAGTTTGTACCAGAGCAGACGCATGCATCTGAGTCTCCAGATTCCTAAGCTGTTTAACCATATTGACTTCCTCACTCTTTGGATATGTTTCTTAGCCATATTGTCGCTGATGCTCTTGGAGATGAGAAATCTTGTAAATGCTTGCCACACGTTCAGTCCACTTCCTCATACTTGATTAAAGCTGGTACTAGGGTCCATGTTCATAGAGGGTGACCATGCTATATATCAAAGGAGCCAATAATATGATATTTGTTGTAGAAACTACTGGTTCTTGCTGACAATCTTGATAATTTCTGACCCTTCCCTTCCTTAGATAGTACTGAAGATCAGATTACAATTAGGCAATTTTCACAGTTTGAATGCTTATTATTACATCCCTATAATTTCTTGCTCCGGATGTGACTAAGGAGATGCTACTGATTCAACTACAGACCGTTGCAGCAGCAGCAGCAGTGTGATCTGCTCTTAAGTGACTTTGTTCTTCCAGAGCCCTTAAAGGGCAGCAGCAGACTATTGCTGCTCTCTTGGAGGAAGTGTGAGGGACTTTCTCATTTAACGTATCTCTGAATATGCTGGTGAGTTGGTAAAGGAAGGACTGTGTGAGGTATCCTTACAATGGTGACATCCAAAAGCCTGTCTGTATTGTCTGATTCAAGTAATGCACCAGCTACTAATAAGGGTTAAGTAATGGGTAAGAATAACATGGCTGAAACACAAACCAGGCAAAGCAGCTAAAAGTGATGGAAAAGATGGTATCAGCCTGTTCTGGGAGTAAGTCTGTCAGTAGTTACTAATAATTGTAACACAGTGGTTAATTTTATTTCACCAATGGAATAGATGGTTGTGTCGCAGCAGTGACCCAGTTACTACCTTTTGTGCTTGCGAAGAGATCGCGACTTTTCTTTTTTGGATGTGCCCCTTGCAGTTGCTGTGCCTCCATAACCTACCTGCTGGCGGGTTATGTGTGATTGTGTTGGGCGCTGGGCTGGGGTCCGGCGGCTCGCTCACCGACGGCTCCGCTCACTGGGACCTCACTGAACTCAGGCACAAGGATTGCTATCAACTGCTTATCTGTTCCCTGATGGGGTTTAGATGCTGGTACGACAGTAGATGGGCTGGGATCTGCATGTGGCACATGCCAGCTTCTGTCCTTTTTATCACTGTTGCATTCTGCAAAGCTACTGAGACTGGAATTTCCTCTGGGTGAGTCTGTTATTCCAGAAACTTGCCAAAGCTGTCAGGATGAAAATTGTGTATTGTAATTCTGTAGGCCAGCTGCAGAAAACGTGTTTGAAGAGGACTTTTGCAGATGGTTACAGACTTTTTTGCAGATATTGAGGGATGAAACAAGCAACTCACAGCTGAATTGCTTTTTGATCTTTGTGATTGACTAGTTTAATGCTTATTAGACCAAGTTGTATTTAAGCTGCCTAAATCCTAATATGAACATATTTATTATTTTAAATGTAAAGAAAAAAATAGTAAATCTTATAGCTGTAATACCTTGCAATAACAACCAGAATTTGGACTTATACCCTCTGTACCCACTCTTGGTTTTATTTGATGGCTTAAAAGAAGCAAGAACAAGCTGTTGCTTTCAAATAACATTTATCTCAAAAGTGGTAATCAATGTTAGTTTTGTTATGTTGATCATATGGTATAATACATGGGCTTAGAATCGTCTGAAATCTGTGAGCTGTCTTTGGCACTGTATTTCTCATTTTTCTTTTTTGCCTTTTCAATTTACTAAGTTTACTTGAAATTTCATATAAAGATATGAACAATTCATGCATGCAGAACATATTGACTTCTGCTTTTCACTAACATTCATTGACCTTTTAGGTCAATAAATTTTGAAGCTGACTTAAGAAGTCAATATGCCTTATTTTAATTTAGATTAAATTTTAGTCTGATTCAGCACTCTCTGCTTCCCTTTTTATTAATAAAAAAAGCTTATGTCAATTTATTATTAAAGTGTATGTCAAATAAGAACTGTTTCTTATATGTCTGGAAGTCTCTAACTGGATTATAATTTTGCCATATTCCCAATTCACTGTTGCAGTCTCCTGGTACATATTTTGTTCCTCTCAGGTGTTTTAATATTAGCTGTAGAACGTGGTTCAGATAATTAAAAAAAAATAGTGAAATGCAGGCGCAAATGTTTTCCTTAACGTTTAAATTTCACCTTACACGAGCACATAAGCATATTTGGCTTAAATTAGATTTCCATCTAATGTTATTAATTTCATCAGGGAAGCTTTGTATAATATTAATTACAGATACCAATTATGTTATTTCGTCTTTCTTTTCCATTGAAGCTTCAATGAGAATTCATCAAGTGAAGGACATGATTATCATAATAATTGTTAAAATTCACCCAAGTCTTTTATGCATGTACACACAAAAATGTTAGTACCATTGGAATATTACATATGAGAATGAACTCTTCAAGTTATATATAAAATACACCTGAAAATGAAAAGGAAGGGAGCATTTCCTCTACTGCAGTTTTGTCTCCATGAATGCTTGCTTTGATAAAGTAATTTGGCAGCCAGAATCTGATAGAAATCGCTGTGATGGTACAAATATACTAGTGTAAAATTGTTGATTTTGTAACAAAGTTGCCCTGAGATGCTCAGATTTTACATAAAGCATGGAAGCAAAAGAATAGCGATATTGTGTACTTACAGTCAAACACATTAGCCAGTTAAAAATACTGCAAAAACAGAAGTCCTTCCTCATATCATTAAACTTTTCAATGTAAAACCGGAAAGCCCTTGTTTATATATCACCAGGCATTTTGATATTTTCTGAGTACACAGAAAATGTAAAACTAATGGAAAGGGCTTTTGGAAAAATACGTTTTTGTGTTGCTCTTGTAATGGGGTGAAGGCCAGCAGTCTGTCCTAGGTCTGCACTAAGGCTATCGGTGTGCGGCGAGGCTGCCGGCGTGGCGTCCGGCCAGCGGCAGCCCGTGGGCCCATGGGCACTTGCTGGACACGGGGATGGGGAGTGCAGCCCCTAGAAGATCTCCGTCATCGTGGAGCATGCCAGCCTTAATGTGTGATTGTGTGCGCGTAGTCTCAGTGTTTTGAGGTCATCTGTGATGGAGCAGTCTCTTTCTAGATTACATTAATAACCGTAAGAGCTAGAGACCTACGTTTTTTTAACATGCATGTTCATACTCCAGAGAGCAGGGGAGCAGCATGGAGGAGGCACAGGGTACCAGTTGGTGGTGTACTGGCTTGTTGTCTATCAGCTGTGCAGACCTTGCCTTGGCTGGAATGAAGCCAGGGTAGCTGGCATGTAAGATGAGGTTTTTGTGTTAGAAAGTAGCTATTTTAGGAAAATCGTAAAGGCTTTTTTTTTTTTTCCCTGTTTCAAAAACATCAAAATTAATAGAGTTTTGCTGTGGCTTATTGCCCACCATCGAGAGGTAGGAGGAAATTTATAAATTAGAGACCACCGAGGTTAAAATAATTATTTTCTGAAGATAACAATTTGAGATTGCAATAGCAATCTTTGAGACTGATTTGAGAACGATAGCTTCTGAGAAATTTCAAATCATATTGTATGACCATTAAGTAAGACAGCCTATAGAAGAAGATATCCTCTGCTGTTTGAGTGCATGTTTCCTTATAGAAGATTGTTTTGATAATGGTTTAAGACATACTTTGTCTGCTGGTATTGATGTGGTACTCAGCAAAGTCTTACTCTAAATTTTACTGAACAACTTTACAAAATCTCTTAGATATATCACCTTAATGCAGAATGTTCCTGTCCTGCTAGGCAAAGGCTGTGCTTTTGCAATCTTTGTTCTTTCAAATTACATTGTCACAGGAGAAAGCTGCTTTGAAGTCCTGTTAAGTAGCTATATTTTGACTTTGTTCCATGGAAAATACAATATGACTGGCTTTCGTGGTATTGTCTTACCTTTAATTAATAAAGCTGAAAAAAATACTCTCATTATCTTTCAGTGAATGAATTAAATGGAGAAATAATTTAAAAGTGTTTTGAATTTCAGCAATAAAGTAACTGAAAAAAATAATTGTCAGGAAATAGTCAATAAATTGAGATAGCAATTGAGAGCAAGCATATTCAAATGTTAAATTTGGAGCTTCAGCAACCCATAAATCCAGGTATCATTCACCACATTTGAAGTACTAATTTGATAACAGTATAAAGACAACCATTATAAATTATAATGAAATTCCTTATAGGAACATGCAACACTGATTTCATGCTGACTGATAATGTTTAGTTGTACCATTAACACACTGGGTTCGGATACACAGATTAAGACTACAGAGATAATCTTAAATTTGAACAAAATCTATTGTATACTCGTCATTACATTTAACTAGTGCAGCTAATTTCTATTTCTGTCTTTGTAATCTTAGAATTTCTTTTAGTAATTTGGCAGTAAAGACAGAAAAGTGGCATTGTGCATGTAATAGCTTTGTAAGCTTTTTTCACTAACTCCCCATTCATAGCTGCCACACTGTTGTGATGAAACTGGAAACAGCTGAAATCATCGATAGATTTGCCAAATATTATTCTGAATGGGCCACCAAACAGCTGTCATGTCATTTGCCTATTAATGGAAGTACGTACCTATAGTTTCAGAGTATCTGCACCTTTGCTTTGACCTGCCTCTCCATTGCATTTGTCTAACGTCTTGATGTAGAGTTGTTTTTACCATTGAATAGTTGCCTTTTGCAGGTCCATTTTCAATATATATGATTAATTAGACATTATTTATTTGATTTGTTTCCTTTCTACTTTCTCTTCAAATCTGCACAGTAATCAGAGTCGAGAAGCAATCTTTAAAAGGAATACATGTTGTTATGAGAAATGTGATGAATTTTTTTTCTTTTTTTTAGGCATTGATTTTAAAGTAAAATCAGTAACATTTAATGGTACAAGAGTAAAACTTCAAATATGGTAAGTTTTAATTTATATCACAAGTGAAATCCAACTAAATTACATTACAACATGAAAAGTCTCATCTGCCTTTATTGTATGTCTTCCTACAGTGCGATTATGTAACAGACCATTTGAGGTTTCGATTTTGGGATGGGGCAGCGTATTGTTTGCAGCAACTACTATAAGCTAAGAAGAGGATTGTTACTAGGTTGTTTTAACAATAAAATTTTGCTGTTGTAACAAATAATGCAGATCCATGTTAAGTATGCATAATTGTACCAGTATACAAAGGTAAATGACAAAGTAAGAAAATTTTAGATTTCATTACTCAACAAATACATGCTCAAAAGGCCAAGAGAAAGCTAGAAAGGTGAATCTTCGGGTACCTATACTCTTGTGTTTTTGTTTTTGATTTTTTTTAAAGGAGATACAGAGCTACTGCTGACCACGTCTCCAGGCATTCAGTCCTGAGGATTATATATATTTGCCAGTAGTTAGTTCAAGAAGTAGCTCTGTACATGAGTTACTAGAGCAACATTAAATCTTCAGTTACTGCGTCTGAGGTTCTAATGCAAAAGTCTTGGAGGCCTGCATGCAGCTTTCCTGACACATTATTGTGATGTTTAGCATTGTTAGGAATGCTATGTATATAATATATACATATGTGCATAATATACAGCCCTGTATATTATGACTTGTTCCCTGCACCCATCTTCTAGCTAAGCCTAGTTGCCCACTGACCGTCTGCATCAGTTTACAAAGACTTGTCAGAACACAGGATCTCATCTGCCTGCTGCAGTTCTTGTACTCCAGAATATTTTTGTAACGAGTTGTGTTGCTCTTGCTGATTTACTGTACATAAAGAAGCAATAGCAAGTTTGAAGATATCATATTAGACTTCAACGATTACTTTAACTTTCCAAGTAGGGCTGTATTACTCAAAATAATTTTTCAATATATTTTTCACTGCTGAATGGCACATATTTCACATCCAGATTTTCTCCTTACCTGTTCTTGCTCCTTTTATGCTAAGGCACACAATTCAGAATTTGGACTGTACTGTTCAAAATAAAGTGATTTCCTTGGATGGAGGAATTATGCTGTGATTTTTTTGGGGGTGTGTGTGTGTGTGACTTTTTGTGACTTCTTATGGTTTCTTTCAGGGATACTGCTGGCCAGGAACAGTTCCATACACTTAGTACTAGTTATTTTCGTGGAGCACAAGGATTTGTTCTTGTATATGATATCACAAATCTGGACAGTTTTCAAGGTATAACAAGCTGGATGAAAGACATACATGAGGTAAATATATCTAATGGCATTTGATCTTTTAATGAAAGTAGTTAATGAATTATTACCTGAAATTTATTGTTGCTTGAGCTATATGTTCCTATATGAGATTGTGAGGACAGCATATTACTTACAAATTATTCTTTATTTATACAAAGAATGAGTTTTTATTTCCATTATCTAGTGAACAGAAGGAAGAAACTTAATATTTTTTTAAGGGCTTTTTCCAGCTATGCCTCCATCTTGCTGCATGACCATGCCTACTTCTGTCTCACCTTCATATCTGAAAAATGATATTAATGCTACTTCTCTTCCTGAAATGTACTACCAGAATGTTTAATTAGTTTATCAGATCTGGGTTCTTGATGTCACTGTGTGGACCTGCAAGTGAACTTACGTTGCCTTTTCAACCTGTAATCAGTGACTGTTAAAATCATTCTGCCTTGCATAGATACACCCTTAAATGTGGTGGAGGGACAATATGGTAATTTTGTGGGAAAACTCAGACTTCACTGGTAACCTGCTGCAGGGGAGGTTGAGGCCAGCAATTCATGGTGGGGTCTATGCTCACCATTTAAAAAGTCAAGAGAGAGTTTATCCCAATAACCTGTAAGTACAAAGGTGACTTGATTCTCCTTTGAGATGTTTGTGCTATTTTTAAGCACTCATATAGTACTCACATAATTTCACAACATTACTGTGTGATAATCTTTCTATAAAATGAGGACAATTTTTTTGTGTTCTTGCTTGCTATTAATAGCTACATAGTCAAGAAGTGACTCAGGATATGTATTTACTTGATGGGGTGCACAGGTTAGGTGCAAGTTAAGCAATACTGCAATTAGTTAAGGGTATGGATGGATGGCTTCTATCAGCTCAGCCTATAAAGTGCACTATGATATTCCTTTACGCTGAGTCCAGTGTTTCTAGTTGGTTTCTGCCACCACTGCATTTGAGGCTATGGCGCTGCTCCCTCATGTGGCCAGCGATCACAGCAGCTGGCAGGCTGGTTCCTCAGCCCCTTGGCTCCAGCTGCTGCCAAAGCCTTTGACAAACTGCTTTTACCAAAACCCAGTAACTCCAGCCTCAACCAAAGTGTTCAAAAAATTGAATCAGGTTCAAGAAATCTCATGATTCCAATTTTGGGGGAGATATTTCCTTTTTGGATATTTTCAAATAAGTATTCTGATTATTTTTATTTTAAATTTCAGTAAAAGGTGAACTTCAGGAGCTTAGGAAGGTGAAACAAAAATCTGAGTATTTTTTTTAAAGGTACCAAAGCAAAAAATTTTTTAACTTCTCAAAAAAATTAAATTTGTACTTTTTGTTGCAGCTTAAATTGATAAATTATTAAAATTATTCTTCCACGACATGGACTCAAATAGCTTAATCAGTGCTGACCTACACAATAGCCTCTCAAAAACTATAAAATAACCATCCTCCTTCTAGCTATGAATTTTGCATTTGGAAGGTTGATTCCTGAGCTATGCTTTTGGAAGCATTGTAGAGCCATATTTTTAGCAGATTCAATTCAGTGTTTTTATGCCAGCTAAGCACACAGTCAAACTTCCACCTTGTTATACTGACTTAACTTTTCAAAACTCTCATCTGGAGGTCTTCTTGATACATATTCCTCTTGATATATATTCTTTCATTTCTTAAAAGCAAGACACTGCAAGATCCCATCTTTAAAAAATGAAGTGCCTTTAGTGCTTTGGTGGAAGCTGCATTCAACATGAAAATTCATTACTAAGTGATATTAGTGTATAAATATATAATAAATATTTACTGAAATAGTTATTAAAAGGCCTAGTATCTCTAACCTGCATTAAATTTTGCTTATTACTTGAAGCTGTTTAGAAAGAACATTTCTACTGCAAAAATTGGTGCTTCTTCACAGAAATAAATAGACAAGTTTAATTTCATATTCTTGTACAGAAAGTATGTAGTATTTCTCTTTGGCCTTTTACTTCAGAGTAAAGTCAAAAGCTGCTTCTAAAACCTTCAGCTACATAAAATCTTATTTCAAATAAAAAGTTGATTATGTGATGAGATTAAATTGTCTATTTACCCTATTTTAGGGACTGATGTGTGCAATTTTACATAGGAGAATCATTGACCTTAATGAGTAAAGCTCCAATGCATTCTGAAACAGCCAACATTTTGGTCTATTAATCCAGGTTAGATTGATTCATTATTTTAGGCCTGTACTTTATACTCTTATGATGAGCTTACTTCATTTTAATACTACATTATCTTGAGCATCAGCTCTGGTTATGAAATGAGATTAGCTGACTCTAAAATGAGAGTGGATTAAAAAAATGAAGTGATGTTCCTTAATAATAAATTGTGCCTACTGTTGTATTTGTCAGATGAGGCAACTTAGTTGTAGAAGTGCAAACAGACTAAAAATGATAATTCTGCTACCCTGTAATGAATAGAGATTTTTCTTTGCATTTCTCTGGAGGGAGTTGAAGGATGCATCTCTGTGCTTATGTGTGTTCTGCAAAAGAGGATTTTCTGTACCTGATGTAGGTTTTATGGAAAAGATTCTAAGAATAATGGCTGTTAGGGCTTCAGGTATTGCAGTAGTTACATATGTTAAAGCAAAGCATTCTTCCCTTAGCCTGACGTGCCTGGCTCACTTGTAGAGCTGGGAGTTAATTCCTTATCCATGGCTAACCATGTCCCAGTTTCTCTTGGTGTTGCAAATTTACTGCAACTGTAATGATGAATTTTCAGTGTGTTTTTTCTAAGGAGGTAAGGCATCTGCAGTCACATTGGGTGGGTGGGTATATTTGTGCATGTCTGTCTCAGTCTCTCTCCAGAAAACTTTTCAGACTATTAGTCAGTTTTCATCATCTTTGGAAAAGAGGCAGAGATCCTAAAACAGTATAGGTATTATAAAATAAATGCTTTGATCTGAGCTTTCTTTAGTGTCCTTGTAGAGGAAAGATTGGTAGCCTGAGACTAGACTTTAACAAATAGAAGAGAAGCCACATGAACATTTACTTTCAGAATATAAGCTATAAGAAATGAGACCACATTTGCATTAATTGTCATGAGACTGAGACCCTCAGCTTCTTCTATTTAAGCATGAAAAGTGATTTTTAATATTACGTTTTTTCCAACAAATACCAGTTTGCAAATGCACATTATCTTGAGGAACTATTCCCTTGTCATTATTCTGGTGATGTGCAGTTATAATGGCTTATCTCAAAATAACACTAGTATAAAGCATCCAGGGCATTTTACCATCATCATGTATGTAATTGAATTAGTGGAACAAAAGCTGGAAACTAGATCAAAAAAGCTTGATTTTTCTTCCTTTTGAAATAAGTGAGGTTTAAAATTTAAAGAATCTAAGAATCAAGAATTTATTAAGAATCTGTTACCTTCTTTCAAGTCTTAGAATAATCAAACTTTTATGCTGAGTTTGAACATTTTGAACGTGATCTTACTGTCTCTATGCAAAAGTGAAACAGAGAGGTAATCTTTCACATACAGCAAAGTTTGTCTTTTTTATTTGTGAGTACCAGATGTAGACCTGACTGGTACTAATAGCTAATCCATGAACCAGCTACTGTAGAAGGTCAGTGTCTTTGAATTGGGGCATTTCCAGCCATTTTAAAGCCACATTACACATTAAACATGTCCAGGCACCACATACTTTATACCTTAAGAAAAGTGTTAAAAGTTATGTCCTGTACTCATAATTGGCTTTTTCTGCTCTTTGGAATCTTTGAATCCAAGATATCCCTGGAGTCCTGGCAACTGATGGAAAATAGTTCAGGACAAAATTTACCTTTTAATTTTAAGGAAATAAAATGTTGAGGTTTAGTGTGGGCTAAAGGTGAAGAGGTTTTGTTGTTTGCTTTTTTCCTTACTTGACAGTTATTAATGCTGGTTCTCTTTTAGAAAGCAGGTGATGATGTGGACATAATACTGCTGGGCAACAAGTGTGATAAGGAGACAGAACGTGTAGTACCAAAACATAAAGGAGAAAAGGTATGCAGTGATCATTGTTACTTTCTTCAGGTGCTCCTAAGTATCTCAGTATGTAACTATGAGCTGTTAAATTAAAAAGGATATGTTTCTGAATTCCAAGCATTCTGCTAGGAATTGCTCCAGAATAACATTTTTTTAACATAAGCAGAAATATAGTAAATAAGTACTAGTTGCTTACTTCAGAATACTGATTTTTATTTTGAAAGTTCAAATGTACTTATAAAAAATCTACCATAATGCCTAAATCTCTTTAGAGGAGTCTGCTTTTGCAGAGTATTGTTTTAATGTGGAAAACAAGAATATAACACATAATGCATTCTATATCGTTTTTCTGGTACCTAACATACCTGTTTTAGCTACAGCCTGACTCTAAAGAACTGTCCTGGCAGCCTGCACACTGTGATCTATGTTGACTACGAATAGCCTTTAATAATAATAGGTACATTTAGGGAACATCCAGCTTCCCTACTTCTAACTGTGATGTACAATTCTCATTACAGTGCTGTTTAGACATGCTGGCTGTGTTAGAGGAAGAACTGGTATAAGTAAGGAGTAATGTTTTGAACCAATGATAAATTGCTGTCACTGAGAACTAGGAGACATACTGTAACAGAAAAAATCATGATACTGACTAAATGCCCCAGTGTAGCTTGTAGTGTATACTGGTAAATTTTGCAGCTGAATATTACATGCATCCATTGTAAGAAACTTGGACTGAGCACTTCCATTATTCATCAAAGCATGGTGAGCCAGGCAGCATATCCTGTGTTTGATGAAGAAAAACTGATAATTTCTCATCAGTTGTAAAATTCCAGATTAAAAGAAAAATTTAAAATAACATCTCCTTTTGAACAGCAGTACAAACAGAATCTTTTGAAAGTTCATTGTTTGTTCACAGACTTACAGTGTAGGTGTATTGTGTCTGTTTACATGTAATGAGCTTGTTGAAATATATATATATCCTCTCACTCGAAGAATATGTTATCAGAAAACTGAAGACTTGCTGGATGCATGTGCACAAGAGGGCAGTATTAGGGTTCTGCATACGGTATTAACCATGATATTTTCTGACTTCTGAGTACTTAACCAGGCAATTAGAATTTCTCTTAATATTGTATTTTTTAAGAAACAAATCATTACCTCCTCACCAATGAGTCTGCTTTCTAGATTCCACCTGTGTTCTGAGGCAACTCTTCAGTTATACTATTTCTTCTTTTAATGTGATTGCAAAACACTAGAGAATCTGACTGAGCCAGCTAGAGAGAAAGATCCCATTAGCAGGGAGAGAGCTAATACTGTCTTCTCACTCCAAGAAAGAAAATACCTAAATTAAGAAGGCAAAATTGTTTGATACTAACTCTACAGTTAATAATTCATTTTAACATATCTCGTATTACCCTATGAGTGTGAGCTGTAAGTATTTTTCTGTTCAGAGGCTTACAAAGAAGACCTCTAGATTCCCCGGGAATCTTTCCAACTACATTGGAATTGCCATAATAATCCATCATAACCGAGTGGCCATGATATCCCAGTGTATTGGTTAAATTAATGCCATTATTTTTTTAAAAAATTCCTTTTATAATTCTATGATTTTTGATCTCTCAGAAGTTGATACATTTAATTTTAACACTATGAAGGATTTTCTTTTATTTATAACTTTTACTAGTTCACGTTGAGAAAAGTATGAACCCATTCTTCTTAAGCAGCTCTGTTCTATCCAAACCAATAACATTGTCTTTCTTCCTAAAAAAAAAAAAAAAAAAAGAAAGAAAAAAAAAAAAAAAACCTGAAGGTTATATGACTTGATAGAATGTGGCCATGTTACCCCTTATCAAATCTTCCTAACAGAAATAGCCAAAGAAAATATCCTACATTTACTTGCTTTTGCCATCTTCACTTACCTGATGTGAAAGCTGATTTTGCTGGAACAATATGAATGAAAAAATGTATTCCACAGTGCTACAAATATAGTAAATACATCTCTCTGATTCAGTCTTAAGAAATCATAGTAGCCGTTTGCTTAGAATTAGTATATTTTGAGTTAGGAGAAACGAACAATTGGAATTAAATTTGGTTTTGGAAGAGTTATTGGCATTATTTATGTTATTATTGTAAGTAAGATATGAGCTTAGTTCACTCAAAATGTCCAAACTATTCTCAAGGGTAATACAAACCTTTTCCAAGAGCACAAAAAATTTCCCCAGTAGCATGATTTCCATCAATTTCAAATGTATTCAGATATTTTCTTTGCTGATCTATTTCAGGATGCTCTCAAAGGTATAAAGAGTAGTTCTTTGTATTTGCCTTCTCAATTGCTGCATAAGCGTATTAGCCAAAGCTCTGTTCTTATTTGCAATTGCTTTAATATTGGACTGTTGAGTTTATTCATCTACCTAAATTTGTAGAGATCTTGCCTGCCATGATACTTACCCAAATGCAAGGTGAACAGGAATAATAATATAAATCTATAAATCTTCCTTCTCTAGTATCATGGCATAAAGATTATTGAAGGAAGTTTCAAGAAAATTTGGGTGCACCGATAGGTGGAGGAGACTACATAGTAACAAATGATACAGAGAACGCTGAAGTACTGAACATTTTTTTTGCATTGGTCTTCACAGACAGAGCTTGCTCCCTGACCTCTGCATGTACTGGCACGGTTTGGGAAGGAGCAGGTCAGCCAGCAGTGGGAGAGCACCGCATTAGAGACTGCTTAGGAAAGTTGGATGTATCCATGAGGCCTGATGAAATTCACCCGGTGCTGAAAGAGCTGGCCAGTGTGATTATGAGGCCACTGTTGATCGTCTCTAAAAAATCATGGTGATCGGGAGAGATCCCTGCTGACTGGAAAAAGGCCACCCTGATACCCATCTTTTAAAAAGGCAAGAAGGAGGATTTAGGAACTCTAGCTGGTCAGCCTTGCTTCAATCTGTGGAAGGATCATGGAGCATGTCATCATGAGATCCTTTTCCAAGTACATGAAAGATGAGAAGATGATCTGGTATAGTAAACAGAGGGCAATTTGTGCTTGACTACCTTGATTGCCTTCTGTTATGCCAGGAAATAACTGGCTATGTGGACCAGAGTGGTGGGAGATGTTATATCCTGAATTTAATAAGGCTTTTGGCTGGACAAATGAACTGTTAGCTGGATAGAAAACTGCTTAGACTAACAGATGCAAAAAGCAGCAGTAAGTTTCATTGCAAATGAGACAAAAAAGCATGTGGGAGTATGTTAGGAAGATAATGGACAGAAGATATGGGGAGATTATTACCCCCTTTAGTTGGTGCTGACAAGGCCATATCTGGAATACTATATCCAGTTTTGGCTCTCCCATTTCAAGAAGGATGTTGAGAAACTAGTGGAGAGTACAGTAGACAGCTACAAAGATGGTTGGTGTCTAGCACAGATGATCCATGAGGAGAGCTGAGGGAATGGGTAATGAGGTGGCTAAATGGCATTTATCAGTAGTGTAGTGGTTATCACATCTGCTTTACATGCAGGAAGTCCTGGGTTCAAGCCCTGGTGGAACCAGCACTAGGAAATCTGTGGAAGGTTGGACTAGATGATTTACAGAGGTCCCTTCCAACCTTACTGATTCTGTGGTGACAGTCTGCAGTAATAGACTGCAGCAGACTTGCAACTATGGTTGCAAAAATAACAGAAACAAACTCCTCAGTAGTGGCAGACAATAAAGCAAGGGACAGAGGCCACACATCCTGGCTTGGGACGTTCAGATTGGAGATAAAGAAACAAGATTCAGAAGGGTGGTGCAGCCATAGAAAAGGGTCCCAGAAAAGTTATAAATTTTATCCTTGGAGGATTGCAAGGCTTTTCTAGGCAAATTAAAATGGTTTGTGTTCATCAGAGTTTCCACGTAAGTAGTCTAACAGGACAGGTGTTACAAGACACAAAAGAGAAAAAAAGGAATATTTAATAATAGATTCTATATACTTTATATATGTAAAACAGTCTTCTCCACTTTATTTTCCCAATATTTTTTATTATCTGTAAGTATTTTTGTTATGAACCACTATGCATGATTGGCTTGCACTGAGACTTTGGAATAGACAAGAGATTTTAATTTTCCTTAACTAGTTGTTGCAGTACCGAAAACCATTCATTGCAGTCAGCTGGAGTCTCTTATAAAACAGTTTATATGAAGGAACACTCCAAACCTCATCTTTATTTTTGAAATTATATTTTCTTACAGCATTTTTGAAAATAAAACATTTTGCATACTATTCTTTCCATCTTTAAATCTTCCTTAGTATATTTTGACTAAAATTTTGCACACCACTATATATTTCAACTTGACAGTAAAAATTATACTTGTACTTCCATGCCTGATCTTGGCATTTTTGAAAATTTTTTTGTAACTGCCAAGTGCAAGGTTTTTTAAGTTACTTCTACAGCTCACTGAAAGCAAGCATAACTGCAGGTATTAAAACATTTTGTCCTAATGCAGAGGCTGGCTTCCAAATAAGTCATTAAGAAGTCAGTAATCACAGGATTTTGCATACATTTTAAATAGCAGAGTATTTTCTTTAGATGGGATCATCTTCTCTAGATGTGCTAAGAGAAGGGATCCTTTGCAAAGGAAGGAAATAGACTCTCCCAGTATTTTTTTTTTCTGGGAGGCAATGATGCAACTGTTTTTCTTTCTACATGATTTGAACTGTATAAATTAGAAGGAAAAAAGTTCAGGACCTTCACAACCTTAAAAAGCTCTCTTTTTTTTTTCTTTTTTTCCTTTCATGCCAGCACATCTCCAAATTATCTGTCAGGGAAATATACTGGGGGTAACATGAGTAAACTAATAACATTAACCAATGCAAAGTCTATGCTGCCCTTTTCTTTAAGTATTTACTCTCTTGTCCTGTCATATTTTTTCACATACATGTCTGTTCTTTGCTTGCTTATTATCTCTGTGCTGATCTCTTTTTTGGTAGAAAGCAGTATCTCTTTTTTTATATTTCATCACACCTCTTTTTCTACTTTTGTCACATTTTTATCTGTACTTTTCTGTGGACATGCCATTAGTTTCCTCTAAATAATTGCCTAGGAGACAGTTCATTTTCAAAATAAATCAAAACACTGAGAACAGGCCCACTAGAGTTTGTTCTTATTTGCAAAAAAAAAAAAAAAAAAAAAAAAAAAAGGCCAACAAAGCTGTTTCTGAAAATATAAATATTTAAGAAGAAAAATTTAAGAGTTACTTGAAATTAATAAACTGAGGATGAATATCAAGTACCTTAATGAGCTGGCATTTATTAATCAGTTTATATAATATGTTAGAAGCTCGCAGAAGCACCTCTGTATTTATTGCTAATAATACTAGGAGTTTTTTTTTTTTTTTTTAATACTGTTTTTTTCTAAAGACTCTTCATAAAGACTCTTCATCCCATTGCTTACATTTATTTTTCAGCTTGCTTGGGAATATGGAATACCTTTTTTTGAAACCAGCGCTAAAGATAATGTGAATATTGAGGATGCATTCTCAACCTTGACCAAAGAAATACTGGAAAAGGTAGGCTCCTTTTTTGAGTAGAGTGAGAAAGCAAGATCTTTTTCTGTCTGGATTGGGTAGACAGTCATAAATACACAAAAACTTTAGCAAAGCAGAGCCAGTGCTGCTTTGGCATCAAGTAATTATATTTTTGAGGGATCCTGTAGCTGTTGCCATACCAGGGAATCTGGGGAGAAGAATCCTATGGAGGTGAACAGTAGAGGAAGGGAGCAGGTAAAATATGGTTCACGGAAGAGATGTAAATTAAGGAAAATTGTGTTTGTGGCTTTCTTATCCACATTTTTCTTTGAGGGAGGTGTTAATAGCTATAGAGTAGTTCCAGTTCTGTGCCAGGAAGGTATCTTTTTCCTATAGGTTTCCTCAGGATACACATTGTGTAAAGAGGCTGTGTGCTGATGGAATGAGTGGACCTCGCAAATGTTTTATCCAAAATTCATAGCTGTTTGTTCAGATGATATACATTAGTGCTGTTGAAATTATTATGACCTAAAGATTTGAGTTAATTAGTGATGGAATCAATTCTGTAGCTGTCTACCTAGGATGTGTTGGCATATAGGTCCTTACTACTGAGAGCTGAAATACTTACATAGGACTGAATTATTGTTAATCAGCTATGAAAATATTTTGCATCACAATTTATTTTTAGACAGTAGAATATTATTTCAGACATTAATGAATGTTCTTCATGCAATGAATTATCATTGCCATTCATCATCAATATTAGTTATACAAAACTAGCCTTCCATTCAGAATACTTCTGAAGTCATAATAAAGATAAATGAACAAAATTACAGACACAGTCACAAGTTGCGGTGTTTTGATTAAGTAGCCATTGGGGATGGTCAGAATAATAGCTCAAGGCTGGATTGCTCCTAAATCAAGGTCCTGTCCTATTATACAGTAATACAAGCTGTAGTTGGTTATTTTTTTTAAAAAAATGCTTTTTTATGCTTTTGACTCCCTTAGCATGAAAATGAAACTCAGAAACTTACCGTCAAATACCATTTAGAACAGAAGGATTATAGCAGGTCCTTGAATAGCTGGCAAAAATCTCAAGTAAGATGATTCAAATTTTCTCATAAACAAAAAAGACATTGCTGTAAATAAAGAATACATTTGTTAGTGTGAAGCATGAAAACTACAAAGAAATAATTGTGATCATAACTGTTGCAAAGACAAATATCTGTCAAGCTAATATTAATTTCTGCACAGTGCATTTTGGAAAGATTTGAGAGAATTCTCTGCAGCAGGTAGAAATGATGTTTGGATATTTTTCACTCCTAGATTGCCTGCATCCATTTTACTTTAAGTGGAATTTTGTTATTGCTACTCATCTTCATGAAAATTCATGTTTTCTCTATGTGAATTTCAACATGATTTGTATCATGTTGAAAATACTGTACTTCAGTGTGGCTTTAATTAGAGCTGCTTGAGACTACAATTGTACACTCTGTGTGCTTGTGTTTGCAAAATATGTCTATGAGGGTTTACCAAATTTGTCTCTAGTAACATTCAGCCTAGCTAGAAATGCTTGTAACCCCTGACGGGGCCTCAGTACATCCCAGTAGTTTGATGAATAATTTGCCATTTTTAGGGAAATGCATTTGGTGATTTGGACAAGGGCTCTTTCACTTCGGCCCATCTGGCTTTCCCACTGGCCTGGTATGACAGAGCTCACAGTGAAAAAATAAATAAATCTACCACACAGTTTCATCATGGTTTTAAGGTTCAACAAAATAATTTGCTTGTTCGCAAAACTGCGAAATCTGAATGTGCTACTTGAATTTTAACTTCCTTTAACTGAGGAAAATTTGGAGAAGGGAAAATGCAGTAAAAAGTGTGACCAGTAGCTGTGAAAAATGGCATGATAGATGCCAGTCTGAGATGACTCCAGTGGTATACCCATTCGGTAATACTAAAATATGTACTTGCTGATTGTAAAAAGGAGTTACAGCGTTGCACAGTATTTTGGCCCAAGACACCTGTGTCTGAGGTAGAAGGATATTGGGCCTTGCTTACTTTCACAATGAGACTGCCTGCCCTGGACTGATGAGACACTTCAGTGTAAGCATGTCACTGGTTTACCAGTCCCACGCAGGAAATTCATTTTAAGGAGCTCTCGAGCAAAGTCTATTAGGGTAATGCTCTTAGGAAATAGGTTGGAGTCATTCAGAAACAAGATAGAGAGATGGATAGATTCATACATACATAAACAGGCAGGCAGACAGTAGACAATTTTCAAATACATTGCAGTAGGTTTTATTAATCCTAGGAAATCTAGGATGTTTTATATATACACTTTTGTTCACCATCTACAGGCCTGTCTTTATTAACTAAACTACAGAAAATGCTCCTGTAGATGGGAAGGATCAGTGTCCAGAGATGTAGGGCTCATCCAGAGGTAATGAGCTTCTTGATTCTCTTGAAATTGAGAGCAGTTTGTGGTGCAAAGGAGCATTCTTGATTGGAAAAAAAAACATGGAAATGTGTCAGACTTAAAATTAGGAAGTCATTGTTTCGTGCTGCATTTTCCTGTTTGTAGAGTGGTGATTTGAAACAACAGAGCATGCGACCTCTTCTTTTGTATTTTTACTTTTATTGGGCTTAAGATGGGAGAAAACTTCTGTATCCCAGGGATTTCATATAACTAAAGCACTACATAGCCTTTCAGATATTTATGATATATGAAAGCTATTCTACACTGGTCTCAGTCCTACCACTCTTAAATGGAAGGTCACGTTAAAACAATCAGATATTATTTTACAGCTTACATTAGTGACAGCTTATATCAGTAACAGCTAGGGAGTTGTGCCATTTTCTGAGAATGGCTAATTCATGTTTTTTCAAACAATCATTATTAACTATTTGATTTTATTGGAAAGGCTGTAGTGTCAATGTTTTTGTCAAGTTACCAAGTATTCTAGAGGTTTGCTTAGATATGTTGACAAATAACAACAATATTTTACTTTTTCACTGTTCTTATGAGTCTGATTTCAGATATGCCTAAACCTGCTCATTAATAGATGACAGCTGTTCCTTAAAACTGCTTCTGGTTACCAGTGTAATATTTGTAATTATGAGTCAGTATATATAAAAAAACAACCACCCTCAAAATACCACCCATAATGCAGTTAGTATTTGCACTTTTGTGTTGTTTGGTTTAATGGCTGAAGAGCAGTAGGCTTCTCAAGTAGCTTTTAAAAAAATATTACAAGATTTTTATTTCTCTCTTCTTGGGTGTGGTGTTTGGCATTTTTTCTAAAGTGGGAGCAGAATGAGAGACACTATTTAACAAAAAGAAAAAAGAACTGAAGTTTTTGCCCTTTTCTTAAGACTGCTATAGAAGCAGCCAAAACTTATGTTCTACCTACTTCCCAGAAATGATTAACTATAAAGATTGATCAAGTATTTCTTTTTTGCCCTCAGTCATGCTGCATAGCAAATAAAGCGTAGGCTTTATTTGTCCTTTATTTATCTTATACTGACCACAGAATATTTATTTCTTCATGAGGTTTTTCATAATACTCCTAATACTGTATTTTAGATCTATTTCAGATGTTTATCTACATAACCTTCTTAGTAACACTAGGTAGTATATTCTGCATTGCGCATATGGGAACCAAGGTACAGAGGTTAAAGCAAAAAGGGTAAATGGTACCAACTGACTTGGTGTTGGAGGAATGTAAGGCATAATTTTATTACGCAGTCTTATTTAATTCAAAATAAAGTCTACTTTGGACATTGAATGAGCCAGATGTATTCTTTTGGAAATGGTAGCATATAATTAGGTCTTGAAAATCAAAACTTAATCATAAGGTTTATTTAAGTATATGGGATGAGACTCATCTTAGCATGCAACCTTAGCCAGTTAAAATTTAGGTGACCAGTCTAGTGTAATTGTCTAGCATCTTCTATATTCAATGGACAGAAACTCAAATTTAGGATAAAATCATGTTCTAGAGGTGCTTGCCTTTCCATTGATTACAGAAGACTCCATATCTCAAACTATATGATTTCATATGATTAAATGAACTCCCAGTCTCAAGGAAACTAAAGTTATACAGTGGGCCTTTTTTCTGGCTTTTATCTCTGAAAGATTTTGACTTTGCAGCCTGATTGTGCTCTTAACATACATTTTTTTCAGGTGGAATGATACTAATTCTTAAATAGATGATAAGTAGGGGGAGGATTCTGATTCTAAACACAGTTGTCAAGTTAATGAAGTATCTAGTTGCAGTACTGCATTGTTGCAGTCTACATGATATTAACAGAAGAGGGAGATAGAGACCCACACTTTGCCCACACATTATATATATTCTAGAAACTGTGGAACAGCAGGATTTGGGAATAAGGAGTGCCATTCCAATTTCTTGAAGAGAATGTTCTGCATTGGTTAGATCCCTTTGTTTCTGACTTCTTATCCTCTCCTGCCCCTGTCTCTGCCCTAGAGAGATCCTTTTCTCTGATAGGATATCCCTAGCTCTTGCTGATACTTCTTGTGCCCTGTCCTACCCATTCCTGTTGTGAAAGGAGAATCTTGTATTTTGAACAAGTAATTTCGTCTCTAGAATTACAGAAGAAATACAAAGAAATACAGGCCAGGAACATGGCAGGACCGATCTTAATAACGGAGATCTCTCTACTGACGGTTCAGGCATAGAGGTTGCATTAACTTAATTGCAGAAGAGTCTTTACCCTACTTTGCCTTTCTTTGCCAAGCCTCACTATTAAATATAAACAAAATAGTTATTAACTATGATCATTTTATCATTAGAGAGAATAAAAATCCCCAGAATGTAAACAAATTACAAATAATAGTAACTTCAGTTACAGTCCATTATGCCTATTTCTCTAAATCAGTCTTCCAACAGGTATTCTGGGTCTGCCTTTCATGGGAGCATTGACATACATAGGGTAATTCATAGCAATCTATAGCAAACTTTGTCTCCAAAATAATGAAACCCATACAAGGTATCAGAAATTGATGCCAGACAGGTGAACCATGTTTACTTTAATACTGGTAATTAGAACAGTTTTTCAGCAAGCAACAGGCAGCTGGTGTTAACTAAGATGCTAGAAGGCATTCAAAGAAATTCCCTAATTTTTGGATGATATTTCTCTTTGTATATCAGCTTAGCTTTTGTTCCCTGAGCAAGAACAAGCCAAAAACGTTTAGGATACCAGTCATCTCATCAAAATTTAGCTGTCTAGAAGTTAGGTATCTAGTGTCAGTTAGTAATTTAAACTCTCTTTATAGTTAGTGAAAAGAGACAGAAGACTGTGCGGAGCGGTTCATCCTGTCTGATCTTCTCCACTGACATTGCAGAGAGCTTAAAAAATTGGTTTAAACAAATGTCTGTCTGTTATGTGAGACATGTCTGCTGTGCTACTCAATAGCAAAAAATAGTATTTTATAGCAGTATACTTCAATGTCTCATCGAAATCACTACATGGAAAAATGACATCTGTCTCTTTGGTGGTATTTTCAAAACTCCAATTTGCCCAAGATGTTGAAGTGGGAACTGGAGCATCTTGATACTGTTTTGGTTCTTCTCACCTTTTCACTATTTTCTGTTGTTTGTGGGCTGGTTTGTAGAGGAGTGAGTTTCAACAGGTTGAGTTGAAATGTGAGCTAAAACGGTAAGTGCTGTGAGGGAGGGAACCATGAACCAAGAACCTGCCTTGTTCTCTCCACTGGGAGGAATATGCATACCTCCCATCTGTAATTTCACAAGAGCAGGCTGCCGCCCCTCTTCCGAGACTTCACTGAATTTGAGTACTGCAGGGGATTGCTTGGGACTGCTGTTTTATCGGTTCTGCCATTTCTGCAGGACTCCTGGTATCTCTTCAGATTATGAATATGTACGTTTTAAATGTATGCACAGCATATTTGCTTAAATGAATCCTAAACTCTTATTTGCCTTAAGATCCTATGTGAAAATGACTCATCAACCTGAAGTGATCCTTAAAGCATTCATGTTTAAATGGTTTTGAAAACAAACTATTACCTATTCTTCATTTGTGGAGAGGTGGTTTTTGTCTTTCTGTCCTAGATAGTTTATTGATTAACTATTATCAGATAATGAATTTACAGTTAATATGAACAATTTCAGTGTCAAATAGGTTTTGCCGTTATTAATCAGTTATAGAATTAAGGATCTTTGCTATACATGAACAATTTGTTAGCCACCCAGAATGCTATTAAGCAGTAAGATATCTGCAAGTAAACATCTTCAGCATTTAGGGAATATATGTTTTACCCCTTTAACTGGAAGCATGACATTAGATATAACCTGAAACATTTTAAAATTACCTGTTTTCTCTAAAGTTTCCCTTTCCCTTGTGGAAAAAAGAAGGAATGAATCAAAATCTACTTAGTTTATGTCCACAATAATGAATGCTTGGTGTTATTTTTTCTTGGTCCTAATAAAGGGCATTTTAAATTTTCTTTTGTACCATTTCCTTCCAAAGCTTTTTCACAGAATCTTTAAACCAGAGTGGTGCAGTGCTCCTTAAGAGGACAAGGTTATGGCAGTTTACTTTTGAGTCTGTCTTGTTCCCTCTTTTCAGAAAGATTTTCCTATTTTATATTTACAATCTGCAGTTGCAGACTCTGTCAAATACTGTCTCCATTTAGCACAAACCATAATGGTGAATGCCTGTATTCAAGCATCTTACATGATTGCATAAAAAAATAAATCAGAAGTTAAAGCTGCATGTCAGAATTTATGTGAGAACTTTCAAGGGTAATAAAAATGATGTTATCTTCATTGGCTCTTGTCACTCCAATGGAAAAGTAAAAGTACCTGGGCTGTATTTCTTCATCCATCATTTATGTGTCACTAATGGTAAGTATTTCTTAAAATCAGAAAATAACAAACAGTCATCAAGTACCCTATAGTCAGAACAGTAAGTTTTAATAATGTTACAGCTTTGGTGTCCATATTGAGGTGTGGCTGCTGTGATACCTTTCCTGCTCTCTGTTCCTACCTCATCCATCACTTTGAATCCCTTCCCTTGTGTTTGATCTTCTCATCCATCACCAGGAGTCTTGCTGAGTCCCTGCAGACCCAGGGGTCACGCTCACTCACTCGCTCCCTGGAACAGCACGCAGCACAGTCCTGTTAGTATACACACAGAGGTAGAACACACAGCTGTGGGAGAAAAAAACCCCAAATTTCAAGTGTTGTCTCCAAAATTTGAAGTAGTGTTAAATATTCCTAACCACATGGGGTGTAAGAATTATTTTTATTTGGGGAAACCTTTTATTTTTCCCTCATTTTGTTCTTTGAATCAACTGAATAACTTGAGGTGAAACTTTCTGGATATAGTCAACATTAGACTAGCATGTGACCTATCATACAAGTAACTTCTAGATTCTAAATAATGATTAGAATTGTAGTACATGATGCCATTATTTCCAATTTTTCTTTCCATACTTTGAATTTCATGAAATTCCTGCTTAGATAGCTGTCCTTTCTGGAAGCTTCTCTGTATTGTGAGAAAGGAGGCTAATAACTGTTGGTTTTGGGTTGAGAGAGGAATGTGGTGAATCCAGTGGTTGTGTGTACTTCTCTGTATATCATTACAAACTCGGTAAACCTGCCAAGAAGAATACAGGAGAATAGAAAGTGGAGAGGTTAAGACTTCTTTTTCCCAGGAATCTGGCACTCTGTATCTTTGTGCTTGAATTTGGAGTTCTCTGTTCATATTTTTAGTGTCCAAAGTTGCAACATTTACTCGTCCTGTTTGCATAGCTGGTTTAGATTTTTTTCTCTGGTCAGCATTCATTATCTAGTTGAGTTGATTGCCAAAAGGAAGAGTCCTTTGTTGCTGATCTTTTTAAAATCTTCTTTTGCAATTAGCAAATAAGTGTTTTACAAGGGTGGAATGCTATTTTGATAGCTCTGTCTTGATAAGTTGAATTGTTTGCGTTTGGGTGTATTCCTGGTTTTTAAATACTGGCAAGAAAATGTAGAGAATTAAAGTAAATTTCACAAAGTAGGTTAACTTCCTTCATAACAATTAATAGTCTATGCCTTTTTTAATGGATGTTGATGAGCTGTATATCCCCTCCCTTTAAACTAGATTATTTGCTCAATACTTCAAAGATTAGTTTAGCTAACAGCAAATTAGTGAAAACTAGTGTAGTCAACAAAAATGCCTATACATTTAGAACAATTCTTGTGAGCAGAGACTTACAGGATCACTTCATATGGTTTGTACTGTTTTCTCAAAAGACATTTTCTATCCTCTGTTGCCTTCAGAGTCAGAAAAGATTTTTGAAGCAGCTATAGAATATAAATATATCAAGCTGTGACTTGCATGGGCAACAGTCTCCATGTAATTTGTTAGAAAACTGCAATCTTTTATTTAAATATCAAAAGGAAATATACATCTAATGGTCCCACCAACTTTTTGGCATACTAAAATATACATGAGAAAATTCAAGCTGTTCAACTATTGTATTCCAGTTGTCTTAATTATATGTTTGCTTTTATTTGTCTTACAGAAATCCTGTGTATTATATGACTTAGATGTTGTGGATCTAAGTGAAAGTAAGAAGAGAACTTGCTGTGCATTGTGATATACCATATCATCTGTTATTCCATTTTCTCTTCAGAAAATATTAACTAACACAAAGGATGTTAAAAATGAGCCTGTAGTCCCAAAACACAGTATTTAGGCATCCTTTGTAATATACAACCTTGACTGCCAAATGTTTTGACATTTTATATACTATTTTCAGAATTTTAAAGTGAAGTTAAAGTTATCTGACTTTTGAATGTGACAGGACAACATTTGTGTACAAATGTTTGCACAAATTAAATCTAAATGTATTAACTTTTTTTTATTAAAAAAATGTATCTTAATATTTTTTGTGTGGTTTATACCAGACTCGTGATGAACAGTGACATTATCATACATGCAGGCTTCTAATATATGAAATCACTTATGCTCTTCCCAAGATAACATCTCCTTCTGATATTTACCAGTTCATTAAGTAGTCCTCTAACATAACATTCTGGGGATTTTTGGCTTTGTTTCTTTCATGTCTGTTTTAGAAATGTATGTGTTACTTGAATGCACTTAGGCAGGTTGCAAAGATGAAGGCTGAAAGGAAAGAAGAAACTATGTACAATATCTGTATACAGTTAGTGGGCTTTCTTTAGAGAACAGAAAATATATAGAAAAATGTAATTCAGTAGTCATTCTCTTTCAGATAAAAAGTTGTTTTATAAAATAATTCAAACAGTTTTTATCAGCATATCTGTATTTTCAAGTGTTCCATTAGTTTGTTCGTTTTGTTGTAAGTGATAATAATATTAAAAAGGTATGCAGTGTGCATTTTATGTTTTTAGGTATTAAATGTGTTTGTTTTCTCAGAGTATAAATACATCAAGTATCTAAGTCTGCTCATTGGATTGCTTTTCTACTCATATATAGCTAACTTCAGTGGAGGATATCAGATTTTAGTTAAATTTAATGAGGGCAGAATCAGTTTATTTTTCTTTAATTAAAAGCAAACCCAACACAATCCAAACCTGCAGGACACCCACAAAGCAAACACAAGTTGAGAAATGTGAAGAATTGTTGTGATTATATTGACTTATTATTATTGGTCTAGGAGATGTGATTCTTCCTGATTATTAGGCTGTTATACCATTTGTGAATGAGTAATACTACTGTGCAAAATCCCATTCGGAGCTACCCGAACACATCCAGAGTAACTCCATTGGCTTATTGTCCTAGAAAGTTACTTCTCTCCTGAAATGTCTCTTTTGAGAGCTGTTCTCAAATTGTACTTATAATCAATTTTGCTGTTGAGACGCTGAGCTCAACTGAAAAGCACTTTCTGAAGCGCATGGGACCTGAAATGCATGAGCATGCCAGCAGGCTATTGAGAGGCAGGCAACTTAGTATGCTTACAGGTGTGTGATTTAGAAAGGGCTGCATACTTACAGCTGCTTTTGAGACTACTCTTCACAGCTAGCGTAGACAGAATTACTGAAGCTGGCATTTGGATCACAATCTGAAAACAAAGGATAATCCCTGCCTTAGATGCAACCATAACAAATGAAGAAAATAGTGCTGGAAGAGATCTCAAGAGTCTTTCAAGTTCTTCCTCTTATCCTAATCCCAGATTAGCCGTATGTGCTTGGCTGTAGGAAGATGTTTGTGTGAAGACTAGTGATGGAGATTCCACTGTCTCCCTGAGTAACTTACTGAGTAATCCTTACTTAACTGATTTTGCAAGAAGGAAGTTTTCCTAATACCTAAACTAACTGGTACATATAGAAAGCAGTTTCTCTCTTTCCTCTTTTTGTGTGTGAATACCACTGTCCACCCCCATCTCCTCTTTAGACCAAAGCATTCCAGTCCCTGCTACCATTCCTTATAGTCTAAATAGTCTAAATCCTTTGCTGTTTTTGTCACTTTCCTCCTGATATTTTCGAGTTGGTCCTCAACTGTCCCATAGTACAGAGCTCAAAACTGAACACCATATTCCAATTTAAATAGTAACTGCTGGATAGACTAAAATGATGTCTTCATTATCTTATATGTGATACTCCTATTTATGTGTTCCAGCATCAGCATACGATGATCTGACATTGCTCACTGTTCAGTTTGTGATCCAGGATGTCACTTTTCTGAAAAACTGCTTTTTCATCCTGCGACTTTCTTGTGTCTTCATACGTGTAGAACTTTGTATTTCTCTTTGTTCAGTTTCATTTCATTTTCTCCAAATTGCCAAGATCCTTCTGAATTGTTACGCTGCACTCCAGCATAGTTGGAGCCTCTTCCTGAAGATAGGGTCTTCAAATGTTAGTAAGTATACTCTATTTAGTCATCCAAGATGTTGATTAAAAGTACTGAATAATTCTGGACCCAAGACAGATTTCAGTGGAACCCCATTTGATACGTCCTTCCAGCTTGAGAGTATAAATTATTTTGAAATAATTTTGCATTCATTTATATACTTCTCTAGGCCATATTCTTTTCATGTAAGAACATTTTATATGAAGCCCTATGATCTTCCTCTTTCTGCCCTATCCACAAAGCCCGTTACCTTCACATAGACTGATTTGAGATTGTTATTGACAGAGCCATGCTCACTGTTACTTCTCATCTGTACTATCTAGGCAGTTACAAATGCTTAGATTACCAATTCACATCATTTTGAGGAGTGGAAATTAAGCTAATCAGTCTGCCAAGCTTCCTCCTTCTTTCCACCCTTTAGGAAGGATGCAATGGTTTCCCTTCCCAATTTTATGGAACCTCAGTCATCCTCTGTTGATTCTTAGAGATAATCAGTAGCGGCTGTAATGTTGCTTGAAGCCATTTTTTGAGTACCCTAAGGGATTTCATCAGGTCCACTCTGTTCAAAAATCTTTATCTAAGTATTTTCCCATCTATTTCTTCATTAGTCTAGCCTCAATTCTTAGTCCTTTGTCAGTAGTGCTAGTATCACATCTGCCTTCTTAAATTGAAAACTGAAGTTTAAAAAAAGACATTTAGGATACTGTTGTCTCAGCATCATCAGTGATTAGATTCCCTCCATGGAATCACACCAGCTTTTTTCCTTGGTCTTCTCACTGTGTATTTTTCCAACCTTCTTGTTATCTTTTAATTCCAGTTGTCTTAACATTTTGAGACTTTATCTTTCCGGTGTTGTCTGTACATGTTCTATATATTTATACATATTCGTACTTTAGTAATTTGACCTACTTTCTACTTTGTTTCAGGTCACTGAAGATCTTACAATTCACCAAGTAAGTCTGTTATTTCTCTTCCTCTCCTTCCTTTGTCTTGATTTAATTTTGCAGTTTTGCCTTCAGCAGTGGATCTTTAAGGAACTTTAAACTGTCTTAAACTCACAGAAGCTTAGCTTCACTGAGTTTAGGTCTGCATTTAGTTCTTTGTTTTTATTATGCTGTTTTTTTCTCCTCTTAAGAATGAAACTCACGATGAAAATAAATTTATAAACAGAGGGTCAGATTGATCAGTAATTTTAATTTCTTCTCGTAACTGATCAGATTTTCAAATTTAGTAATTACTTTTGTACATTATTCATTCTCTGTTTCTTGTGGCTTAGGTGCTGTCCAGTTACTGGCCCAGCCTAAGGAGGTACAAATATTTAGGTTCCCAAGCAAAAGCAAAGGTTTGCAGGACACCCCACCTCTCCTTCACTTAACACTTCAGAGAGCGTCATTTCTCTCCTCTTTGCATCTTTTGTTCTCCTGCACTGAAACAACTTCTGCCTTTTTCTGAGTGTAGGCACTGGGAGTATTCCTGGTCTGTGTCCACAGGAGTGTGCCACACTCTGAATAGACAGGAGCAAAAAAACAAAAAACAAACAAACAAAAAAACAGACTAAACAACATACCAAAGTGCTACACAGTGTGTTTGGGGGCATTTATCCAATTAGAAAAAAAGACTGTAAGTTGAGAGCATTATGTTCATTTACTTTTGAATTCTTCTGAAGCTGGCTGGATGATAGTGTCACACAAATTTCTACTGACAGAATTTTTAGAAGAAATAATGGTCAAAAGAGGGTTTGACTGGAAAAAGGAGGATGCCTCTTACACTGAAATAGAAGATAAAAGATGAATGTACACACCAGACCCTTGAGTCTCTTTACTTCCTTTACAGGAATGGCATTCTCTTTCAGAACATGAGATACATGGACATCAACTATATCAAATATGCTGTTCTTTTTCCACTTTCCCCTCTTACCTCCAAGAAAAGTTTTAAGATCAGATTCCGAAATGAAAAAATGAAATGAAAAATGGAAATGAAAATCAGGTCTGATATAAATGCAAATCACATGCAGGAGGAAGAAGGGCACTTCTTTTTTTCTTTGAAGTATTTATTTTAAAGAAAAAACTGTCTGAAATGGCTCCACAGCTAGATGTGAAATTTACTGTATGTCACATAATTTTATTTGATGTATGCATATTAAAGTGTAAAGCAAATTACCATGTTCATACTAAAAAAGAGTTTGAACAGCTCCATTTCAAATGCTAACATAGATATGAATGGATGATGATCGGAAGCACTTCAAAATTTCTTTTACTAGCAATGGAAAAAATATATTAGAGATTTTATAGCCTCCAGTATAGCTGTGTTGCTAAAGCAACATGAAACGTAGTCAGTTCAAAGCATACTTGAGAACAGTTTCAGGAATTTTTCTGAGTTCCCCTGCCACTGCTTACTTCTATGGCTACAATTTCCTTTAGATACGAAAGGACTATCTCTGAATGCTGCCTGAAAGACACATACACAAAAATTAAGGCATCCTAAATGACTGAGGCCCTGATCCTGAAATGGATCTGCGAATATTTATTTCTGTAAAGGTTTATATTGATTTCATTAATATTTTGCAGATGTGTAGGAGACAGTATAGAGACAGTAAAGGTCTGAGGCATAGCTGAACATCAGAGAAAAGATTTTTATCTAAAGCGTTAATTATACATTAAAACAAGAAATAGGCACATATGTGCTTGTGATCTGAATGCTGTATATGTAATACTAGAATACATTTCAAGAAGGTTCACCTATAGTATAGTTAGGGTACTTAACAAAGTCACTCTAAGAGTGTAGTGAAACGGTTAATTACTAATAAGCTTCATGATGTTAGTTTGCTTAGAAATAACTAAAAGAAATTTAGTCTGTATCTAGAATTTACGTTTTACAAAATGCTTTGCGTTCCAATAGAGTGAGTATGTTAGGTTTCCACAATTAGAAAACAAATAAACACGGTTATATGAAGACAGGCTTAAAAGCTGTATGACATATAAAACTGCCTAAAGAAGAAGGAGAAACTAATCTTCAAAGAAAAATTAGCAATATCTATTTCAAGTGTGAAAGATACATTTCTTCCTAGAAAGAATTGCATGATGTTTGAAAGAAGCATTTATTATGAGACTATATCCTGGAATTAATGCTGGCTAAGATCATGTTTGAAAACAATTCTTGATAGACTAGTGCTTCAAGTCTTTGTGAATCCTGGACTGAGCTGATCTGCTCTACTTTATGCACTGCATCCAGTAACCTTGTCAAACCTGAAAAAATTAAAACTATTCTTTTGTTTTCCTTGTTTCACATAATGATGCTTTTAGCAATTGTATCACTTTGCACTTCAATAGCTCCATTCACTGAAGCTGTTCAAAGCACTTTGCAAACTCTGTAAAAAGGATGCAGTTTTGCAGTTGCAAAAAAAAATGTGGATATTTTTGATAATAACTTAAGATAAGTAGGATCTAACAGCACCATAACTGAATGGACAGAACTATGTTTTTTCATAATTAGTGCTGGGAAATCCCTGTGTAGCTAAAGTATGAACACACATCAGGATGGGGTTCAAACCAACCCAGATGTATCCAATGCAAGCTGACTTGGGGCTCCTGTGACTCTGTGTGCAGCCCGGCTTCCACAGTCTTTGTGTCATGGTGGAGAGCATGCGTAAAGCACCAGCTTCCTTTTGCCACGGAGCAGAACAAGAGCGTATCTGTGTTGGCCCTCCGTGTGCCTGTGGTGCTGTTGGCACCAGCCGTTAACAAAGACGCTCAGCAGGGCTGGCTCCTTTGGAAGGCACGTGAGGAAGGCACATGAAGGCCGCGAGAGCTATTCGCACTGCACTTCTTGCGAGCTATAGCCCAGCAACTGCCAACTGTCTCAAGACGGATACCACGGAAGACAGATCCTGGAGAGAGAGCTTAGTTGTGGATGTTTTCAGTCATTTTATAGATCATTGGAAAATATTTTTATAATTTTCCTAGTCAATCATACAGCCTTAAGTATTGCAGAGTAACAAAATTGGCAGTTTTGATACAAAAGTGAATTAAAGTAAACTCAGCACAGTACAGCGTGGGTATGCTGTACATACAGCTCCCCCTCTTTCTAGTCTGACAACCTGGAGATGTAAGACCTATCATAGAAAAAATCCCACCAGATTAAAAAAAGAAGATCATATAAGACTATGTAAACCATTTTGAAAACAGAACTAGTGGTTGATTTAAAATTTTCCTGAGGCCTGAAGATCGCCAAATACCCAATCAATGTATGTAATACTTACATGTGCAATAACATTAAGTCAAAGATCTTGCTCTAACTTCTCTGCATTACTCTTCATACTTTAAATATTCATTAGTGGCTCAAAGGTGAGAACTAAAATAAAGAGGTACATAATCAAAGTTGTAATTTAAGTGGATTTTTCTTTATGCAGTATGAATTTCACAGGCAAGTTACCTATGGTAAATAGAAGACAATGCAAAATACCTGCTCAAAACGCTTTGATGAATGAAGTGAAACACTTTATCTATTTATGGTAAATTTAAATGTATAAACAGGTGGATTTCCCTGTCCTTCTGCCTCCTTTTGTTTATTTTACAGGGAAGTAGCACATGTAAATCCATGCGCTTGAAAAGATGCCAGAACCTATAAAATGCGCACCAAACACGCTAAAGGCATTTATTAAATCACGCATATCGTCTTACTTCGTGCAGCGTTACGGTCTCCCCGCAGCCTCGCTTTCCCAACCCCCGTTGTGGGCACTGAGCGCTCCCAGCGCTTGCGAAGGTCAAATCCCGCCTCAAGGCAGCGGCTTCATCCTGCCAGGTGCGCCCGGCCTGCCCGCCGCCCGCCCAACGGCCGCCCAACGGTCGCTCAACGGCCGCCCCGCCAGCCGCCGCTCCTGCAGGTCGGGCGAGCGGTCGGAGGGTGGAGTGAGAGGGACAGGCTTGGCGGCGGCTCCGGCGGCAGCGCTCCGCCGCCGGGCGGGCGGGCGGCCCGGCACTTTCCTTTTTGGAGCGGGGAGGAGCGGCAGCTGCGCAGGCGTTTCTCGCACCCTGTTGATTAGTCAGTGCTGGGATGGCGCTTCCTGGGCCAGGCGCGGCGGCGGGCAGAGCGCCGAGCGGCCCCAGCCGGTCCCGGGGGGCGGCGGGAGCAGCCGCCCGGCGGGCGGCCCCCTCTGCGTAGCCCGGCTCGGCATGTCCCGCGGCGGCCGGCGCTGAGCGGGCGGGCGGGCGAGCGAGCGAGCTCCCTGCCTCCGTCCTTCCCCGCCCGCCGCTGGCGGCAGCCCCCCGCCGGCGCTGCGTGTCTGCCTGCCCGCTGCCCAGGCCGGGCGGAGGACGGGAAGATGGACCCCGGCCCGCCGCCGGGCTACAGCCTCAAGGAGGTGAAGTGGAGCGCCGTGGCCGTCCCCCTGGACCTGCTCGTCAGCACCTACCGGCTCCCCCAGATCGCCCGGCTGGACAGCGGTGCGTGGGGCGGCGGGGGCTGCGGGGGGGCCGCGGGGCGAGGCGTCTCCCCGCGGCGGCGGCGGCGCCGCGGCCCCGGCTCCTCCGTTAGCCTCGGAGGCGGCCGGGGGGCAGCGCGGTGGAGCGCGGCGAGAAATTCGCCCTTGGAGCCCCGACGGGAGGGAGCCGGAGGCTGCCGCGGCTCCCCGAAGCGCTGCTCTGCGCCGCGCGGGCTCCGCGCCGCAGCCCGCCCTTACGCGGGGTCGGCGCAAAGCCGGCGCTTGTGCTGTAGCCTTGCTGCGTTGCTTTACACCAAGATACCTGGGTAGCACCCTCCGCCGTACCGCTGCTGTGTGTGTCACGGGGAAGCCTGTGCGCCGCTGGCTGCCAGCCCCCCGAGGAAGGTCCTCGAAGTCGCCAGTTAAAGCGTAGAAGGGCATTTTCGGTACTTAAAGACCCAATACCGCGATGAGATGATGCTGTGGTAGTTAGGTCAAGGCCAAGTGAAAAGGCATGTTAAATAACAAAATGGGCTAAATCACAAAATATCCTCTTGCTGTTTACTGAAAAAGTAATAGACCTGTAAAATAGAGGGGTAACTTGAGAAGCTTTTTAAGTCTTCAGAAAACTTTTTATTACTGCTCACTTGTATTCTAACCTGCAGTTTCTATGTCTGCATGTTTCTGTTTACTACAGGAAATCAAAAATAGTGCAGCTGAATGGCTATGACAGCAGCATCTTACTATTCCTATGTATTTGTCTTAGAAAGTGGTATACCAGCACAGAGAATTAGGGAAATAATCATTTGGGGGTGAGGTTTTTTTTTTTTTGTTTGTTTGTTTGTTTGTTTGTTTGTTTTAATGAGACTCAACCAGCTACTGTATAATGGTGTGTATGTATGTTGTGTGGTAGCCCCGTCTGGCCCTCCCAGCCCTAAGGGAATGCAGAAGATATCTCAGAAGCCAGGAAAAAATTCCAGACTTTGTAATTCATTAGCTTATGAACTGCCCTCACAGTTATACGATGTAATAGAACAATTCTCTTACAAAGTTTTGTATTGATTTGAACAGTTAAAAACGGGCGCAGACAGTATCTTCTATTACTCTCCTATGTGCAGGTCAAGACCAGGATTCGTTTATTACTTAATTGCACTTCCCATAATCTTTTGATGATGCAAATCTTTTGATGAGGCAGGGATTTTTTGACTTTGTCCCTTGATTATGCAGTACACTTTCTATCCCTTGTAGTGCTTCCTTGGAGGTGGTGTTCAGGAGCAGGTTAAAGAAAAGGTTCTGTGCCTTTTTAACTGCAGCTAACTATTTTTCATGCTGTCACCCATACACTGTCCTGTGATGATGACAGCAAAACTGTTGTGTTAAAGAGTTCCTCCTGTGGTAATATCTCCTGTCACTTGAAACAGCTTAGATGGCCTCCAGTCACTGCACTTAAGGCTGTCAATTTAGTTGAGATTGCTGGGAGTGATTCAGGCTTTAATAGAATATATTGATGACTTACTAATTTCACTGTCTCTATGTTACATTTCTTCCTAACCTCCCATTCCTCTTGACCTGCCTCATTGGAAGGGTCCTGAAAGAACTCCAGGTGCAGAGAAAGTTGATGAGTTTGAAGCAAGTAATTTCTTCCTCCTCAGTTATTCCCCCCTCCCTTGTAGATATTTCTGGGGTGAAGGGAGCAGAGTGGTCTCATTTCAGAACTGGGAGCAGGAGTGCTGCATAGTTGCTGGTGAGACATAGATGTTGCTAACTTTGTCCAAAGGTGTTCTCTCCTGAGTGCTGCACTTAAAGCCTATGGACACACACACAAATGGAAGGAGACAGACCTGAGCACTCTTGACCATGCCCTGAAATGGCCAGACATGAGGCAGCTGTTGGTCTGGCTGTATAATAAGTGCAGGTTCAGCTCTGTGCTAAATCTTACTTAAAGACAGCCTTTGATATAGCACTGTGCTAACTTGACAAGACAGCTTTTGGACTGAAACTGGTTTAGATCTGGCCAGTTCAGAGTGTGGGTTGGGGCTCTTGAGTCTGCTTTTGCCTAATCTGTGGACATACCTTTTTACTTCTGGGATCACAGATGACAGACATTAATATTTTATAAAGAATATAGATGCCATAGCCTCTCTGTTACAGAGAGCAGACTTTTTCTGTTTCTAAAGGAGGTTGTCTTGCAGTAAGAGAAAGCAAGCTATAAATCAGCATGTAGTCTGCTAAAGAGGAAAAAGTTGGGAGCATGCAATATTTGTCTAAATGTCTGGGGTACCTGCTGTTCCAAGGTCATTGGTCTATTGCTGTCCTTGTCTTGCTAAGCAGAGCTCTGTTGGGGAATTTCTTGATGAAATACTGAAGAAAATAACATACATTTGGAATGGACTTGATGATTTATCTGATGCTTATGAAGTTTTTTGGCTATCTCTACTAAGAAAGTAGTATGGGGTTAGGTTTAGCTCAGTTGGTTGCAGCGTGGTGCTGCTAATACCTAGGTTGCAGGTTCAATCCCTGTACGGGCTACACTGAGGGTTGAACGAAATGATCTCCAGAGGCCCCTTCCAACCTTACCATTCTATGATTCTATGATCTTGTGCCAATTTTATCAGGATATAGTTCTTGTCTCTGCGCTACTAAAATGTACAGCTTGATTAGTACAGATACTCATCAACAAGTCATGTAGCTTGCTATGTAAGCATTGTAGAAGGCCTTGTCTAAGTGCTGAATTCTTCTTGAGATGAGTAGAAGCTGCATGTGCTTTGTTGGAAATCAAACCACCTTTAGACCTCTTACGTACGTCTGCTTTAGACTTCATAGTTAGCTAGTCTCTCTGTGGCATCTGCTTGTTCTAGTGATCATGAGGCTTTATGAAAGCCAGAATTCATTTCCTTGGAGGACCAGGATGTAGAAGGGAATTGAAAAGCTGGGGACATATTTTCTTCAAAAGATGACAGCCTTACTGTGGTGTTTCTCCATTTCTTAATGGAGCTGAGTGCTCAGTGGATAATGTTTTTGTTTGATATGCACATAGTGTCTTCAGTCTTTCATTGTTGTCTCACCTTCAGGGCTTCCAGATTGAAGTGGGTATGATGAATGCAGTTTTATATTTCCAGTTGGGATGTGAAGCTCCTGGAAGAATGCCCTGAAGTCATTCAGTTTGATTTTTTGACAGGATGAAGATATGAAATATTTATGTGCACTAAATTTGGTCCTCTCCTAGGAAGGGAGGGCTTTTTTTGATGGTATGACATAAAGGAGGAATGAGAGGAAGTAGTCTTATGTTATGTCAAGATATATGTGGAAGTGATTAGGCAACTGTGCCTGCCTTATCTGTGTATAAATGATGAATATGTTAACTTCAACTATTTTATTTTTTTCATGTGAAAACTTAAGACTGCTTAGCTGGTTCCAAGTCATGCCTTTGAATGCTCTTAAGTGATAAGTTCTGCACTGTATTATTTTGAGGGTCAGTACTTGCATGTTTGTTTCAATCTGCTCTTGTGTTTTAATATTTTGCTGGTGAATATTTGTATGCTAATTGAACTGAATACAAAAACACAAAGCTATTGCCCTTGAGAGGAAGGGAAATGCTTTTTCCATGTTTTTTCCAACATCTCTTAATGACTTAAATATTTCTAGAGGATAACTCAAATATAAAACTATTAACACCTTCCTAGTGAAAATAAAAGAACTTTACATCATCCTTTGGATTTCATTAAGTTGGCTGTTTCAGATGAAAAGAAGCGAGATTCAAAGAGTGAGAGATGAGCAAGCTTTCTCCTGTATTTTCTTCTGTCTTCTCCCTCCTTTCCCCCGAATTTGCATTGTAACAGCAGAATGCCACTCCAGTGAAATTGAGGGGCTTGTGTGTGAACTCAGTGAGAAAAAGATTGCACACTGGGAAGTAACAGCAAAAAGAGTTTTTATCTGAGTTTAGTTGTTGCAAATACCGTGAAAGGTGAGCACAGCTGATGCTTGAGAAGCATGGATGTGTTTAGAGGTTAGGGTTGCCTGTGTTCAAATAATCGGTAGAAGAGGATAGAAGCTGTTGTATGGTTGTATTTTGTTACTGATCTATAATACTTAAGTGATGTTTTACATGGTTATCTCAGGATTTAAAGTTTCTAGAAACTGTTTTCTAAGAATAATTTTAGAGGGCTAAAGAGAAATGCTGTCAAGATAAAGAACTGGAAAATACTTCTTTGCATGGAGTTGACCTTCAGGCCCAGCATTTCTGAGTGTAAGCTCACTGCTTTCTTCAGACTCCAACAGTCCATCATTCTTTACTCAGAGGTAGTCCCTTTTACCCTGCCACTGCTGTTTACTTTTCACAAGTTCTTAAAGAGCTGACTATGCTCTTAAGTTGTTTTGACCCACAGATTGAGTATGAACTAGAAGAGTTCACAGAAATTCACAGGTTCTCTATGAAGACTAGAATTTCTGTGATCAAGAGGAGATGTGATCCTCCTTTTATTTATTTTTTCACAAGGAACGGTCGTACTTGTATATGCTCCTGAAATTGTATTATGGAAACTGAAGCTTTTGGGATTGAACATGGTGGCTCTTGTTTGTGTGAGGATCTCAACTTGTAGAAAGTGCTTCCTTGCTATGTGCTGTAAGGAAACTATCCTGAATTTTTCTGAAAGGGAGTCTGTAGAGAATGTTCCTTCTGAATGTTAGCAGACAACAAGGATCTATGTGGTGTAAATGTGTGGTTGCTTTAAGATACAATGACAGAGATAGTAGCTGTAAAGAGAGAAGAAAAAAATCTATAAAGCAGTTGAAAATTTATTTTAAATAAAAGATTATTTCTTTCTCTTAGCCCTGACAAAACTCTTGTGAATAACAGCACTGGGAGAGTAGACAGTTTGTCCTGCTATTGCTACTAGGGATGAAGAGTTTTTTTTTTATTATTATTTATTGCATTATGATTTCTTCTTGGTGCGATTTCACACCAGATACACTACCTTTTCTTTTCTTTCTTTCTCCTCCCCCCACCCCCTCCCTCCCGCTTTCTTTTTTAAGGTATTCAGGTGTCCTCTTTATCTCCCATTTCAAAACTTTTCACTGGGATGTCCGTCTGCTCCATTCCCTTTCAGTGGACTATTGTTCCTTACAGCACATTATTGCGGGGCTTAGTCTAGTTCTAAATGTCTTGAAACCAAACACCCTCATAGCTTATCAAAGAACATTATACTAAATGGAACAACTTGGCCATGTACATAATGAAAATTTCATGTTGCGTCATTCTACAAATGTGGGTTATCTGTGAAGCCGAACAATACTTTGAAACTACAAAGAATCTTATTCTTCTAAGGTCTGAGGGCTGATATCCAGGCTTTAATTGTTGTGAATGATCTTCTTTCAAGCAGCTATTGCCAAGTGTCTCAGTAGTCCCTTATTGATACAAGGAAATAAGAATCTTGGAGGGGGAGGAGTAAAACTTTCAAACAGACTGAAAAAGGGAATTAATATATGCTTAGAGTCTGAGCAGCTGCCGTGATCTGAATTATTCCTCTAGGTATGGCAGTCTACTGTGTACTCTGTTGGTAGATGGCAGTTCTCCCATATACTGCACTGATAGACAAAAGTCTCTTGATCGGAAGGCAGAAAGTACCCCTGCGATATGCTTTGTCTTGTGGCTTGATTTGTTTCTTAAGCAGCTTTAAAACTCCACCTTTTTGTACTGTATGTTCTACCATTGAAGTATAATCTCAAATTAATCTCCTTGTCTTTTCTTTGCCTTTTTCCTTTCTTTTCTTTGTGGTCTGTTGATTCCATCAAAGCAATTGAATGAAAAAACAATTGACAGGTTGCCACGAACCACTGTTCCTGTTCTATATGTGTAGGTTTTTTTTCCCTTCCTCCCTTGCTGGCAGAGTTGTGCTCCAGAAACATTTTAGTGAAAAAGCTTTTAATTCATTTAAAGTCTGCAGCTCCCCAGTGGTGCCTGTGAAGATGATAGGGCCTTCCAGGAGGTGTAGTCCAGCAACTTGGCAAAACCTATTCTCAAAAGTAGCACAGGCTTCCAAATGAGGCAAATAGCATTTCAGTAGCATATCCACTTAAAAGCTTTTCTTTTCTTTTTTCTTTTTCTTTTTTTTAAAGAAAAAAAAACACTATTTGGGCTGCTCTTGTGTTTGTCAGTGATTTTATATATGATAGAGTGTACTGTATATTCCTTAAACAGTATTCCATTTGCACTGCACTGGACCCTTGGTAGCACTGTAGGGCTGCTAAGATGCAAAATAGTTGCCACCTTCTTGTTTGTTACACACTTAAATGCTCAGATCCCTCGCTACCACAAGGGGTAAAACTTCTAGTTCTTGGTTTAAATTTCAACATTTTTTACCCTACTAGGCAAAGTCTTTGTGTACATACCTGAACAAACTCTCCCTAGACAGTGCTACAGTCCAGGGGTTGGATAGCAAAACACTATTAGTGTTTTCTTAAGTAAAATTAAAGTGGTGTAGTTTTCAGTACATGGGTAAAGTCCTTGAGTAAGCTTAGTGGCTTAGCTTTTTGGTTTGTTTAATTCAAATTACTTGTAGCTTTCAGATAAGGCACAAGATATACATAAAATCAAAGGCTCTAAGGTGTCCTAAACAGCATAACCCTTAATCTTAAAACAATCTGATGTAACAAATCACATGCTGTTGTTACAAAATACAGTAGTAAGGAATGGTACAAGACTAGCATAAGGAAAAAAAAAGGTTTTGTTTTTTATGCTTTGTCTGTGAATGCCTTTCTGGGACTAGGTGTTCCTGGCTTCAGTGATTATGTGGATTGGCACTCCCAGTAACAGTCCAGTTAAGGCAACTCAAGGGAGTATGCCAAGAATAAATGCTGGAGGATATTGGACAACATGGTCTGATGCTCCAGGATTCAGTGTGAGAAGAGCTACACTGTGTTCCAGTCATTCCAGCGGTGGTTTGTCAGCAGTAAAGGGCATGGGTGTTGCTATGTTTCCTTTTGGCATTAGGAGTAACAAGTTGGTTGGATTAGGGAAGCTTAAGTCTCTCCCCTATAGGAAAATATTCATCATCTTAATGTGTGTTGTATATGACTCAAAACCAACCTTCATAAAGCCCAGTGAGGCAATATTTCAAGCCTGAAATTTTTGCTTTTAATAGTGCTACCCTTTGGAACAAATTTTATGTAGCATCTATGATCTGTATTTTTCATACCATTTATAGCATGAAGAGCTTGTGTAACTAACTGTTGTACTTTACCTGCAAGCCAAATCTGCTCATTTGAACAGTAGATTTAGCCTAAAGACTTGGCACGGCAGTATAAAATTGAGATGTGTAAGTAGGCTGTAGAGTGCCTCTTTGAGGATTAGGGCCGTGTCTACTTTGTAGACTTTGTGGTGATGTGCGTGTCAGCATGAAACTACTAGTGTCACGGCTCTGTCAGAGCCACTGCTCACTTAGCTGAGGCATTACATCAGTAAGATGAGCTGCACCCTCTTGATATCTCTTGTGCTGTTGTGGTGTGTTACCCTGTGGGACTCTGTGCTGTGCAGTATGGCATGGAAGCATTTTCCCAGGTGATGGGGATGGTTTGGAGTCCAGCCTCCTCATCCCATAGTCTGCTTTGGTTTTCAGTCTGTGCAAGAGAGTAATCAGAAACTTGGGCCTTTGGAAACAGATTAGTGGAGTGTCAGCCGGGGGGTGAGGGGGAGAGGAGGTACCTCCATATAGTTCTTACAAGACACAAAACCCACAGATATCACAGTGGCTGATTGTAAGTAGGAGAAATGAGACTAGAGATGTTAGGGAGGTTGCAGAAACTGCTGAATTCTATAGGCATTCACACACTAAGTCTCAAGCATAGTGAGAGATGCTTCTGACACTGGGAAACACTCGCTGAGTGTCTGGATCAAACTCTGGTGCATATCTGAAATAATCATCAGCAGTTGCTGGTGCTCTGAAGTAGGAAGATTTGTGGAGCTCTGTGCCATGCTTGCTTCAGGATAGGCACACTCAAACAAGAGCTCTTGCTCTTTCAGTGAAGGAGTGGATGCTGATCTTACCCTGAAAATTAGCAAACCTTGTGAAGTTGAGGAGGGTGATGCACAAATTTGTGTGAAGAATTGTAATGTGGCAGAATATATTAAAAAAAAAAATCTGATATTCTTACCACTCCAGACCTTTTGGTGGGAAAAGGCATGTGCTGATTTTTGTTCTGGTTTTGCTTCCACTCCTCTCTTTCCTCCCCCACTTCGAAACCTTGCTTCTGAGTATGTAATCAAAAGCAGTAGATAGTCTTGGTCCAGCAAGACTGATAGGGAACTTGCCCTGATGTTATTTATCACAGGGTCACTTGGAGGTTCCTCAAGGTGTGTATCTTCAGGAAATACAAGATTGTTCAATAAGTGCTTTTTTTGTTGTTTGTTTGCTTTTTCTTTCTCGTTTTTATAATTGCCGTCAGTTGCGATTGCCAAGAATGTGGTCTTGTGTACGTTTCCTTGGCCTGCGAGGACGGCACTGGGCTCCTAAGCAGAAGCAAGGATGAAGACTTAACTACCGTCTCAGAGGCTGGAAAATGCCTGAACATTCACTTGATAGATTAAGTTGATACTGGAATTGCCTCATGCCAGGGCTGAATCTTAGTGACTCAAATATAAACATTATGTAAAACACAACATGCTACAATAATATTTGTGAAAGAAGCAGGAGAAAGCTTACTGCCAAAGTGGCAGCAGCAAGGAAGTTTGACAGTTTCTTTTTATGGTCAAAAGCTGGGGGAGTGGGAGGAAAAGCTAAGCAAGCGAGCAGAAGTCCTCTCTGACAAGGCAGTGTGTGTCATGCACTGCTCTGCTTTGTGTCTGGGTGAGTTCATGACAAAACTTGTACCTGCTGGGGGTGAGGAAGTAAACTTAGTAAGCAGCAGCTGTTCAGAGAAGGACCGGGGTGCTGTGGGTCTGCGGGGAGGAGGGGAGCTCACTAGGTGAAGGCAGGCCGCCTGAGTTGGGGTGTTGTGTGACAGCTACGTTGTTCAAAGCCGAAGTGTAGGGTACAGGTAGTGGTTCCACACTGTGCTGTTAAGACAACTGAAGTATTTCAAGATATGGGCTGATTGGGCAGGATCTGGAGAGTAGCAACTCCAGGGTATTCTCTTACAGGATCTTTTCTCTGTTCCCGATGTTGTTTGTGTTCATCTGAAAAGCACTGAGAGGATTCTAGATAACTTTCTGTTGTGTAAAAAAGAAGCTGCAAGTAAAGAAGAATAAACTGTTCTCTCTGTTTGCAGGATAGAGCAGAGAAGGGGCTTTGGCTACAGCGAGATTTAGGTTAAACAGGAGAAACCTGCGCTTAGACAGTCTAAGCTTTGAAATGCCGACTCTGTTCCCTGGGCGGAGAGGACAGCATGCTATGTCACCCTGGGGTGATACTTTAAGTATATACGCATGCAAAACTTGCTGCTCTAGTACGATTATTAAGGCAGCATAGCAGCAGCTGTGACATGAAGTGCCTCTCTCACAAGTGCTGTATAGGATCTGTGTGTTGCAGCCAGGCAGGGTCGTGTCGAGTTTGTGTGTGCACCTCTGGGTGGTTCTGCTTTCCCTTTTCTCTTTTACCTCTGCCACGGGGGGTGCGCAACCTTGAGAATGGCACTCCCAAACAGATCCAAAAATGTGTTCTCCTACACTTTTTTGTTTTGTTTTTCATTTAGGTTGCTGTTTGAACAGCAACCTATTATAATAGGTGCCTCTCAAGGATGCATCACTGGTGTGCAGAAAGTCGTGTAATATTTAAAAGGTCATCTGCCAGACAGTAAGTAGATGAGAAAGTTTTCTGCAGTTTTCCGGGGATTTTTCCTTCTTTTAAACAGAGAAGGACTGACCTATTCCATAACCACTGCACAACAGTTCTTTTCCTTTAGGGCAATTTAAGAACCTTTTTTTCGGGTCTGTAGCAGGGTGGAGCTGGCTTCTCTGAATAATAAGCACAGTAAATTAAACAGCTCTATCCCACTAAAAGCAAGCGCTGAGTTTTCTTGGTACTTTCTGGCACTTGACCATTTGGGAAAGAAAAAGGGAAGATGGCAAGTAGAGAGGAGAAAGGGAACTTTTTATCTGCAAGCAAAAACAAAAAAAGCACATGTACACAAAACTTTATTTCTTGTCCAAAGTTGCTGTTGCCTCCCTCAGTGGGTTCTTCCAGGACGTGCCTGACTCTAAGGATCCATTAGCTCTCTGCTCTCTATCATCCTTTAGTGCTTCCCCCACTGTACAGTCCAATGCTTGTGGGCTTCCATTAGGTGTTGCAAGATATCTGCAGTCGGTTCCGAGGCAGTCCTAATGTTAAAATATCCAGGATTGCCTAGCAGGAGCAGGATTGAGGGATGCAAGGAGCTGCCCCAGCTTTTCTGTTAGCCTTTCTACCTTTTGGATAGGACAAGTCCACAGATCCTTCTCAGATATCAAAAGACACAAATACTTTCTATGCCTCTTCTTTCCACCACATACTCTTCCTTTCCAACAACTTAGAAGAAATCAGGAATAGGAGATCAGCCTTGTTTCCCGGACCAGACAGCACCATGAGTTGCTTGGTTGGGAGTGTACCAGGAACAATAGCTGTGTACATGCTACTGGGGTGAGAAAGCAGGCAGGGAAATATTTCAGACGTTTCTGGGGTCTTGGAGGTTTCTGGTCTCGGGGACCGGAACTTGGAACTGCAATTAGAGGCTGTTGGGAGCAGGCAGGGGTTCAGGATTTTGCTGCTGGGTCATGATTTATATCAGTGCAGCTAACATGGAATCTCCTAAGTCAGGTACTGGCACGCTACTTCCTATGTTCACGTGCTATTTGATTTAACTTCAGTAACCACAGGCAGGAATTTTGTTGTCAGGACTCAAAAAATCAATTGGTAGGCTTTACAAGAAATGCTTTCTTTTGCTGACCAGCATGAGATACTTACTTGACTTATGGAAAGTGAATGAAGCTGCTGTGCATTTGTTAGAATAATAATCTTTGTTTGTTACATGATGTGACCAGTTAAAAATACAATTTTATACATGTAAAGCAGTGTATATCCATGTTGAAAAATCAGTTTCTGAAACATTAAATCATTTTTACTTCTTTCTTAACAGTTCTGTTCAGGCATCTATTCATTAAAAGGTCAAGATGACCTCTTTTTCTCTTTGAAGAGGGCTATACGCACACTTACATTGAATGATACTTAAGATCTTATCTGAGATACATTTAAGTAACTTTGTTATGGTCAGACGTTTTTCTTTCTTGGCTCCTAAACATGAAGCTATATTATATTTATACTAGGAAAATAGAACAAGCATCTGTATGTATGTGAATCAGAGAGATGATAGGGTTACATACGAAAATATTAAATGTGACTAGTTATACATGCACATTATTGCAGTCTTCCAACTCAGGATGTGGCTGTAGACAAATGTCAAAGCTGCAAACACCACTACAGCTGAAAGTAGGGCAGTCCAGAGGAAAAGATCTTTTTTTGTTGTTGTGTTCTGTGTGTTATATTGACAGAAACACAAAGGATGTTTGACAATATGTGACAAAATATCTTAAGATTGAATGGCCTGCAGGCAAGGATAAATGTCCCCTCAAGGGAGAAAATGAGGCATGATGAGGATTTTTCCATTGTCAGTTTTATATGTAGCTTGCCAAAAGCTCTTTACAGGAGGTAGGATTTTTCATTTTTGTACATTCTTAAGATGATAAAAAATATCAAAAGAATATATTATTCATTTAGCCCTTATCTTTTATTATAAACAAAGTCTTTTTTTTAAACCCTACAGTTTAACTGCAGATTTTTCTAGAAACAATAAAAAGGATTAGTGCTTAGGATTAGGACTGTTGTTGATCAGAAGAGAACTACATGTACTCCTTAGTGTTGTGCAGCTTTGATTGCATTTCTCTTGTTCGTATTCCTGTATTGCTCGGATACACATTCAAAAATAGATGTTCAAGGGTAGTTTGGCACCTGCCTGTTTTCGCTACATTCAGGTACAGTGAGTGTATGCAGTCAGTTTGTGTTTGAAGAGTTGTTCCCCTGATATTAGTGACATTTGAGTCTTTCCAGGTTGAGCCGAAGGGGTAGGATTGGTGTATTTGCAATGCAAAGGACACAGCAGTGCCGTGGCCGCCAAGCGGGGTGATGTGTGTGAAGGATCAATTAGTGCGTGCACGGGCTCTGACGGCATTGTGCGAGCGGCCAGGCTACTTGGAGAGCGGCCAGGTGGCAACCCTGCTTCAGAGCATAGCTGAACTTTTGCTTGCTTCCAGCTGTTTTTATTCCATTCCTACCCAGACTGCAAAAAGCAGAGGCGAATTAAAGTGGAATGATGAGTTCTTTTGAAGCCAAAGAAAGCTATGCTTGAGCAGCTCCTGCACTTTGGCTACTTTATTTTTAATTGGGAGTTTGTCCAAGATGCCCCAAGTTCAAACAGGGATCACTGCTGTGCAACACAAAGCAGCATAGTGTCTCTTTAGGACTTGGGATGTATAATGAGAGTACTGAGCATGCTTACTTGGGTACTATTTTAAAATACCATGTAATTATAAATAACTGACAATAGACAGCTCCCCCGCTCCCATACTGTGCCCAGGAAAAGTTTGAATGAATAGGCTTTTTTGTTTGTTTGTTTGTGGTTTTTTTTTTGTTTGTTTGTCTGATCAAATTCTAAATCTTAAATCCATAGGGTTGGTGGAGTTAATCCGTAAGGTTGATGTCTTTGGGCATCCTGAACCTTTTGAGCCCTAGTGAGACTTTTCTGACAGGGCTTCCAGCTGTGGCATGTGGGAAGGTATGGCTCCAGAAGCAGCACAGGTGCAGAGCCATGTTTGGTTCGTTGATTAGAACAACCACTTTCTAGCTGTGTTTGGAAATAAATAGGAAGCTAATAAAAGCATTTAGCGTAATACTGACTGCTGACCTCCCACCTCTAGGTATTAGAGTTCCTCAGCCAGGCCCCAGGTGTTGAACAGGCACTTGGAAGTGTTCCCTCCAGTGGACATCACTATTTATAGCTGCTTCTGAGCAGGGAGCTTTCTAGCAGGAGGAATGCTCATCTCTAATATAGGAAAATTTTGACTTTCTTAATGAGATATTTTAAAGGAGCCAATTTGGATGACAGCAGGCTGGTCAGGAGTCCCATTATTGCTATGCTTTTCTTTTGGTTAGGTAGTTCTGTCCTTTTCTTTTTGTATACTTATCAGATTGCTTATGAAGTAACTATTTTTGGATTCTTAAATTCTAGACCTGTTGCCTTGATTACAAAGGACAAATAAATACTTTTAATCTCTATTTTTTTTCCTGCTTTGGCGATATCAGTCTTACATTTTATGCAAGGCTGTTTCCCTTCTAATTTAGCATTACCATAGAGAGAGAGAGAAAAGAGTTTTTATATGTAGATCTGTCATGTTCAGTTTATTTTTCATTTTAAACTAAGTTATTCAGCTTTCTTTTTCTCATTATTTCTAACCTGTGATCATTTTAAGTATGGCTCAACTTAGGGTTCTCTGCTCTTACCCTGAGCACTTCAGGTATGTGATCTTGTGCTACTTCAAAAACAGAAAACTTTCTTCCATAAGAATCTCAGCTTTCAAATAATTGGGTGACTCTGAGATTACTTTTTTTTTCCTCTTAAAATGAAAGACTATGATAAATAGTTGGCACCATTCAATGTATTGCAGAGTATTAAAACAGAGTAGATAAAAGAATTGCTGAAAATTTCTACACTGGCTTGTAAGTAACCAAGTAATTGTTTTATTGGATCAATCATATAGCTAAATCTGTAATGCTGATTGAGCAAGTCTTCAGTTACATCAGTCATCTGATGATGATTAGCATTAATAAACAGAATAATTATGATAATGACAGAAATTTACTGTGTTTTGGAATGCTGTACTAATTTTTTTTTCCTTCTGTGGGGGTGGAAGGTAGGCTGTGATGAAAGATATGCCCTTTCCCCTCATTAGTTTCTTAAAAACACAAAGAAAGCAATGTACCGAGAGTCAAATTCTGGGACTGCTAAAGTCGACATTGATGGCAGTAGCACTAAAATTTCACCTAGCATTTATTTAAAGTGTTTGTATTTCTTTTTCCTGCAGTAGTTCAAACAGGTCTTGTGAATCTTTGAAGTGCTGTCTCTATGCTTTCACAGCTAGTGAAAAGCTTGTATTGGAACAAAGTGGATTTTTCAGTGACTTAATCTGTCCCATAGCCTTATAACAAGATTATGGTTTATGCTGATTTGTTGCAACAGCACTGGTATATCCAGTATTTCCAATAGCAAAACGCTAATCCTAAAGAAATAAACCCGTCTTCTTGCTGGAAGGCATGAGAGAATAGGGGGATGGGAGTCTGCTCTTCTGGTAGGTAATTTAGTAGGTGATAGTTTGAGTAAAGCATCAGCTGGATTGAAGCAATCTGATTATATCTGGCTTTTGAAGAGGGATTGTGGATTGCAGAAGCCAAGCCTTGTCTCCTTTCTCTTGATTCTGAAATATTTAATGCTCCTCCTAAGCAAAGTTTAATTACAGTATGGTGGGGCTGCAAGTTTTTTAAAAATATGCATGAAGTACTGCAGGTATTGATACTCAGTAGTCTGAGGGTGATGCTGCCCTTGCCTCTTGCCTGCTGAACCTGTAGGGTCAGGGAACAACCTGGATGCCCTGCTGGGGCAAACTGGCCAGCTGTGGCTGCCAACAATTGTGCCCCTGTCACAGGGGAAGGTGTACGGAGGGGCTTCACCTAAGATAAAACTTTTCTTGTAACTGCGTCTTGTCTGGCTCTTTTCTGAAGCTTCAAAAGAACTTCAGGAAGAGGCTGCACCTCTTTCTTCCTATAGAGGAGTGTTGCTTTGTGGTATCTGTTTCACTTGATACTGTGTTGTGGTTATTGAAGCCAGGTTGATCCGAAATTAGCAAAAATAATAGGATTCCTTTTTTGAACTGTACTCGGCCCTGCCATGGGCACCCTCTATCAGGGAAGACTTTCACGCTCTCTAACTCTGATCCAGAAGAATTATGTTATGTTTTGGCATCACTGATCAGAGGAAGCAGTTAGTACAATCCGGTTTGTGCAGCCCTTTCACTTGTCTCAACTCGTTGCCTTCCTGTGAGTTAGCTTACTGCTCTTTCAGTTGGCCTGCCACATAGAGATGCTATACAAATACAATATTAAAGCTTTATTGTCTTTGCTGAATCTGTATTCTGTATTACAGTTCTTACATATTCTATACATATATAAAATACATATATATGTATTCTATGTTACAATTTTCTCCTACTATGAGAAAAGTGTGTTTTTCTGGTAACGGATCTTGCTGCAAAAGAGCAGTTTCAGTTAGTCTCACTTCGGGCTTGATTGGGTTGGATGATGCCACTGGGTGTGTTTCCTACGTGACTTCTGCAATGAAGTACCAAAAGACTAGTGGAAACCTCTTGGTGAGTTTGTGAGACATAACCTGAGCTGTTTTAGGTGCCTGGGCTTTCTTGTGGTTCAAGATATTCCCATGGTTTAGAATTGCAGTCTTGTTAAAAAGAAAAAAGAAAAAAGAAAAAAAATCCACAGTTCTGAAGTTCAGCTGTTTGGATCTTAATTTTAGAGGCAGCATTCAAGATTTTCAATTTACTTTTACCTGATCTTCCCTGCTTTAGTTGTCACTTTTTTTCCCCTGCTTTTGACAGAAGAATGGAGAATATGAATCTTTTTAACTTCAAAATAACTATGAATCCTTACCCTGTCAGGGGAACCCTTTCACCTAGTGAAAGATGTAATGTCTATTCAGTTGATGAAACTTCAAATCAAAGTTATTTTGGATTATGTCTGAAGAGAAGGAAGCTTTACAGGAATTTGAATTATGATAGAAATACTGGTTGATCCAGATAATAGGAATCAATCAAATAAATGAATATGCTCTTGGAATGGAGCAATTTCATGGAAAAATGTACTTAAAACTACTTAGAAAATTTGTTGAGAAGGATGAAGGAAAACTGAAAGGTGAGGTTGATTGCTAACAGTCCTAGATAAAGCCAGAATTTCTATTCCAGATCCTTATGTTGCTGTGTAGCTAGGCACAGAGTTCTTTAGTCTCATCTACTGTGCTCAAAAACAGTCAGATGAGATCACTGTCAGTCTTTCCTAATGAATTGGTCTACTTTTAAATTAAAAATTTAGTATAATGCATTTTATGGGCCTGAGATTATTAAATTTTAAAGAGTTTTCCTTTTCCTTTTTTTTTAAATTGCTCCTAGAAACTACAATATTTACCTTTTTAGTTCACTGACAGTCCATATTCCAATTTTTGCATGATATAGAATCACACAGAATCACAGAATATACTTTCCATTCAAATTGTTTTGCTATTCTTTAAATAAAGTTTGTTTGATCAAATGGATAATTTCTTTTATTATTTTCTTTTTGTCTGTATAGAATGACAAAATGAGACTGGTAACATAAGAGAGTCTTTCAGAGCAGGTTTTTCTTCTGTGGTATTAGTGTTCTCCACAATTGCATGCCCTTTTTACTTCTCTCTTCTTAGATGTTTTATGCAACCATAACTCTTCTAAGAATCTGTTCAGTCCATGACCTCCCTCCCTCCCTCTCAGATTTTCAATCCTTTTATTCCCAGTATTTGCTTATGTTGCCACAGGTGGTGTGAGGTTTTTTTCACTCCTTTAAGAAACTTTTAAACTTAACCTCATTCAAATCCCCCTCACTACTTCAGAATGGAAAATTCAGATACTATTTTCATCCTATTGAATTTTATCTCTGACCTTTGTTATAGACCAGTGTAAGTTTTACTTTGGAAGTAGTAGTAGTTCTGGCAGGCTGAACAGCTCATTGCAACCAAACCAAATTGTCATTAGTAACCAAAACTACAATATCAAAAGCTCGAAACTCCCCACCACCACCACTAAATAAATGTTGAATTAGGCTATCTTTTACTCTTTGACGTCCACTGAAGTATGCCTCTGTAGGTAGATACCCAAGGGATAATCCGGAATATTATGCAGCATGGAGATTAATCAGTGTGATTCCTCTCTTCACCCTCCTTCAAGGTTCAGATAAAGTTAATTGTCATGAGAGCTAAGTTGGTGAGCAGGTTGTGTGAGCTAAAAGCTTTTTTTTTTTTTTTTTTTTTTTTTTTTAAAAATCCATTTTCCTTGTTTGAATATTTAGGTTGAAGGAGTTTGTCTTTCTTCCCTCAAAATGTTAACTCCAAACTCAGCATTGTACAGGAAGAAAGTTTAAGTATTGGTAACGTAATCGGTAGGAGAAGAAGCACCTGTTCTGCCAGGGAAGTGTTGCTATGGTAATATAACTGAGTGCTGGAAGTGAAAGATTAAGCATCATGGTAGGTCAAAAGTTGGGTGGGTGCAGTAGTCCAGGTTCAGTTTATCTGCAGTGGCATAACCATTAGATATCCTATAGCATGGCCTGTGGCCATAACCATTTGATAGCTATAGATGAGGTCAATGTTTTTAAAGAAAAAAGATCATTTGCTCATTTGTTTGACTTTTCCCCTTGATAACAATTACTCAAGTGCTTTCAGATGGTTGTGTGTGTCAGCGCTGAAGGTATTTGATTGATGATATAGCAGGTTCATCTTCTACTGAGTTGTTCCATACTCATGGTTTTGTTTTTCCCCAATTGTATGTCTTAAAGAAAGAAAAGATTATTTAGGAACACACAGTCTTGCCTTCCAAGTGAAGGAATTCATAGATCCATTCATACTATCCTTTGAATTTAGACTCTAATGCTAAGATTAGATGCTAGGCCTCAAAGATACTGGAAAATTGACTACCTGGAATTCTGTTCTGGCCCCCATGCTGTTTGTTTGTGTCTGTTTTCAAAGAATCTCTGTTCTTACTAACATAAAAGCAACTATACCTAGTGCATTTTTTTTAATGCTAGCAATTTTTCTGTGACTGTTTACATCACACGAGACTAAACTGAAGTAAACAGTGAAAAATCTGTGATACAGCCTGGCATAGACAAGGCCTTGATCGTTTTGCGTGTTTGTTTTGCATGGAGCAAGGACTTGCTGTCTGTCATCTTCTGTGGACAGTTATGCATGCTTTTCAGGAGATCAGAAACCCAAACATTGGATAAGAAATGAATAAGTAGTGAAGTACTGGGCGCTGTTTGAACAGTATGTAAAGGGTGAACCCACTGGTGAAAGGAAACACAGATTCCCAGATGAGAATGGTCCTGAGTTATGATGGATTTTCTTTAAAGACAAAAGGATGCTGTGGTACGCAGCCTGGTTTTAAGACCTTGAGATACGTGAAGCCTACCTTGAAAAGGCTGCTGTTATTCCTTATGCTCCCAGACTTCTCTTTGCCAAGAAGGCTAAAACTAGTGTGAATAATGTCTGCAGTTAGTAGGTTTTCCCTACTCACAGTTGGGGGTTCCTGATCTGTGCTTGGTCTCTTGAACTGCTCTGTCTTGATAGTGCTAGGCCCTCTACTTCCCATTTTTAAAAGGGGGAACCCTGTGCTTTTATGCCTTGGCTTCAGCTGTTACCTGCTGTGAATCTTTCAGTAAGTTTAAAAGAAACTAAATTCCTCTTAAAATGTTACCTCTTCTGGGAACTATGTGACTAGCAAATGTTTACAGAAATATATGTTGGTATTTTCAAAAATGAGGCAGCTTTTTTTTTTAGTTGACTCATGTACAGTGTTGCAGATTACTTCTTTTGGAGTAGAAAAGCAAAGCTGGCATTTGAGCTTGTGAGAGCATCGTGACCTGTCTCTGACCTAAAACATCTCTTTGCACTGAGCAGTGAATTCTATATTACTCTCAGGAGCCTTTGTGGTGGGATCCTATTTTTTCCCTTTAAACAAAGGACTGTAACTTCGTTTCATACTAGCTGTGGCTGTGCTTTATTTTTCATGATACTATAGGATACTGTTAGGGTATATGTTAATACATGGCTTGTTTGGCCTTTGTGAAGGGAAAGGATTGCTACTCTTTGTCCATTGCAGCAGATACCATGTGGAAAAGCTGCTGCCATGCTGTATTAGCATGATTAGTAAAATAAGAATTTCAGTTCCCCCCCCCCCCAATTTCTAAGCATTTCGCTTTCTCTTGCCTTCCCAGTTACAAAATAAACCTTGGTTACTAGTCCTCCCTTGTAACATTAGCCATATGTTGACAGTTCTTCGGAGTTAGTTCACAGCAGGCATGCTTACCTAACCAGGCAGCTACATCTTTTTGCTGTTCCAGAAATTAACTTTCTGGTTCTAGCAAATGTTAGTACAAGCGTGAATGGAAACAAGTTGAAGTGAGTCATTCGTGTATGTTAATGGAAAAAAAAAATCTTTTTTTCCTTTTATTCTCCATGTTAATGTCCGCTAATTATGGGTCCTTATGTAGCCAGCTACTGTTCAATTAAGCCCTGAATGTCCTAGAACCAGCTCATGCTATTAGTCTTTTTTCCTTTTGTATTTTAATTTCAGTATTGGTACTGAAGCTTGGATCTGTTTCTTACAAAAAACAAAGCATCTGTCAGAGAGGAGAGATACTTTTTTTTTTTTTTTTTGATAGGATTTTTGTTTGTGTGTTCCAAATAACCTTATTTACTTACCTGCGACTCCAGAAGCCACCTGCGTCTCAGGGTGCTGGAAGAGGTTGAGAGTGCTGGAGAATACATAAGACATTGAGAAGGCATTTTTATAGGTATCTGGCTGACTGCCCACTAAAATGATTTTAATGCTGCTGAGATTTTCCTCTATAATAACATGTTAGGAGCCTGTAGAACCTTAGATGGAATAATTAAAGCCCACCACCTACTTAACTGGCCAAAGCAGGCTTGGGGACACACTTCACTGTAAAGCATCTGTTACCTGGATGCAGATTTAATTCAGACTTACTGAAAACACATGGCACAAAATCTGGATGAGTTCTCCCTGCGGTTTAGCGGGCATCTTCGTTACCATCTATTTCACAAAAGCAATCTTCAGTTTCTTGTGAGGTCTTAACTCTTTTTATTTGTAAACCTTTTCATTCCTGGAAGAGCAAATTCTGCATGCTTGAGCTAATGTGCAAGGGACAGCCATAAGCTTGTGCTATAATCTTGTATGATTAATGAGGTGAGAGAAGTGTCTCCTTAACCATCTTCCTGGCACGAGGAGATGGTCTCTAGCTCATCTGGCTTGTTAAAGTGGTGTCTGTTATGTTGCAAGAACCCCGAATGCAGCGGCGGCTTTTTCTTTGGCTTGCTCTTTACCTGCTATTTAAATGTCTCCAGACACAAGCTTATGTTCTAAGGCAGTGATGCAAACTCTTAGCCAAGATGACAAAATGTGTGACATTATAAAATGTTTATGTTCCTGTAGATTGCTGCTTATTTTTAGCAGTGTTGTTTGTGTGAGTGAATGAGTCATGATGTTCTCCATGTTTTGCAGTAACTTGAATGTCAGTTTCTCAATACTAGAATGAAAAACTCAAAAAAATCTTTTTTGTTTCATTATTTTTCTTTAGTGGTTGGTGCTGAAAAGTCACTGCTATCTTGTGCAAACCAGAATATGTGGAAATTCCAGGATTTTTGTTTTGTGGAACTTAGTGGGCCAAGCTTTAATTGTTAACCCAAAAGGAGGCAAAAAGGAGATGGAAGTGCTTAGACTTTCCAAAATTGGAATGCTCTTAGGTTCTACTTCTGAGGCTTTGCCATAGACACTTGGAAATTGTGAAATGTCAAACTATATAAAAGTGCCCATCTTTAGGAAGTAAATAGTAGCAATAACTTAGAGGAAGGTCAGTGCATGCTTCAAAAGAAGCATACTGTAATGTGTGCTCCAATATGCCATATATAAACTCAGTCCCTGCACATAGCCAACTACTGTTTTCTCATCTGATTCTGAAAACTGCAAATAATAACAGGAATTCACATCTGAACTCGTAGACTGAGAGAGCCTGCCCCTAGTCTTGCTATGATTTTTAACTGTTAATCTGAGACTGGAGTTTTTACAATGGTAGAGCTGAGATTTGGCAAATGTGAGTGATTGTATTTTGGAATGGGAAAGAGGTGTTAAAGAAGTATTGGCATTTAATGAAAGTAGTATTTAATAAGCATGGGACTATGGATTAAGCAATTACCTTTTGTTAACTTTATCAATGTGTGAAGAATTTTATTTTTGGGGTCAACATTCCCTCTGTAACTGCCTCTGAACAATGATGTAGGTTTTGCAATATTTGTAGTTTTTAGAAATTATATGGAAAGGGAGCTTTGCCAATCAAATAACTAAACTAAATGAATATGTGAACAGCTGTTACGGTGCCGCTTCAATGATGCGTGATGAAATAGCCCAACTACCGATCTCTGTTGCAGTGTTTATAGGATGACAGCTTGTGTAGGAATACACCGGTTAACTTCGGTTCAGAGGTGTGATACTTTTATTGTAAGTCACGGTTGGGTGTTGATTTACTTGTTGCTAGCGAATCGTGGGTTTCTTGGTCTCAGACTTTATTATGAATAAACTTGACTCACAGTTTGGAAAGAAGTAGACAACTTGGAAAGGGGTGGGAAAGTGCATGTGATAATTCGTTGCTTCTCTGGCTTTTATTTGGGGGCTCAAGTACTTGCCTGTAGATTCTTTGTAGTGGTTTAATTATTTCAGGCATCTGGGGTAGGAAAGAGAGGGCAAGAAGGTGCAACTAATTCATATTTGACCATAACAGACAAAATTGTTACTAAAGATGAGTGTCCTGTGTTCTCTGTTTTCTCATGGCGTTTGATCTTTATGTAAGCAGTAGTGTAGGAGTATGTGAGGTGAGAACGGAGTTGCATAGTTTGTGTATTTGAAGCCTGCTGACTTCTCTCCCACATAGTTAAAATGTGATTAATGAAAGGCTTGCATAACTCGCGTTACTGAAACGGGAAGAAAATCAGATTGGATGTGTGTGTGGCTGTTTGCAAGGTATAGTCAGCTGAGAAATGTGGAGAGGGCTAAACATTGGGTGTGTTGGGCCAGGAGCTGAGTGGTATAACTGGGGTCAGAGATGTTTCCTGCCTGACAGATTCCTCTCTCTGTGAGAGAGTCAACTAACAAGGAGCATCTTCCTATTAAGCAACCTCAGGAATTTGCTTCACCCACGGTAGGAAAGATCAGAACTACGTACTGCAGACCTGTCTACTGTGAAGGAGTCGGGGAGACCTTAAATTCCAAGTTGCATCCTCTCCATCTTCTTTCCTCTCCTCAAACTTCTGTGATGCAGTATGAAGCTCATTTCCTATTTAATGAGTTTGAGCAAATAGTTGGTGTAACAAGAACTGTGGTTTCCAAAGTTCTATTTAAAAACTGCAGCTACTTCCAGCTGCAGGCTTAATTATGTAGTCACTCTTGGGCCTGCCTTAATGATATCTTTTTACATGTACATGTCCCACCCAATTTTAACAGAGTAGCTGCTTAAACAGTTGATGGCATATGAACTGTGACTGGAAGCATCTTTTCATAATGAACGTCTTTATTTTACTGAGAAATTTTCTGAGACTTTTCGAGGGTGACCTATACTATAATTATTTCCCTGCAATCTTGGACATAAAGTTCAGCCTTTATTTAGGTAATGTTCTGAAATTATAACTTCAAATTGTACAGCATAAAAAAAAAGCACATTGGAGATGCTCTATATTTTCTTCAAAATTTGTTTACCATTGTCAGTGAAACTAGTAAAGCACTAGATCATCGCTTAGGTATCATTGGTCTGTTTTTGTTTTGAGATGGAATAATTACTTGTTGCCATGATTTATAGAAAGCAGAAGTGTAACATTCTGAACTGAAATAGGAGTTTCCCTTAACACCATATATTATTATTATAGTGTTTTCCCTCGATATTGTAAAGAAGCTTGTTGTAGCAAGCTGAAGAGAATTTTTAAGCATTATTAGGAGTTGTCTTGTGAGCAGAGAGAACAGAAGATGCTCAAAGGCAGATGCTTTGGTAAAATTTAGCAGGTGCATGACACTTCTACCAAATAATTTATTCCCTTTCAACATGTGAACGGGATTGAAGAGCTTTCCTGTGTTGTATAGCAATTTTGCTACTCCACCCTAGGCTTTCTGAGGTCCCTTTTCCCATGCTCTTAGCATACTATGAGTCCAGGTGTGGTGCTATCAGGAAGCAGGAACTAATATTAAACAGACTGTCTTCCTTAATAGGATGCCAAGGAACATGTTCCAGGTAGCATTCAGAAACCAGTGCTTGAAATGTCACATTTGCTTGGAAGCTACTGTCTGTGCTGTGAATAAGAAGGAAACCTGAAAATAGCATTGGTACTGGAGTACTGGTGAGCTCCTCTTTTTGAGTTTCCCCCCACTGTTTATAAACTAAAGCCAGACAGGTGGAAGACAGGAGCTCTTTCTGAGGTTTAACTGGCCATAGGACAGCAGACCAGGAAAGTCCATCTCTTGGAATCTGCAAGTTGGGATGAGTGTCTTCCTTTTCTAGACAGACAGAAGTTACTAGAGAGACTATCCAGAATTGTGTGGCCTGTGAATGTCAGAGCAGGTGGTCTTAATGGTTTCTTGTGATTTTAAAATCTAAGAATTCTCACACATACCAGTTGTTGTATTTTGAATTGTGTAGGAGGGTATTTTTTGGTAGAATGGGAGCATGAAATCAGGCAGGAATGGAGCATGTGGTAGCCAGTCTGTGCAATGGAAATGATTGCCCAGTATGGAAAAGAAAAAAAAAGGGGGGGGGGGGAGTATCTCTCCTTTTGCAGAGACGGAACAAGAAAAATATCTACTATCTAAAACTGAGAAAGTCTAATTCTTTCCTGAACTTAAGAGTATCATAGGGCAGTGAAGAGAATGTGCAATTTGTTGCCTTAGCTGAAAGGAATGGATTTTGTCCAAACTTGATTCTGGGGTAAATGACTTGCTTTATTTTTGGCTGTAATAGCAGAGGGTTGATGGTAAAGAGGAAAAATGAAATCTAAAGCTTCCGGTGTTTAGTGCCTAAGTGTTCCTGAATGTCTGTGTGACATGTGCATGTGTCTGCTCTAAAGACACCTTGAGAAAGACCCACAAAGTGTCAGGTATGCATTTTAAGCATGATCCACAAAGTTTCTGACAGCAGGGCATATCATAGCGGATTGCTGTTACTTCTTTACAACCCTGTTCAGTACACTTTTCTCAAACAGTGTATTCTGTAGAAAACAGTGCATCTCACATGGCTCTTGCAATTGCTGGAGAGCCAAGCAAAGTGCTTTGGTGGGTTGGGCATTACAACCAGTACATGTATTTAGGAAGGGCAAGGATACTTGCTGGAGATGTGGAGACCTGAGGATTTGACAGGGGCAGAGGATAAAAGGAGAGCTCTTGGGCAGTGTTTGGGATGGTTTTGGCAAACATCAGAGTACAAGAGAGGATATTGCGAAGATGAGTTGGACATGATCTGGGTTTCGGGGTTTTTTTTAGTTGAATTTATGTCAATCAAAGAAGAGTTTGCATGCTAAAGTTTTTGTTAAGTGTCATTTTGTTAAATGGATTAAGCTTACAGCTATAGGAATGACTGACTGAGTAGTGAGTGGGAGAAGGGTAAATTGACGGAGTTAAAATCTCTGTATCTGAAAGTATGATACCTAATTACTTACTAGCGATGAACAAGACTTGGCTTCAGATTGCTATAGGTTAGCATGATGCTGATCTTTTGGCATATGAAAATTCACTTTTGTCCTGATACCTTGCAAAACCTGATAGCTACTTTGTTTGTTCATAGCTTTCTTCTATCTAAAAATCAAAATAGCCATTGCTGAATAATCAGAATTACATTGCTGTGGTGCTTGTATTCAAGCATTGTTGTTTTGTTTTATTTGTTTTCTTTTTTCCTTTATTATTAAGTGCTCACATTACAGAGTGAATATTGTTCAGCATTAAAACTTGCTTAATTGCATTTTTAAATATCAAAATGTCTGGAAAAACGAGCAGTAATAGGAATAAATTCCTTACTGTGAAGTTTCCCTTATTATTCATGCAGTAAATATGATTTAAGAAAACTACATGTGTTTTGCAGGAGAAGCTGTAGAAGGCCTTCGAGAGAGCGATTATCTTCTGATTCATTCATGCCGACAGTGGACAACAATTACAGCTCACAGTCTGGAGGAAGGTCACTACGTCATAGGGCCAAAGATAGAAATCCCTGTACATTATGCAGGTAAAGCTATTGTTAACCTGAGAAGTTCAAAGAGAATGAATTGCCTACCAATTATGTTGATCACTTTATTTGACAGAGAGAAGCTAAGTGTCTGTCAGGTGACTGTGATTTAACTTTTTAATAATGTCATAAAGCATGAGAGACACTGACTTACTCTCAGAGCTACATATATCTCATTGGGCAGCACATTGACAGAACACATGGCTACACAAAAGGTCCTTTTAATTCCAGTATAACTAATTGCATGTATTTTTCATCTGTGATGTTGGTAACAAAAGTATGAAAGTTTGAAAATACGATAAAGCGTTCAGTCAAAGATTGAATGGATTTTCCATTTCTCTGCACACGTGAGTTGGAGGGCATTTTTTAATATTTCCGTGTTAAAAGTCAGAGACCATTCATGATAATACTGAAGCTGAGTATTAGCTACTGAGAGGCTAGTGCTTCTCTGTAATTTCTTGTCACTGACTTCCTTTTTGGATGATGCAGTGTTACTGTTGTTCCATATAGATACAGTGCAACTAATCAGTACTTATTATGCAATTTCAAATTAGTTTTACTTTCCGAAGAAATTATTCTAAATGATGTTTCCTACCACTTGATATTATTTTTCACAAATAAGAGACTATATTATAAGTGGGAAGTAGTTATCTAACTGCAGTAAGATACAAAAATTTACAGAGCTGGGAAGTGTTAGCTGAAGGAATCATCTGGAAAGAAATTGGACTTAGTACCATGCTTTTACTCACTTTTTGATATAGCCAATTTTTAAATGAGTAATTTAGTAATCTATTATTAGCTCTTACTATCTCATTTAAAATGTTGGTATAGTAAGAAAGTGCTTAGTTGCATAAGAGCCAACTGAAATTTTTAGATTTAACCACATCAGTGCTGTAGCTGCAGTGATGCATCATGTTTCAGTGACAGAACTTACTTCAGTTGCCTTGTTATGTACCATTTCTCCTTAGCATTGACTTCTGAAAGGTTGATTCGTTTAAAGCCATGTTTAAAAGCTTCACACTCATGGCATGTAGTGTCCTAACGTACGTTTCATTAAAAACTTCTGAATTTAACTTTCCTATTATAAACAACTTCTAGTGCTTAAGTTTAGTAACAGCTTTCTTTTTTTTCCTTCTTTTTCTACCTCCTGACTGCTTAAGCTTCAGATAAGTACCTCACTTTCTATAAAGTGTATGGCACAGGTCAAAATCCTCACCTGTGATTCCTGGAAGAAGGAGAACAGGAATTATTTGTGTGAAAGATGATCGGACTCTTGAACAAGAGTTTAGTCCGTCTTGGATCCTAGTTTGTGAAGAACTTGGAAAAAAAAGATCTGCTAAGCAGGCTTACCTGCTCTTCATTCTTCATTTATTTGTGGCTTATTTATGTAGATATTGGCAAAACAAAATCTAATCTCATTGGACTACCCCTAAGATGCACATTTTGCTTTCAAATAGCCTCCAGAAGGTTCTTTTCCATAAACCCCTCACTAATGAGACGAAAAGACAGGAAAATTCAGAAATTGCCATTTAGCAGGGATACTTGTTAAACGTATGATGGATTCTGACACTGCCAAAGAAGCTTCGCAAAAATGCTTAATGCTAGCTTGCAATATCAACCTGTGTGGTATTATTGTGTTACGGGTCTTAGAGTAACAAGAGAAGTGTGTGGGCATATGAAGGTTAGTTGTTAGAGCACTAAGGTCTAAATGTTAGCACCCACACACTAAATGTATTTAGAGACATCTTCCTTATCCTAAAGATAAATTTATGCTGCAGTTGACTGCCATACAGAGACTTTGAAGTTAACACTCAGTGAGCTTTACACACAGCTCTGCACTATGTGGTGTGCTGCTGAGTTACTGCTTTTGGGATCCAAAAGCTCTGCAGTATAGAGGCAGAGTTTAATGTAGCTCCTTAAAATGACTTATTAAGTTGGGTATTATCCTTGATGCAGTTATGCTTCTAGTTCTGGAACCAGCTTGGCTGTCTGCTCTGCTCTGCAGTAAGTTGGAGAAAGGCTGGAAGATGAGAGCGTTCTAGGATCATTGGTCTTCCTGAGGAGGAAGTGTTGTTTACTGGTGGGTAGGGTCTTCAGCTGGTGATAGCCTTGTGGGCTCACTGGTGCAGCCCCTTGTTTGCATGCAACAACTTTGTCTTTTACAAAAAACACAATTGAAGCAGTTGGCAGACTGCTTTTATGGGGTACAACCATTAAGTTTTTGGTTTTAGAGCAGGGATTTTATGTCCTTGTAAGAAAATAGTTCTAAATTGTATTGCTGTATAATTTTAGGGTTATACGACTCAGCTGATGCTGTGAGCTCAAGCTTCTGTTGAGTAAGACATGTAGTGTGAACACCCACTGTTTAAACTACCTACCAGAAAAATGCTCAGACGTTGAATGTAAAATGTCATTTAAAATGACTTTCCAAGCTTGTTTCTACTTTAACAGAGTAACTCTTTACTATCATCATTACCCTAGCAAAACTGTGATGTGGCGGACTGCAGAATGGTTTTAGTTGCAGTTATGGAGCAGAAAGGGAAGTTGAAAATAATTTCATTCTCCTGAGAGTGTGAATATAAGTACCACAAAGTCATCACTCACATATGTAAATACTACTATATAGTAAATCCTATTTAGCTACTTGCCAAATCAGGTTTTAGTGTGGTTATTAAACCTAAATATCAATAAAGCATTATTAAAGAAGGAAAAGGCTGTATTTCATTTAAACGAAATCTCCTTAATGGAACTTCTATGTTCTGCTGTCCTGCTGATGGTACTTTCCTGACTGGGAAGCTGCTATAGTCATTTGCTTTTGGGGATGCTTCGTGCTATTGTTGTCAAGAAACAGTCATGACAGCTGTTAATCTGAGCATTCCCTCTTGAATACTCTTTCCAGTCTGCTTCTCTTTAGAGTAAATGCTAAAGTTAATATAGCATCTAGTTCAATTTTCATGTAATTAAAACCAAATGGCTAATGTGTTTCCAGCTCCTAAAACAGAGGAGGTTTTCATGTGCATACAGAATGAAGACTAGATCAGAATTACTACCCTGGAAGTGTCCAGGCTTGGTATAGGAGAGCAGACTTCATGATAGTCCAAGATACACCATTATAGCTTGCAGATATTGCTGTGATTTCCTTTCTTTTGATACCTATAATTCACACTTGATGCTTAAAGAGAAAGCAGTTTAGACCTTGTTACAAGCTAGCTTTATATAGTTCCTGGTACTATGATGTTCCTAGTGCTAGATTAATACTCTAAACAAAAAATGTGTGCCATCTCTATTATCCAGCCGATGACAAATGTTACCACTGCTTTTGGCTTAGGCAGGGCTGTATATCTTCACCTTGGCAAATGCATAGTGTAGTAACCGCTGGAAAATAGTGATCTGAATTTGGAATACAGGAGGCATTTTGATATTTTGCATTAGACTTCACTATGATGCTTCTTGTCACAATGAATGCCTCTTTCTTCTATGCAGAGGAGGCTGTGGGGAAAGATTTGCAACACAGGTATTCACAACCACTTCTCAAATGTACACCTGCAAACTGAAAGTGATCTGAAGCCACTGCATGGAGGCTTGAATGCCATGGTCCTCAGATGTTGTCTGGCCCAAGTGTTATGTCTGTCCCAAGGGCTATGCAGCTCGAAATTACTAAAACAGTTTTGGGGGTTTTATCAGCTTAAGTCACAGATGTCTCCTGCTCTGAACCTCAGCTCTTCTGAGTCAGACTGATGTGCTATGGGCCACAGTTAGTTGTGTGTGTGGATTACTGCTTTGAGAGTTTATAGAATTGGATGTGGTTGCTTAAAACTTGCTGTATGGGAAAAGCAGTGCAGAAGGCTGTAGAATGAATTGCGTGTGTGTGTGCTCTCATGTGTCCAATGTAATCTTTTTGTGACAGGCCATGCTGTTGTTGATGAGTGTATGCAGTGGAAGAAAAACTTTCTGAGAGGAGTTGGAGGCGACTAGGTTATTTTGCTTAAAACATTCGCTAGCATATTCAATGAGATCATAAACCCCTAAAAGCAATCGTAAGGGTCTTGTTATCTCTGTTGTTGCAACTGACGGTCCATTTGCTGTTCTGTCCTATTTGCTACAGGGTTTTTCCTCCCTCTGAAAGCAAGAACTCCTTTCTTGAGGTTATGTTAAATCAAACAAAAATGCACACACAAAATTCCCATTTTTTAAGCTTCTAATCAGCTTTCTCCAGGTTTAAGAGGGAATTACCTTCTGCATCAGTGCTGCTATCTTTGGGTTCCTACAAGGTAGCTACTAAAGAAAATGCCTCTGTAAGAAATTAGAAAGTAACACCCTGTTCCAGGGTGTGCCACACTGTAATATATCCGGGGTGTTGGAAATACTCTTCCTGTGACCTCATGCCTCCCAGCCACAGAGTGAAGGTGTACAATTACTAACACGGAGCAATTGCTTGTCTGATTGCTTAACTAAGTATATTGATAGCTTTCCTAATGTCTTTTTAAATGAAGAAATATAAAACCTTGTGATGTGAACCTTTCCCAGGTGGGGCAGCTTGTGGGAATGAGTCAGATATCCCTTCTCTGATTTTAGAACTAGTGTACAATGAACATCCTACTGAAACCTGTTTCTACTGGTTTGATCTGTTAATCATGGAGCAGTGCCTGATAGGCCTGTTCCCTTATTGCATCCTGTTAACAGGGAGGAAGACGCTGTCTGCAGGTCTTCTCAAGAGTGAACTTGTCTTTTCAGTTGTGGCTCTGGAGATCCTGGAGGTTTTGCAACATGCAGCTTCAGAAGTTTCTCTCATATCTGGAGACATACCTGCCTCTAAGATGCAATTTTGAACTTCCAGCAGGTGTACTACTGCCTGCTCTGGGATAGTTAAAGCCTGGACACTAGGAATGTAGAGTACTGAAGTATGGTGCAAATTGGCCATCTCTTAGTTGTCTTGAGATGTTGACAGCGGCTACTGCTACCAAGTACCTGTCCTGAGTCTGTTTCATCCTTGATCTGGAAAAGCTTGAATTTGAATTTGATGATACTGGGCACTGCTAGCTGTTTACTAATACATTTGATCTTCTTTAGGTATGCTCTGTGGCTCTCTTCATGGCTTTGGAGGGAGGAGTGAAAATCAGATTAGTCTTTGATCGACAGTTTTATACTATCCGTTGCCGACTTGTATCACTTTGGGGGCAGGGGCACTTTCATGCCTAACTTCATTTTAGCCTTGTCCCTCCCTGAAGTCTGTAACTTAAATGTTGTCTACTCTCTGTGCTAGATAGTGTTGGGCCAGATGCCCTTTTACTGAGCTTTGCCTCACTAGAAATAGAAGATGGAGGCAGGGAAAGCTAAACCCATTCTTTTGTGTAACTGGAGTAGTACAGCTCTAATGTAGTAATTTTTAGGTTCAAAGAGGTGGGTGAGATCTGAAACAGGGAGGGACACTACTTAGGGGTATGGAGCTGATTTAGGTGATCCTTTCCAGCAAACAGATACACCACTCCCAGATATGAGACATGTTCTGCATTTGAATGTGTGTTTTGCTTTGAACTTAGCCTGGCAGTGAACTATCACATAGTTCTCCTGGAGCTCTTGTCCTATAAGTTGAATACAACTTCAGAGAACAGGGCCTGAATTCAGGCTTCTAAAAAAGGCAGGCTGTTGTGTGTGTGGTAGTGGTGGTGGGGAGTGTTAAATGATTAATGAATGCATGTCCTCAAAAGAAAAGCAAAACAAAAAACAACCCATACTTTTAACCCTGTGATACTCAAAGTTTTTCTCTTTCAAAAGACTCTGTTTGATAACCTGGAAAGAATTGCAGGTTTAAAAGCTTTTCTTTGCAGGTACCACTAATAAAGCATTGCCACTAGCATATGATCTTCAAACTTTTGAAAGAGAAATGACTTTTCTAACTCCAAATACTTGATTGTGTGAAATTGCCTCAGGATTGTCACCTTTTTCTCCCCAGAAGCAAATAGAAGAAAGAATATTTGCAGAGTGAGAGAGCACTTGCATTTGTGAGAAGTGCTTGGCTTTTTAGTTAACAAGAGAGACCAGTAATCTCCTGAAACACTTGTAATTCCCCGTGTAGAGTCATTCAATGTATTTTCTGTCAGGGAAATGATTAGATCTTAAAAGATATTTACCTGCTTGTTTCTTTGTTTAACTGCTCCCTTTTTCCTGCCAAACACTACATTTTTCTGTTCTAGGGAATCAAGACTGTAATCTAGCAACTGTTTTCATATTCTTGGGTTTTTCAAACCTCTCACTGAGAGGTAATGGATGAATTACTCTTCCATATGTGTATTGAAGTGAGGTAGGTTGGTTGGTTTGTTTGTTTTTCACATGGGCTTACCTTTAACAGCTGATACCAGTCTTCCCAATGTTCCCATCCATTTATGTTATTCCTTTGTTTCTCTGCCAATTCAAACTTTGGCAAATCTCTCCATTGACCTACAGTTCAATATTAAGTCGCAGCACTAAAATGCAAATACTGAAGACATATAGAAAACTGCTTTTGCTTCTGTGGGATGATGTTCTTCCAATTCCTTCACTTTTTTCCCACCATTACCCAGTTCCATGAAGCAGCAGCTTTTTACATAAGGTTAATGAAATATTTCTGCTTTGTCTGATACCCAGGATTGAAGCATTTCTCTTTTATTTCACATTTTGTTTTAGACCTTTTGAGGAACTCACATTTTTCTATTTGCTTGCTTACTCACTTGCTTCTTTTTTTGTTGTTGTTGCTGAATTGTAGTTTGTCCTGAGCTGAAAGAGTTTGCTCTGAGCGTATACTGTACTCGCTTTCTTGTATCATGCACTGACAGCTTCCCAGAATGCAAACTATGGATCAGAAATACCTTTTCTGTGTGGGGAGATGATTCAAATTTAGCTTCCAGTGAGACATCAGTGTGCAATTCTACATAAGGTTGTGCTGCTGAGAATGTCTTGCAGTACTCTCAATGTGGGATCTGTGGAGTTGGGGCAGACTTCTTGTGCAGTGTCCAGTTTCCTTAAAGTTACCATCCTCATATATTAGAATTAACAAACTGTGAGACTCCTTCTCTCTTTTTGTATGCATGTATGTACAGAAAAGTCTGTGAGAGAATTCTGGATTCTCTCACCCACAGAGTTTGTAGAATTTTCTTGACTTTCAGTTTGCTGGCTGAAACTATCGAAGTTCATATCCAGCCTTCTGTTAAAACTCCATTTAATTCTGTGTTAGTTCTCATTTGCCTTCCAGTCTTGATGGCTGGCCCAGTTCAAACATCCCAAATTGCTGTAGAATTTGCAGCTGTCAAAGGGTTGCTGCTCTTTGGCATAATCAGTATGGCAGGGTCAATTCACAGGATATTATTTTTGTAAGATTCTGCAATACAATCAGACTCTTCCACTACAACTGGCAAAGAGAGAATATCTGATTTTTTTTTTTCTATTTCACTTTTTAGCATGGAAGAGTTGGTGGTTTGTAGACACAAGTTGTAATATGAAATTTGATTTGTTTAATGGGATTTGCGTGGTGTTTTAAAGTGAACAAAAGCTGGTGTTTTTCAATACAGTCTCAGCAATGTACTCTGGAGAGGAGAAAGAGGTGCATGATTTTAGATACAGACATCTTGTTCTCCTATTTTGACTTCAGCATGAGTGTAATGTTACCCTTCTTTAGAAGGGGTAAGAAGACTTGCCTCAGCATTGCACTTCCTGTGTTCTCTGCCCTTTTATTTGGGAAGAGGGAAAGGAAGTAGGAGAAGAGAGTAAACCTTGTAGCTTTTATGACTGATGAACCAAAGTGTCAATTGTCCTTCTCATACTACCCTGGTTTTTCCTTGTTACTCTAGGTCTGCAAATTTACTACTTGCTGAAATTCAGCTATAATCTTACAATCATTCACCATAAAAACTTTTTTGAGATCTCTGTGGGCAGCAAAGAAGCTGACAGGAGATGTATCAGCTAGGAGAGAACTAGAGAGGTTTGTATGGAAGAAATTAACTGGGGAGGATGACTTTTTAAAAGATTACAGTTGAGGAAAGCAGCTAGGAAACTGTTTTCCTGAAGACTGGGAGATGGGCTAAATCACAAAGGATTTGCTCAGTGTTGCTTGAATGACTTTGCCTAGCTCTTGGCGGCTACAGTGCTCCACCATAGCGCTGTGAAGTAGTAACCATCATGTGAATGAGCCAGAAAGACTTAAGTGCTTGAGAGAAGGATCTAAAAGCTGCCTAACTTAACTACTGGGAAGGAAAAGGCTAATTTACTGTGGGAATTTGAGCAGTATTAGGGCTGCACATGAGGTTCCAGTCCAATCCCACATTTCTGGCCACTTGAGACTGCCCTAAGTACTTAGCTGAGAGGTAAACAGGAATAAGGCCCCTCCTTTCCCAAGAGGAAGATGTTCTCTTGTTCTGTGAGATATAACTTCAGGATTTAAAAGCTAGACGTACATGAACTCTACTGCACACCTAGCTGTTAAGCGCTTGCTGGTGAGGTTGGGATAGTGACCAGTGTTTCAATCGTTGCTTAGTTTCCATGCACAAAGCCAGAAGTGGAGATACATCCGTGAAGCAAAAGCCAACGTTTTCTGCAAAATGCTCCTTTTCTGGTTCCTGGTTGTGAGATAGGTGGAAGAATTGCCCATTTTTATGGATTGCCAGGAGAACTATGGATAAACTAAGCATGAAGCTGCTGTGCACTGTCCTATCTGAAGTGGATGTTTGGGCAGTTGGAAAACAGTACTGGCAAAAAACTTGAAGGCTAGTAGAAGCTCAGAGAGGGTCTCTTAGCCTGTAGACTGTAACTTGAAGTCTCTAACTTTAGTGTTTTCCTAATGTGGAAGTGGTGTATTTATATGTATGCATGCATGTTAGACACATGTATAAATGTGTATTTATGTATATATTTGTATACCTGTATTTGCGTATATATTTATATGTACATTTGATATACATCTAACATATATTTAAATTTACCTATAAATGCATGTGTATATACACATATAAATATATATGTTTAATATATATATTATATAATATATATTTTATATTAAAAATATATATTTTTTAATCTCATCTATCTGTCCTCAGAGCTGAACGTTGGTAGGAGAATAATAGAAGGTAATTGTAAAGATCGTGGTTGCTGTTTAATTGGCAAAAAATGTATGCCTGGTTTCTTATGCAAAATTTAAGGAAGAATTTTTACAAAATCTGTTTTAGTGGAACACAGGTGTATTTTTGGTTGATAATTCATACCGATAATATTTTTTTAATCTCTTAATTAACTCTGGTACATAAAGTTAAATTTTCTATTTTTGAATGAACAGTGTATCAGGTGCAAAAGAAAGCATGTGTGGCTTTGTGACTTTTATTAAAAATAAAGAAGAATATTAGAGCCAACAATTTGACTACTCTGTAATTTATACTCTTAATTGAACTGTAGTGCATGCTAGTAGCAGATACAGGTTGCTGCAGAAAAGTACTTTAAACCTTAAAATTTAGGGGATTTTGGTGTGATTTATTGCATATAGTTCCTCTTCTGCTTCATTTGGCTGTCTCTTCTGCTTTTAGTTTCAGGTTTTTTTTAGTGTCTTGAGTTCATCCCTTCTTTTACTCTTACTGAAGTTCTGATCTGGTCAGGGGTCTAAATCAGCATGGGAGTTTGAGAGGGAAGAAATTGCCATTGGCAGCCTAGGATTAGTCTTGGAAATCTGTTTTAGACTGACTGTGTCTGTTTTTGCGTCTCAGGATTGGACAGGGATCTGTTGTAACTGACCTAACATGGCAAATATGGCAAGAACTATAGATGCACCTTTTTTCCTTCTTTAAAAATATAGCCCAGCTAGTAGAAATCTGCAGGATTTTTGATATTTTCTATGTATTTTTATGGTGAGGTGGAACTGCAGAGAAATCTGTTGTGCAGGATGATGTCACCTTGTGAATTTTCGGATGCCCAAGCAGACATTTTTTCCCTGGAGCCAGTATTTGCTGTTCAAAACAACAGACGGGAAGTGTGGTAGGAATTCTTCGGTCAGCATTCTCCCCATGGAAACGAGAACACTTCGCGTCTGGGAACGAAAGCTGGACACGTCAGCGTCGCCTATTAAAGCAGCTGACGTCACGGGTGTCTTAAACATTGACTGAACTAGTGTAGCAGTCGATGCCAACAGGAAAATAAAACCATGCTATTTAAGCCATGTATAGCTGTTTAAATGGAGAATATAATTTGTGTGTTTAATTTAGCCTGTGATCCAAGACACAGGCTGTGTCAAGGAAAGACACTTCTGTGAGCTTTAATACTTCTAGGAGTGAAAAAACAGCTCTTTTTTTTTCTCTGTCACAAACTATTGTGCAGAGATTTGCTGTTCTCAGCTGGCAGAGATTAACTTGTTTTGGGGTGATGGGGCTGGGAGAGGGGAGGCACTGTTAACACGAATGCATTTTATTGAAAGTGAGTATGTTTAACTGGGCAGGAAAAATATGGGTATTTACCCTCTCATTCTGAAAGACCTGAGCTTTAAAGGGAAACAGAAGCTTGTTATCTTTATTTTCATCACAGCTCTATGTAGACAGTACTCTATTGCTTCCACTCATTCTCTTTACTGCAGATGAGAATCCAACTTTTCTTTTGAACCAGAATGTCCTCTTTGATCCCAAAGGCAGGCAGAGCAGGAGCAAAGGAGGAAACACAGCATACACGTACATGCCTCACGTAGTCTTTCATGGATGTCCTCAAACTAGGAACACTTGGCTAGTGAACCACCTGTCACAAGCTAAGACACTAACAGATGCTGCTGTCATCTTGGATGGTTGATACCCATGTAGAATAAGAAAGAAGTTCTTAAGTCTTGCTGCTGGTATGTTTTTGGGGGAGTCACCCTCACAGCACTCTGTTCAAATATTTGCCACTAGTTCAGCCTTTGCCAGTGCTGCCTGTATTGCAGTAGACAGGGAATAGCCAAGGCTGGCTGGCTGTGTTTGTACAACTGGAACAGTTCAGGTCGCAGTGTTCACCTGATCTCTCTTTCGGCATATGCGTGGACCTGCTCATCACGCCCTGCTTTTGTCACAATACCTGCACATACACACACACACACACAAAAGGAAGAGAAATAGATGATTAGGATGCACAAGCATGTCTGAAGATTTTGACCAAAATAATGGGAAGTGAGTTTGTCTTGTTCTGACAGAAGAATAGATTATTATTATTATTATTATTATTACATTAGTAATCTTTTGACTGTGGCCAAGTGTGTGTGAGATGCATACCTATGGGCAAGAAAGGTTGTTCGGCAGGAAGCGGTGGTTGGGGCAAGCTATCTCTGAGAAGATGCTGCATGAGCCTCTGCCTTTCCAAACTCAAAAATAAAGGCTGTGTAGGCCAAGTGTGATTTGTTTAAAGCTTGGCAAGAAAAGTAAAACCATGATGAGATGATACACAGGACTGGTTTTGAAATCCACTTGTTTGGCTACTGTGTCTCTGTTAACTTGCTTAATTGCCAGGGTTCAAAAGTGGTGGTGGTGGGGAAGCAGATTTAGACATTTGTTACACAAATGGCCATGCCTGAAAAGAAGACAAAGTAATGCTGTGTTTTTAAGACTTGTGTGTGGCTGAATTGCGAGATCCTTTTGAGTATGACTTGGAAACTCAGCACCAGCCTTTGGGAAGGATGTGTTGCTCAGAGACAGTAGAGCAGAAATGTTACAGCATATTGTATGGTGCATGATTGTGTTGGCAGCAGGTTGAGGGGGGTGATCCTGCCCCTCTACTCAGCCCTGGGAAGGCCTCATCTCAAGTACTGCGTCCAGTTCTGGGCTCCCCAGGACAAGAGAGACATGGAGCTACTGGAGAGAGTCCAGTGTAGGGCTACAAAGATGATCAGAGGGCTGGAGCACCTGCCCTATGAGGAATGGCTGCGAGAGCTGGGCCTCTTCAGCCTGGGGAAGAGAAGCCTGAGGGGGGATCTGATCAATGTGTACAAGTACCTGAAGGGAGGGTGTCAAGGGGACGGGGACAAACTCTTTTCAGTTGTCCCATGTGACAGGACAAGAGGCAATGGGCAGAAAGTGAAGCACAGGAAGTTCCACCTGACCGTGAGGGGGAATTTCTTCGCTGTGAGAGTGACGGAGCTCTGGAGCAGGTTGCCCAGAGAGGTTGTGGAGTCTCCTTCTCTGGAGATCTTCAAGGCCTGCCTGGACGCAAGCTTGTCTAACCTGCTCTAGGTGACCCTGCTGAGCAGGGAGGTTGGACTAGATGATCTCCAGAGGTCCGTTCCAACCTTACTGACTCTATGATGAGAAACTCTATGAGTAGAAATTGGAATTATGGTATGGTAGTAAATCAACTCTAATCTTCTCTAGACATGATTGGGATGTGAGATGGGAGAGATGATAATTATGTGTAACTTCTCACGGTATCAAATTTTTCTCGTGAAGTGCTTTCATATCTTCTAGGAGGACAGTTGCTATAGAAACATAGTATGTGAATTTAGACAAACTTACTGAATAAAATTTTATGGAGAACTTGAATTTGACTTTAGAGATGGTGTTGTCTTAAAACAGTATGTAAATTGAAGAAATTCTGATGTTTATAATAAGACTGACCTAGTGTGCTTATTTTCCTATCTGGAAAAACTGCTTTTCTGTACTCTGAAAAAGAGACTTAGAGATGCACTTGAAATCCTGTTTTTCTTTTTCCCCAGCCCAGCAAGCTAAAGGCAGTAGTAAAGATGCACAGCATGGACCCAAAGGTCTGCCAAAGCTGTTCTAGATACCTGTAGGGTGAGCACAGATGTGCATGAACCACCTTCCTGAGCCAGGAGCACAGGCTTCTTGATGGCAGCCAAGCTTGGCTGATCTTGTCAGCATCTACTCGTGTAGATGGTGGGTGGTGAGGCGAGCAGCAGGGGGGATGTCACAGCAATGCTTAGAGGCAGAGGGACATGCTGGGGTGGGGAGGGGGGGGGCGAAATAAAAGAGACAACAGCAGCAGTCTGCCTGGGTGGCAGTGGAGGGCAGGAAAAGGAAGAGGTGGTATGGCTGAGGCTACATTATGGGATGTTGGGAAATGCCTGTCCACAAGGACAAGGTGCTCTGCCAACCCTGTTTCAGGATCATGGCTCTCATTTCTCACCTGCAACTCTTCCAGAACAACTGAGTGGTTATAAATACTACGATGCTTGGGAAACTTTCTGGTATCCTTTTAACAAAAATTTAAACTGTATTTCTGGTTAAAACTGTAACGATTAGAATTAGGCTTGTCTAGAAGAAAGAGACATATGGCAAACAACTGGCCCTTTTTAATGAGCCTCCCACTCAGCAGTTGGCTGCTCATCCAGTTTGTGTGTGGCACAGTGTTAGAGCAGCATCTTAGTGCCAGAAAAAAAAAGCCTGCAACCTTTTGGTTGGCAAGGCAGGGGGAACAGGACAGGGGACACACATCATAATGTAGCTGTTAAAGAAGGACAAAGCATATCAGCTTCTTCAACAATTTATTACCAAAAATAAAAAACAAAAAAATGAAAAATGAAAAAAAATTTTCTAGAATCTAGTTTAGAGAGCTGGAAAGCATCCAGTTCTTCGCTTTTCAATGGTGGTTAGTTACCATACATACCTTTTTATGGCACATGAGGGTTTTTTTTTAATGATAAAAGTAACAATGTCTTCTGAAAGCCACGGTAGTCCAGAAGGCCAGTGAGTCCGGAAGGCAGCTGACCTATAGAATCATATTAAGTTTAGCTTCCACAAATACTTACCTGAAAATACTGTATTTGGTAGCCAGTAGGGCATTTGGAGAGTAGGTAGCACTGTTGGCCTTAACGCCTATGAGCTAATATGGTATGTAAAATTTCTGTTGACCAGTCTCTGCTGTCACTAATAGCTGTTACTGATCTAAAAGAAAATCGTTGCCAAGGTGTAGCTATGTAAGAAGTCATGCAAGTTAAAATGTACTTATTCATAACTTCCTCATTCAACCTTATGACTTCAAATGAATTTGTAATAAGGTCAGGCTGTCCTTCAACAGCTAACCTTGCCTGGTAAAGAATATTTTGTGCTATTGCTGTGACTTTTAGTATGGGATCTGATATTGATATTCAATATTCAGTTGTACTCAAATTACAGTAAGGTTTTTTTTTTTTTTTTTTTTTTTTTTAATAGTAAATGCAAGAATACCTTGCTCTGTGTCGTTGTGGTACTCACCTCTTCAAAAGCTCTGCTTTCTCGGAAAATGCTGTGGTGTTCTAGCTGTAATATAGTAACACTTCTCCCAGGTCCTCAGTGACCACTCTACAAGTGCAAAGTACTTTGCCACCCTCTGCTTGCAGTTTGGGACTACTCAGCCCTATGCTAAAAAGCCAGTGCTTGTTTTATAGACTGCTGCTTTGAGTGTTGTCACCACATGGTGGTTTAGTTGGATCATTTGTCACTATAAGAAAGAGGTTTGTTAAGTATCTCTACAGAGGAGAGAGGGGGCCTGTGTGGAATTGCTTGCAAGAAGAATGGGACGTATTGGGGTTCGCTTAGGGTCATTGCAGCAGCCGAACACAAGTAACATTTTGCTTGATAATGTGTTTGCTCTATTGTCTGATTAAAAAAAAAAAAAAACAAAAAAAACAAAAAAAAAAAAACCAACAAAAAAAAGCTTTCTGCTCTTTTAGAAGAGGATAGGAAGCAATTAGCAGCAAAGGCTGCATGTATCCAACTCTCTTGATAAGACACCAACTAGCTATTGTAATATAATCAAACTTCTCGTAAGTCCATCACGTTAGCAATGCAATTGTTTAACCAGCTTGGAAACCGAGGCTGCATACCGTTTCAGTCAGTACAAGGTCTAGTGACTGACAAACTGATTTGAAATGTCTGTGGAAGAGCTGTTCAGCTGACCAGCACAATCTGTTTCTTCTGTTTGTCTGCAGTCTGACGTATTTGCTTTTAACCTTGTGTGTCTAACAGTGCCTTTTGCATGTTACTAAGTTTTCCCTCTGCAGACTTTGCCGGGAAACGTGCCAGCTGAGTAAGTACATACAACCTTTTCTATTTCAAATTACTGATGACCAATTATAGCAGTACAATATGGAGAGGCAGAAGGGAAGATATTTGGCTGTGTAGGTATTTGCCAAGCCATTTTATCATATTAAGGTATAAGTAATAACCACTGTATAGGTACAAATACTAAATCTCACTTTGATTTCATTTCAAAAGTATCTGTATGCCAGAATGCAGACTGTTCCCAGGTAATTTTTTCTTTGTACACAATGAGTAAAAATCATTAAGCATCTCAGTGGGCAGAGTTTGGTGGCAGGAGGAGGGTTTTTGTGGGGGGGGGGAGTTACAATCTAATGGGAAAATAATGTTACTTAAAATGCAGCAAAGTCTTCTACTTAATTTTATAAATGTGGTTGAGTTAAAAGGTGTTCTTTGCTGCTGCTGGGATGCAGGTAGGGATTTTTCTCATTTGTTATTAAAAAAAATTGCATTGTAAAGAATAGAGGGAATACACAGTTTTATAGCAAGGTAAGTTAAGTAGGATGAATCAGGAGCTGGTAAGTCCTGCTGACTCCACAGTAAATGATAGAAAGTTTTAGTAATGACTAACTCTCTCCTAGCAGGGAACAATAAACTAGTAAGACTTATTTCTGTTGTCTTTGTCTAGTAAAGAGAAGAATAAATTTAAAGCAGCACAAAAACAGACTTTTAAGTTTTCTGCTTCTGTGATTACTCAATAAATGGCTGAAAGAAAACTACCTGGTATGCAGTTTTTAGTATAACTCTTCAGACTCTTGGAGCTAAAATGAAATACTGACCATTAATATCACAAAATTTACAGAGTGTAGAATGAAGTTATTTAGTTTTAGTTTAAAATAAAATAAAGCCAAATTTCTTTTCCTCAAGCTTTCAGAAATGAACCACAATATGAAGGCTTCTGAGAGGATTACTCTGACCAAATCCCCAAATCAACAGCAGTAAATATCTGCTACTTTTTGTGATACAAGGCTGTTTACCCTCCCAGGGTAATAAAATTTTCTGCGTTAAACAGCCATGATGTTCATAAGCTATGATGATTGGTAGGAGCTTTGCTGCATATAGATAGAGGCACTTTGAAGGGCTGTTTAGCTGATAAAATTGTTCCATCTTACCTATATCATAGGAACCAAATGTGTGTCTTATTTTGCCTGTTGCTTATATGTATGTGATGATGGTCAGGATTGATTATTTTAATTGTTTACGTTCATAGTCAGTCACAGTGATCTTTAGATGCATTTATAAAATGAAGCTGAGAAGAAGGTGAGAATTGCTGAATGACAGCAAATCTTGCTCTTCAGAATCTGAAGTGAAAATCTCAACTGTTGCATTTTGACCCGCAACACCTGAATAACACTTGATCATTTGATCCTCTTTGTAATTTAGTTGGATCAGTTTAAAGTAAACTCTTTTCAAAGGCTGATTTAAATGTTTGTGAAGCTCAAATTCTTGTATGTATAGCTATTTGGAAAACTAAAATATGAGATCCGATTGGTTAACATTTGCCCTAGGCTTTACTATCGACTTCAGAAGAAATCAGCAGTAGAAATAACTTGGATGTTTTTTGGCAGTTAAGGCTTTTGTTTGTTGTTTTCCTTTGTTGGAGGAATTATCTTGGGATTTGAGATAGAATACTTTGACTAGCATTACTAAAAATGTTGCCTACCCTCTGGGAGTTTTGTGTACTAAACAAACAAACAAAACTACTGTTGGGGGCAAAAAAGGAAAATGTGCTGGTATGTGAGGGATCACTAAAAGGAATAAAATGCACACTCTTAAATAATATTTTCACACATTTTCTGTGAAACTTTAATTAAAAAATAACCTCATGTGTGAATTTCTTACTTCTGGGGTCTATTAATTGTATGCAACCAAAACTTTATATTATTGTACTATGGAGCATATTTGCCCTAAGAAAGCCATGATGTGATATAAGCATAACCCAGAAGTTTGTCTTGAATGATTGGTCTTGTATTTCCAGAGCTTAGTAACCCTGATCAGATAATTCTTCATCAAATTATATTCTTCATTTAAAAGAATCATTAGTTTTTCATCTTAGTAATTCCTTATCAGAGGAGAAGATTATTCTTTTTTCTGTTGTAGGAGGTGATTGATTACGGTATGTGCTTCAGTGTCAAAACTTTTGGGTAACATTCAGTGTAAATTGAAAAGCAAACAGTATCAGTGAGAGACTAGATAAAGGTCTTAATTGGCTTCTCAGATCAGAAAAATGCTCTCTATACATAAAATAAATATAAGTAATTTTGTAGAAGCATGTAATATCTCCTAAATTAAGCAATAGATTTTTTTTTTCCAACAGAATAATAAAAATCCCACTAATTTCAGTGGAAGCAGAGCTAGATTACTGAAAAGGGCTCTTGAAGAGCCTGCTTCTACGTACGTGGAAAATACTTATGTTCTCTGGTTTTATACTTACACTGCTCTGATTCAAAAGGTGAGCAGTATGAGGGAGCAGTTTGGATGACCTGTAGTTATTTTAACATGCTATCTCAAGTCTAGGGACTCCATTTGTATGAGGAGAGGTGGAGATTACAAATGACAAGGATTCAGCTTCACTTAGAAGCGACTAAGATTCAGCTTACTGCTTTAAATTTTGAAAATAAGTTTAACCTAGAAGCTATAAAAGACTGTCTATCTATATCTACTTAGGCATAAATTACAGGTAGACCTGTGTAATGCCCAAGGGTGTAGCTAATGTAGATATGAAGATGCTTAGATCTGTTTAGCTGATTCCATATTAAATGCAGTTCGGATGTAATAGCAATAAGAAAAATGTGTACCTACAAAATTAGGACATACAAGTGTATTATCGTTCATTTTAAGTGCCCTAAATTAGTCGCTCCCTGCACCCACAGCAATGGGTTTATGGGTGTTGCTTTTTGGAGCACCAGATCCAGATCCCCTGATCCTAGCTGCTGTGGCTTAGAAACACGAGAGGAGTGAAGAATAGTACAAGTGTATTTTCCACTAAAAAGAGCAGATGCAACTGAATATACAAAGGGATTGTTTTATTTAATAAGAGCACCTCTTCTTCTAAGGGTTGGGCTGCAGACTGAACCATATCCAATAAAATATTTAGAAACAGATGCACTTTAATGTTGTTTCTCCTCTCCTCCCTTCCAGCAGATGCAACTGCGTACATCAGAACTTGGTAAAGGTTGGTAACGATTAACTTTGTATGAATTTTTTTTCTTATTAAAAGAAAAAAAAATCCAAAGCTGTTGCTTTGCAAAATGAATTAAATCTCATGGTTTGTGGCCCTATAAATGTCTAGGATTTTTCATTGTGAGTGGAATGTATACAATGCAGAAGTCATTAAGACAGTAAATGTAAAATCCCACAGTACTGCTTCCATAGATGTCTTTCAGTGTAGTGATAGGTTTTGTTGATGGAGCTTTTCATTTTTATGTTCTCAATTTACATTTACAAACTGTGCTACGTAGGTGTTATCCCTTCTACATTGTGGATACCTAATAAACATGATACTTGACTATTCCACAGTGTCCAATGAATAGACATGACATAATTGTATGTCTGCAAACCAGTGCAGGTGTGAAAGAGTTCGGGCCAGCATGGGAGTCAGATTTTGGGTGTCAACACAAGTGTTCTTTTAAATAGCATAAACAACCATACAGATTATTTTTTAGCTGTGATTAACAAACCCACCAGAAATTTGATTGCATTCACATTATAATAAAACATTTCCCTTTTAGCTGGAAAGTTGGAGAGTTACTTTGTCAATGGAGTTTGGCAGATTGCCACCTTTTTTTTTTTTTTTTTTTTTTTTTTTTGCTGTCCTTTGGAGCATGAATGACATCACCTGAATGTCTTTGATTGTCACTCAACAATTTCATGCTAACTAACACAGAACTAAAGTAAGCATGTGAAGAACAGTGAGGAGATTGCTTAGACTTGTGTAGACGTTCAGTAGGACGTCCAAAAGGGGAAGAAAAGGATAACTATTTTTGTTCGGTAAATCTTTTTATCAGAATTTTTTCCCCCTTCAACTATAAGGGTTTTTTTGTGATCTTTTAGTGTGTGTGGATTTTTTTTTTCTTTTGCTTTTTTTGCTGCAGATGTATTGGCTTCAGGCATTAGTGATTGACCCGAGTTATATTTGTGAAGCTGATGTCTGTAATTGTATTGATTACACTATTCCTAAATATAGTGAAGTCACTTTTAGATTTTCTCCCTTTGTTTTGCAGTTATTTAAAGGTATATGTTGTTCTGTGATCTATTACACACGATAATTCTGTGAGTTCAATACCATAACGCTTAGGTTCTGAGTAAAAGCTTTCTAATCTTAAAAGAACTGTAAAAAGTAGTAATTTTAAAACCATCTTTATGCTATAGCTGACTAGCAGAAATTTTTAATGATCTTTTTGAATAGCTGTTGAATGTGAGTGGTTTCTAGGCCATTTAAAGAAGTTGAACACTTCCCTTTTTCTCTGAGTAATTAGCAAACTGTTTTACTAACTTGCCTTTGTGCAAAGGTCATTACAGCTTTGCTAAAAAGTAACCAGTGTATGGTCTTGAAGGCTGCTTTGTTTTAGAATAAAGCCTGCTAAGGTCCAAAATGATGTCACTAGGTTTTCTAGGCTTTGTTTAGTTCTGTAAAGCTTTCCACTGAGAAACTGAGATTTGCTGTTGCTGCAGGTAGTTCTGTGCTTTCTACAGTAGGAGCACACTTTTAGTGGATAAGATGCACTGTGAGTGGGCACGCTTTTCTCTTGTGGTCACTCTTCTCCCTTAAAGGAAGACAAATTTGTGTTGGGTATTAGAAGTAAAGGGCTCTGAGCTCCGGGATCCTCCAGTGACTGGAGGGGCCCTGGCTCCTTTTGTTTACTGGCTGTCATCCAGCAGTTTGGGCAAGACTGCACAAAATGCTTTATTTCTATGGAAGCGTTCATTTGTGATGATATCTAGATGGGTAACTGTGAGTTATAAGGAGGAGGAAAAACGGAACTTAGTTTGCTTCCAGTTCTACCTTGTTACCCTTAAAAATTCTTTAGGGGTTGATTGGTGGATTTTGAGCTCTATATGTTTTTTTCAATACTGCTGTCTGGGATTTAATGTTTTGTTAGTGGTGGAAAGAGATGTATCTTTGCGAAGGCAGGACAGTGGGCCATCCTGATTGTTGCTTGCCAGACATACAGCTTTGCTGTCTGTGAACATGCTATTGAAGGTGTCCTGTTCAGGATGTGTCACCACTATTAGGCTGTGAGAAGAAGGAAAAATTCGCAGGTAAGGTCTGAGAAGAGTCCATAGCCTGTATCTAGATAAGTTACTTTCCCAAGATGAGGAACAGTGTATTTTTGTATGCAGGTAGTGCAGACTGAGATGGTGGAGGATGAGAAGGCATTTCTGACTTTGAGTTGAAGTGTGTACCTGGGCTTGTGCTGGAGGGACACAGAATTAAGAATAGTCACTAAAGTAGCCTGATCCTGAGTGGGCATCATCTTTAAAAGTATCAGGTATCTGTTTAGAGAGGAGTATAGTCATAATTTGGCACCAAGCTCCTGTGTTCTGTCCTTGTGGACACAGACACAAAACTGAGAGCATCACATAGTTGTAATGGAAAATGTCTGTACAGCCACTAACATCACAAAAGTAGCAGCAGTGTTTTGGCTAGCTGATGCTGGAGTCTGGATATGATCTTCGTTTTCCAGTTGTACCTAGGCTCCATAGGTTCCTGCAGGACAGAGCAACTGCTTGCAGAAGGTGCCTGACCACTGGCACATGACCACGGCCGCAGGGAGCGAGGCTGCGCGGGCTCAGAGCACAGTGCGACACCTGCCACATGGTCTTTGCATGCAACTCCATTTGGGTAAACAGCGTGTAAATCACTGGAGGAAGTAATAAAGACAATAATTTACAGTCCTAATCTCATGATGTAATTGGGATGCTTACAGGAGGGAGTTTTGTAACTGTTTCCTGTTTTATTAGTATTATCTTGTGTTGCAAAACCATTCCTATTGCAGCATCTGTTTCTAGGTGTGTTTATTATTAGCGGTTGGAATTTTTGTTTCATCCACAAACTGAACTGTTAATCCCTGGCATGTGTGTGTCTGTATTCTATATACATATATTTAATATATATGTTACATATACGCACACACGTTAAACTCGTTTTGCCATTTTTGAGAGCTTGCAAGATTCCAGTCTCCAATTTAATGTTATCCATCAAGCTTAAACTCAAACCAGTTCTAATTTTTGTGGTGTTCTTCTTTCACAGTAACAATATGCATAGCCCATTTCCTGTAAAAATATCTCATTTCATACCCTTTTCCTTTTCCTTTCTTCATCCTACTGAAGCAAGCCAATAAAAATCCTTTCATTAAAAGCCTTTGGTCTGTACTTAGACTGCTTGTAAAATAAATGTGTATTTGACAGAGTAGTTAGCTGCAGTCTGCTTTAGCTCAACACATTAACAAAGATTTTAAGCTGTAGTTAAATTTCACAAATAAGGGCTGAAATCAAATAGCTGGAGTGTAAGAATGCAAAATTGTCAAATATAGTAGTCATAATATCTAAATAGTCCTTTCAAAAATCAGTTCCTTGCCCATTTCCAAGACTTTTTTTGGGGGGGTATGTGGGAGGGCATTACTGTTTTTTTAACAAAAAAGTGAGAAAGGTGTTTGGGTTGGATTTCCCCCCCTTGTCTTGGAAGCTAATACATCCAAAAATGCAAAAGTGTCATTCCAGCAACTAGTCTTAAAAAATAAAAATTAATGCTATGCTGAGCATGAAAAATAATAAAGAAAAAATGATTACATAATTTCAAAAACGTCTCTAATTAAACTGCAGCTGATTCTGAGCTGTGTTTAGAGGCTACTTTCCAAATTAAAATAATACTTGTACTAGTGTACAAGAAAACTGATGAATAAGCCCATTAAATATTTTTGAAATTGAGATATAAAACCATTTTTACTAGTGCACACTACAGTACAAAGGACCCATGCATGTATCTACTTCAGACCCAGCCTATGTGATTACAGGAAGCATGCTTGCACATGTGTGTGCATGTACACAGGGGATATCTGTAATTAGGCAGCAGACTGCAGCTCATTTTCTTAATACTCTGTTTTTCAAGAAAAATGAAACTATACCTCATGTTTAATTGCAAACTCGGTTTAACTAGTTACAGAGTTTAGGGCAGTGATTTATTACATGTATTTCTAGAGCACCCATAATGTCCTAAAGCACGGCTCAATATATTAGGCAAGTAGCCCTTGTGGGAAACTTTCAACTACTAAGGACAAGTTAGAGACAAGAGGTGAAGAGGTGGCAGTCAGATTACATACATTTAGTGTTCTCTCTAGAGCTGCACTGATCGTATTTGAATTGGTATGCAACTTATTTTTTTTTCTTTTTTTTTAAGCTGGCAACCTCTTCCCCCAACTGAGTGGTGCTTCCTGCCTCCCGTTCTTGGGGGGGAATCTGTGTGTTCTGCCAGCAAGCAGCTGTCATCTGAAACAATCTGTTCTGTGCTCTGGCGTAGGCTGGGTGCTCAAAGGGGAGCTCTGTTGATCCTTACACATTAGGAGGTTAGCGGGTGACTTCAACCTCCCCTGGTTATTAGGGCTTAAAGACCAGCTGCAGAATGAAGTATTTGGAGCCTGTTTCGCTGGCTTTCCACAGTGAAGTGGGTCAAGGTTATGTGTTGAAGGAGGGGAGGTCTGGTATTCTAGCATCTTCAAATGCCCTAAGGGCACAACGGTGGGTGTGGAAAGGGGAAATTTGGGGAAAGTTTTTTAAGAAATTATGAACTGAGGAAGTTTGGGTTTGTTTGTTTGTTTTTTGAGGGGAGGAGTTATATACATGTGTTGTGTGTGTATATGAAACTATGGTTATTAATTGTTGGTACATCTTTTAATGCCTCTTAGAAGTTCAGAATTGTATGGTGTCACAGCTGATGACCAATTTCTTGTTACAGAGAAAAGAAAAAGAGCAAGGTAGATATACCAAGCTTCCTTAACAGTATCAAGTAAAGTTTAGAAGAAAAAAAAGAAACAAAAAAACAAATAAACAAGCAAAACACCATTTCTTAAAAACAACTGAGCCTGTTTGGGAGGTAGTGACCACCAGAGTCATGTGATAGGCTAAGTTGTAAGGAGTTTGTCAGAGGTACAAAAGATGCTTGTATACAAGCTTAATACTCTGAACTAAGCCTCAATTAGTAATTGGCAGTACAGTGTATTTTGTCATCTACTAAGTCTTCTGAGAATTCTGGCTAAAATGTCCTCTCAGGACTAGTTTGGGAGAGCCATTAGTGCTTACTCTATTTCTGTACTGTTATTTTACTTAAAAGTGAATGCTCTGTTTTGGTGATTACTATACACACTTTCTAGCCTGGTGTGAAAGTAGTTCATTTTGGGGTATATTAATTAAACTCAAGTGAAAGGCAACATAGTTGAATGGTATAGAAAAAAATGATTAACTATTAGCACTTTTTTCCTTCCTAAAGCTGAATGAAGATGAATTAATTTATGTAGTCCTAAGGAATGCTTACATTTGTAGTATACACGTATACGTATACATTTGTAGTATACACATCAGTATACGTGATCGTGAATTGAGGAGAATCTGTAACAAAAACACCTTGTTCAGGCTTAATTTTTGTTTCTGTGCAGAGAGAGCACATTTTAAGCCTATGAGTTAAGTGATTTGAGGATATCATATGAAAAAACAAATTCTGGTTGATTTTTTTGAGTTCTTTGGTGATCTTTTAGAAAAGGTGACTGTATAAAATATGATGCAGTGTGTATATGCTTTTCTAATGGAATAAATTCATGAATGACTCCCATTTTGGAAGATGGAAAATATACCAAAGAATGCAAACAGCTTGACAAAAGAAGTCTCCTGTGACACTTAAGAAAATTAATGGTCTTCACTTTCCTCAAGTTGTTGTATTGAAAATTGTCACAATAATCCAGAAAATTCATGAGTTTCACAAACATTGTCTGTTAATATTTCAGCTGCTCAACTTTCTTAGAGATCACGAGAGCAAATCCTCCTTGCTTCTCTCCCAGCCCCTTCCCTCTGTCTGCAAAGACTGTTTTGTTTGTATAGTTTCTTGGAACAAAATCTACTGACAGTCTGCGCAGTAGATTTATTAAGCAAATACAGTAGCTCCTTCTGTAGCTTCCTTTCCTGTATCATGTCCATGACCCTTGGAGTTTTTCCAAGATAATGTCAGTCTACGCATGATAGTTGGATGCAATAATTATGGTTATGTGGAATTTAGACTTCATTCATTCACACTCCACAGATCCTACCTAGCTAGCTAATTCCTGGAGGTAATTGGGTCCAAAGCAGAAGGCTTTTAGGTTATTGCTTGTAGGACTACTTAGTAAATGGTCTGTGGGGAACCAGCAAGATGGTGACACTATGCAGCTCCTTATTTCCAACTTTTAGCTAACATTTAAAAGTTATAATGACGCAAAAGGATATATTTTTAAGTAGAAGCCGTATTTGCCATGTATTGCATGGTAGTGATAGGAAACTGGTCTGTGATACTGTCTTTGTTAAGTGATGATCTATCCTGTAGAGTTGCCATTCTTAACTTTAGTAAATCCATTTTTGTATGTCTTCCCCATGTAGCTAATGTGATCGGCCTTTTTTGTAGACAGTTTTATTCCTGTTAATGGTAATGGCGTCTTAGATGGCCTCTCTTCTCAGCTAAGGAAGAACATCTCCTGTTAAACCTATTGAGACGACCCAGGAAGTGGTCTCAGTGCAGCTTCCTGGCTGTGTTGTTAGACAGGCTTGTGGAGTTGGAGACAGTCTTTATAACTGCATGGGAGTGGGCTGACTACTTCCGTGGTGTTAAACTTCTACAGAGTGCTGCCTTCTGATTTTATGTCTTTGTGGACCTGTATAAATTTTTTTTCAGCAAAGGTCCTGATACTTGTGTGAACAATGTAAACCTTATGGCAAAAAAAAAAAAAAAAAAAAAAAAAAAAAAAAAAAATTAATGTTTCCATTAGATGTCGTCTGTGGACCATTAAAAGCCATTACTGTAGAAGAAACAAACTTTTAAATCTCTATCTTCTCTTAAACTTTTTTATGTAGTAAACTGTGCATCTTCTTCTCTAAGCCCTGCAGGGAAATAGAAAGCAACTGGTAGAAAATCGAACAAAAAGCAAAAATTAAGAATTGTACCTCTCTATTTAAACTTATATGAAACAAATACTTTCTGATTCAGTAAAAAGATGATCATTAACCCATTCTCAAACAAATTAAGACAAAGATTATATAATTCTCTCCTTGTTCCACTGCTGTAGGTTTGAGCTACTTGGTGCTATGCAATCCTCAATTCAAACTCAAAGGTACCCACTTCTGTGTCCAAGTAATAACTTAAAGGAAAATAAGGTTGAAACACCAATGAAGTTTGAGCAAACCTGGCAACACTAAATGTTGACTCCTTCCATGTGATGATGACAATAAGAAGCATGGCAGAGCAGGAGGACAGGGCAGGAATTCAGCTATTAAAAATGTTGATTGCTATCACGTTCTCTGCTAGTCATCCTCTCTCTTTGTGTGTGTGTGTGTGTGTGTGTGTGTGTGTGTGTTTAGGACTGTATGGCTTTTTGCTACAATCTTCTTTATCTTGTTTTATATATTAAAAACTGTAGCTCCTATGCAAATTGAAGTGTGCTTACAACAACAAAATTACTAGTCCAATTTAGATTATGAAACTTCTGTTTATGAGTATTTGACTTCTGTTTATGAGTATTTGCAATTGCATATTGGCTCAGTTACTCTTAGTTGGTTGAGCTGACGCCATACTGAATTACAATACTCATGTATTGTTTCCAGAATAACTGAGAATAGTTATAACTAAGAGGTACTAAATTTTGCTAAGTCATTTTTTTTAAGCTCACTTGGACAGTTCAGTAAAGCATATTCTGAATTAGGTTTTCCCGAAACTTGATTTGAATGGAATTTTAGTTGAAAGTGGTACATGAGACCACTGCATTGGCCTTGTAGCTTTTAAAGTAGTAGCTGACAAGGCAGAATCTGTGGTGGATATTGATTACTACCAGTAAAAGGAATTGTTGGGGGCCAGCCAAAACATTCAGCTGTCTACCCTTTTCCAGGTGTATTTTTGTCTATGAATTCTCTTACTCTACTAAATGCTTACTAAGGGCTTTCCTGGAGATTCAGATGCCTATCTGTAAACTTGTAGATCTGTTTATAAACACATTTAATTAAAATCTATATAAGTACCTTAGGTTTGTAGGTAATCATGACTGTCTTGCCACTAATGGGTCTTGTGAGGAAGATGCTTGACAATTTTGCACAAATGGATGAATGTAAGCAGATTTGTTAAAGCATCTGAAAGAAACTTAAATTCACAGATTTTTTTTTTCCTCAGTCTGTACTGAAACTAGAAAATCATGGTTTACATGTGACGCAGCAGTTCATGTTCTGATATTGGCTATCCTGTACAGATGGGTCAAACTGAACAATATGTCTCATAGTGTATGTTAACAGGAAAACTAGCTTTTGATGGATGGCCACCTGGGAAGAGGAGTTTTTTTGATTATAGGTGATCACAGCAAAAAATCCAGCCTATGTGTAGGACTGAGACTTCCAAATGATGACGGGCTGCTGTTACTGAGCCTAGTTATAGCTGAAGAGTGAAGTCAGTATAAAAATCTTATCAGAATGAAATCCTGTCTGGTAGCAGAGTTAGAGACCCTACTTAGAGCTAAAACTGGCTGACCTCCTCTTCTGAAAAGTGATACAGGGTGCGTGTTGACAAGCAGTCGGCACAGGGCAGCGCACAATCTAGGCGTGAAGCCAGAGTGGCTCTGCAGAGAGATTGCTGTCCCTAGCTGGGAAGCAGAAGGATTGCTTGAGAGAAAATGGAGATGTAGGTTTTTTTTTTTTTTTTTTTTTTTTTTTTTAATAATTTGGTAATTTGGGTACATAAACTTGAATTGCTTTCCTGCTGATACCATCTGAGTCCTCTGATTATCTCTGTGCAAAATGGAGATTAGTAATGCTTTTCAGCTAAATGAACTTAATCAAACACTTTTGTAGGAGAATTGTTCTGATCTTTATTAACTAAAAGGTAGCCCTCTTTTTTGCTGGTCACGGAGGCCTACACTCAGTGTTGTGGTACCTATGTATATATGAGAAAATCAGTGGGGGTTGGAGATCCTGAAAGTCTCAGTGGACTTACCACTGCTTGCAGTTGCTCAAAAACGTGTGCTTAGTGGTCCAGTTGACTTTCCAGTCCTGTGTTTCTATGGGTACTATATCTAGCTGAATCCAAAATGTCAGGGAATGTTCCAGGTATCAAGGGGTAGAAAAGCCCTAAAAACAGAAGGCCTTTTCGTAGCACTCTGAGCAGCATCAGACGCTTCTCTGTCTATAAATCAAATAACTGACAGCTCTGTGCCTAGCATTGCTGTCTGAGCCCTGATGGTTTTAAAACCTGGACGTGCTGGAATGGCTTACGTTCTAAGCAGAAAAAAATGAAGAAGAAAGAAAAAAGCAAGAGGAGAGGGATGGTAGCAGAGATTTTTATAAGCATGTTGCTCCTCTACAAAAACAAAGTATGTAGTGAGGCATAATATTTTTCATTAGACCAGCTGGAATTTCATTAGATACAGTTGGAAAAGGTGGGCAGGCTTCTGAGCACGTGGTCCTTGGGGAAGGACAGCTATTTTTGCATTGCATGGAAGGGATGAGACACATGGAGTCCTTGGAAAAAGAAGAAATTGGAGGCCATAAGTATTGAGGTAGGAGGGCAAATGCAGTTTCTGGTGTACTATAGAAAATGAAAATGTTTGTGGCATGTCACATAACTTCTGGTGCAGTGAGGGAAGGGGGAATCAGTGGAGGAATGCATGCAGTAGTGGTGAGTGCATACAGCTTACACAGGCAATGAAGCATCTGCCTGCCTGCCTGCCTGCCTCTGATTCACATGTTGAAATGTTTTACCAGGTAAGACTTCGTTTTTTTTTTTTTTTTTTTTTTTTTTTTTTTTTTTTCCCTCCATGTGACTAGTTATTGTTGCTTATGAGCAGATAGCAGTTTGCAAAAAGGCTGTTTTAGTACTCTGTGGTGATCACATTTTTGTAGTGGTGCATGTAGACAAGAATTTTCCTGATTCTTGCTGCTCTGAGATCTAGGAATTTTTTCTGTTTTATAGGGGGGAGCCAAGTGAGGAGCAGAGGCTTTCTTGTTATATGGAGAGGGGAAAAAATGTATTAGAGATGTTCTTACAGAGTAGCCGAAGGTGGTCATATGGAACACAGGAGTCACTATCCCCATTTCTGTCCCTATTGCAGCAGTCTGGAAACCTAGACCTTTTGCTCTGCAGGTGAACATATACTGACTGCCTAGTTAGTGAGGCATGGAAAACAGATGCAGCCTGAAGTCCAAAATCTAGCAAGTTCACTATGAAGGAGGAGGTTGTAGGTGCTGGAACCTGGTGGCTGTAGCAGAAAAATGCAGTGAATATCTTTTAGAAATACTTGTCTTTTGTTGGTTTATGTAACTAAAATAATTGCAGGTTTTTTTTAATGGATTATAATAGTATAAAAATAAAACACTAATGTATCTCTGTACTATAGTGTATCACTGTCTAACTGGATGTGCCTTCCTAACCTTAGCCCTATCTCATTTAGGAAATTTTAAGATCATTTTGTAAACACATCTGTAATTCTGCACTTGAATAATTGACTGAAAATGGATTAAAGAGGACTTTTGTTCCCTAAGTCCTCCTCAAAAGCATTCATTTACTAGCTACTAACAGAAGAAAGATTCAGAGAGCGAGCTAGGTACATGAGCTGGTACTGCATGCATTCACCATCTGTGATTAATCTGATTTAAAGAGGATATACATGCTAGAATTTAATTTGGACACTTAATTTAACCATGTGAAAGACTCTATCAGTGTCTTCTAAGAGATCTGAACACAAATCTTGTTATTGAGAAATGCTGACTCTCTAAATAATGTCCTATCACTGTTTCACCTCTGATACAATTCAGATGCAAAAAAAAAAGTCTCTATAAGCACCAGTCAGGTGCTTATAGTGTGGAGGTGTATATGTGTGTATATATATATATACACACATATATATATATGTATACACACACACTGGACATATAATAGAAGATCAGTGTGTAAAGATGCTTTGCAGGTATACACAGTTACTTAATATGTCTGTATAGTGAAATGTGCACCATTGTATCTATTTCAGAAAGCAAGAACAGGATCTTGCGAGATCCGATTCTTTTTATTGGGAATGGTAGGTTTACTAATATTTAAGCTTACGCAGCTTTCTGAAAATTAGACGAGCCAAAGCTGCTTGAAGATGATTGTTGATGGCTTATTTTGAGGGCTTTTTTTAATCACTTGATTTAAAAGAGTATTAGCTGGTCATCTATAAATATTTATAATTCTCAAAGCACTTTCATATGCTATGACAAGATTACTGTTAAAATTAATGAAGTACTTCTCTTGGAATTCTCACCTAAGATAACAATGCTTCTGCAGAAAACTGGATTCTGAAATCTTAGCTAATGTTAGATGATTTTCATCCTATAACTGAAAATGGGAGCACAAAAGGTAAAATGGAAAAATTGTTTCTGTTTTTTTAAAAAAATGTTTAGTGCGACGTGGAAAAATATTGGTACAAATTTTGAGTACTTGAAGGAAAGGAAAAACTATTCATTGACAGAAAATGCAATTCATGTCTGGTCTCATGTAAGACAGTAGCATCTTTCATTATGAATGAGTATGTTTTTAGTGGTATTTACTACAATTTAAAAGTACTTCACTAGCCTGTAATTATCTTTCAGATTTGACTGTTGTTAAAAAGTGCTGTATTTGGAGATCTACAATAAAATATGCCTTAAGTAGCCATTCAGACATCAGCCAGACAAATCTGTGTGATCTACCTTTCTAGAATCAAAGGGACTAATACTTTTGCAACTGCTAATACTTAAGAGCAGCTTTCAAGTTCCAGCTTGTTTTAAGGATGGCCTCTTCACTCAGCATAGGAAGTATAGGAATTAGCTCACTTTCTTGGTTCATGCTTCATGGTTTAATGCTTCTTAAAAGAGAAACCTGTGAATTTTATTTTTTTTCTAGAAAGAAGGCTCTGACATGGCATATAGCAGCTTCCAGAACTTGTATAGATACATAAGACAACAAAAATACTAATCATAACCTGAAGGCATCATTGCCACATTTTGTAGTTATTAATTTTCTGGCTCATTTCTGCCTTTTCTGGTATTATTACTTCAATGTTTATTTTTGTGAACTCTTACGTATTCTTAATGCTTCTTGTGACCCCCTCCCCTTAGGAGGGAAAAAAACATGTTTGCCTGACACCTTTCAGCAGGAGGATATGCAACAGAGGCTTCTTTGTTTTCTTGGTATTCTAAATTATTTTACTTTGAGGAATTCAAGGCCTATGTCAGAACTTCAAGCAAATCTTAAGACCTGAAGCGTAAAGATACAAATTTGATAGCTTCAAACAACAGGTTATTTCATTCACTACTAGCCAGTCTGCCCAAAAGCAAATAGAAAAATTGAGCATCTTTTTACTAAAATCAAGAAAACTTCTACAGCTACTTCCTAGTATTTGTTAATGTCTGTTTATTAGGAACTATTAGAACATATGACGGTTGTACTTACGTAAGTGTATCTTTTCTTCCCATTACTTCACACATTTAAAATGCTTCTTTTGACTTGTCCTCAGCTCACTGGTCCAGAAAGACTACTGCAGATCAGCAATGCCTTTGAAAAACTGATAGCAATATTCATTAAGAACTGGTGTATTCTATCAGATGTTCTAAACTTGCTACAGTTTTGTAGTGTACATTGTTTATAAGCATTTTTAAATCATTAGGGTTATGTCTCAGATAAAAACAGTTGCTTTTATATATAAAGAACAGAAGCCATCTGAACTCAGGAATGTTTCAGAGGGTTGTAAGTCTGTGTGCTCCCTCACTGGATTTTTTGTAGTCTGTATTGCTACAAAGACAGAAATCACTCTATGCAACTGAACACTTAGCCTGTTTATCTTGGTGATCATTGCAGGTAATTCTTTCTCCTAGTTATGGTTCAGTTGTCTAAGATGTTCTGCATAGCTGAAACTTCAAAGAACAGAGCGAGTCACGAACACATTTCTTTTTCTGTTCCATGTGACAGCTGAGTGTATTTTAAAAATAGTACTGTTTTTTACATCAGTAGCTCTTTTTCCTGTTCCTTTTTTTTTTTTTTTTTTTGATGGATTTCCTTTTTCCTTGTAAAGTTCATTGTACATTGCTAATTTGGTGTGTTGAATGGTGGTTGGGATAACCGGAATGAAAGCCTTCCCCTTCATCCATAGAGAGAACTAGGATTCAAATACATAGTATTTATGATAATGAGTCTACCACTCTGCTATGTGGTATTTTTTTTCGCAAATAGACTTCTGATATGTCTGAAATCAACCATCTCAGTTGCTAATGGTTACATTTTAAAAGTTGTTGACCACTGAAATGGAATCCACTTCAGAAGGAGAGAGTGAAAAAAGGTTAAAAGGCAAGCTTCAAGCACATTACTGGCAACAGACATCAAAGCCCTTATTTCAAGCTGGGTATTTAAATATGGAAAACAAATTTAGTAATAATTTACTCCTTTTATTCTCCTTATAAATCTGCACATGAGTCAACAGTGTCATGATGTTGCCTCAAGGAAAGGGGAGTGGTGAACTGTCTGAGAACACAGAAACAGAAAATCCAGAACACAGCAACAAGAGTACTTATCGAGGCCTAGGAAACACGACCTCCGAAGGAGATCTCATATTGCTGCTTCTAAAGGAAGAGAAAGTTGTGATGAAGCTTCAAATCTGTCAAAGGATTTATTCTGCCACCCAGTCAACTGGTATAGGACTAAAAGAAGGATCTTAAATAGGCCTAATGTGGGTATATAAAAATAGAGGCATATACCCAAATCTCCTTCTCTCTTTGGGACTGATGTAAGAGCAACTGGAATGCAATTTATGGCCTGGGAAAAGCAGAATTCCTAGAAGAGACACAAACATGATAGAAGGCTCAAAACTGCATTACCTCCTGAACTCTGGAGTTTGGAAGGGAAGTTAAAGCTTTACTTGGATGTAGTCTTGGAGCTTTCCCTTATCAAAGCTGTGAAATTAAGCTATGTAATATAAAAGCTGGAGGTGCCTAATGGGTCAAGTCACAGCAGAACTAGAACTGAAAGTGAGCAAAATGTTAATAATGGGCATAAAAATCAAATTTGAGGGTACAGCTTCCTTCTCTGGGAATATTTAAATCAAAATTGAAGGAGAGTGTTGTGGTTCTCCCCCCCCCCCACTCTTTTGGAAAAAGCAATAACCCCAAAAGCATTAGGCCAAAAGAATAATTCATTGCAATCCTATGGCTTGTTTTATCAGAGAGATTAGGCTTAGATGATTACATTGGCTCCTTCTGGTTTCATAATTTATTTTGCAAAGGGTGGAGGCTAAATAAGAGATTAGCAGCTCTCTTGGGAGCAGAAAGAGGGTTTTCCCATGACTAGCATTTTGTACTATCTTTCTGAAAGTGTTTTCAGTCTTTTTGTCTGTTCTTTTCATTCATTAATATTTTTGTCGATCATGATGTCAGAGGAGCGTCTTCTAGCTTTTTTCTTAGAGCAGGGAGACTGTTCAGTTTTTGTTTTTTAACAGCTTTAGTAATTGTTTGGACTGTTTGATTTAATCTTTTGCCTAACACCACACTTTCTGAAGTCACAGGGGTGCTGACACAAGTTTCTTGTGCTCTTGTTAAAGAAGAGAAAGAAAATACTATACAAATGCATTGTGAAAGCTACATAATCTGAGGAGGAAAAAAGGGGACCAAGCAGTTGGTGGTGTGGATATTTTCATCTTAAGTATATTGTGAATTGTTTTGGGGTGGAGGAGGCTTGCTTTACACTTCTAGTGTCTGTTAACCCTGTGTGGTTAGAATTGTGAAACAATAAATATTCCGTGTTAAGGGAAATGGCAATGATACAATGCCTAAAGAGAAGCAGGAGATGTCAATAAAGAAAGATTGCTGGCTTTATAACAAACTTGTTGGCTAACTCACTTACCTATGAAGAGCTCTCCACCAATTTTAGTGTATTTGGAACTAGTGATCACCAGTCTAGCACTCCAGGGTCGCTGGGATAGCTAGGGAGCTGTAGCTCATGATGTGTGAGGAAAGGTGGAGGAAATTAAGCTTGTTCAACTGGAGAAGAGAAAGGTGGAGAGGAAGAGTCCTACCATCCAAGGAGATTCTAGAGAAGACAAGTTCTAAGAAAAGGTTCACAATGAAAGGGCAATAGGCAACATACACAAGGTCCAAAAAGGGAAATTCCACATGGATATAAGGGGGAAAAATGTTACAGGGATAGTGATTAAACCCACGGAGGGATTGCTCAGAGGTGCTGTGGAATCTCCATCTCTGGGAACTTTCAAACCTTGCTTGGACAGGACTCTGGGATCCACTCTTGTAGTCCTGCCCCTGCAGGACTCCTGCTCTGCACAGGAGGTTGGGCTAGATGACCTCCAGAGGTCCCTTCCAAAGTAAATTATTACACAATTCTTCAAGAGCTTTACAGATTTTCTGTTTTATCAGCACAGTAGAAATCCCTTCCTTTTGCATAACATGAATTCCTCTGCTGCCTGTGACTAAAAGCTAAATCTGTACTCCTGAAACCTTATTTTTTTCTAAATGAATACTTGTAATAAAACTCTTATCTTGCTTTATGAGATGCTGTTTCAGTTGAACAGCAAGATGCGGAAAGGAATAAACCCACTTTGTCACCCACAGTACACACCGGTGAAAATTTGAGTGTATTTTTTTTTCTCCTCCTCTTTAGACCTGGTAGCCCTATGAGGTAATACAAGGCAGTAGTAAGACCTATTACTATAGTAGTAAAGTGTTGTAGCCATCAAGTTTCTTTTGCTTCTCTGCTCTACTAACTTTTGGTATAGTATGAGCTGGTATTCAGATTCACTTTTTTCTCACTTTCTGCCAGAAGCTGAGTTATGTGTGTGGGAGGTTTTTCTCCCCCTCCTTTTTCTTCCTCCTATCTCTCCAAAAAAAGAGCTTTTTAAACTTTACAAATGCTGTCAGGAAAAAAATTGGCATATGTGTAAAATTTGACTTCTTCATTTACTCCTAATTGAAGAGAATATTCTTTCAAAAACACTAAGAATGTCCTCTTGCAGTTTGTTGTAAGATTTATTTTTTTAATCTGAATTGTGACTAATAGACTATAGCGTATAGTGAAGCTGTTTTGAAGCTAGACACTTCGATTTTTAGTAATGTTTTTATTGATTTACAGGAATTTTTCTGCTTAGCTGTTGACGTTTTCTGGACATTTTGATTACTGTTTGAGCCTAATAAGGGCAGATCTTGAGTTCATAGCTGAAGTTCACTTAACAGATGGCCTTCCTTGGCTGCACTTGCTTTTCTCCTCCCTCATCTCTTTCCTTCTTTCTCCAAGATCTCTGCATTCATAGCTGTTAACTTGTGCAAACTGGATCATGCTAGTTTAGGATCTTATGTGTCCAAATCAGAAATATATGCTCATGCATGAGGATTCTTTGTTTTGTTAGTTCCAGGAAATGTTCCCCAACCCCAGATTGCCTCTTAGACTAGCCAAACATTCATTTGGCTTTTTGAAGGGGTGACCAGATAAGAAGAGAAACCAAGTTTAGTGTTCTACGCTTTTTAAAGAATAAACAGCCTTTTGCCTGTTTTACTTGCATCATCTCCTTCTGAAATGTCTGCATAACCAGGATGTCCTGCCATTAAATGCTCTGATACGCTTTAGCCACATTATTTTCTATTCAGTATATTCTGTTCCAGAGTTCTCTTACACCAAAGTATCTATTATTTCCTTGAAAAGTCGTCTTTGTGATTTGCTGGATTAGGATTTGGGGCAGGAATGAAAGGAGAAAGCTGAGTAGCTTTCTGGGATAGATGCCAAAGAACTCCCTTCAAATCCTTACCTTTCCTTTTCCCCCATTCCTTGGGCTACAGTAGATACGCTGCTGCTGTGCTAGCTAGGATTGACTTTCCTTTTCTCCTAGCTAAAGTTGTTTCTAAGTTTCGTAGTGACATCTTTCCTTTTGTGAATTTTGTTTCTTACTAGATATAGCCATTATTATTACCGAACTCTTTTCCTTTCCATCTTCCACAATTTCTTTGTTACAGCGCTGGTAATGACACTTGCTGGCAAAATGCTTTTGATGCAGAATTTCCCACGAAAGTGAATCCTGAAGTTCTGACCCGTGTCCCATAGCTTGGCATAGATGTTGTTAAAAGAGTAAGGTTAATCATATGTTCTCCTCTGAGATACTTTGCCCTGGCACATTAAGATTCTGAAATCTGAAGCTTACAAATAACACTTTAGACAAACTTCTTAAATGAAATCTTAGCCTTCTTGAGAGTTCACAGAACATGTTTACTGTAGCAGGCTTGAACAACTCTTCATTGCGTCACACCTTCTTTTCACACCAAACTCCAGCTCTGTTGCAAAGAGGGAAAATACGACATCCAGAGCTTAACTCAGCGATAACTTCCATCCTGTTTAATGATCTATGAACAGAGATCTCATGCTGACTATAGTTTTCTTTGCTTAGAATTAAGTATTCTTCTTTTCTGTTTGTTGTACAATACTTGAAAGCAGTGTTCTTTTAGTGAGCCAACAATCTCACCAATTTATTATCTTATACCAGTTAGAAGTGCTTTGAACTATTTAATATTAATGGAACCATTTTATTAGAAGTATTATGTTAATTTCAGATATAGCTTTACCCAGGAAAGCCACAGCACTGTGTCTCCCCCCCCCCCCCCCGCCTTTGGCTAGAAACAAATGCTCTTGTTCTAGCATTTGAGACTGGAATAGATTCAGGCAATGCATATTCATTCTTTGAGACTCCTTGATCGTTTTAACTGCAGTCACTTCCCTCTTCAGCCCACTCCTTTCACTTCTAACTATGAGAATGAGAATTCCTTCTTCATTTGGGAATTGACCTTGCATTTCTCTGAGCTTTGTTGCAAAAAAATATCCACTTAAAGTGGAACACATTTATTTGCGAATTATATTCTTGGATGATATAATACAAAAACGTCAGCATTCACCACAAAAAAGGTTTTGATGGGAAATGTTTTTCCAGGGTTATTGGGGGTGCTTTTATACTATTTTCTATACTGCTGAACTTGTTATGCGAAATAATAATCTGGGTGAGTCATGGCAGAGTAGCAGGCCCTTCTTGGCTGTGATCTAAAATATCATAAACCTTAAAACATTTTACTTGGACAAGTGCAGCTATCCACTAGTCTGCAGTGGATGCTAAGTAGTCTGTGTAAGCAGACCCTTAATGCCTTCCTCTCTGACCTGCACAGAATATCTGAATGGAAATCTCCTCAGGGTGTTAGTAGTTGTTTCTTTCCTAGAAAGCAAAAAAAAAAAAAAAAAAAAAAAAAAAAAAGCCCTGCATAGTGTGTGTTTGTATAAACTACCACATTTGGAAATGTTATGTAAAAGTTTTTACCACCACTTAGGATGGATGCAGCATTACACCCAAATGAGACTAAAATCAGTAATTTGCTTTGTTCACTTCTACAATTGTCCTTCTACAGTGCATGCACAATTTGACAGTTCAAGTAGCAGAGTAAGAGTTCAGAAGGCTGTATTGTATTGAACAAAATGAATGCTGTTCTCCAAAACCCTACACACGGTCCATCTATACTGGATGTAAAGAGTAAGTAACAACAGATTAGTTGTGCAGGGAGCTACAGAATACATTGCCCATATGAAAGATTTAGGCCTTTTCTCAACATTGAATTCATCTACTGCTGAAAAGCTCTCCCCCTTCCCCCCCCTCCCAATATTCTATAAACCAACACCTTATTTTTGCCCCTTATGTTACAGAGGTTTGGTGTGCTGGAGGTGGTTGAATATTGTTCTTTGTTAAAATTTATGCTTTGAATAGTTACCAGGTCAGCAACCTCACTAAATAAAAACAAGGATTTAGCAGAGTTTGAGCCAGCCATTTATAAATAAATCCCATGTGGTCTCTAATCACTAGTGAATCTAATAGTCACTTTGATTTGAAAGGAGATTAAGGATTATAAATATTATATAGATCTATTTTTATCTTCTGTGTTGCTGTATGAAAGCAAAAGGCTCGAGACTACTTTTTCATCCTTTCTTTCCTCCTGCAGTAATTTACAATCATTTAGTTTGATAGGCTGAAAAGCTTCATGAGCAGTAGCATACTGTTTGGCAGAGGATGTTTGTTTGAGCAGTCTAATGTGATTTTTAACAGCAATTTTCTCTGAAGTCTCAACCCACCCTTAACTCCATGATGATGTGCTTATATGTAAAGCTGCCAGTGGTGCTAGATTTCAGGCCCCATGAAAGACATTTGAACCCTGAAAAAGCTAATTTTGAAATTTCTTTCACTTTTTTCTTTTCTTTCCCTTCTTAACTTTTTTTTTTTATTATTATTATATGGGATGACAGTAGCAAATAGATTTGTGAAACAAACCAGATGCTAATGCAAAAGAAAAGGTTGCTTAAAGTAAGGAGTGGAAAAATGAGACAGGAGTGTTTTCTACTCTATCCATACCTTGTATATGAGAATCCTGATTTTGGCACAGCCAGTACGGCACTGGTACAGGAAAAAAGAAGTTTTAGAATCACAAAAATGAGATAGTGGGAATTGGGGGTCTGCCTGGTAAACTCTTAATTCCTGCCAATTCTAGATAGTTATTAGCCACTTTTGAGATTCTTTGTCTTAAAAACAAATCTGAATACTTGTGCCCTGCATCCCACTGAGGGGAGAGTGGCTTCCACAGAATAATGAAATTCCTTTACACGTAACTTCTGGCTTGCTCTTGTATCTAGTTGGGGAAAATTCCTTGTCATGGTTTGCTATCATCTTCCTAGACATGAGGCTTTCAAAGACAATGCAAGTTGCCAGGATGAGCTTATGCTGGAGGAATCAAATGTTTCAAGGAAAGGCGATGGACCTTGTGGATGGCGAAGCCTTCTGCTACTGAATGTATATTTTGCCTTTCCCAAAATTCTGGATAGCCTGTTCCTGACAGTAAGTAACATAGGACCTCTGTGAAGCAGTCATGGAGAAGCCCTGTGGATGTACAAGCGATGTGCTTTAATTCTGTGCTGCACTAACCTGCGTCCTCTGTTCCCTCTCTGTCAGTGTTAACAGTTGCTTTGCAGCAGTCTCTAAGTTCTGTGGTCCTCAGTTGCTGGTTTTTCCCCTGCACTTGATTGTAGTTGTTATGCTGCCTGAACATTAGTCCTCAAAGTGTTTTGTTTTGTTTTAAAAAAAAAATGAATGCAACCTCTCTCTAACTCCAAACTTTTCAGGAGCTAGAATTAGATTGAGCTCTAAAACGGTTTTGCTCTTCTAAAGGAGGTTAAACTTGACCACAAAGTCACAATAGTGATGGTTAGGATCCCTGCTGTAGTTCTAGCACCTTCCTGGTTTGGTGCTTTTTAAATACTAGAAATAAAATTCTGAAATGATATGTAAGTATTACTGAAACTCAGCTGGGGTAAAGCTGAGGCATTGAGGTTTGCCTACAAATGCCATCTGGATATCTGTCAGTGCAATGTTTGTTTTTTGTATTATTCTTTCAACCTGTTTTAAATAATTTCAGCGGCTTCTGGATTTCCCCTTGATTTACAACTAAATCTTCAACATTGATTCTCCCTTTGTTCTCTTTATCGGTTCTGATGCCAAATGAAAACAAGCTCCCTGCCATATAGTAGCTTAACTGTGTCTCTGCTCCTGCAGGACTAGTCCTGACAGGGTAGGAAATGCAGCCATAATCCTTCGTCTACCACTAGCCTTTGGGAGACCTTGCTGTCGAGTCAGAAGAGTGCAGAAAGTCACGGAGGAGGTCTGATCCTTGAAACCTGTCTCCAAGGCATCAGCTCTGGCACCCAGGGCAAGGAGGAAAGCAGGGCAGAGGATGAATTGCGGCTTGCCCCTTCCACTGCTTTGTATGAAGTCTTTGAACCCTTGCCCTAAGGGGAGTCGGCGTGCCGTGGAAGGCAGGGGGCCCTAACAATGCCCCGCTTGTGCTGTCGGCCTGCTCCGAACACTGCGAAAGCTAGGATTATCCTGCAGACTGCCTGGTGAGGAGCGACCCGCTTCTGGTGTTGAGAACGACTTCCTACTTTGATGATGGATGAAGCTGAAATAAAGCAGTTTAATTTTTAGGAAGCTGTTGACTCCAAAAGGATTGAGCTATTATTTTAATTACTGTAATGAGCAAACATTACTTGGAAATCATTAAAAGAACATACATAGCTCCAGATCCTACTGTCTGACTTGTATTGATGAAACTTTTCTTTAATCAGAGAGACGATATTTGATTTTTTTTTCTGCTAAATTGACAGCAGCATGGGCAAGATGTTTTGCTGTTGCTTTGTATTGCATTTCCATTACCAGGAAATTTGTAGTCAAATACAGGCTATTAATAAGTGTTGCGAGTGAACATTCATAATGGTCTCTTCATAGCAGTTTGGAATTAGAGCTGGCTGAATTAATTTTTAGTCATGCCATTTTTCACCCGGAGTGCTGACCTGCTGAAACTATTGTAGGGCTGTGCTGAAGGGTTTTTTTTGTTTGTTTGTTTGGTTTTTTTTTTTGATGGGCTTCTCAGATTCACAATAGAGCTAGAAAAGAAAATTGTACCTTGTAATAAGCAGTGATTTACAGCTTTTTGGCATATCATATGAGATGCATGCCCTCATGCACTTCCTACTCTGCTGGATTTGCAGCAGTGGCTTGAACTTTGCCTCCCACATTCAAGATGAGTTCCCAGACCACCAGTTTATATAATCAGCTTTTCTGCTGCAAGGATTATTTGTAGCAATTCCCTTTTTATGCATATACTGTTCTTTCTGGAGCACAAAGATTGATCCTGTAGCCCTAGTGGTTAGTATATCTGGCTGGGATGTGAGACTGGACACAAAACAGTAACTTGGATGAAACAAAAGAGGGGTAGCGTGAACGTGAGTTGCCCACCAAGGTGTGGGGTTATCTGACACTAGCATGCTGATTACTTGGGGGCGCTGAGTGAGCACACATGCATGCATCCCTTCTGTGCATATTGAAAATCTGAGACAGCATCTCAGAACAGTGCTAATGCAGAAATGAACAAGAAAAAAACAGAAACTCTAGAACTTCAAACCTATCTGTAGAAGGGTTGGAAAAGTTTAACTGAGTTTCTAAATACCAAAGTATTTTGTGAACTCTCTAAAATGAAATTTTCGTAAAAGTACCTTTCATAGAAAGATCCTTTGGGAAGAGACCACTGTTAAATGTGCAAGAGGTAGAACACAGATGGCATACACAGGCTTACATTCTCTTTTTCAGAAAAGAACTGTTTTAATGTAGTGTAACATCTTTTGTAAAGATCACATTTACAAGAAGTATTTTTGGTTAGCACTCTACCCATGTGGTTCTCCTTAGGATAGATGATGATCAGCTGAAATGAGCTGAAGCACTGTCCATTGCTCAGGACCTCGTGATAGGTAGGTTTCCAAAGCTCACCATGCTTTGTGTTGGTCACTGAGAGCAGGCAGGTCATGAGAATGAAGGATAAGCTGTTTTCAGCAGAAGTGTTGTCATTTCTTTGCCTTTATATTGCATATAGGGAGCAGTGCCTCTACACATTTTTTCCCAAGCAGACAGCCAAAACTTGTGAGATAGCTCCACAACAATGAAGGAATTATTTAATGTGGAATGAACCCCCTAACTAATCATGGACCAATAAGAGGAAAGTGAAGAAAACTTAGAATATCTTTTTAGGGGAAAGAAATTCCAACTATTCTTCATTGCCATAATTCCTTTTCCTGTACAGAAAGACTTGCCATCAAGACTTCTAACACATTTTTGTCTTGTCTAGATTTAAAGGTTGAACTCTGCTATAAGGATAGATCGTATGACCCTTATATTATCCTTTGCTGATTTCCATTAACACTGTTCAAGTTTTTTTGGTTGTGACAATAGAATCATATTTCATAAAAAGTGAAAATCTTATTTTCAGACACATGTTGGATGGCAAAAGCAGATGTATGTGTTAGAAAGCTTTATCTGATGAGCTATACATACAGTTTAATCTTTCAGTACAAAGTACAACTAAATTGTCTGGCCTTTCTGGATTAGTCCTTAATGTTTCGTGCTATGATCTTCCAAGAAGATCTAAAGTGTGCAGTTTGGGTATTTCTGGTATATTTAAGTTGCTAATTTTGTAGCTTTTCTGTTGTGAAGGATTAGTATCCGGTGCAATTTATTGACTAATTAACTTTTTTGGTTGTTGTTGATCGTTAAAATGTGATGTGCTGTATGGTCGTAGATAAATTAATCTTCTTTTAATATTGCAGGGGAATGCTTTTTAATCTTAATTTCTTTCAAAATTAATACTAATCCTAAAGTTTTTTTTAATAGCAGAGAGGAAAAAAATCTTTTTTTTTTAGTAAGATAGATTTCACTACTGTAAATTATTTTTACTATAAAATTTGGGTCATTTTGGTTTCTTGCTATACTACTACTATTTAGAAAAGGATATTTTTAACATGTTCATTTACTTGCTTTTCCTCATCCTCAGAGGGAAATAATTCTCAGGGGGGGGAGGGGAGAATTAGCACCTTTGACGCTTGGCGGGGAAGAAATGAGCAAAATATGAAGGGCCATACTAAACCTTCAGCTCTGCACAAATATGTGTGTAGGCTTCAGCCTGATCAGCAGATCACCTGTCTGACGTAGCCTTAGACTTTCACCTAGTAAACCCTAAGAAATGAGGCATTTAGGGTCTGCCCACACAGCACAATGAACATTTCAGATCACAGCACGTACTGGCTTGCCTGGTTAACAAGAACAGGGATGAAACAGTAGCTCAGCATGTGATGGCAGCTGATGTTTATATGCAGGTCCCTGAAGACCTGCTGCACTAATAAGGATTAAATCCAGTGCTGCTGTATCTACTGTTAAGCATGCTAGCTCAAGGAAGCAATCTGTGTGATAGCATATATGACACTGGTATGCTTTCATCCTGCTTAGATAAACCAGTCAGCATCTGCAGAAAACAAAAATTAGTAGCCACTGTATTATCACCTTGCAGACATTTGTCGCTCTGTGATGTTTAGCTATTGTAAGGCTCATTTAATGTGAATTAGATGGAAGATGTGCATAGTGGTATTCTGACTCCTTTCCAAAAAACATTTGGCTGAACTGGCTGTTAGCTGGCTGAGGGTTGGCTGTGTGCAGCTAAGTCTGGAGCTGGGAACAAGAGACACAGGGTGAGTTGTGAAGAGTCTATAGCAGACAGGAGTACAATGTTAGATATGGTGAAGAGTGGCCTGTAGGTAAGCTACTAGGTAACATTTGTGAGTGTTTAGGCTGCCAGTGACTTGGAGAATTCAAACTGAGGAGCAGTTGGGGGAAACTTGCATGCTGTACTAAAAGCAAGCAAAGCAATTGCAAGGAAGAAAGATGAGGAGCCTGGGTTCACCTGTGTGGGCATCCCTCAGGAGAATAACCTCCTGCGGCAAAGATGATGCAGTATTTTATTTAATCTGACTTAGCTTAGCTGGTCATAATCCTTCCAGTGATTTAACTAAATGTATTTTATACCGATTTAGTTAAATGGATATTAAAACTGTGAGTAGATAGCTTGCTAGCAATGGCACTGTATATCCAGCCATGGCATGTAAGCCATGCTTGTGACAACATTGTGTGAACCCATCAAATACTGTTGATAAAGATCATCATTTTAAATGGCAGGGTTTTGGTGAGACAGAAGTGTGATGCCCTCAAGACAACTCAGAATGTAGCAGGAGGAGGTGGCAGGTTGAAAGGATAGGAGAAGTGTTGGGGTGCTCCTTATGAGCTGGTGACCTTTTTCCTGTGATCTTTTGGGGCATGGTAATTGATATGCTACTGTATGTTTGTGGAGGCTTGGTATGGAAGAAGTCATTTATGGTATTGAGTTTTGTTCTTGCTGGTTATGCAACAGTGTGACGGAATGCAAGAGAAACAGATTTTTTCATAGATTTATTGCTTCAAGGAGTGCAGTTCATGTCATTTGAAAGACCTGATTTCTTACTGTGTCTTTGTGGTTCTGCTCCCTATGCTCAGAAAGCTCAACTGAAATAGTTGTTTTCCTAAAAGGAGCATTAAGCTGTTGAGAAAACCTTTTCAGTTTGCTGTAATGCTAGCAAAGACTGATCTTTTTTTGTTTGTTTTGTTTAGTTTTAGTTTGGGATGTACATTTTTTGTCTCCAAGTGTAATCAGGTTGGTCAGTCTGTCAGTCTCTCTCAACATCAATAGAAAGCAATTTTAAGCGTCTGAAACACTTATCTCTTTTTTTCCATTCATGACTTCTTCACAGCCCCTTAAATCTGTGTGCTAGCAAGCTGCCCATCAGTAATTTAGTTTAACTATTTACAGAATAACTTTTAACCAAAAATATTAATAGTGTTTCTCCTAGTCCCAAATTTTGATTTAGGATCACCTTACTTTGGAAGGAAAGTTCTTTTGTAGTAATTTAAAGCATATGATGTCTGTAGAGCATTTGCAGCTGCTAATGTTATCTTGTGTACTTAGAAATTAGTATGTAATAACATATCTCATGATAATCTGGCAGCTGGGGAAGTCCATGTGCATTCAAAGACAAATAAGGGGCTAGTTACTTTGGTAATTACCGCTTCACAGCCCTGTCTTTAAAAGGCTACAAAATGGATGTGGTACAAAAAAATGCTTTCAAGCAAGAGATGCCCCAAACCAATATTAGAGAAAATAGATTCACTAGAAGGTCAGATAGGATAAAATATTCAATACGGTTTCAGAAAGCATCAACAAGGCAAAGTGCGTCCCTTTAAATCAAGAATTATCTTTTACATGAGGAAAATGGTCACCTGAGTAGTCTCCTAAAAACACTTTCAAAAATTAAACTACCCTATGCGTAGTGTGTAACATTTATTTTCCGTCAAGCTATTTTAGGCTAGGCTGACACTCCTAACTGGTTTCATTTGGTTTTCAACAAGCTGACAGATAGCTTATGAGAGGGAAAAATTGGCTGGGCATTCTGTTTCTTTATACATTTTGGATTCATGTATAATTACTTGAATTGCAAAAGGGATTTAGGTGATACCTATCTTGTTTAAGGTATTTTGTTGAACTAGATAATGAAACAAAATGTGTGTGAGGGAATGCATTCAAAGGAACTGAGGTAGGTGCATACCTTGTTTATATCTGAATTTTAGATGTACTGTCCTTGTTGCCTTTTTGAGCATAAATGAAAATTAAATGAAATGACAATGATGAAGCAGTGTGCTCTTTTCAACACCATCTATATTCCCCAGCCTTTTCAGCTCATCTCTTCTCTGCTTTTTTTGTGACATTTGAGTGCATGCTGTGAACATATGCCAAAATGATCGTTCTTAAAAGCTGCTTTCATACACTTTGAGCTGTTATTGAGAGCTTTGTCTACTTTATAGATAAATTGCACAACCCTGAATCAATGTCCCAGTGTTTGCTGGAAACCAGACAAATCATTTTGACAGAAACACTATTATATTTATGTAGTGTGATTGCAAAGATGGCTAACTTCATAAAAAATGCAGGTATCAAAACACCTGCATCTCGACTGAGGCAATGATGTAAGTGTGGCTCCTAATCTTCAACAAAAAAATTTAGTAATCCGTGTTTTGCTTGAATGCTTGATAGTTATTCCAAAGTTACGAATGATGAACTCTTTAGAGCATAATTTACTACGTGTATTTAATCAAGGTGGTTTTCGGATAGTATAATACTTCGGCTTTACATTTCTTTTAATTCTCTTTAATATAGTCTCAGATGTAGTGTAAATGTTTTTAATCTTAAAAACTCTCTTTAACAAGAGAGTTTAGTTGAATAAACTAACTCTATTGTGTAAATAAGGAGTTTCTTTGAAAGTTAGCTTCATTTTGGTTTGAACCATGTTGTGTAATTTGTTCCAGAACTGAAGTGAACTTGTTTTCAGAGTTGATTGTGATATTTGGTGGTCACAGCTGCAAAGAATTGCATTGCTTTCTAATTTATACACTTTTCAAGTACATAAACTAAGCTACAGTGTGTGCCATGCATTGAAAATACAAAGTTGATAATACTTTCCCTAAGATTGTCTTTTTTAATCAGGCAGAAGAACAGCAACCTTTCCCTTCTATTGCAGATACTCTAGAAGTTGGGAACTATCTGAGCTGCAGCTTCTCCAGTAATTTGAATAAAATACTTCCATGGATTTAAACTGAGAGAGTGGAAAATGAACTCTGTGAGAGATTGTAAAACACATGTATATTCAGTGAGTAAATGAGTTAGGCGTTTGAAACAATAAGCTGCTCTATAATGCACAGACATTCTTTCAGGCTACCCAGCCCAAGCTCTGAAGTCTTTCTACACACTGATAAAAATGTCCAACTCTGAATGAAACATGTTTATTCTGTTTCGTATAAAGCCCTGCAAGCTACTAAGAATGACAGCTGCTGACTCAGTCATTGTTCCTGTTTTTTAAAACTCCTCTCATTCAGTTAATTAAAAAACCTGTTCCTGAGCATGAAACAAAAGCACTTCTTATACAGAATTGATCTATGTACATTTTCAAAATTTCTGCTCTGTGAATGCAGTTTTTCTTTAGCTTTGTTTATTGCATCAAAAGTGCCTGCCAGAAACAGTGCCATTTAAATAACTGTCCTCGTCAGATGAAATATTTTACTATACACCGTCCTACACTTGCACCATCGCCTGTTTAACATGGAACAGGGTCAAAACCTGAAAGGCACAAAAGAATGCTCAATAAGCAAGGGAGCGATGAATGAAGTTAAAGTCATGTCATTGAAATGGAGATACTGGTGTGGGAGTAGCAGGAGGAAAAAGTGCTGTCAGCAAAAAGCCAAAAAGGTGGTGGGTTTGTGACTGAAGAATGTCCCTTCCCACTGTGGCAGAAACATTAATAGCTTGAGTTTTGCTCAGTGTTACCTTTGAAACTTTTGTTAAATAAATAAATAAAAGCTGTGGCACAGTAAGACAGAGTTAATGGTTAAGCTTAGCAGTTGCTGCTGTTCTTTTAGCAGAAGCATAGACTTGCCAAGAAATAAAACAATGTGTCTGAAGTTGTTTGGAAAAGCCACTTTTTTCTGTCAAATTTGTTTTTTAAGATGTCTGTGAAATCCAAAAAGTTGTCTGTGGTGTAAATCTGCAAGTCACTTATGTTTACAATCTCTGAAATCCATATTATGACCAAAAATACGCATCTCTCTCCTGTGTTCCTACACACCTTCATTTCCTCCCTATAATTATAACTCTCTCCAATGTTTCAGTCAGAACAGTGAAATAGCAGAATTTAGAGCAGATCTAACAGAGACAGAGAAATGGTAGTTAGAAAGAAATGGTAGCCTGATAGTTTATAAATCTCAAAACGTTGCGTGTTTCAACAGAACAAAATTTTGGTCCCCCAAAACAATTAGCCTTCTTCCCAAACACTCTAAGGATGAAGTCTTGTTCATCTGTCAGTATCAGATTTCTTTGTTGCCTTTGGAAGGCAGAATTTCTTTTTTTTGAATGCTGTTTGGTATTTGTCTTAACCCTCGAATAAATGTTTACTTGTGACCACTGGTAATAAAGAGATACGTTAAACTAATACTTGTAAGTACAATCTGTATTTAAAATTCTTAAATCTCTATCAGAGCAAAATTTCTCTTCACCCTCAGAACAAATTTAGAACCTAAACAGGAGCAGATTCCTATTCAAACTGAGCTACATTGAAATTAGATTTTAAAATACTACTGCTCTTAGAAAATACTCCAGTTTCTTGTGTTGAAGCTTTGATTGCTGGATTTCACTATTTATCATCAAAATGGGGAGGAAAAAAAAGGAAGGAAGGTTTCTCCTCATGTTGGTTTCCAGTAAGAAGACATCCTCTGAAGGAAAGTTGGGGTTTTGTACTTGTTTGATACTTGGGATCACAAAGTGATTGTCAAATATGACTGCTGATTCTGATGTGGATTTCAGTCCAAAAGAAACAAACAGATATTGCTATTTTTTCTTCAAACTATTGATTACAAACTTGGTTTTAATTGGAAATGAAAATTTGCTCCTTATGTGTTACAGAGCAAACCTGAAGTTCTCACACATTCATAATTGCTAAGGAAATGAATGTCAATGAAGTGGGGGGAATCCACAATAAAGGCAGAATTTTTTGACGCAACTGTAATGTAAAAACTCCAGCACACTAAGCTAACCTTTAACAGGTATTCTAACGTAGTCTGTTTTAGTCTACTTGAAACTAGTAATATTCATTTCAAATATTAACTAGGAGTTTGTTCTCTTAATCTCAGCTTTACTCTGTGCCTCAGTTAAATGTTAATCTAGTTGTAGCCATCCCTTTTCTTTTAATGAATGCCTTTAAAGTAGAGTATACTGATGATCTGGGAGGTGATCAGCTAGTTAAGAAAACGTCTATATCAGATGAAGTCTGTGTTGCCACTTTAAGTTTATAAGTACACGATGTCTTTTACTAAAACAGGAAAATGTACTCGAGCAGAACAGTGCAAAAAATAGTTTCTGAAGTTACAGGTGATTTTTGAATCCATAAATTATTTTTAAATAAACATCATATTCTTTTTTCACTCATTGTGATGTTGATCATGTTCAGTTTCCTGGGCCAAATAAGATTCTCTTGAGGCAGTTGTCTGCTTCCTAATGCAAGACTTAAACTTCAGCTTACATTGACATACTAGTCTCCGCTGGACACCTGGGTCAGCACTCCTTAGGATCCAGCTTTAGCCCTGAATCAGTGTTAATGGAACTAATATATTTGCTCAGTAAGACAATTCCAAGTACAGTAAGATCTGTAATCATGCACTTTTTCACCTTTCATTCTCTGTCATTTTCTTTTCCAGTCTTTTGTATAGAGGACAGCAATTTTTGATAGAGGCACCTGTTAGGTGAGGCTTTGGCTTTGCCTCCCTTTAAAATCTTCCTTTCTCCAGGAGACAAATCCAGCAGCTAGTCTCATCGGGACCCAGCATGCCACTATGGAAGATCAGAGCTGTAAGCTTTTAGTGACTTATTCCATTTTCATGACTGAGGTCTAAGTGGGCATCCCGCCAGTCGTAACCCCTCCTGTGGAAAAATGAATAGTGCTAATAATCACGTAAGAAACGCTTTTGTCATCAGACAGCTGCTATTAAGCATAATCATCTCAGCATTGTTTCATGCAAGCTCTGGATTGATTTTGTTGGGCTTCTGTAACACTTCTATCTCTCAGCGCCTTTTTGTAGAAGATCTGGGTAACTTTTACTACCACGAGGAGATATGGCATCTTCATGTGCATATGTATTTATAATCTTCCTGATCAACAGGAAACCAGCAATAGGTTTTATTAGCAATAATTAGGACAATCAGACAGTGCAGTAGTCTTCAGACTCCTTTCCATTGTCACTGGAGTGTGTGAACCAACACTCCTATGGAAAGCTGCCTATGGGATCTTCTTCATGTCTGTTGGCAACACATGGGAAAGGAATGAAATTGATGTTAATTATAAGTTAGATTGATGTTGACCTAGTGAGTAAGATAAATGTAGTTCCTTTTTTATAGTCCGGATGCTTCAAATATGTGACCCCATAAAATGGAACATTTTATTGTGGTAATCTAGTATTTGTGGTGATGATAACTTACAGAACAAAGCTTAGAGGTTAGACTTGTTTTCCCTGTCAGTGTTTTTACATAACCTGTAACATAAAATTCACTCTCATGCAATATCTGTGAGTTAAATCTTCTTTAAACTATGATCAGTAACCACTGGAACTGATTTTTCTTTGTTATGCTGCCAATAGATTTTTTTTTTAACACTATTTAGAGTCGTAAAAGTAAGATACGGAAAAGACATGCTAGACTCTATCATCTCCTTCTCTTTACCAGCATATGATTAGAGGTTTTGATTAGAATTGCAAGCATTGTGTCACTGCATGGGAGACTTGGTTTGATTCCTTTTCTTGATCTCTTGAATATCATATATATGCACATGTGATGTGTCAGTGCTAATTCTTTGCTTCTACATGTCTCGCGAAGGTTGCAATACTTGACTCATTCTTTCTTGTTTGAATGGGTATTTATATAGCAGACATAACACAAATAAAGGCATTTAAGGCTCCAAAAATCTCAATAATACTTCCGAGAAGTAAAACTATTCATTTTGAAGGGCTGCTTCCCCTTCACAGGGCATGAAATGTTACACAAGCTCTGCTGACTTGAATGTGCCATTGTGCCTTGCCCTCTGTTTTACAGTGCCATAAGTTTAGCTCCAGTACACTTTATGGATTCTGATTGTATTATGTTTACTTAGACATGTCTCTAGTTAATATTTCATCTGTTTTTTAATATGTTCCCCAAATTTCCAAAAGATTGGTAGAGATTGGGACACAGGAAGCCCTCCCGAAGAAAAAGTACTGACAGGCAGTTCTATAAAAGCAGTCAGAGGCAACATTTCTAAGTCTGTTTAATAGCTATTTCATGAAAATTGTAATGTAATAATCAATTGTAGCTTTTCTAGTTCACGGCCTAGTCATTATTCTTTGGAAGCTATGTGCCTGAAGCCTCTAGTTCTGTATTTTCCGGCTCTACTCTCAATCCTGTTACACCCTTCTGTATGCTTTCAGCAGGCCACAATACAAAAACAAACAAAGGAATAGTTAGGTATAACTTTGAAAAATATGTCTGTCTGTCTGTATCTCCTTCCACCCACCTCCCTTTTATATTTTTTATACACAGCTCACAGATATGGCATATCAGGATGAATTTGTACTGCTGGATTGGTTTGCTGCTTTTTTTGGTAGAGGGTATTGATCGCATGCATGTTAGTTTGCTCGCAGGTTCCAGTCTGAGGCCAAATCACCAGTTCTTTTGATGTGGAAACCTGCGCGTGCCAAAGCAGGGGATCAGCTCTCCTGTCCTATGAAGAGCAGTATGACTGTGAACAGTGTTCTGTAATTCCATTTATACCTATAATTTCTTTCCCTAATGCATCTTTTCTCCCTGTACCTCCCCCCTGTGCAGTGAGGGGACAGGAACTCTTCTGTTCCAGAACACCTAACACTAGTACTCTTTTTTTCTTGTGGAAAACTGCACAATGTTAGATTTCAACAAGCTGGAAGATAAGAAAAGCAAAGTAAGGCATTTATTTCCCACTTCTCGTTACTTCTGCATGTCTGCCAAACCTTTTCACATTTACTTAGTGATACATCCCAGAAAGACCTACAATATTAACTTTATATCTTGGTTCCGGTTAATCATATAATAGCTGAATCCAAGACTGTGATGGATACTGTTTTGTTCTCCCTTTCTTCATGTCTAGACAGCTACAACCACAGTCACCTCAGTGCTTCCTGAAACAGAATGAAGCACAACATAGGTTCTACACAAATGCATGACATTTGGCAAATTTCAATTTACATAAAAAGCTGATTTTTAGAAATAATATGTAGGCTGAAGTGGCTGAAGTTAGGATTGTACCTTAATGTATTGTTTTAGTCTTTGGTTTGCCATTCTTACTCTTGATTAGCTGCCTTGTTTAGGGGATTAGACAGGGAAAAATAGCTCTACCTTGTGAATCTAGATGATGGGGTGAAAAGTGATGAAATAAACTAAAATTTCCTTCTGTCATCCCCTACTAAGACAACTCTATTTCTGCCTCACCATTGAAGGCAGATGTGCATGCTGTGGGCAGATGACTAGGCAGGTCCCTCTGAGAAGCGAGAGTGCTGAAGTGTGCTTTCCCGTTTAGATCTTCACATTACTGCGTTCTCCCTGGCATCTAGCAAGCCAGCTCCCTCTGCCCAGCTCTTCTTTATCATGTCTTATTTCCCCTGTAGGATTATCCTGTTCAACTCTGCTCAGTTACATCAAGGCTCATCCTTTGGGGGAAGAATACAAAGATATTTTGCATCAGCCTGAGGCACTGGAACACTGAAAAGGGTGGACAAAAATTGTCTTTTCCTCAAATGGCAGTATTCTGGCAGGTACAGAGCCTTTCTTTCTCAAGTCTGCTGTTCTTTGAAATGCTGAAATGCAGTCAGCAGTCAACAAATAATGTGAAACATAAACCTCTGCAGTACTGTCTGCTACCCTGCCGTGTTGCCTGTGCATTCTTGAGAAGCACTGGGCTTTGCAGATAGTCTCACAGAGAGAGATGTAAGAGTTACTAAATAATCAAAGCTGCTGAAAGACAATACAACCCCTGCCTCCTTAGAGAAACATTTAACAGCTAATGTAATCGAGCAGATGTTTCAGTGACCTCCCATCTTTTCTGCTGATAATATGGAGCTACTCTTTTTTTTAAGAGAATAATCAGATTTTCTTTTTGTATATATCAGCACATACATATGTTCTCATGTTTGTGTCTCTATATGTTTATATCTCCAAGAACTTGACTGTTTGTTTGCTGTCTGAACCTTTGCCATAGGTATGGATTCCCCTGGTCTGGGCACTTCATACACTGTAGAAGAAGAATGTTTATCTTGGAAAATCTGGAAGATTTAAAACAAAAACGAAGCAAAGAAACCTCCCACCAAACTCTCTGTATTCACAAGGGGCCAGAGCTATGATAAAGCAGTATTGCAACAAGAGAAAATAGAGATTACCAATAAAGATACAAAATCAGTTGACTTCTTGTTTCCAAATGCTGATAGCTGGATATTTAAGCTACACTTCATTGCTTTTCTTTAATGGTGTCTTTCAAGACTTTGTGTGCACGTCTAGTTCCAGGGCAAAGCCTGGCTACTGAAGAGGGATCACATTTCGGGAGCAAAGAGGCCACTGCTCTGTTGGTGAAGGCCAGGCCCAGCAGGGAAGGGGTCTCTGCAGCCTGCAACGAGGGGACGGCTGTGCTGATAGGGTAGCACAGAATTTGTCTCTATAGCTGGACTAGTGAGTAGGGCTGTTTGAGGGTAGATGGTAAGTCATTGCTAGAACCAGAGGAATTGATATGACAGAAATATCTGTATGAGCTGGTTGTAGTTGTGAAGGTACCTAAGCCTGCAAGAGCCTGTACATTGGAAGTGGCAGAAATGACGAAAAGCCTGGAACAGAAAGGGCTGGCTAATGACCCGGAACAGATCCTGCTCACAAATGTTGCAGAACTGGCTTGTGGCAATAAGAAAGATGTATTGATCTTCCTACTCCTGGTGGTTTTTAATAAATGCCTCCATAAACTAGAGGATAAGCCCTGGTTTAGGTCTTTCCTCACCTTTTTATCTTTCCATGCTCATTTCCATCAGCAGTGGATTTACTGTCTTTGCTAAGTGTACCTTCACACGGAAATAAGATTTCATAATCTGCACAGATAATATACTGGAACGAAACTGCTCCAATACTCTGCCTGCCAGAAACCAGACTGAAAGATAAAGAGATATAAAGCTTGCAGTAGTAGTTCATTACTCTCTTATATGCTGTTTGGCTGCAAAGGAGTAACCACACCTGCTCAGTGGACTGTGTCGGTTTTTACAAATCTGATCTTTCTGATCCTACATTGATTTACTAGGGCAACATTTCATTATTCTTTTTTGTGCTAGTAAGAGAGAAAGGGGTCTACTTCTATAAAAGTATAATTTTAGTTTTATATTTTCTTTACTCTTTTGTTGTTAATTAACATACAGTTAAATTGTGTTGTGATTTGTTTAAGCTTGAAGTGAATTTTATAAAGTATCCTGATAAAATCTTACTTCTTGTCAGGTATAATAAAATTCATTTTTAACTTTCACTCAAGCCAGATGTATGTACATTTAACTTTTATTTCAGGAATATTCTTGGAAATTAGCTGCTATGGTTTTGTATGGCAACTTGAATAGAGACTGGGGAGGAATGTAATATGAAATTGTCTCCTTCCTCCCCATTAGTTCGTTGCTTGACATCTGGCTCAAATGTGTATTGCAGGCCCTTCAATCCTTCCTCATCTCCTTCCAATAAAATAAAATCTGCTTTTTTCAGTGAGGGAATAATTTTCAAAAAACAGACTATAGATAGTTTTGATTTATAAATTATCTTTTCCAAAGGAGAGGCATTTTAACATCCGATCCAGACAGCTTCCATGCACAGAATGCTTCTTGATTTCATAACAGTGGGAGATTAAGACTGCCCTTATGTTTTGAGATCTATATATGCTCCTCTGTGATCAACTTTCTCATGAACTGGTGCTTATTAGCAGTGAAGGCACAGACAGCTTTGTGTTTGTGTGGCTCAGCTGAATGAAGGGAAGGATGACATAGATGGTGACATAGATGGTTCTGAGTATCTCTTTGTACTGAAGCAAAACTCCAGCTGTTTTTTTTTTTTTTTTTACACAAACATGTGTAAATGCAAAATGTATAACAGACTCTGCTTCTAGTTTCTCACAGCCAAAAGCTTTTGTTGTTTGATGAGGAATTTTGGACTTTTTTGCAGAAGTTTGGATTGTAATGAGTAACTGGCCTTTTCTTGCCACTAGACTATCTGTTGTTAAATACATATTGGTATTGGTGAAATAATAATATTATGGTTCCAAACAGAGTAATTAGAGAAGCTAGAATTAAATACTACTGTCTCATTCATAATGCAGCATGAACATTTTTGATAGATAAGTAGTTATTCAGTAAGTTTTCCTCTGCAGTTCTTCATGTATCTTTATGTCTTGTTATTGTGCCCAACTCAGTTCCTGTTTTGAGGAGAGAGTTAACTTCTTTCTGTATTTCCAAGTTTTTATCCCTGCAGTATTTGATAGTTCAACTAAAATTGATGTGGCTTCCTTGTGGTATTGTATTTATTCTGTATGTAAGGGGGAAATGTTAAATCAGAAATATCCCACAGGTTTTAGAAGATCTATCCAAGATGTTTAGAACTTGCAGTGTTTTTGTTTGTTTTTTCTTCAGGGAACTTAAAGCATAAAATGCCATTATACCTTGTAGTCACAGCTTGCCTTGAATAGTTACTACAGCTGGGAATGCTGCAAATCAGACCCCTAGGTCCCAAACTGGGCAATCAGTTAGGGTGGCAGCCAGGTGGCTCAGTCATTAGTAAAAGAGGACAGCAGTGCTCCCTGACAAGCAATTCAGAAAATAGTCCCAGGAGAGAGAAACAGTCCAGGGTCAACCCATAGAAAACACTAAGCATGAGGACTTCTGTAAAATTTAAGGACATTTGGCCAACAGTGACTTTCTGTGAAGTACTGTAACTGACTTGATGCTCCAGAGTACTATTTTTTCTGTGCTATCGGATGTTCCCTGGTGTACCTCATGGTCACTGGTGGTGAGTGATACCCTGGTGTATGCTGATGCTGTGCCAGGAGAAGGTTGGGCTTCACTCAGTTCCCCTCCTCAGATTTCCTATGGCTCCCTGGATTATGTTAAACACAGCTTTGGCACTCCTAAAATTTCTACTTTCAGTCTTGAGGTGCTGTAAAACCTGTGGAAGGAGAGGTTGCTAAAGTTTATCAAGGTAGATGGTATGTTTATGTCAAAAGTTTCCTATACCTTTAGTAAGCAATTGAACACATTTACAGGAAAGAAATCTCTGGAGCTATTAAGCCTAAAGATACCTCTTCCCTGCTCAGGAAGTCCATGAGCCATAGGTTCCCCTCTAGAGGTATGGAAGGGAGTATAGGGAGTTATTGATAGCTGTTCTTAAATTGCTCCTTACACATTTGTTAAGATCTGTCAAAGGCAGAATCCTGCACAAGGTAGGCCGTGAACTGCAGGAATATCTTTACCAGGTCAGACTAAAGTCTGTGTATTCGTACTACAGGAATATTCTATATTAGTGTTGGGTTTTGAAGTATTTGATTTTTTTTGGCTGAACTTCAAATCATAGTGTGTCCTGAAGCAGATATATAGTTAAGAAAACTACAGGGCAATTAATATTTGAAGTGTATTGAAGTTTATTAAATAGTTGCAAGTCCTACAGTGGGAAGTGTCAGTCATCTTTAGTTATCGTACTATGCAACGCCACAAGCCTTGCTGATAATACTTTGAGATTATTATGGTCACTGTAGAAAGAAAAAATATATGGAGAGGAATAAAAGAAAGTCTTCTATCTTAAAAACTGGTGTGTAGGCTATAACAACGGTATTTGAATATACGGGTTGAAAAACCTGTCCCCTTGTCAGCTGGATGCTGGGATCAGATGGAACATCAATACCTCTCTTGGTGTGTGCATGTGCGTACACGTGTGCACACTCATGGGTGGAGGCATGGGTCTTTCTTTTTGGGCTTCAGGGCTTGCTGAGCTTGTATTCATTTCCTCCTCTGTTGCTAGGTGGCCTGCAATAGCATGGTGTGGGTGAATCCTCTGAACATATCACACAAGTCACAAAATGCTGAGGAGTGAGAAAGTATTTTTGTAGGTGGCTAACTTCCTGCTGTATTGGATGACTTTCGATGAAGTTGAGTACCGTTTTTGAACAACAATCCCATGGCTGGATACATTGCTAATTTTGAAGTGTGATTTACAGGTGATGTGCAAAGCATTGATTTTGCTCAGTCTTTCAGTCAGGTTCTTTAGCTGTTTTTCACAATAAGTCTTGCTGTGCTGTTGTCTTGCTGAGATCATCATTTAAGTTTGTAGTAGTTAATATTTCTAAATTTGAGAAGATCTATCCAGTGATTTTACATTGAATTCAAACCAACAGAAAAAATATGTCTAAGCATTTGGTATAACTGTATTTACAAACGAAAGCTTTTCAACCTTGTGTTCATAATGCACAGAAATGATTGAAGTTCTGACCTGTCCAGAGTAATGTATGCAGTCCTGCCTGAGTCAGCTGACTCAGTGTTAATTCTTAGTTTTAGAACACCTTTATTTATCTGGAAAATAGCAAAATGGTTATTGTGTTGTCAGGGGTAAAGTCAGCAAGAAACACTTCTTCCTAAAGCTTTCTGAAGATGATCACCTTCAAAAGAACATTAGGTGGATATGGGTTAATTTCATAGGTGGATATGGTTTAACTTCTCAATGTTACTTCGTTTCTGAAACCTCATTTCTGAATAAGAAAAATTGGATGTTAGGGGAGCCTAGGGGAAAAGGGTTGTAGCTTAGGATTTTTGAAAAGCTGTTTGACTCTTAAAAAAAGAAAGAAAGAAAGAAAAGGAAAGAAAAATCCCATCTTTATTGTTTTGTGCTTTTATGGTAAAGGTTGTGGTTTTGTTCCCTAAAACTTAATATTAAGGGCCAGAAAGTGCTGTCTGTACAGATGCCATTACAATGAACTAAGTATACAAACACAAAAGCCCCAGTAGTTATTTCTGGAAAGTATGTCATAAAAAGATCTTTTTTTGATTTAACTTCAGCTCCCACACATTCTTTTCGTTCTGACCTGGTAAAACTCGGCATCTCTTGCTGCAGGTTCAGAAAACACCTTGCAATCTTCTGTTTTGTTGTTTGACTTCTAATAGCCAGAAAAAGTGACCAACCAAAATAGTGAAGGAGTTGAGGCAGCAGTTGCCAGAGTGACAGTTGTCCAATGTAAATATCTTACAACTCTTCTGTTTATCATCTGTTTTCAGGGCAGTTTAAGCTGCTGGAACAAGACCGAGATATTAAGGAGCCAGTGCAGTATTTTAACAGTGTGGAGGAGGTGGCTAAAGCATTTCCTGAACGAGTTTACGTCATGGAGGAAATAACATTCAACGTTAAGGTAGTCCCTGAATAAATATTTATCCCTGTCTAACTGATTAACTGTTACAACCTTTATATACATGGCAAGTGAGCAACGGTGCTGTGTGGGAAGTGTGATTTTTAAGACAAACGAGTCTTCAGTTCTGTGTTCGGAGATGGTGCTCTTCAGGATGATTTTTGCAGCGTTAAATCAACATGTCCTCCAAGGGCTTTCCTATCCTATGGCACTTTGGAGAGCAATCCTGATGATCCATCCAATAATTCATCTAATTGGGATGCTGCTGCCAGATTTTAAACAAATGTTGCTTGTTGCCCCCCTTTCCCCACCCCCTCCAGCTGCCTGGATTTTCTTCTCTGCAAAGCAGCAGCTGCTCAAATCTCCGTCCAGGAAGCCTCGTTTTCGGGGAGCGTGCAGGGTGAAATGATGGAGTTTCTTGATCAAAATTACTGTGGCTAAGTAGTATTGTGAATAAAGCAAAGTGACAAAAGACCCACTTGTTCTGTGCGCATATGTGTATGTGTGGATGTGCATGCACGCACGTGCACATCTTGAGCTCATCAGAGGGTCAGCAGTCCCCTGAGTGCAAGAGCTTACTGTCACCACACAAACTGCAAGTGCAGCAACACAAAATAGTGATGACTGAACATAGTGTTCCTTTTCCTACCCGTATTTCCAGTAAGGCGTCATCCAGGCTGAGGCAACTCTGCTAGCAGTGATGAGCAGCTTTTGGGCTAGACTGGCTCGCTTTTGGTTCATACGCTGCCCAAGACCAGGTGAGAGGCATGTGGGGGCCAGGATGCCCTGGCACATCCCCAATTTGAATATTTGATAGGGGAAGTTGGTCAATACTGCTAGTGCCAAAACACATAGAGGCTCATTTTGCTCTGTGTGTAGATGATACGGGTTTTTTTGAACAGCCTTTTAATGACTTTTTCTCCTTCTGCTAGAGTTGAGGGCTGTCAGATAGTCCAGAGTTTTTATAGGTGAGAAACAAGATTTCTGAAGACTGCTGTAAGTGCAAGAGCTCATAGGTTGGTTCATTTAGTTATGCAAACACTTGCCTTTCTAGACAGTAGTTTGTTTTCATTTATGCTCTTGACTAACGTGAACCCGTATAACCGAGCCTTTCAGGAATGAAGGCTACATTAGAAAGTTGGAAAACTTTTGCATTCTTAGGATGTAGTTAACCAAATCAAAGCAACAAGAAAATTCCGCTCCTACCTAGGGAAAATCAATGTTAGCTTGGGACTGCTAGCCTTATCCACTACTGTGTCAATATTTCTTGGCTGATGAATGACCAAATCAAGAGAGTGGCACAGTAAAATGTGCAGCTGGGGTTTTATAAGGTAAAGAACATTCATCTGCAGGCTTATTTAAATGTAGAATGTTGTGTCTCAAGTTTCATATGAGTGTTCTTAAAACTCTGTCATGTTTAGCAAACAGAACTAAGCATAGCTTACTGTTTTATAGCAAATCCATTTTTAAAGATATTACAGTGATATTCTTTAATGTAAATAACAGTTATAATCTAGGTTTAACTTAAAGCAGTTATTTAGGCAATGTTTCTCTTGGCAGATATTCCATTGTTCATACATTTCTATTCCAAGGTTGTCATCTTGCAAAAAATAAATGAACTTAACACATTAATTGAAATGTTTAATAGCTCTTTACAAACAACAGAATGATGAATGCTGGAATTTTAATTTAGGGGAAATCCTGTCAAACTGACTTGAGAAAAGGGAGGAAAAGCAACTTAAGTTGATTTCTGTCCAATACAGTGTGCCCATTTAAATTCAGAACAAAGTATCAATCCAAGATGGAAAGAAAAAAATGTTGTCTGAAATACCTAATAAAGCATTTAATGGTGACGACGAGGAGGTATTCTTATGTCTGGGAATTTTTATTCTAAAACCCTTAAGCTTTTCATAGATAATTTTTGAAGAAAGTGCCTGTAGATTTACAGAATACCACCAGTTACTGTGTGGCTTTGTCTGTGCATGTTGAGCTCTGCCTGAATATGCCAATATGCCACTGTTATGGTTGACTTGGTGCAAACTTTGCTCCTCTGTGTAAATCCTTTCTAGTTAGGCAGGATTTTATAGCTAGCACTGCAATTTAAGAACTGCCTTTTCATTATGCTGTAAGTTGGAATCTTCTCCAAGGGGATTATTTTATTTCATGTTGTGTATAAGTTGTGAAAAGGAAAAATGAGCAACCTTATCCTGGAGGAGTTGGGGAAAATGAGGCTCCCTTCCTTCCTTAACTGTTTTGCAGCTAGGCAGTTGGTCTGGGAAATGCCCCAAGGCAGGGCATTTAAGACCTGCTGTATATTTGAAGAGAGTACTCCTCGCAAGTACTTTTCACAGGTTAATGAACAAAAAATTTTGATTAAACTCAACTTTGTAATGCCTATAGGTATCAACTTGTCCCTAAAATGTTTTGAATTAGTGTGCCTGTATACTCTGCCGATCACCTCAGGCAGCTGGTGGCCCCTGGCACGGACAGACGCAGTAACTTAGAGGATTCTAGGGATGACCTAATTCCCCTCAGTGAAATGTGTATTTAACCTATACCACATTGAAAATTAGAGACATTCTGTTTTTTCTTTCCTGAGCAGATAGCTGACAGCTTTTTTCGTAGTAATACTTAGGGCACTATTGCAGAGAATTTTGTTTCTGTAGCAGCATTACACTACAAAGACAGGACTTTCTGATTCTGTATGGTTGGAAGAAATTCATCATTAGGAAAGCTGAACCACCACAGGGCCCTACCTTTTGCTGAACCAGCAGCAATAGGTTGCCAGTCAAATACTGAGATCCCATAAAGATGTCAGTCCACACAAATAACCAGGAAACTATTTGTATTAATAGGAGAGGAGACCTGAAAAAAATAGCAAAAACCCCACGTCATTTTGGGGCGTAAGTCAGAAAAAAATCTCTTAAAAAGGAAAAATACTGTTTGATAGAGGGAACATTGGATGAGCCATAAATTCCTGAAATGATTTAGTGACATAGTAACACCCTTTACACCTTCTGGGATCTCATTTTCATCTTGAAATTATGTTCATCTTGAAGATAACAGTCTCCCTGGAGACACTGTGGAACAGTTTGAAGAGCATTTCTAGAACGAAGAGTACAACAGTTAACTAGCTGTAATGATTTTTTCTTTTCTATCAAAGATATCATTTGGTTGGTGTGAACTTTTGATATCTGATATATTTGTTTACTTTTTTAGTAATCCTCTTTTCACAGTGTTTAACTGTGTTGATCAATACAGAGTATGCATTTTGTCAAAAATAATGTATGATGAAACCCTTTTTTTTTCTTTTTTTTTGACAAATGTTAATACAGTCCAGTGAAGCAAGACTGATCTCCTGATTTGGTTGCAGTTCTGTTGGTCTGATAATCTTGTCCCAAGTTCACAAAAACATATGTATTTAGAAAGCTGTAAACTATACGGTTTTTTAAAAAATGTTGAAATAGTGATTGCCCCTTTTCACCAGGGTCTGATATGTAGTTCTAGAGTGAAAGAAGTAGATACGCTGCTTCATGCCTAGATTTGTGTACCTTTTAGAGGATTTCTGCTCTGAAAGGAGCCCAGATAGCAAGGTTCACTGCCTCATATGGCTCCATGGGCTGCCGTTAGACGTGCCACATGAAGAGATGTTTTGCGTTAGAAGTTAGAGTGCTGTCATTATCTGTCATATATTTCAGGGCTCTGTTTGAACCTTTTGATTTACTTGAGACATCCTTAAAGCAACGTGGAAGCCAGCTTTAACTGGCTTCAGAGCAAAGTCTGTCTCAGCTGAGAAGAAAACATGCCTACACTAATGGAGCAGTTGTATTTGCTGATTCCTTGTCTTTTGAGACAAGGAGACTTATAAAAGAAAAAGGGATACTTTCTTATTGAATTTAGCTAACTTCCTTTAAAAAGCTTGCTTTTTTCTTCAGTTGACGTTCTCCTAAAGACTATTTTTTAATATTAAAAAAACCTTTATGCATTTTTATAACCTGTAAAGTAATAATAGTAATGCTCTAATCCTTTGGCTTTAATATTGAAAATTGTATGCAGTAATGATGAATCAGAGGCCTCAAAGTTACAGTGCTAACTAAAAATCCTAGCCGTGAATTTTTACTGTGAATGCAATGCTTACACTAATAAGATCTAGCAGGCATAGCAAGCTATATGAAGCCACAAATAATTTTTTATTTGAAGTTTTTACAGGTCCAAGTGATTAAACACTTCTACTTCAAACTATGACAAATTAGAACAATTGGAGTTCAGGACAGCATATTGACGTAGGTGTTACCAAAATCTATTATTCTGAGTTAACTTTAGTTTAAGCAAAAGAAATGATATGCTTAAGCTTTCCGAAAAGCAAATGTTTCCTAAATAATCATTCATCATCTTTCTGATGCCTGTCTTCTGCAATAAATGGAATTTCCCTGTGGATTGCTATTGAATTGCAGGAGTCTTAAAAAGTAAAAAATTATAGTGACATAACACACCACGTGTGTTTGACGAAACATCTCTAAGGCAGCAACCTCTCTGATGAGCATCCAGCATCAATATTGAACTGCCAGTATGGATTAACTACCAACAATAGGAAGGTGAAGAGTAAATACAGTGTGGAATAGGTTGATTCTGATTCTGTAGTTTTCTGTGTATTAGTTGTTCAATTTGAACATCTACGAGTGATTTCTAAATGGCTTTGGACTACAGAATACCAAAGTGGCTCTTCCTCAAAGCTAGACTCATTGATGAGGCTATTACCAGGAAGTGAGAATTGTCTGGGAAGGGCAAGGGGGGGGGGGAACGATGGGAGTCATAGTTATAATGTGTAAAGCAGTGTGTTCAGAGAGAACAACCACAAAGGTGAACATATTTGTGGATGAGTTATTTCAGGATATTCCCAAGGGTAACTGTTTAGTAATTGGAGAAGGCTTTCTGTTTATCAGGTAATGGCTGCAGCTGGAGCTATGGTAGTTACTGCTTCAAGTTGTTGCATTGGAGTTGTCCAAGGAAGAGCTCCTTTTTTAAACAGAAGATATGAGGAGGGATATACACAAAAAGTTATGAGGGTACTTCCACATTAAGGAGATGTTTGAAGTATTGTCCTGTCTTACTTTCTCCCTGTTCCATCATCTGATCTCAGCTTCCTACCAGAAGTAGGAAGTTCTAGAAGTTGTTGTCTTCACACCTGAAGATTCAAAACTCTTCACACCTGAAGATTCAAAGCTGAATATGGCAGAAGTCACAAAGGACGCAAGAGTATTGCTCCAGGGTAGAGAGGAAATGAGCTGAAAGTATGAGTCAGAGTAGAGTCTCATCAGAACTGGAATCGACTGTTATGCTGCTAAATGAAGGCTTTGGTACTTCTTAATTGTTAAATTATTTTTTGACCAGGAATACTTTATACCTTCTGTAGAGTGTTTCAGTATTTTAGAAAAATATATCCTTATTTCTGTGTCAGTCTGTATTCCAAACTACCTTAACTTTTCCATTCTGAGATAGCTCACTTTTGTCTTCTTCATGCACAAATTATAGGCTGGATCGTGTGCACAGAGTAGGACATGCTGCTAACAGTTCAAAGTCTGTGAAATAATGTAGGGCTCTGTTACATCCCACCAATGATTTCATAGCAGGAAGTGGAGGGTATGTATTGCACGCTCTGAGATGTTCTATAAAGGAATGTAGGCATGCTTCAAGGTATAAATCCTGTTGTGTTAATGCTGAAAGTTTAGAGGGCAGAGGAAGCTGAACCTAAAATAGTGTTGTCCATTCTGCCTTTAGGAATAATTTTTGATATGTACTCTCTCTCAGATCACGATTTTTTAAAGAGTACTACATGGCTTCAGTTAAATCTGACCCACGTTGCTTCTAACAACTGAGAAGCTTTGACTGATTGGTTCCTTGGCTGACAGGAGCCTCACACTGCATCAAAGACATGTGCAAAGCCCAACATCTGGGACAGAATAACTCATGCAACAGGCTGGGGGTGACTGAGTAGAAAAGCAGCTTTGCAGAGAGAGTGAGACCCGGGTGCCCCTTTTTGCCCGGGTGTTTGCTGGACAGAAAGTTAAACAGTCAGCAGTGTGGTTGAGCCAAAGGGAGCCAACTGCATATTGGGCTGTACTAGCAAGAGTGTAGCCAGTAGGTTGAGAGAAGTGATTATTCCCCACCATTCAGCACTTGTGAGACTACAGCTGGAGTGATGTTTCCAGTTTTGGGTCTCCTAATGCATGAAAGGCATGTGCAAGAGAGTCCAATACACCAAGATGGTCAAGGGACTGGAGGAAATGACCTATGAGGAGAGGCAAAGAGAAGTAGGTTTGTTCAGCCTTGAGAAGACTGAGGAGAGATCTGTGCACACCCACATAATAGGAGAGTATAAAGAAGACAGAGACAGTCTCTTATGAGGTGCCCAGTGGAAGGAAAAGAGGCAACAGGCACAAGTTGGAACATGGAAATTCTGCTCTGATGACATAAGGAAAAAAAAATGTTTACCATAAGGGTGATCAAACAGTGGGAGAGGTTGCCCAGAAAAGATGTGGAGTCTCCATCCTTAGAGAAACTAAAAATTTAACTGGACAAAGCCCTGAGCAGCCAGCTCCAACTTAATTGTTGGAGCAACTAGAGCTCCTTTGAGCATGAGGTTGGACTAGAAGAGGGTCCTGTCCCCCCTGTCCTAGACAATTCTGTGAGTCTGTCATCTGATATCCTGTGCTAAGTCCATGGCCCTAGTGATTGCCGTTTTCCTAAGTCTTGTGGCCACTGATGAAATGGTTTAGTGAACAAGGCAGAGAAAGTTTGATTTTCATAGACCGTTGCAACGAGGGCAGAATGAAGGTTATTTAGATACATAATTTGAGAAATATAAAATTAAGGAGACATCTATACACGAATTTTTAGAGAGCTTTATAGTGATTTGAATTCATGATATGAATGAGAGATGCATTTGTTGCTAATGTCCTGGAACTAATTTTTACCCACTGTGTATACTTTATAGATGTTAACTAGCATATGGTAATAAATGAAGTAAGTGTAAATCTAACACAAAAAGAGAGGAGTTAGCTTTTTTGACTTTCAGAACCTACACTTTAAAATACACTTAGCCTGCTGAGGTCTGCCAGCAGGCTTAACTTCACTGTAGTAAAGTTTTGTGAATAGAAACGAAGTCAGACTTGTGCAGTCTTTAGACACTTGGTTTTGCGTTTTTCATTTTTTATGGCAGTTTTGGGCAACAACTGATATCTCATGTATTTTCGTTCAGCAGGAAGTGCACGCATCAGTGTTTTGTTCAGAGCACCAAATTAGAACTGTGGTATGATTTTTCTTTTGTTGCAACACAGTAAAATTCAACTTTATTTCACCTATTATTATCCTGTGATTATATTCCAACAAAAAAAAAGGAAGAGCGTTTTCAAAATTTTAAGTTTTGAACCGGTCTAATCTAAAAATCCATTTCTAGTAGTTGGTTGAAATGAATGCCATCCCTTTGTGAGCCCTTCACTGCAAAGCTATGCAAATTGGTTACCTCTGTGCCCTCACATCTGACTGTCCGTTACCTTGCACAACAGGTTGGTTGGTTGTGAATCACTAGGGAACTACATGTTGTCAAGCAGCAGCTCCCACAGCCATGGGTTGTAACACCTTCCTCGCTCCCAGCGGTGGCTTTTGGGACATGAGGATGTGTAATGACACATTCCCAACTTTAAATTTCTGAGAGTGCAACTTGTGTTGTCCAAGCAAGTCATTTGCACATATCTGTAGGTACTAGAAACTAGTTTTCTTACAGAATATGGCCTTTCCAAAACAGGAGGGGGGGGGATTGACTGGTAGGTGCACAAAGCTCTGAGTGTCCTCAACCCTTATCAGCGTCACCCAAGTCAAAACTTACATCACTGGCTGCAGCTTGAATGCAGCTCTCTGGGATGGTTTTGAGAAGAAAACGGCAATGAGCGTCATTCCCACGTTATCAGCAAGGACTGACTGCTTTCCTTTCATGCCGTGGTGTTTCAGAATCTTGTCTGGCCATTGGTATAAACTGTGAATGAGTGTTACGTACAATAAAGTTCTAGCAGTTTCCTGGATTAGACTAATTAGTGTTTGTTTAGATAATTTGAAACTTGAATGACTTCCTTTCAGGAAACGCTGAAACTGAAATGCTGAGAAGGCACACCTCTAGTGAACTGCCTCTGCATTCGCTCTGAAAGATTTGCAGAACATAAGCACAACTTTACGAATGAAGATAAATAGCAGACCACAACTTACATGACACTGGGTTATTTTACAGCAGTTGTAACTAATTGGAACTTTTGAGTTCATGCCGTGGCTGTTCTGTGATGATGCTGGAGTTTGAAGCCTGAATTTGAACTTAACACAGCTAAATGAAGTCTTTGGGAGTTTTGTCGTTGAGGAGAGGATTTACTATTTTTGCATGTTTTTTTCAGCTACAAATTTTTAAATATATACAGTATTCCTTTAATAAAAATGATCTACAGCAGGCTACTAGTATTTGTCTGCTGCACCTTCTTTTGTGGATAGACATCTACTGCTGCTGAGGAAGGGCTGGGTGAGTTCTAGTAGGTTGCTGAGAAAGATCTTCAACGTGAAGCCACCCAAATAAGACAGAGCGAGAGAGAGATCTTGTCTGTAAAGAGTTATTCTAGTCTTAAGAAAATAACTTAAGGAACAAATGAGCCTTGGACATCTGTTTTGTTTTGTTTTTTTTTTTCTTTTCTCTTTCTCTCTACAGTACAATTTCCATAGTAGAAAAGCACACACATGGCTGTGCATATGTTGTTTAATCTCTTAAATAGCAATTATGATCAAAAAATGAGGAAGGAAGTCTATGACTAGGAAAGCAAGGAAGCAGGGGGGAGTTTGGCAGACGGGATAGAACCAATATTCTTGACTTCTCCTTCAGGGAATAGATGTCATCTCTCATTCCCAGTAGCCTGGAAGAGATTATATCAAAGGGATATACTTCATAATGATGAGATCATCTTTCTGCTCTTCAGGGAATTGAAGATGGTAGAAGAAGGATGTTTACTTCCCTCAAGATCCTGGCAAATAAGTACCAGAAACAGCAAAAACAAGGCGGGGGGGGGGGGGGGGGAGAGAATGTCCAAGGAAACCAAGATGCATTCTGTGATAGCTGCTTGACACAAGTGACTATTGAATTGTTGGGACATGTGGATTTGTGCTTTCTTAAAAAAAGAATATCTCATATCCTCTTTGGCAATTTCAGGTGACTGTTTCCCCTCAAGTAAGATAGGAGAATGTGTGGCACAACAAGAATGTTGCTTGACTGAGCTTGAGTCTATAAACCTTGCATTTGACTACTCAGCTTTTCAGTTAAAATTAGTATAATTTCTTTCAAAATATAGTTTATAAGTACAGTCTCAATAGATTTGGTATCATCTGAAGTATTATCTTCAAATTCCTTATTATTATTTTGCAGGTGGCTTCAGGTGAATGTAATGAAGACACTGAGGTTTACAACATTACACTTAGTACTGGGGATGAGCTCACTTTAATGGGGCAAGCAGAAATCCTTTATGCAAAATCTTCTAAGGAGAAGTCACGACTCAACACCATCTTCAAAAAAATTGGGAAACTTAATTCAATTAGTAAATTAGGCAGAGGCAAAATGCCCTGCCTCATCTGCATGAACCACAGGACCAATGAAAGCATCAGTCTCCCTTTCCAGTGTAAGGGTAGGTTTAGTACTCGCAGCCCATTGGAGGTGCAGATGCAAGAAGGTGAGCACACAATTCGCAATATAGTAGAAAAAACCAGGCTGCCTGTTAATGTAACTGTGCCAAGTCCTACACCAAGAAATCCTTATGACCTGCATTTTATCCGGGAAGGGCACAGATATAAGTTTGTCAACATTCAAACCAAGACTGTGGTGGTTTGTTGTGTGCTTCGTGGCAACAAAATTATTCCAATGCATTTTCCCTTGCACTTGACACTTCCAAAATTTACCCTACCTGACAGTCTCGTGAAGGGGGAGCTGTGGCATGAATCCCTCATCCAGCACTGGTTTAATATATGCCAGGAACAGTTTGACATAGATGAGTATTCCCGTGCCGTGCGAGATGTGAAAACTGACTGGAACGAAGACTGCAAGAGCCCGAAGAAAAGTCGATGCACTGGGCACAGCCATGTGCCAAATTCCCTGAGCTATGCCCGGGACGAACTTACGCAGTCCTTCCATCGGCTGTCAGTGTGCGTCTATGGAAACAATTTGCATGGGAATAGTGAAGTGAATCTTCACGGTTGCAGGGATTTGTGTAATGAATGGGCCCTGTTTTCCCACGATGCTCTTCAGTACCAGGATTCTGGTGACAGTAGCAGTGATTATCTTTTTCCTGAAGTTAGCGAAGATTCAATGTTTCTACCTACAAAACCAGAACTTCCTTATGAAGAGCTGTGGTTGGACCAAGGATCTGGAAAGCCTGGGGACCAACCTCTTACTCGCTCACTAAGTGAAAAGAACAAATGTGACAATTACAGGGGCTCTTTCCGATCAAAATGTGGTACCGCACCTCTTCCTGTGCCTGGGACTATCGGAGCAACAACCAAGTCTTCAGAAGTTTCCCTACCTCCACCTCCAGTGCCTCCCAAATCAGAAGCAGTAAGTCTGAGTTAATTCATATTGTTTTGTTTCTGTTTTAACAGGTGAAGAGTATGCCTGAGAATTTTTTAGAGAAGATCTTGATGGGGGGGGGCAGGTAGAGGGCAAGGAAAAGGTGGGAGGAGCAATGTGCGATTTCAACTAATTTCCTACCAAGTTTGTAAAAATCGTAAGAGGTATATTTAAAATCAAGGATCAAGAGGTCATTTGATCCTGAAACTCCCAGGTAATATGATTGTCTTTTTACTCTCACAGACAAAAACTGAGATGAAATTACAGTACACTGTGCTGATCCCAGCCTTTTCCTATTGCCACTCCACAGTCTCAGCAGTGTTAGCAATAGCCTTGGGAGTTGGACCACAATCCAGTTGAAAAACTGATCTGGTTGAAAATTAAGTTTTATTTATTTGACTGGATAAACTTGCTTACCGCATTAGGCAGTTGCAGCTGGGAGAGGAGAGGAAAGTGTCAGTGCAGGCCTAAAGTGCACAACTGCAGTGACTGGACTGTGCCACCAAAACAGTTTGAAGAAAGCAGCCGCAGCAGCTTCAGCAGAGATAGGAAATTAAAGACATTATGTCCTCTTCGCAAAGAGTGTTTACATGTTATGTCTAAGTGCTGGAACCCAAGCGCACTCACTTGCTTTTGAGGTCAGGTATGTACCTAAGCTTCATCCAACTGCTTTGGGCAGGCGCCAGCCTGCGCTGTACGTGGATGAGGTTCCCCAGTAGCTTGCGCTGATGCAACCCGTGACGGGGCTAGTCCCACCCTCCTCCTCCTCCTCCTCCTCCGCCTCTCCCAGACACATGGTCCTGGCTTCTCTTTTGTGCTGGCTCTGGCACTCCTGTGCCTGGGCAAGGAGCCAGATCTGGATCTGGAAAATGATTAGTTTCCTGCTGTGATTTCTGTGAGCTGAACTGCTTCAGCGCAGGGTCAAACGAGAGCCAGAGCCCGCGCAAGGGAGCGGGCAAGAGCACAAGGCCGCCGCAGGAGGACAGCTGGGTTGCAGCAGCTCTCCGGGCAGGGACCCCAGGCCCTTCGCACTCCCGGCCTTGGCGGCAGGGAGCTGCCAGGGACCCCGTGCGCCCCAGTCATGGTGCAGCGCGCCGTGGGGAGAGAAGCAGGGTGCTGGGGGTGCCAGGAGCACCTGCCCCACAGCGGAGGAAAAGCCTGGGGAATAGAGAATCCCTTATTCAGGCCTTCCTTGGGGTCGCTGGGGTGGCGTTTGGGATACGTATGTATATTGCCGTGGCAATTGCCTTTCAAGGTCGTCTTGAAAAGTGTGCGACACTGTCATGTGTGTTTAAGCTACCAAGGTTGAGGTAATGTGGGTGAGTGCTGACAGCAATTTTAATATTGCTTTCTGGCTGTGTAAGAGAACTGATTTCTGCTAAAGTTATTAGATTATATTTTGAGGTGGGCAGAGTCTTAACCTCATGAAAAAATAAAAGAATAAATTGCATCTTCATAGATGGGATAATGATTTAGAGTTGGTTTTGTGGCTTTCTGGAACAGCTTTGGAATGGATATCAGTGACCTGCTGAATTCATGAGTGGGTTGGGGTTGAAAAGATGTTTGTATGGTTTCCATGTAGGGTATTTATAGAATAAGTAGATCTCAGTGGCTGCTGATGAGCATGAGGTTTAGTCATCACCCCCTCTAAAACGATATCCCATAGCATTTCTGCAGAGTTTGGCTGACAACTGTATTTTTGCATGCACTAAATTTAAAATACGTGTACGGGAGCTATTTGTAGGAGAGAAGGACACTCAAGTGTTTCAGAAACTTTTATGTTTTTCTTTTCACCTACAGGATGAAAACATCCTGATAACGTGCGTTTTCTAGATATCTGTGAGGAAAGTCAAAGTAGCACAAGGCAGAAATAAAAGAAAACAGCCTCTGAATTAGGGCTTGTAACTAAGAAGTTGCTTCAGTCTCCGAACACTAATTTGAGTAAAATCAGAGACTGTTCTCCTGATTGATTTAAGGCATGTCCCAGATGCAACATGCTGGAATTTCAAACTTCTGTATGCAAGGGACATTAAATTGCTGTACTTGTGGCAATACCAGCAACTGTTTGTTTTTCTCATCTGGACAGTCTCAGCAGCGGTAACTCAGTTCAGCCCCGTGCACATCTCGAGCCTTGCTGCAGTTCAGGTGCTTGCATGGTGCTGTAAGGCTGCGAGCGCGTTTCATGACCGCGGCTCCCGCAGACGGGCGCTGCAGACTGCTGCTCAGGGGTAGCCCTTCCTGAAGAGCCCCACGGCCAAGATGGGCCGTTACCAGGGCATCTTGAGCAACACGTAGTACAGGCACCAGATGTGCTTTATCTGCATCTTGCAACTGCCTGTCGTCTAGTGCTGTTGAGTGAGAGAGCGTTTCCTAGTAGCAGCCATCGAGGCATTTATTTTAGCACGCCATGGCTGTTCCCCCTCCCCACCTCCCTGAATTTACTTCCTTGCTGTACTCTTGGACTGGGAAGAGTACATCTCCTGGAAAGTTTTCCCATTGCTCTTGCTAGTTGAATCTGCAGAATCTCTCTATATTATTCATCAGCTGTGTTTCCTGAGAGCTGAGTCTGGCAGCAATCATCATGGTCTTGTGATAGGGACCAACTGGGACTACAAACTGATATTATTTACAGCCTAATTCTGATCTACAATCCAGGTCAGGAAAGGAGCTGGGTATAGTTTGTTACGCCAGTACCTCTGAAAGCCAGTAGTCTCTCTAGTAAAGAATTTCTTTAACCCCTTGACCATCTGCAGTGCTCCAAGAGCTCCCCTGAATGGTCTCTCTAACCCCATGGTATATATTCAATAGCACGGCGTGTTAACTTTGCCTTGTCTGACTTGGGGGAAAAAAAACTCCTTAGGTATCCTTGGGGCACAGTACTAAAATGGTTGAAGAGTTTTATGCCTGAATTCAATAACAAACATGAATAAAATTGATTCCATTTTTTTGCAAGAGAGCAAATAAGAACCCTTAGAGCAAGATTTATTTCAATGTTTTATGCTGTTGGGCATTTTGTGTAATTCTAACTTGTTCTGAATTAGGGAAAAAATGTACTACAATGTCCCAGTCCCCAGTTTTCCATTTCACATAAGTACTAAATGGGTTGTTGCATTTTGAAGGCACTGAAGCGAATTGCAAAAGGTTCCACATTTATTTTGTTTTTAAATAAATTAAATCACTTTAATTGCTAATTATGTATTGCAGAATTGCTAAGTTCACTTTTAGTTCTGCAGTGTTGTTAAACTTGAAAATAAGCTGTGACTTCAAGACAGAATGAAAATTTCCCTTTCCTGTTGCATCTAAGACTATTTCAAAGAAGCAGAACATAAGAGGTCTCTTCCTGCCAAGGGTACGTGGTGAGTCCTTACAAATCTTGTCTGGCAGTCTAATTTTTGGTAACCTTACTCACCTTTAGCCTTAGTAAATGAAAATGCTCTCCCAAGTATATGCTGACAAGATTAAGGTCTTAATTCCATTGTTTTTTTTTCTATGGGGATGGAGTCTTCTTTTTACTCCTGACCAGACAGGTCCAAATCCAATTGCAGATAAGCAGAGCTGTGGTCGTGTGTTTTAGGCTGAAAAAATGAGCTGGCTGTAGTAAGTAGACCTGTTGGCATTGTTGCTAGTTCTTGCCTAATTATTTCCATATCATTTACTTTACTAAAACTATGTCTCTCAACAGTGATCCTGGAAGAAAGATTTGTGTGATCTGGAAATCTGCTTGAAAATAAGAAGTTCTTTTGCTTGAAATCCATCCTAATAAGTTGATTCGTTATTTTAAGAGGCTCTTCTGCCTCATGCCTTTCAACTTGTACATTTTGCAGCTAACCTTACCATGAAATTCCTCTATGGGAGCTACAGAAGCTCCGGATTTGAATCCCAGCACCACATCTGTATGCATTTCAGTCTCCTGATCTGAGCTTGAGGCTTGGTCCATTCTTATTTTGTACACACAGAGGAGGAAAAAAAGTAGGGTTGTTTTGCTTTTTGGTTTCTATAATTTAACATACTAAAAAATAACGCCACCATTCATGCTTCATCAGGTTTGGTGTTAGAAATAGGCCTTGAAAATTTTATCTTTTTCTGTGCTGAAGGTGCTTGTTGTACAGTGCTGGGCTAGAGAGTGTGGGGTGCACGGCTGGTGACGCCATGCCCTCTGCTGGGCAGTGAATGGAAAGGAAAGATCAGTCCATCTATCAGAGTGCTTAGACCAAGAGTGAAGATGAAGCAACAGCAAACACTGACAATGGCAACCAAAATCCAGTCTGTTTTAGTGCTTTCCTGCAGCTATTTATGCCACGGATGTAGCTGATAAATGATAGATACTTGTACTATTCCTGAGGGATAGTGCTAGGAATTATCCTCTCACTGGCTGGCTGGCTATCACTGCTGAAATAAGTCATGAAACATCAAAGTCTGTGAGATCTTTTCATTTTGCAAGCTTGGATTATTACATCCAAATAAACAGCATTAATGGAGTTTAAGCCTAATGCATTTCTTCTTACAGATCATAAAATATGTAGAATAGTCGATCTGGTTTTATATGTTACTGAAAGGTTCTTTTAAATAGTTTCATTTCTACCTCTTTTTAAATGAGCAGATACCAAGTTATTTATTAAAAAGCACCCTAAGAAGATTTTTAGTACCCGCTTGTAGTAAGGCGTTCTTTAGTAAGCCTTATGACAGCCATATACTGTTGTAGATGTATTTACATTACTTGGTATTATTCTTCTCCCTTTTTAATTATTACTTTTCACAAAATAATCCTGAACTGATGTATTTCATCTGCTTCAGAGTGCTGTTGCCCGGATTTTCTAGTTGTTTACTCATGTATTCTTCTTTTGTACAGGTGAGAGAGGAATGCAGGCTCCTGAATGCTCCCCCAGTTCCACCACGGAGTTCAAAGCCGTCCTCTTCCACCAGTCCCTCCATTCCTCCTCGCACAGTCAAACTGCCACGGCAGCAGACCCGTTCACCTAGCCCCACTCTGTCCTACTATTCTTCAGGACTGCACAACATGTATGTGTTTGAACTGTGAGCTCCTCATTCTAGCATTTTTCTTTTTGAGAAAGTTAAATTTAGCCATCTTGAATCCAGTTTGATGTGTTCTTTTGGAAGGTGCTTGTTTATAAAAGTGTGATGTCATTTCAGAGTTGCTGACTTTTCTTGAAATGCGCTAACCTATCAAGTTATTTTTAAAAACTGAAGAGGAAGCAGCTCCGGTAGCAATTGTACTTTACTATATAGGACATAGCTGTTTAGATTAAATGCCTGTATGTATTGCTATTGGTAATCCCATCATAAATTGGCAAACTGTACAGGAAAATCCTGTAAAGTTTTGTGTAATGCTTGATTGAAAAACAAAAGTTTTGAGGAAGATAGCCTTGAATGTTCCAAGGAGAACATCTCAAAGATAGTTTTCCGGTGGAATATCAATGCTACAGGCATGCAGTACAACCAGTTCTTGATAATTGGGGAGGGAGAGAAGGGCGGAGGGTACAAAGGGTGTGATAATCCAGAAATATATTGTGCCAGCTATATGTGAACCCACAGGCAGGGTGTGATTAGGAAAGGAGAGGTCACCAGACACCACTCAGTGCAAAGTCACGTAAAGTGGAATCGGGCCAGATCGAACCCACTTCAGCACAAGCTAATCCACAAACTGGAAAATCCGCTCAGGCGAGTTGAGAGGTGACAGTGAACTATGTGGTTGCATACCTTTTCTTAGCAGTGAAGTATTCTTCCTTTAGCTATAGAAAATGTATGTGCCTTTCGAAATCTTACTGCATTTTTTACTTAATTTGTTGCCATTATTTTGATATTTCTTCAATTTTTTTCTAAGAAAGTGACAAAATGTTACCTGTGAGGGTATCATGCATTGATCTGAAAATAAAAACACCATTGAAATTATTTCAGTCTAGTTGCCATTGATATAATAACTTATGCTTGAACTGCCGTTCTAAGCCCTACTGCACACTTGCAGCTTACTGTTGTGTCTCTGGCAGTGATGGCTCTAGATTGAGGCTACTCATTTATTTTTATGAAAGCCTGGGTAGTTCTGTCAAGGTCTGCTCCACAGAATATTGGGCTCAAGACCACCCAGCGTTTGGGCCACTAAATGTGTCTTCCTGTCTTTATAGCTGAGAATACATCTGCCTCCCAAGAAAACAGAAAAATATTGAGAAATATAGTTTATCAGGCTTGCAGATGGCACGTGTTTGGGACTTTGCAAAGATTGTGTGAAACTCATCTGCAGCTTGGATCCTGACCAGGTTTCTTAATTTTGATAGCATTGACCTAGTGCTGCAGTAGAAGCTCCTAGAAAAATGGCAATTTGTGAAGTAACCTGATAACTGGTGAAGTTGTTCTTCAAGTCCTGCCAGTTTTATCAGTCATCTTACTCTCTGGATCATGAAGGGTTGTAGCCCATATTCTAAAAACAAACAAAAACAGTGTAATTTATCCCTAGTTGTATATAAAAGTGCCTGATGCCTGACTTCAGCTGTTTTTGAGGTTTTTCTTGCATCCTCTGGCACTGAATCCCAAAGAGTTAATTTTTTGGGGGGGTGAATAAGGAAATGCCCAGAAAATGTTACTTTATTGGTTTTCAGTAATTCCATTGCTCTTTTAAATCATTAAATGTTCCCATTTCTAATATTGGATTAGAGAACGGAAACAGGATCAATCAGTTAATTTCTCTGTATGGTTACTTATTTTGAACACCTCATGGACTGTCTTCTCTGAACTGAACAGCCCAATGGCTAGATTTGTGAAAAAAGTGCTTTGCACTCTGTATATTACACCAGTTGGCCTTTAAACAGCCAGAAATGACCTGCTGAAAGTATATCTTGTTGACAAAAAAACCCTCTAATGTTTAAACCTCTAGTGGCTTTAAGTGGCAGACTTGTATTCATGACATGAACAAGAAACAAGAAAGGTTGAGAGGACTCAGAGAGGAGACTTAGGATGAATGGGTAGAGGAGGAAACTGGGTCTGTTGGGAGGAGTTTTACAACTAATCTTCCAGTGATACTGATCAGAGCTATTCTTATGCATCTGTATTTTGTGTTTGGGCAGGGCAAGCCAAGGTTGGCTTCCTGCTTGAGCCACTGTGAACACACAGGGAACTATTTACTGGGTCAATCCATTCAAAATTTTACTTTTTCTGAATGCTGCTGTCCTCCTCAAGCAGTTTTCACAGAGCTGTCACAGAATGATGACCTAGTTTCTTTCCTGAGTTGCTAATTTCTAGGAGAGAGGTATGAGTAATTAAAACAATTATTTCAACTTCTGGGTTTTCTCCATTTTTGTAAGTAGGGATTTTGTAAATCTGTTACTTGTTTTTCCAATATTCTGACTTATTTGGCCAGAACTCCAAAGATCAACCCAGTCCTTCAGGCTTTCTTCTAGAGAGTGACATAAAATTAGCAAACTTTCTCTTTGGTTAATAGAATGCATGCTTTTGTTAGCATCTCTGTCTCTCAAGGGCACTTAGATATAAACCATCCGTTCGCTTGGATGAGGCTTAATTTACCGCTTGGAAATAGGTCAGGGTAACTTTCTTTAGGTGCCTTTGAAAAGCAGTTTTTCCCATCATAATTTCCAAAATATGGACACACAAACAAGGTAAGATAAGGCTAAAACATGATCTTTCAACACACACAGCTAGGTCTGCTTACCTTTCCAGGTAAAAAAAATCTTCCTAAGGCAATAAGCATTAACTTATTCTGTATTACTGTAGAATTACAATGTTTGTACCTGTGAGCTCTGAAGAAGCACCCTGGATGCATGCAAGCAAATTAAAAAATTGACCCCAAAATTTCGATTGTCTCTTATGTTGCTCAGCCTTGTATCCAATACAGTGGTGACCTGTCCTTCTTATGAGCTTTGGTGTAATGTGACGCATTTGCGGCACATAAATAGAAAATGTAGAATTAGAAAAACTTCTAGTGTATGTTCTAGAGTTAGACAGTGGAAATCTGAGAGAATTGGAAAATTAGGAGATAACACAGAGTTGAATTGAGACATCTACTTTTTTATTTGAGCTTAAGGAACCAAGATATGAGTCTTTCTCAGGAGGTTTTGGTGTGTATAAATATTTTGTCAGGCTTGCAGAAAATGTAACAGAACTGTCAATGCATTATTCAAATGTATTGTTAATTCAAATCTCAAACATTCTCCCACAAGGAAAAAAGATTCTCTCTTTGTGACAGCCACTTTGTGATTTTGTCAGATAATTTATAGGTTTACTTAAATGCCATATTTTTTGTACTAACTGTATCCTTTCTGCTTTGTTCCTTAAGCAGTGTCACAGAGAATGACAACACAAACACAGCTGAGAGCACACCTGTTTCCTGCTACCCTTGTAACATGATGAAAACCGAATCCAAAGAGCCTGATAGCACATTGCCTTTTGGAAGCCCCTCAGCAGAAGTTTTTTCTTGTAGGTTATCATGGCCAAACCATTTTTCAGGAACTGCTGAAGGCCTAAACAGAAACGATTTCCTGCTAGATCCAAGCAGGAGCTATAGCTACCCCAGGCAGAAGACTCCAGCCACACCAAAGAGAAACTGTCCAGCATCTTTTACTTTTGACTTTGATGGATGTGAGCTCCCTGTGGGGTACTCTCCACTGACGCCAGCAGAGTTTACTAACACCATCTCTAGCTGTCCAAAGTCAGCCAGTTACTCACTAGAATGCACTGATGAGAAAACTCTGGCGGTCAGCGACGCAAAGCAGAGTCATTCGTGTCCTGCCTTACCTCCTCGGGCGCCTAAAACAAGTGAAGAGAAACCTGCTTTAGACACCTGTCCTTTACCACTAAAAATAGACGGTGCCGAGGAGGAATCCAAAACTGATTCACCAGACATCTTGGAAGATCAGTATCCCGTTAAAAAGGGCATGCAGGACACTCTCTCTGTGTCTTATCCTTTCTCGTCTCCCCTCCACCTCCAGTTAGCACCAAGGTCTTGTGGGGATGGCTCTCCCTGGCAACCACCCACAGATCTTTCTGGACTCTCAATAGAGGAAGTGTCTAAATCGCTGAGGTTTATTGGTCTATCAGAAGACGTCATATCATTTTTTGTTACAGAGAAGATTGATGGCAATTTACTGGTTCAGCTTACAGAAGAAATCCTTTCAGAAGACTTTAAGCTAAGCAAATTGCAGGTTAAGAAAATACTGCAGTTCATTAACGGCTGGCGGCCAAAAATGTGATGCTGACTGGTTTTTAATGAAACTGTATGAGGTGTGCTAGATACACTTCAGCTAATTCATTACTTCCTGTTTTTTGCACTAAAAGTCCTTCCTGTAAATAGTAGTAGAAGAATTCTTACTATGCAGACAAAAGTTTCTGAGTGGTGAACAAAATTTTTTTTTTTAATGTCAATAATAAAGGTAGAGAATCTGCAGAGGTGTGCCTTGTGCATCCCTGAACATTCAATAGCTGCTAAAAACTGGACATTAAGGGAATTTTTACTCTGTAGTCTGTTAAAACATAGTCATATTTATTACTGCATAATTTGATGCTGAAAGACACACACCAATCCAGTTTACAGTTTTGTGTTAACTGCAAAAAATGTATTTCTTAAGGGGTTATTTCTGTTCAAGTAATGTTTGGCAACATGCTGTGACTTTTTTGTTGTTTTTCTGTTAACAAAAAGCATGTTCAGATACACAAAAACATCTTTTTTTTTGACACTACATCTGAAAATGTTAAGAATTGCTGTGAATGCTACTAATACACTATTCTTGCAGCATATTTTTTATTAAAAGTATCTTCCTGACTACCTGTAATATGGATACATTTTCCATGTTACTTCGAGCAAAAATAGGTAAATATTTTAAAACAGAATTCTTGTTTAGTTCATTACCCTAAGGGGAGGGAGAAGGGGGGATTTTCCTACTGAGCCACTCTGCCCTGGCCAATTAAAAGTTTATGACCTGTAGATTTCAAAAGCTGCTTTTGTAGTCAGATGGCTTGAGTAAGTAGCATGACTTCTAATCGTGCGGCTTTCTCGTGAGAAAAGGAGTTCACAAACTATCCATCAGCAGATGCTGCCTGTCGCAGCCGTGAGCGTGTCAGTCAGAGGCGACAGCTTGTTCAGCCAGCTCCAGTTGCCCTCCTCTGGCAAAAGGAAACGCATTGTGTTTCCTCTGCTGTGGTTACGAGCATCTGAAAATGTGCTCGTTGTCCTATTCTGTTCCTGCGGTCGGATCTGTGTAGGCAGGTGATAGTACTCCAGTGAGATGCCCTTGAAATCAAAAATTAAGGAGATGGAAAAGAACAGAAGAAGCACATGCAGTGCAGATGAGAAGAGGCCAAATGAGAGTTCGCGCCTTGTCTCTGGAAATGTTGGAGAAGTTTGAAATTTCACCTGCCTTGTTTGTAGTGGCCAAGGAGGATGTAGATTGTCGCTTAGGGTATCAAAGTGGAAGGGACTGTAACCTCTTAGGATGTTCTAATACAACTGCTGAATTGCAAAAACTTGCTGCAATAAATGTTGCACAGAAATAACAGTCAAAAGTGAGTACAGAGATAGGAAAGAGGTACTCTTTGAGCCCTTTCAAATTTAGGTGCTAAGAAAGCTAGAAATACAATAACTCTCAATAATCTGTTACTGGTTTCCTGTGGCTGGTAGAGCTCTTAGAAATGTGTGAGTACGATACACAAGGATTTGTGGAGGTCCTCAGAAATCAGTCTGTAGTCTCCATCCTCTGCACCTGCACTAGGAGGATTCTTGGGAGCCAGCACTAGAGATGCTGGAGCAGCATCATGCTGTTCTGGCCCTTTCGCCTGCTGAGCAGAGCCCTGGCTGGAGTTAAACTCTCATCTGCAACTTTTGCAGTATAAAAAATCTCCCTCCATTGTAGAGTGCAGGATGCAGAGCATCAAGAGAAAACAGAGAGCAGGGGACAAAAATGGGAAGCTAATTTTGCCTGTTTTCTCAACAGTGTTGACTCATTGAAAAAAAAAAAAAAAGAAAGAAACACACCTGCAAATGGAGCTTTCTGTGACCTTGGCAAATTTCACGTCATGTGTCCATGTCAAAGCGAAGGTTTGTTACTTGTCTTTCAATAATGCATACCACCAGTTCCCAAGCAGAAAGTAAAGTCCAATTGATATGGGTACTAGACAGAAGTGAGTCAAAAAGTATCCCAGTAGAAATCCCAAACATTCATAATCTTTCTCTTAATGTACTGACTTTTAGCAATAGATCAATAGCTATTTTCAGACTTTTTTACTAAGCATCTTAAACTATTTTAACTACAAGCAAGACTAAATCAAATTTAAGTACTGTTCAGATGTGTGTACTTGTTGCATATGCAACTTAGAATCACTGCTTTTTGACCCAAATGAATATTCAGCTTTGAAAGGGCGAAATTTTAAACATCAAGTGTCTCTATTTTACTTAAATCATTAATTCTGTGGAGAAAGTATATATAAAAGAGGAGATTGCAATCTTAAATATTTCCAAGAGCCCCAGGATATTAGTTTCCCTCAGAAAATAGTATTCTTTGACTGTGGATGGATTCTTATCTCATTCTTTCTACTTTATCTGCTTGGAATGATTGTTGTTGCAAACAGCCTGGTGGAATTTGCATTCATGTGTTTGCTGCATTTAGATTGTGTATTCATAGACCAAAATAGAACTGGCCTGTAAAAGGGTACAGGAGTGTGTAATGATTTCAGAAGCAGGTCATATATACCAAACAACAGCTTAAACCTCTAGACTGCAAAGTGTACGGGGAAAACTTAATGTCCTCTCAATTGTCTTACTCTGATTTGACACTGCTTGCCTATTTTATGCGTAATATGTAGTGTTTGACCTTTCCTTTGCCCTTGGCAACTCATCAGCTTAATTTTCGAAGCCTTTTCTAGTGGTTGAGGTATTTCTTACTTCTGTATTGTGTGAATGATATGACGGCAGCATTGAGCCACCTGCTGTGGTGCCCAGGATGGACTTAAGTGTCTGCTCTCATATAGCAAGAGAGTGATGAGCAAACCAGCCAGCCTGATGGCGTGGCTTGCGCCTCTCCACCATCTGGGAAGGGAGCCAGGATACAGCAGCTGTGGGACCCAAGGGATCTAAGTTACTCACGTTTCTCTTTAGCTTAACTGCCGTGGTGGTAGGTGGTCAGGTCCGCCATTGGTGCTGTAGAAGGCAGTCTGAATCCAGCAGACTGATTTAAGTGGACCAGTCTGACCAAAAGTCCCTGGCATTAATGGGATGGTAGCACTTCTGAAATGGGGCAGGAGCAGAGAAGTCCTTTCAGCCTTAGGAGAGTACTAGTGGTCTCTTTAGAAAGATGAGATTAGAGACTTAAATCTTTAAAGGACTGCAAAATGCTACACTGCTTATGGTTTTTCAAGAGGGAGAGCTTCTTTAATGTTCCCCCAGGGAGTTACTTTAATGGTCCCACTGTGGGTCAGACTCCGCTGGGTGCAGTCTTGTTCAACTTACTCATTAATGACCTGGATGAGGGGACAGAGTGCCTCCTCAGCAAGTTTGCTGATGATACCAAACTGGGAAGAGTGGCTGAGACACTAGAAGGTTGTACTGCCATTCAGAGGGACCTGGACAGGCTGGAGAGTTGGGCAGAGAGGAACCTCATGAAGTTCAATGAAGGCAAGTGCAGGGTCCTGCACCTAGGGAAAAATAACCCTAGGCACCAGTACAGGCTGGGGCTGACCTGCTGGAGAGCAGCTCTGCAGAGAAGGACCTGGGAGTCCTGGTGGGCAGGAAGTTAATCATCAGCCAGCAATGTGCCCTTGTAGCCAAGAAGGCCAATGGTATCCTGGGGTATATTAAGAGAAGCGTTGCCAACAGGTGGAGGGAGGTGATCCTGCCCCTCTACTCAGCCCTGCTGAGGTCACATCTGGAGTACTGTGTCCAATTCTGGGCTCCCCAGTACAAGAGAGACATGGCACTATTTTTGAGTGGTACCCAGTGACAGGACAAGAGGCAATGGGCACAAACTGAAACACAGGAAGTTCTGCCTGAATATAAGCAAGAACTTCTTTACTGTGAGAGATGGAGCACTGGCATGGGTTGCCCAGAGAGGTTGTGGAATCTCCTTCTCTGAAAATATTCAAAACCTGCCTAGACATGATCCTGTGCAATGTGCTCTAGATGACGCTGCTTGAGTAGAGGGTTTGATGGGACGATCTCCAGAGGTCCCTTCCAACCTCAACCATTCTGTGATTAGAAATGTCTGAAAGCTCGGGAATGTCCCCATGATAGGAACTTTGTGCCCGCTGAAGTCAATAGGAGAAGGTAGCACTCAGCATTTGATAGGACTTGCCTTCAGTGAATTTAGAGCATGTGGCACTTTGTGTCATTTGTAGCAGGTCTGCCTTGTAATTTCACATCTGTTTTTAAGGGTGACAGTCTGTGATTTGGGATATTACTAATGACTGAGTGTACTCACATAAGTTGCTGAAATATTTTTGAATCTAAAGAGGTTGCAGATTGTGGCCTTTTAGTGTTTGGTCTGAATGATGCAGTTAGCCAGATAATTTATTTTGAATGCAAGCAAGTTTGTGTTGGACAGACTTCAGTTTGGTCATTTACAAGTAGTACTTGCTCTTTTTCCTAACTATCCAGTGGTTTATTATTGGCCTCAGAGACCATCTATGCTGCTTGGTTACACCTGTATTAGTAATCTGAACAGCAGTAGGATGTGGGTGCTCTCTCATGGTAGTCTACTGTTGTCAGACTGTTAGTGTGGGCACTTGCATGGTTTTGGTTCAAATGAAGCAATCTGTGTAACAAGAGATCCCAGACAGCTCCCAGGCACAGTTCAGAAGGTAGCAATGCCCAGCTGTTCCCAAATAGCGAGTTGGATGAAATCAGTCTTGTTTTGAAGAGTAACGGAGTTTAACCATGTAGATGTGAGCTGTCTTGGTTGTCCTTGGGACCTGAGAAAAGTCTCTGGCCCATTTTATTTACTAATAGAGGTGTAGCCATCGAGTTCAGAGAATGTGCGTCATGCAAGAGCGAGCCTAAAACGCTTTACTTTTCAGAGACACTCTGCTAAAACAGGTTAGTTCTAACCCTGACTTTCTTTTCTCGTGTTAAATAAATGTAAGGCCTCTGGTGTTTATTTAGTTATCAGTGTTTGAAGTTGTGTGTTGTCATTGGGGTTTTTGTTTGTCTGGGGGTTTTGGTAGCAGAACATCTGGAATGTTATTATGCGTGGAGTTGTCTTTTTATCTTGCACCAGGAAATATATGCTTTCTATGCAACATTCACAGGGCACAAGTACAGATGTTTCCTTAAGCTTTGAAAACTGGATTCTAGCACAAGGGCTTTTATGGAGGTGGTAATAGCATTGGCAAGGGGAGGGATGAGGAAACGACTTTGGGGGAAACGGTAGTTTCCTCTAAACACTCTTTGTGCCTAGGATTAAGACTCTTCTGTATTGCTGCCTCTCTGGCTAACCAAAGTTGTATTGAAATCAACTCAAAGTGCAGATTTGCATTCGTATTCTTGCTGTATTATAAAAATAGCTTAGGGCTAGAAATTTAGAGACAGAAAACATTTGGTCCATCCAAAATTAGAAGGAAAATGTATTTTGAAGCGTTCCTTGCAGCTAGAAGCAAGGGATTGAAGTAACTATATTACACGGGTTTTTTTCCAATACAACAGTTTTACTTGCCACTTTAATTGACATTATTCCACAATAGCAGCTTCAAGAGATGCAGTGTACATAGCAATACTGTTTCAAAACCACCATATTTCAAATCCGTCTATAAATACTTGAAGTGTTTTCTCCTGTGTTTTCTTCTTGAATCAACTCCTGGATTGTCTCCATGCGAAATAAAGTGTGCTGGCACCAGTTATTTGCATGCTGGTAGTGACCTGAGTGCATGTGGGAAAGTCGAGGCCATCGTGCCCTGTAGGTGCCTGTGTGCAATGCAGGTCAGCAAGCTGTTGCCTGTGGGAGCACACCACACCAGGTGAAAGCCAAACGCCAGCCCTCCGGGAAAGGACAAGGGCTTAGCCCAGCTCTCCTGCCTCCTCTCTTTGATGCTCTGAAAGTTGCAGTGTTCCCAAGAACTGGAAAGTACAAACGAAATCTTAATCAAAGTGAGGGACTGTCCATTTTATTTCTGCTATTAGGGACATCAGGGCGGTAAGCAAATTCAGACCCCTGTTGAGGCCTAGCAATAAATGACTCTAGTTTGTTCTGTCTTAAACTCCTAGTAATCCAGGAGTTGTAGAGATTTTACCATTTTTGTGCATAATAACCAAATTTTCAGAGTAAAAATCTGCAGAGTGATTCTCTTGACTTGGACAATCTTCTGAATTGTATTAAAAATAAGAATATTTGTTAGTTCTTAGCTCTTTAGATTCACTTTGGATAGGTCAAAAAAGTAACTTTGGGGGGAGAAAAAGAGAAAGCCCCAAAACTTCAGCTTAGTACATTTCCGTTATAACACAAAGCATGTTTTTTGTTTAATTCTGTGCTGTTTTGGACTTCTCTGTAAAAGGCTGAAGGCGGATTGTTTAAACCAGGTGCAAATAAATATCCTTGTAATGTATATGAACAAATTTTAACCGTGTATTGTAAGTATATAAACTGTATATTAAAGACACTATTTTCATGATATTTTAAATGTGTACAGAATTTGTCGTACTAAATCAATTGGGTTCATGTATTATATACAATGGTTATTTTTGATTCAGTGGTTTCATTGACTTATCCTCTTGCTTGTCTCAATTTAATTCAGAAGTAAGCACTTCTCAAATACTGAATTCACAAAGTAAGATTAGTATAATTGATAAAACAATTGCACTTACACATTTAACCTCTCAAGACACTTTCCTAGTTTTCATTGTCCTGTAATTTCACTTGATCCCCTTCAGCATGAGTATTGAGCTGGGTGTTCCCCAAAGAATTTGTCACGAGGACTTTCCTGTTTCCCACAGATATTCACCTAAAACATTATTTTCCCGAGCCCCTAGCCTATTGTTTTGGTTTTAGAGAAATGTATTCAGTTATAATTTGGAAATGCTTTTAAGTGCACAACCATGCACAACTATTTCTGTTCTGCGGAAAGTCTCTAAAACATGTACTGGGTGGGGAGAAAATTAGAGACAAAACAATGTTCTGCTCTAGGTTGCTTGTTCACATTTCTTCCAATATTAGCAATAAGGGAAAATGTCAGTTCTACTACCATTCACATGTCATGCAGATAAGTTGCTGTTGTGCCAAAATCCCCTTTGGCATAAACTTTGTTTTCTGATTCTAGGCCAAAGAAAGTTTTCCCCAGCAGCTTTGTAACAGTAGTTGTGGAGGTTTTTATGGATGGACTCGTTAATATCTGTTTATGAGAAATAAAGCAAGACAGACTCTGCCACAGTAGTTGCCATTGGATTTAAGACAGATGGAGTTTACTTGCCTCCAACTCTAGCATCTGGGATAGGGTAGAAGCATGTGTGGATGAAGGATGTGTGGGAACAGAGAAAAGCAGAATTGCTTTCGGAAGTTGAGAAAAAATCTCATTCACCAAGAGCAGAGCTGTCTGGGATGCATCCTCACTCTGCTTTCCAAAGAGGAGAAAAGAAAAACACATTTTTTTCCTGATGCTTCAGCTGACTGACTCCAGGCTGGGTGAAAGGATTTGACAGAAGTGTTTGAGGAATGAAGGGGAAGGGAAAGGCTATAGCCCAACTCCATCTCCCTGTCAGGAAAAAGCTGTTGCACGGGAGACATTTTCTGTTTCCGTGCATTATAGTCATCATCAAGTTTGACATAAATCTCTAATTCTGGTTGACATGACTACCTGTAAATGAGGAGTCTGAGCTGGGGAGGGGCCTGAAAAAGCAGCTCCCATCTTCTTGAGATGGGCAAACTTACTTCTCATGCATGTGCCATTGCTCTTTGTAGGGTACGTTTGCTAATTAAACCTCCCGTAGATCTTTGAGATGTGTGTTTACCTTGTTCTGCCTCTCTTCTTGCTCCTGTCCTTGAGCTGAGTTGCTATGGTATTCAGGGTATTGAAAGAGCCTGACATCCTGCCTTATGACTCTGGTGACTAATCACTGAAGTGCTTAGTTGCAGTTGACTGTACTAGCTCAGGTCGTCATTAGCTGGGGGCACTCTACAGCATGCTCTGCTGCCCAGGTAGAAACAGGCTTTATATCACCAGAATCACATCATATGTGACTAGTTTCTTCCATGCACATGGAGACTGAAAGCTGCAAACCTAGGCAAAGCTCTCCTTCTCCCCATTTGTTCCATGCCATGAGCAGATGATGATACTTGCCATTACAAAAAGAACATAAAATCTGGGCTGCTCCCTTGGGATCTCTCAGTAATCACTGTGTCTGCCCCTATGGCGGGAGTTGCAATGGGATGGTTGCTCAAAAACTCAGTTTTATTCTCTAGGTAGGTAGATTTTTAGATTTTTTTCATTTTTCTCCCCTGTTGCCTGTGATTGTCATGCTGAATCAAGATCAGTTTTGTTGATAGTATTTATATGGTATTTCATTTAGTTGCTTCCAACCAGTTTTTCTGCTTTCCCGGGATAAAGTATTACCATCCATTCTCACTTGTCACGATGAGCAGCTGATGTGAAGAAAAGTTTTGACAAAGGGGCGTCTTCCCCACTTCCTTGCCATGAAGTTCTTAAGGTGGAAAGCTCAAGTTGGGCAGCCAGGACTCCACAATTAGAATGTACAAATACATCCCAGATCCTTACTTATTGCTCAATGAGAACTCTAAAAGCTCTTGTCCCCTGGGAGGGACAAAAGGAATCTGGTGCCAAACATGCTTGGATGAAATGCAAACTCTGGGAGAATCTGGGGCAGGGAGAAGAAAACTAAAAGAAAACAAGGAGGAAGGAGAAAACGTATTTAAGGTGCCAAGTCTACAGAGCTGGCACTGGAGTGGTGAGGCAGAGAGAAGCATGCTCTTGCTTCGAGTGGTGGCTGGCTGGGTAGTACTTGTGCATGCCACACAGTGTCAGACTTGCGTGCTGCTGCAGAGAGATAAAACCTGCGGTAGGGGCTGCCGAGGCTGGTGGATGGGGTCAGGGATCTTGTCATGGCTCCAGACACCACCCGACTGCCTTTGCCAATCCCATCAATGCTCTGTCCCGGTAAAGATCTGTTTTAATTGTGCTACTGCTATTCCGTTGTATGGTATCAACAGTTATTCTTGATGGATACAGGATCAGTGAGGCAGGTCTCTAGTATCGGATTTCCAGGGGATTAGTGCGAACAAAAAGCAGAAGGAAACAAATGGATTGATGCTATAAGGCCTAGCAGAAGGTCTGGCAGAGCCCCCAAGGAATTGCACATATCTTGGCTATTTGTTTAACTACGGCTCTGTGGGCGGGGGAAACACATGGCGGCTAAAAATTCATGAATGCACAGAGGCTAAACAGCTTCTGCTCCTGGCAAATGAAGCACTAGCCGTCCTGGTAATCAGCCCTCCAGGACTCAGTTCATCTGGAAGATAAGGAATACTTTTCTCTCTCAAAAGGGCTAGGTTCATCATAGTGGATTAGTATTTTTCTCTTTGTTAACAGAGCAGGGGAACGCCCTAGAGATGAATGTGGCTCTCTAACTGTGTATGTCTTGCATACACCTTAATTGGTCTTGCCCTGCTACTAATTTCTTGAATGTTCCTCCACTTTCACTTCCTGTAACGAAAGGCCAAGTAGTCAAGCAATTGTCTCTTACCTATCCAGTAGTCTTACAATAGCCCTTGCTTCCTTAAATAAATATATATAAGCATGTGCATCTGTATATGTGTATATATAGAGAGACAGAGATATACATAGGTAGATAGTTCTATCGATCGATTGATCGATCAATCTTAGGGCCATAATATTTCTTCTGTCTCAAAGATACCTCTGTTTGGGATAAAGAACTTGGTTCTTTTTTGCTACAACTGGTATTTTGAAAGTGCAAAATGTGAGTCCACGGCATTTTCCAGTGGTCTCCAGTGTTCATTTCTTGCTTTAGAGGATTCAATCTGAGCTTCTGGTGCAGTGGTAAAAACTGTAACCTGGAAACTGAACCACCAGTGGGAGTGCAATTGGCTCAGAATAGAAGGCCAGCTTTATAAGAGCAGTAAGAGAGGAAACAGTTTCCCAGCTTGATAAAATACTTTTCTCCATATGAATATGTTGCTTATAGCTCTGGACACTTGCCTGGTGCCTGTAGCATCCTGCTATTTTGGTCCCCTCTTGGTGCCGGTGATTCACTGCAGCCAAGCTGCTGCTCTGGGAACCAACATGCTCTTCAGCAAGGCAGGAGCCCTTCATGATTAGGTTGCAACAGCATCTTCTGTTCTGGAGCAGATTTGCTTTTGGTGGAGAGTTGCCTGCTAACTAGTATATTAGTGAATGTTAAACAATGCGTGGCAAACTAGAAAATCGGGCTCCTTTTTGTCTTTAGTTCTATAATTTTTATTTTAAGAGTGGTTTTTGTCAGCTTGATCTTCCTCTGAAAATCTCCAGGAAGAGCCTTCCTAGTCATTGCTCTACTCCAGACTGTGCACTACTGATTGCTGATATCCTTCTAACCCGGTAAGCACAAATGGTTGGCTCAGCGCGTCCTTTCATTTTATCACCTTCCAGTTACCCCGTGGTCTCCAGAGACTGACCACAAACTTTTTGCTTTTGTCTTCTTCCTCACTGGATAGCAATGGGGCAGTTGCAGAGAGTGGGTAATTTGCTCCAGTCTTACACAGAAACCTACTGGTATGTCCAAATAGTTTTTTATAGGGAAGCACTAGTAATTTCTTCTCCTCTTCTTCTCTTTCTTCTTGAAAAAGGCCAATCACAATGTGACAATCCCAGAAGTTCTTTGAAAATATCTATGTCAGCCAAAACATCCACAAAGTCTTGACAACAGCCAGAGTCTTTTTCTCCCAATATGTAGGATGTGCTTAGCAATAGCCAGTAGGTTCAATCTCATCCTCTGTTAAATTATTTTGATCCAAATAGTTGGTGGAACTTTTTGGAGCTACAAAGGTACTGATCCTTCACTCTTCCAGTGTCTTAGTCCTTCACAATGAGGTGTTGGGGGTATGTCATTACCTGCCTGAGGCCACATCCTGCTGGTGGGAGAGCTTGCAGGGTCTATCCCAGACCATGGTGCACATAGGGAGCGGGAAGCCAGCAAAACCCTGAAGTCCTGGTCAACCTGCATGTGCTGCCATGCAGGCACTGAGATGCAATTGGACCCACCAGCATCCAGCTGTCTGGTGAGATGTGGTTTGGGTCTTGCTTATGGGTGTTTTCCAGGCAAAACAGCCCATCCTTTCCTGTCACACTTCTGTTTGTCCCACATTGTTAGGAGAGCTTTGAACCCTGAGCTGCAGTTATTCTCTATTTCCTTCTCTGCTCTATCTTAAACCCCCTGAAGGAATCCATTAAAGTCTCTCTGCACATAAAGGCGTGTAGGCTAACATTTATAAATTATCCCACTGCTGTTGAGCAGCAAGAATCATCTGATGACCTAAAAAACTGCAGTCGGCTGAGGCTTCTCTTTCATTCTTATTCCCCACATGTAAAGTAAAATGAACCTATCCCAAGCCTGATGTGTGGAGCGATTTCACCAGCTGCACTGAAAGTGGTTTATTTTTTCTCCACGCTGAGGAATACTGAGTTGTCTTCAGCTACTGTCTAGTTGTGTGGAGTTCAACTTCCCAAGCATGTATAATTTCATTTATATTTGATAGCTAACAATTGGAATTTGATTTTGTAACTTAGGTAGATAGCTTGTGTTCTTATTTCCTTAAATGGGTATATTTACAGGAAAATCAAAATACCTACCTAAAGTAAAGATAAACGTATGATCCATGAAGATTGACATCATCTTATCCATATCAATGATTTTTGGTAGAAAAATTAGAGAAGAGCAAAGCATGAGTGAAGAGAATTATATTTAGGGCACAGGTTCTTATTCTTAAGCTCGAACTCTCGAGGCTGATCATGAAACTGCTTAGAGCCAGAGATTTGCATGTGCCAGCTGCAGCTATGAAATCTCTTTTGGGACATCTTATGCTTAGACCATTGAAAACTAGAAATGAAGAGGCAGTTTCTGAAGGAGAGAGGAGAGGTCTCTTCACCACACCATGTGTTTCATCTCAAACCCCCAAAGGACATGACATGCAGGAGAAGAGACTGTGCGAGAAGAGTCACACTGGGTCAGCCCAAGGCTGCATCCCAGAGCAGGTACTCCAGACAGGTAATAGGAATAAGATGCACCATGATATTTCTTCAGAGTCCTCTTCTTGTCTCCAGTAATTTACTTTTCTGAGGCTCCCAGAGCTGTTGCGTTTTATTCCACAAATCTTGCCTAATGAGTTTCCTGCTAAAATTTAAGTTTTTACCTGCAGCTTATGTGGGATTTTATTGGAAGTGCTGATCAGGCTTGCAATAACATGTATTTGAAGACCCCACCATCGTCACTAAAACAGTGACAGCATATTGTGTTTGCAAAACCAGTAACTCTATCTCTAGTACTTTTTTTCCTTCATGCTTTCAGGGGAGTTATGGCTCTCTCTTGGTACTGACAGAGCTTGAAAAATCATGCAATAATCTGTAGAGCACCTTGAATTAGGGAATGCTTGTTTCTGACTGGGTGAGAAAATACCCCAGTTCTCAAAGAATACAATCTGCATCCTCTAGCTGTAGAAATTGCCCAAATCCCAAGGAACTAAACCTAGTACATGTTGCCCTGCACTGCTGAAACTCGGTGTCTCTCCAGTTCCTGGTGCGACTAACCTCGCCACATGCATTTCTGCAAATTTCTCTGACAAACTTGCTCCGATACAAAGCAGGAATTCTTGAAGCTGATGGGGATTCCAGCCAAGAAATGAAGATGATATTCATCAGCAGAATTTGACCCAAATCATTACCGAGTGTCTTAGGTCTAGGTTATATATCAGAAAAAACTCTTTCTGGAGAGCTGTTCTCCGTAACAGCCACTGATTATTGCTCTCAGTTTTGCCATTAGCCAAGTTCACCAATGCATTTCTAATTTATGTAATGAAAGAATTGGATTTTTTTCAAAAAATAGGCTTCTTTTGAAAGAAGCCTTTCTTTCTTTTGAAATTCTTTTGTTTTAAATAGACCTATTTTAAAGGGCTCTTCTTTATTTTTCATGTTCACCATAAAGTGTTTCAGATGAAAGCAAAGGAGTGCTCCCTAAAAATCAGAGGATGAATAAAAAAGCTGTTTAAAGCATGCCAGCCTCTGGTTTGTTAATTTTTGCCAAATGTATGTTAAAACACTGAATGCAAGTGTATATATGTGCCCATGTGTTTGTGCATACGTACATGTAACTGAAGCATAAATAAAAAAATGCTATTTGTCTGCTACTTGCTGGACAGCTTAAGTACTTCTGCAATACGGAAAACATGAGTTTTTTGAGCATGTGAGAGCAACAAAGTGAACTTGCCTGATAGCAAAGGGTTTCCTGTTCATGAAGACAGAGTAACAGTTCAAGCAGAAGGAAATGGGAAAAGGATAATCCACTCGCCTTTTTAAGTTTGCTTAGTTATAAGGTTTTCATCTGTTCGAAGAAAATCAAAGGTTATATTCACATAGGTAAAGAGTTTTTTTAATTGGATTGTTTTAATTGAGTTTCTTTATACAAATTTCCATTTGATTTAATTTTTATTTAGTATGAAAAATGCTATTTGATCTCAATTTCTTTATTCGTTTTCATATATGGAAAATAGAGATGAAAGATTAGCTTCTAGTGACCTGCATCGAAATATAATTTGTCTAGAAATGAAATGAATTTGGATTTGGCTGTGTCTCTTGGATGGTTTTGCTGCAACAACAAATCTTCATAAAGTTAAGCTGTTTGTGTTCAAAGAGTGGAAGAGGTGTGTTTAGCTGAGCTGCAAAAAGCTCATGCAGTTTTGCCCTGTCTGAGTGTGTCTGACTGTAGTCAATGCCATCAGATCCTCAAAATGTAAAGGAATTTAGGATTTTAAAGTAAGATTATGGTAGCAGCTTTTCACAGTTTAATTATTTTATATTGGAGGCTGTTGACTGATGCATTTGGTGAGCTGATTGCTTTTCAGAGAGCATTAAAAGATTTAGTTGCTCCTGATTTCAAACGTTTGGAAATTTTAGTGTTGGGTTTGAAGGAAGCTTTGGAGCAAATCATGTCTCTCCTCATCTGCTATCAGCTCGTTTCCTTGGTAGCTTGGGCTGTGTGGAAGGAATTGTGACAGAATGTAATTATTTTGGATTTAAGCTTTATTGTAACTCTGACTATGTTTTGTCTCTCAGCTGCATGAAAAGCAGTATGCGTTATTTGCCATTTTTTAATTTGCAACGGTAAGTATTAGTGTAACATTTTCTCTCTGCTCTGCCAGTGCCACTTGGGTCCCAGCTCTCCAAGGAGAATGACTAAGACCAAGCACGTGGCTGTGGTCAGGAGTCGTCCTTGTCGTGCCAGCCACCGGGGTTCGGTGGAAGTTGCGATCTCCAGTGGGACGGCTGTTCACGGGCGGCTGTCGTCATGCACATCAGTGGATTAACGGGAACTTAGAGTAACACAGATATTGAAATAATAATATAGACAACTTCCAAGAGTGCTGTAGCGCATCTCTGTTCCCCTCCTTGTCATCCCATTCTGCAACAACGGCTGCAGGAGTTGCCATCTGTCGCCCTCATTTCCCTATGTGGGGAAATATCAAAATATTGCATGTCCCGAGAGCAAACAGTTCTATTTACAAGAGAACAAAGAATATATGAAAGGCATTTACAAAAAAAATTAACTTATTCTGGAGAGTGCACAGGAGGAGTGAGCTGTCATAAAAATATCCTTGCATCAAGCTATCTTTGATTGACGATCCCTTTCCCGTCTCACTGTAAATCGAAATTTCAAAAACGGGCCTGTCAGCAAACATAGTTTTCTTAACTTCTGTCAGGCCTCGCCTGGAATGAACTTGATTGCTGTCAGCATTGTTTCAAGTGTTATTAATTCCGTTATAATTTTCTTCCGAAATTAATGCAAAAACCATCCTTGCAGGGTTACCTCCATTTCATTACCATCTGCTCTATAAACACTGTACTCTGAAGCAACTTCCTCCAGATGTATCCCTCAAAGAGGTGTGCAAAAATTGTGCTGCATATCCAATAAGGTTTAAAGAGCATTGCTAGCAAATGCCATCAGGACGTTGTTTGATACCTTTATCCAGTGCAACCTGCTCTAACATACCTGGCTTGTTCAGGAGCAGACAATTGGGAGCTGCACCCAGGCAGTGCAGCTGGACTGGCTGGGTTTCAGCATCCAGGAGGGACCTGGCGAAGCAGCTGCTGGGCAGTGTCCTTGCTCTGTGACTCTGAGCACAGATATGGACTCCTAGCAGTAGAGCACCTCTGGAGGTGGCACAGGGCACACTTCGGGAAGATCCCACTGCCCCCTCGCACTGGGGAAGCTTCAGATTTGCACCTAAGTGTGTGATGAGGAAATTTAACTGGGAATAAGGAGAAATTTCAAACCAAACCAGTGAGGTCTGGACAGTTTTTCCTTAAGGATCCACTCCAGAAGATGCTATTTTTTTTGAAGCCGGAAACAGCGCTCACCTGTGGTTGCTGATGTCTGCCGCTCTCGGTGCCCAGCGGGAGGTCTCTGCTGGGCTGTTTGTGGAGCTGAGACTGACCGTTTCCACCCTAATATCCCAACATTTCCATGTCCTTTTGCCATGTTGTCTCTTCCTGTTTGGCTCTGGACCCTCCTGAAAGCCGAACTTTCATTGAATAGTCTTGCTGTTCTCCCATGAGACCAGTCCTTACTGAAAGGCTCTTCGTGCACGATCGGTGCAGATCGTTGCTTACTGCTGACGCTGGTATGGCAAAATTTAGCATCAGGGAGAGCTTCCCGAAGCAGAGCTTTTGCCTTTCGTGTAGAAGTTATTATATCTGAAGCAGACGTCATCAAAATGTGAAAGTCTGTTAGGAGTATTTGAGGCAAAACTGAGCCAATTTAAGCTGGAATTTGATTAATTTATGAAGTGGAAGATGTGCTTGGTCTGCCTGTGAGAGCTCAGCCCGGTCTCGGAGATCTAGCTCCTTCCAAGCTCGACTCCCATGCTTTTCCTTTTAGCATAGCAGGTGAAGCACTGATTTATTTTCTTTTAAGTTCTCTTACCTGGGAGACAGGACCATGCCATAGGGTATTGCTCACATGGAGATTGTGATTGTATTCGTATTTTTCTCTAGATAATTTATATTGATTGTACTCTTCCTTCCCCAAAGCATTTTTTATGGCACTTCTGGGTAGTCATCTTTCTTACAAGCACTTTCTTTTGAAATTCCAGGCCCTGTAAGGTAACAAATGGTCAATAGTTTTAGAAACCAGAAGCCGCAGTGGTGTTTCCCTGCTTTCTGTTTCAAAACTTTGGGTTCTAACATGAGTACTCCTTCGGACTGTGTGTGGTTTACAAACGTTAGCTGGTGAGTGTTTAGAAGAGCGTCTGACAAAGCCCAAGTGTCTGATGAGCCTTTTGAAGACAAAGCAAAAAATTAGTTCTTCTGTCTATCTCTCCTTCAAAGTTAGAAATGCCCCAACTCCAAAATGCATCTCTCTCACTTCACAGAACACAAGTATCAATTCCACTACTGTATAGAGGGGTAGAGAAGAGATGACATCCCAAAGCTGTACTATGTATTTCTAGTTCTTCCGGATTCTGATGTTAAAACTTCCTGCAGTGCAGATTTCACTCACTAAGCCATAATAAAATAGACAAATTAATAATTTATTTGAATTTGATTCTATTTGTACTTTCTCTTTCCTAAGCAGCTTTTTGTGTTATGAAGACAATAGTCCAGTGTATAATAGTTAATCTATTTAATACTTAATCTCATGACATTTCTCTGCATCTGGAGGAAAATACTTAGGACAATGATGTTGACTAATAATATCAAACTGATGAGCAAAGAAATAGCACCCACATTCTCAGCTGACGATGTGGCAAAGATCAAGAAATTCTGCAAAGCTCAAACTAAAGTAAGTTATAAATTGCGCTAATACTGGCTAATGGATAATGAGATTCCGTTCTAATGTTGGTAATGTGCAATGTAAGTGTTTCCTGTTTCTTAAATAGGATATCTTTGACCATTTAAGCGAGTCTTTAGCACCAAGTGTTCATGACCATGAGTATATTAAAAAAGCCATTTTGTGTATGCTTCTTCGAGGTAATGAGAAAGTTCTCAACAATGGGACACGCATTAAAGGAGACATCAATATCTTATTATTAGGTAAGAGCATGTAGAGTTAATAGTGCATTGATAAGTTATTTTATTATCCCCCCTCCTCATCATGCCAGTGTAATTTTGTTATGCAATATTAGCAAGAAAATAAAAGCCAAACCAGTACAAAGACTCATTTTGTCTTATACAAGAATGTTTGTTAGTGTCTTAGGATCAATTTATTTTATCCTTGGGCACATTTTTACAATTACTTCTGTTTTGTCCCACACTTCCCTATTTACTTGACATCTGTTCTACGTTTCTAGCTAGTGCAGTCATGATGTGCAACAGAGTCTAATCCTGCACTGCTTATTCAGGCGAAACATCCACCGATTTCACGAATGGGCTTTAGCATATCGCTCGGGTTGATGGAACTATTCCACTTCTGTCACTTCTAGGCACAGTGGCTGCTCAGTTGTGACTTCATTTCTAAATGCTTTGCTTTCAGTGCTCATAATTAAGTTACATTAACCTAATAATGATAACCTGAGACACAAAAGCTCTTGGCAGAGGTATCAGCTTCCTCGCATAAATCAAGATCTTCATTTCTACACTTCATTTCAGGTCTACGCTATAGAGATCTAATCACTTATTTGGTAACTTGTTTTAAAAATGAGTTAACTTGAAAGCCATCTCTTTTCAGCCCAAGACTTTTCAAGTCTTTTTGTTTTAATATGTCCTTTTTCTCTTGAAGTGGACAGCTTACAAACTTACTTTTTGGCAGTATGGAAGCAATGCTTCATCTATACCGCACTATTCGCATTATAACCAAGTCATTACAGATGGCAGTTGTCACGATTGATTTGTTACCCAGTGACTTCATGTTGAAAGAGCCTTCACAGCAGTTGCAAACACCTTGTTGAATATCAAAATATAGTGTGTGTGGAGCTATGAAAATTCAAAGCAGTTGTATATTGGCACTTGAATGACTTCCTGAGGGATCTGCTGGGCTTTGGACCAAAGGGCTATCTATTAAGTTGGTCCTTCAATAAAATTAAAAGCTGGTCCCTTAATAAAACGGAAAGCTAGGTTGGATATAGACATACTTCTCTGAAATTTGGAAAAAGAGTTCAAAGAAAAAGAGGAAAAAAACGATTATTCTGGATTCAGAAGCAAGAACTCTAATCAGGAAAGTACAGTTTGACAATTTCTATTATTTGGTTTATTGAAGCAGGAGGATTTCTGAGGAGCTCTTTAGAATGTACCTGTCTTGCAGTAAGACCTGGGGCTGTTTGTTAGGTATGTAAAATACTGTAGTAATACAGCTTTTTCTTAAAAAAACATTTATAGTTCTTTTATACATACATACATGCATACATATATATACATGTGTGTACATATATTCATATATATACATACACACATATATATTTTTTAACACTTCTTACTTCAGAAACACCAGCTTCTCTGTTTCTTGTTTTTAGTTTGAGCCTGAAATAAACAATTGCAATACTGTTTATACACCCAGACTGTTTGGTGTAACCCTATCATGCAGGCAAGTTAATAGCTAATCACTGGTGCAAGATTTTTAAATTTGCTAAGAATCAGGAGCATCCTGGGAAGAAAATGCTGGAATAAGAATTTAAAATTCTAAAATGCAAAGGGTTTCTTACTGGAGCCCTTGAACTTAGGGAACTGGAAGGCTCAAACACGTGTGTGTCTCTGTATTACTTTGTCTCTTTTCAATGGCCTTAATTTGTGCTTTTGAATAACTGATCAAGCATGGAAGACACCTATATCTGGAATAATGAAAAGTGTTGTTTTAATTTGTTCACTTTTTTCTCCTGCTCCAGAGTTAAATTGCATTTGAAAATGACACCTCTTGATATTTATATAAAAGTTACAGCTCATCATAACACAGCCAGCTTATAACACTGGCTGCAGTTGCCCTTCAGCTGCTTGGCAAACTGCATCTTTTAAGGCCATAGCCCCAGATACTTCTGCACTTACCAAAACAAGGGCAAAGCCAAAGGATTTTAAAATTCTTAGTTCTCCTGGTGACCAATGGGAAAATGCAAATTGCTTATGCTGGAAGCGTCCTTTGATCTCTCTGTGGAAACTGCAGTGAAATCAGCCTCTCTGCCAGCAGCGCTGAACCTGCCGGCCCCAGTTTTTGGGGGGTCGGAGTGGAGGAGCACCTCGGGGCTGCTGGTGGAGGCACTGCATTTGCTCCCGACAGTGGCTGCTGGAAGAAGGGGCACCACCGGGGCTGCAGAAAGTCAGACTAATGAAGAACACCAGAGAATTGTCTCTTCTCGGTCTGACTGAACAGCGATCCATTCTGTGCTCTTATTTTGGCCTCCTAATAGCTCTGATTTTACTGTCTTTCCAATACATTGAAGAACTGATTTCCCATGAGCATCTGGGTGATTAATCATAAAAATGCTTTGTAAATGTGAGAATATTTAGCTGATTCAAATTCATTCCTTTTAGAGCTTGAAGGCACCTAGATTTGAGGTTTGGGGAGCAATTAGTCCCTGATATCATCAGCAAATGTTGAACGACTATTCCTAGGTTCCAGCTCAGCAACCCAGGCCTTCTTTCTACTGTCATGTGCTGAATACCATAATAGTAAAAATACAGACCGGATTTTTATACTGTTTATTTGGATATATTTTTTCCCCGCTAATGTCTGGAAAAGGTTTTGACCCTGCAGCTGAAACATGGCAAAGTACTCTGTTCTTCCCTTTAAGAAGTGATCGTTATATTGCAAAATAGTCCCTAAACTGCTTCTGCTATCGGTAGGGGATAGCCTGCAACACGTTTGACAGCAGCTGTAACTGCTGATTAAGAAACTAGTGCTCAGCCTTGCATTTCCAAAGAGAGCAAACTTGGCGTCTCTGGAGCTCCAAAACCCTCCTGTCGCGCGAGGGGCTTCGCTGCGCCGCCCGCACGCTGCACATCAGCGCCCGCGGCGCGGCGTAGCGCTGCAGCCGCGCTCGGCTCGGCCCCGCCGCCTGCGTGGGTGCGGGAAGCTCCCGCGCATCCAAACCCCCCCCGTACCGCTGTGCTGCAAACGATGCCTCTCCCGTTTGGCCTGTGCTGTTAATATAGGCTTTAATGCAAATCCAGTGTCTCCTAAACGGCCCGTGATTCACTGATGCACCTGGGACAGGCTCCTCTGGCAACTTCAGCCTCTGAGCTCACGAGCCCAGTGCTGACCACAACGGGGTCGGCTGCTCTGTGGCAATGGGTCTCTGTTCTTTTTGTCAGCCAGGCTTGAAATGGTCTTGGTGTTACTCTAATAAAGAATAAGAAAGTATTTTAAACCTCAATAATATTTGTGGAATGGGGGGGGGGGGGGAACATTTTTTAGCTCAGTCCTGTTCCACCAGGTCACTGAGATGATGTGGGAAACAGGACGGAAAGCAAATATACGGATCCAGCCACAGACAGTCTGGGCATGTTCTGTGACAGGATTTGTGCAACACAGATGTAAACCAAGGCACACAGAAGCGGAGACAGCTTGCTCAGAGGAAACCAAGTGGCTCCTCCTAATCCAAGCATTGAGACATGCTTAAGACTAAGATGAAAGCACGTATATGACCCCCCCCCCCGCCCCGGTGTGAAGGCACGAGTAGCTTATTCATTTGGATCTCAGCTTACTCACCTAGTCAACATCATTTTTGTGCTCTTCCCCATCACTCCTGGACCTTGGGGGGAAAACACACATAAATCTCTGTCCTTCCCTTCCCCATATCTCAGTTCAACTGTACTTCTTGAGGTCGCTAGGACTACATTCAAAATGCACGTTCCTGTGGCTATGTTTCTCAGAAACTCAGATTTCTTCCAGGGCTCACTATTCATTTTCGGGGCAGGCTGCACCCCCAGAGCTCTGTCTGGCTCTTGCAGGCAGCGGTGCAGCCCACATGCCAACCCTGCTGCCAGCTGAAGAGCTGTGCAGGTGCTCCTGGAGTAGGTGACGTGCCACCGCTGGCTCCTGCCTGCGACGGGTGCAGGTACCTGCCAGCTTGGTCCCTGGAGCACACGAGAAAGTAGCCACTGTAACCGCCTTGTCTCCTGCAGCCTACAAGGGAGGACAAATGCTCATGTCTGGACTACAATGGCTTGGTGGGCTCCACTAGCTCCTACAGCAAATCTGCCAAGGTAAGCGAGACTCTTACTCATCACCCTTGGCTGCAGCCAGTGCAGAAATGGGATTTCTTAAGGATTTTGGTAGAGCCAGCTGGTCACTGCTGGGGCCTGGGAGGGGGATATGGTTCCAGGTTTTGCTTCATTCAGTCTTTGAGCGCGCAATGCCACGTTATGTTTCGCATGGTGCTCGTGCCAGTGCAGCCGTCGTTATCCTGGCTGCCGGCTTCCCAAGGGAGAGTGGCCAGAAGAGGCCCTGTGGTTGGAGGGAGCAGGTGTGCAACCGGCGGCAGCTTCCGTTGCTCATGGCTGGTGCAAGACGACGCTCCCAGTGCGTTAGCAATGTGCGCTATGGTGCGTTCTTGCAGTGGGTTTGAAACGGAGGAGAGTAGAGGGGATGAGTCATGCTGCGAGACTGGAGCTTGTGAGCAGCAGAGCGAACAGGTGGCTCCTGGGCAGCAGGAACTGCTCTTGGTTCATGTTTGCAAAGGAGCTGCTGCTTGGGAGAAGCGGCCTCTAGCCTACTGCGTGGTGAGCTTTGGTGGGTATTTGCTATCTATCTCCATTTTAATTTTCTTAAGGCTTTTTTTCTTTTAAAGAAAATCATATTTGTTTACCCCAAAGACTTATTCTTTCCACTTCATCTCCCCCACACTTTAAAGCTTAAGCATGGCCACTCTCCTTTTGACCAAGGAAAACCCATGTTTGTCCTAGCTGCCTGCAGAGACGGTGCCTTAACCAGCTGAGACTCATTCATTTTCAATTCCTCCTCTTACTTCCAAGTTGCCCTGGTAAAGAAGACAAGAAAGTAGCAACCAGAATGAAACCTGACTCTTCTAAAAGAGGCAGCAGGGACTCCTGCTACAGTTAATAAGCTAAAGTTTGTTAAAATTAATAACTAAAAAACTTAATGAAGTCCCAGGGTTATTTTATGTAACTTGTAAAGCTCTGTTCTGAATGAGTAAGTGGTATGCATGTGCGTGAAGTCTGCCTCCAAAACCTGGGTGCGCACAACATGACGATAAGTAGGAAAAAAATCAATCACGGATGAAGAGCAAGACACGCTGCTGACAAGATTTGATCTGTTTTTTGTAGCATAGGCTACATGGATCCAGATGGTGCTAAAAAAAATTGCAGGCAAATGCATATGCACAGAGCTCTGGCAGAACAAGATGGTTGCTTCTAGTTACATATTAATGACCTTTAAACAAAACAGCTATCATTAAAATGTTAATAAAAATGTTCCATCATTTTTTAAAGTGATAAGATCTAAGTATGATACATTGTATGTAATCTTTTTTTTTTTTTCCCCATGAATATAGCACTGGAAGAACAGTAATATGTAAGTATTGTAAGAGTCAGCACTGCACACTTGGGAAACAGCAAGGTTTGATTTTGTTCTTTTAAGGTCCAGATATTCAGGTTAAACTTCTTTGACACTGTTGTGTTTTCACAATAGGTAAAGTCAAAAGCTGAGATCAAGCATGGGCTGTTTCGTCTCAACTAGAAGCAGTTTAAGAATTTATGAGCAAATGAAAACCAGAATGGAAACGTGTTTGCAGTGTTTATGATACCTGCGCTAGCGTACATGTTATAAGGAGTGAAATTTGACTTGAGAACAAATTAAATGGGCAAAAGTTTTCAGGCATTTTGTGAAAGAAATAAGGAGAAAAAACAACCAATCAACTAAAAAGAAGGCAGATGATGGTTTTGAAGATGTTTAACACACAGGAGACTGACCCAGGGGCGACCCAGTGACTTTGCAATCCAGCACATTATTTTTCTGTGGTGTGGGAGGAGTGTTCAGGCTGAACTGCTGTGGTAATTTTTATTTTTAACCCGTTCATTCTGTGGATGATTAGAAAGGGGGGCAGACAAGGACAGCAGATGATCTATCATCTGCTGCAAAGACTTTGTAATCTTACACAAAATGAACTGTCAAAACTTGACTTGAGATACACTTTTTATAATAAGATACATGATATATAGTTGAAAGAAGTGGGAAAATCAGCACCATGTATTTAATCTCTTCATAATTTCATAATGCAATCAGGGTAAAATACAGATATTTTGCCATTACTGTATCAAAAACTGTGAAAGTCTCTAAACAACAACTTTAGATTCGAGAAACAACAATTGACTGCACAACTCCTCAGAAATCACATTTTATTTATTTGGTGGTGATCTTCTCCTTTGGACTGTCTGTACTACTGGCACTAAAATTAGCCTGACAATGCAGTCCAAGTGGACAGGAGAAGTAAGACTGTGTATATGAAAAACCAAATGTACTTTAAACGAAGTGTTGCCATCAGACGTGTGGCATCTATGTCTTAGAAAAAATGCCTGCGCTCTAGTAGTGGAAAATGGAAGACAGCAAAATAGAGAGGTAGGGCTTCTCTGTTCTGGTCTCACAGATTATTTGCACCTAAAACATGACAATCCACGGCTCCTACATTGCACCCTGGAACCTTATTACCTGGCTGGTGCGAACTGAAACGTTCAGCTGGAACAAAACGGTTGGCAGCCGGGATCGGTCGGTCTCTTTTCTGCATTTAGACCACGCAGCGCCAGCCATCGTATTAGATGTTACGATTCAGTTATTTGCTACTAGTGCATTAGATGATAGACTGGGACGCTGATCTGTGTGCTGCAAACAGCAACGAAATTGGTCCAGCGTGCCGGCACGCATCCTCAGGAAGACGAAGCTGTGCGCGCTGCTGAGCAGCGACATCAGATGTCATGCCTAGATTTCCTACAACACTGGGGTCCTGAAGTCAGAGAGAGAGGGAGATAGACCAACAGCCTACTCTTTTGGCTTTCAAGCCTGAGCGACTGGCTTGAAGGGTGGATTTGTTTTTTTTTTTTTTTTTTTTGGTGGTAGGGGGTTTAGCCCCGTGCTGTGACTCCAGACAGAGTCAGCCCCGGGGGGTGAGTCACAGAAACAGGCCTGAAGGCAACGTGCCCGTGCTCTGCTGGCTCCACGCCTGGCCGGCGTCGCCTCCGAGGCACGGGCAGAGCAAATCCGTGTTACGGCCTCTGCCCCCAGTCACCGCGGCTTGAACGGGGGCAGGAAAAGGAGAGGCGGTTGCTGCAGGTTTAACGCTGGTGGGGTTTAGTATATATGAAATCTCAGCGATTTCCTACGTTATAGGCTTTTAGAAAAGCTTTCTGTGAATAAATCTGCCGAGGTATTGCAGCTTCAACAAACTAAATTAGATATCCAAGGAAAGCGTATACTCATGAAGAAGAAAACTCCGGAAATGTAAAGCTTCACTTCTCAAACCACATACGCATTTTTAATCTCTCACTTTGTTTCTTAACAGAAAAATACCATCGCTGTAAGCCAGTTGTGCACTGGCATTTTGAGACAAACTTGTTTGTTCAGGAATTTGAGTTAATAGTGCTGCATTTGTGATATACCATAATATGCACTATAGAATCTGACATAGCACTTCTTGAGTGATTTTTATGTATTTAAAATTGAAACAAGCATATTTTCCTCTTGAATATTTTTAGATGTTTTTAACAAAGGAAATAAATAGGAGTCTGATTAAACCGTTAGGTCCATCAGTGACGTTAATAAAACCTTCTGTCTCTGTGGAATCTGCACTTCCCTGAAAAGTGAGTTGTTCTGATTAGGACCGTGAGGCTCATTTTGATGAGCTCTTCACTGATTCCTGATGGAGATGACTAAGCATTGGCTTACGTCTTTCCATAGAAGTTTACCATTCCATGAGCTATCCTACGGACTTTGCATCTTGGATAATATATTGTAATATATTGCTCCGTATATTAAGCTTTCTTCTAATGAAAGCACAAGCGAGTTTAGGATTCAGGTAGTATTTACACTATTTCATGCAATCTAGATTTCAAAATATATAAAAGTCTCTGCAGCCACAAATAGTTAACATTGGAAATTACAAAATGCTCACTGTTTATAATTCTTAAATGTTTTAGCCGCAGTTGAATTTATGAACAGTCTTATTTGTCTCTTCTTAACTCCATGTAAATCTATGTGCATATCTTGAGTATTTGGAGGATTATTTGCATGAAAACTGCTGATGAAGACATGTTAAAATAGGGAAGTTATTTTAAGACAGCTATAGTAGGGTATCTTTCAATCCTGGATATTTGTTAGCTTTGAAAAAGCTTTGGTAATTTAGTCCGACTATTATCACAAATCTTTGGGTTCCAACAAAAGCTAATAAAATCAGCTACGAATGCCTTAAATATATTAACTACATTTCAGAGACTATAAACCAGAGGAAGACTACACATGTCATGTCAGCACAGAACCATACACATCTGTTGTTTTGAACCGTGCAGCAGCATTCAAAAGAAGCCTAGTCCCCTCATCAAATTGCATATATTTGAACTGTTTTTGCCCAGAGTTAAGGTAAATTACATAACAAATGTTATGATCACCAATATCCATTCTAGGGAATCAAAGTAGCTGCTGACCTTTAAATGTGAACATATTCACATATCAGTCTTCCAACCACCGTATGACCTGATATTTTCCGCGCTGGCACTCCTATCTCTTGGAGCTTTCCCTCTCCACCAAAAACACTGCAAATGTGCCTATGGTGATTGCCAACTTCTTCTGCAGACTCAGAGGACCTCTTGCACTTCTAATTCCATTTCTCTTCTGTTCCCAGCAACCCACTGAATCATAGCCCTACTTGTTATGGATGTCAAAGGAGCCACTGAATCCAGTGGACCCTCAAACCTGGAGCCCAGCCATGTGTGCTCTGAGATCTGGATGTCTCTCCATGCGTGTGTCCAAGACAGGCAGACACACATACACACAGAGGATGCTAAAGTGTCTGGTCACACAAACTGCCACAGACAGAGTACTGGCATTCTCCAGCACACCCATGTGCACAGACCCCTTGTATATCAGTACAGCCTCCAAGTCCAACATTCAGTCCAGATGTTTAGCCCTTTACCTGGTGTGCAGGTCACCTCCTACTCACCAGCTAGCACAGCTTGGTGTTTGCTAACGAGAAGGATGCACACACTCAGACATTCATTTCAGAAGCACTTCTGCAATCACAGATCCCTTGACTGTTAGCATGGGCTCTCAACCCACCTAACAGCCATGCCCAGACCCTGGGGCCCTTACCTAGCCATTGGTTTTGACCTTGAGTCTTTCCAGATGCGAGTCTCCTCCATCTCACTGGCTAGCTTAGTTTGAAGTTTCCTAGCAAATTATGCATATATAGACAAAAAATTACTGAGGTGAAGTGACACCCAGGTCTCCCAGCTGCTGGCACTTAGACCTCTCTCACATAAACACACACCCCGATCTCTCCAGTTGCTGACAGGTAGCAGCCCTGTGACCCATGCCCTCTTTTGTAATCGCTGGCACCTAGACCTTCCAACACACGTATATACACACACTGCAGTGCCTCCAGTTACTAGCACTTAGACCTACAAGCCCCATGGCCCACAGTTCCTTCAGTTATTGACCTGTAGACCTCTCCTGCATGCCAGCTCCTCTGATTGCTGGCACTTAGACCTACAGGCCCTAAGGCCTGTGTCATACGGAGATACAAATTGCTGGCCATCAGATCTCTTTTGCATGCTGGTCTCTGCAGTTGCTGGCTCCATTTTGCCATGCTTGTTCCTCTCCACTCTGATCCTCTTATTTCCCAACCTTTAGCCCTTTCTCAAAATGTAAGTTTTACATAAACCCACAAGTCCTTTCTGATATCCATAACAAGTTTCACAGTCCTGCCTCAAATATTCCATAATACTCACAATAATCCCATTTCCCCCTTCTTACCAGCTACAATACATAGCTGACTATCTTTAAGGCTATGCCTCAGCAGTTCCCTTAATGGCTGATCAGTCAGTGGCCAAAGAGCTCGGGTCTTCGTTATTGTCTCCGTTATCACCTGGTCATTAATGAGTGTGTGTCTGTGCATTTAATGTATCACTTTCCCTGTTATTTCTTTTATATCAAATTGTCCTTAACCAAGTAACTTAATGAACCTGATGCCATCCCACATACTGTTACCCTGCTGATTGCAAAAATTGTTGCAGAACTCGAGGTTGGCAGATCCCCCTTGACTACAGACTGCAGTTCCCTGATAGTACAGGCCAAAACATCATGATAAGATGGCAAGCCTACGCTTCCCTGTGTTCTTTGGAAGCCAGGATGTAGTTTTATGTGTTTTCTTCGTGTTCAGGCAGACTTAAAGCATAGAGCAGGCATATTGCACAACATATTTCCATCTTTCTCCATCGCAAGCCTACGCGCAACAGCGTCAGACACTTCACTGGCTTTAACGCAGTATTTTATCCAGATGGTGCTTTATTTTCCAGACTTTACAAACCTTTAGCATGATGGCTGAGATAATGATAACAGGAAGAATAGCAATGTGATTGTGGTTTTCCAGTGATGTCCATCTTGAGTCTTTGGTGCTTGCTTTCAGTATTTTCAGAAGGATGTTTTACTCTAAATGGGGAAGGGAAAAAAGAAATCACATCTTGAGAGACAATTCTGTGGAAGGGAAAGATGTGTATAATGTGAGAGCATTACTTGGAAAGAAACCAACAAAATTTATTGGAAAGAGATAAAATAACAGTGCTAGGTGTGTGGCAATGCACAGACATACTGCATCTCAACAGAACATCATGCACAGAATACTGGGACAAAATAAAAAATGGCAGAGAGAGGGGAATGGAAGGCAATTTCTTTTCAATTCACCTACAAAATTTCTCTTGTGCCTTGTGAGTCCCTCTAAGTTATGTCATTCTTGCTCTTGCAAGAATGACTTGGAAATCAGAGGATTTAAAATAAGAGCCTGAGACTTTATGAAACTTCTTATCAAAAACTGCCAAAAATCTCTCTTACACTCACTAATTGCTGATCCAGACATCAGAATAGTTTTAGCCTGTTGCCTTCTTTTACCTCTCCCTGGTCCTTGGCTTTTATGGCTACTTTCTTCCTTGCAAAAAGAATGGCCATTGAACAGAGAAACTGTTTTTCAGGTAGGCTTTTTGTTTAGGGTTTCAAGGTTTGGTTTGGTTTGCTTTGTTTGGTTGGTTGTTTTTTTTACCATTATACTATGGCCCAGGTGTTTTAAGGTGTGAGCATCAGTACAAAATGCAGTAATAGGTGAAATGTAAATCCTCTAAGCAAAAGATAGATTCAGTTAAAAACTGAAAATTTTCACATATGCTCACACTCTCCCTCCTAATGTGGGATGACATCAGGGCAGTTAGAGTAATGGTGGCACACTGGAATGAACTGACTTTTTGTTATTTGTATTTAATAGAGTTTTTTTTTTTAATTCCTAAGTTAGAGTCTTCAGACTTAAAAACAAATCTCCAATTCCTCCAATTTACTTTTTACTCTATTTGACTGTTTCTAATGCAAGAAATTGGTGATGTTGTTTGGGAGGAGGTTGTTTGTTTCTTTTATTTTGCAAAAAGACTTTTAGAAAATTTCTATATCTTTGATGAAAGAGGCAAAATACTTACTTCTTCTAGAGTAAAGCTCTCCTTGTTTTCCTTTCCTTGGCTGTATTTCTTTTTAAGGCACACTATACTTGTGATAGTGACAATAAGCATAACAACAAATACAGTTATGGTTGAAGAAACAGCTATTACAATATTTTCTTGAGTTGAGCCTTTCCTTTCACACTTTTCTCCCATGTACCACCAATCATCACCTGCTGGACATCTACAAGACAAAAGAACAAACATGCGGTATCAACTAAAGGTTAAAGGAATGCAGAGGGCTACTTAAAAAGTCCCAGTGAACTATTTCCATGTCCTAAGCCATCATGAAACTATCTTAAAAGAGACTTCTATTTTAAAGTTGTCTTAAGTGGCTTCCTCTCCTTACAGAGAAGCATCTGGATTTGCTACTTTTCCTTCATCTTTCCCCTCCTCTACAGGTTGTCTCTTCACAGGGACCCTTTGCGGGAAAACCCAGATGTCAGCCTGACCCTTTTGCTTGTTTAAGGCTTAGCTGCAGCTGGTCTATAGAGCCACTGCCACAGAACGGTCAGCTTCAGCTACCAGTAGAGAAGCCTTACATGCTTCCTTTTCCGCCAAGTTTATAGCACTTCCGTTGACAGAAAACTCCTTTCTTACTCCATGAAACTGATACTGTCACTAAGACCCCTATCATTGCAGTATTTGCTTGTACTACCACCAGTTCACCTTCTTCTCTTGGTGCAATTCTGCCTTCTGTCACGCTCTGCTTTTATACAGTATCCTTCTATCATCTCCTTCACTCAGTCAATTTAAAAGAGCCTTTATAGCGAGGAGTTGAATAAAATCCTGGTGGAACTGGTCCAGAAGCTTTACACCACTGTTGTTATCCAGTCCAGCCACATTTACCATTCTCTAGCAAACTTCATGCTTCTAGTTCCTCTTTTTCTTTTCCTTTAATTCTCAGCTCCTCTTATGCAGCAGTTAAACCTTGTGAGGTAAATGGGATGGAGACTGCAGCCCAGACTCTCAGAGCATCCCTGACCAGGTGGCAGCTGAACCAAAACTTAGGTGGGGGAATTCCAACACCAACACCTGCTTTGGAGCTGACAGTGATGCTGGCTAAGGTGGAGGAATCAAGGATTTTAGGTTGTTTAATCCTGAAAAGGATTATACAGTGAGCGTGTGATGGTCCCAGTGATCTAACTGAAAAAAAAAATATATGGGCAATGCAGTTGAGTTCTCACCTGTCTCTATTTTCTTTACCCTGGTTGTGCCTTATGTTATTGTTTTTCTATAGTTCCTACCGACACCATTTATTCAAAACTAAATTCTCCACCCTGAAAATGAATCTATTTGCAGAGCACTGCAACGTTACTGGCCGTTGGGGGACTTCATGTGATCAAGCTTAAGCTGGAGTTAGGTATCATATCTCCCTTAGTTTTCCCAATACGAAATCAGAGAGGAAATTGATGAAGAAAAATAGGTCACATACGCTATAGAACTTCAGATAGTTCAGAGGAGTTACAAAACGACATTTTATTTTCATAACTCTGAAATCAAGCGTAATGTTCTGCATGATACTTTTTTCTCCTTCTTGGAACAGCTTCTTGACATTTTTACGACTGTTTTCCTGATGTGCTGCGCAAGCCTCCTTACAGAATTGTTTTTAAAGGTTTCTAAATGGGGAGATATAACACTTAATGAGTCACACGGACTCTTGTTGTTCTCGGCCTTTAGACATTTGCCTCACAGCACTCCCGCAGTCTACCTGCCTCGGCAGAGCTTCACTGGACAGTGCTACCATCTTCGGCTTCGGGCTTCACCTGTGAGCTGGAATAACACTAATCACCAGGTGGCTTATATAAGTGAGAATTAAATGAAAGCTGTTATTCATTTTCTTGCAGACCAAACAATCTTTTTTAGTTCTCAGTCTTCGTCACTAGTTTCAAAGGCAAGCTGCAGCACTTTGGCAATTCATGCTCATGATTTGCACTGCATGATATTTATGAATCAAGTTTTGAACTAATGTCTCTGTTGACTTCCTGGTTAAGAAATATTAAAAAGTATTTTCCAGTGATATAAATGCCAATTTCTTTCAGCTGCATTTATGTTTTAACTCACATCCTTTAAATTTGGCTGTAGGGATTTCTAAGATGTATAGTCCATTTTATAATATTGGACTAATACATTACTGAAAATAATGTTTTAGATATAATTTATAGGTAAGTCAAGCAGAGTACTTCAAAACAGTCAAATGTCGAGCGGAGGAACTTCTGTGGAGCCCAGGCTGGTCGTAAGCTTAGTCTTTTGCAGTAGCAGTTGGAAATGTTTGCCTTAATTAGTTACAGTTTATCTTTCCTTTTACTAAGAACAAAGATTTATTCTACTAAAAGCTTTTATTACTCATTATCAAACTGTATTTGAGAATGAATAAAGACAGATACCTGCACACAGGTGCTTTATCTACAATAATGCAGATACCATCATTTTCACAAAGGTTGTCTGGACAGGAATCCACAATATCTATTTCTGGGGGTTTAGTTAGGATGACAGAGGTTGTTGTGGTGGCTCTTGTGGTGGTAGTAGGTCTAGTGGTGGGCTTGGCGGTGGTGGTGGGCTTGGCGGTGGTGGTGGGCTTGGTGGTGGTAGTGGAGGTAGGCTTGATGGTGTTGACATTGGAAGTATTCGTAAAAAAGGTAGGTGAAACACTTGGCTGAGCTGACAGTAGATGTGATATATCTGCATGAGGAAAATAAAAAGAGACAAAATTTTCACTCTGTGCTATTTTTCCTCTTATCCTAATACAAGCTCTAAAAATAAAGAGAAAGAAAAAGAACCTGTAAGTTATTCTAAATTGTCTTGATCTGGTATAATGAATAAATAACTAGCCTTTTTAAGTTTCAGGAGCATGCTGTATATTTAAAGTGGACTTTTACATTTTTTCAGAAACATACAATTTCATTTAGAATTCGCTATTAAAAATATTTCATACAGGAGTAGCATTATATTATGCAATTAGATTTTAACTTACACATGAGATTAATGGATTACATAGTAGATATACACATATTTAGGGAACATATAAATTTAGGAAAATGTGATTTGATTTTAGCAACATGAGTAGTCCCACTGACTCCCCAAAACTGTTCATATATATATCATGTGTATTTATACCTACAGCACTAGTGACTTAGAAGTAGGTCACATTGTGTATTTGTTGTGTTACAAACAGCATCAGCTGCCATCAATGTTTTCATACCTTCTGTTGTTAAAAGAATATAAACACCATCTTCTTTAATAAAGTTGCGGCTTCTAAGTCTCTGATGAGTTAAGAACGCACTTGTTCCACTTCCTGGACCTCTCATGAATGCAGTTCCATTGGGAAAATAAGCCTTTGATCCCACTTTGTCTGGTCTATCCCAAAAATAATTTGATGTAGAATCTGGAAAAAATGAACTGTATTTGAGTGTAGGGGCACTCGAGACATTTTTCTCAAAAGAGTCCTACTTTTCTCAGATAATCTTTGCTACAGAATAGAATTAAGATTTCTTTCAACAACCAACTTTGCCTGCCTCTACTTATTTGCTCACAGATATCATGAATATGGAAAAGAAGATAAGTTATGTGAAATTCAGGAATTAGGAGTAATGCTGAACCTGCCTATAGTATTTGTAGATTTTTTATCTGGGATTCCACGATGATGAGGTGCACAAGCCAATGAACTACTACTACGGCTGGATTTGATCTAAGGTATTGAGAAAAGAGTCTGCTGGAGACGAGGTTATCAGAGCGCTAGCTGAAAATTTGTTGTATTTTTATTTCCTTGTAGTGTAGTTGGCAAGAAGATGAGTAGCACATGAATCATCTGTAAAATGCATTATTTCAGTGCTTCTCAGAAAAAAAAAAAAAAAAAAAAAGCATCAAAAAAGAGCATCCTTTGGATGTAAACCAGAGGTGCTTGAACAACCTGAAAGGTCATGGGTTGCTGATGCCCCCTCCATCGAACCCAGGACTGAATCTCAAAGCTGAGCCTGGTTGTCCATGACACGCACAAGGGAAGAGACTGTCTGCTCCCGTGTCTGTCCCGGGTAGAAGGTTTCTCTTGGGAATCTTGGGCTACCAGCAGCGTTTGAACAAACAAGGGGGAAGGAGCAGAGAGCAAACACAACACAAAGTCCAGGGTACGAGGGAAGGAAGGCAAAGGGCTGAGCGCTGCGGCCACATCGGCAGAGAGCCCAGGGAAAACGCCAGCCCTCTGCGGGGATGTAACCTCTCACTCACAAGGGAGGCCATTTATTCAGGCTAGATAACCCACACTTGGCTTTTACTTAGACACCATGTGTCAGAGAAAAATGAATGTAAATCTTAGGGGGTTTATTTTATTGCTGTTGCTGGGCTTTTTTTAATAATATTTTGACTTAAAATTTTGATGCCTTCCTTCCTCTATTAATGTTACTGTCTGAAAGCCCAGGAAACTAATTCAGTAGTAGAGTCTGTTTCTTTTGGCAAAACCCTCATATCAATGCACCGAGTGTTTTCAGCCTAAATGCAGTCTTTATCCAGTGCTGAATATGGGGTTTAATTTTAATAATACAGAGACTCCTACCCTGTTCTCAGAGTTACAGCTTTACCTAAACTGCCTCCTTTCCATGTTATTGTGGACAATTGCTGCTTATCTTATCACACCTTGAACAAGTACAGATTATGTAATGTGATTCAGTACTTTGTCCATCTGATTAGTATTGACACTAGTGTTCCCTTTACCAGGAGGGAGGGAATTTGTTTAATGGCATGCTTTTATCTGGTATCAACTGTGTATATTGTTAACTCAGTATTTTTCTTTTCAAGCCTTCTGGAAAACTTTCATTCTCGTTACAGCACATTTAAATGCATCTTTACAGAGCACATGAAAGAAGTTTTAGGAGTGGATGATCCACCTATCTGCTGTGCAGATCACCTCTGCACCTACCTACCTATTTGTTCATTTTTTTTCTTGTCCACAGGAAAATTGTATTTTTGCTGTGAGCAAATGCAACCCTCTGGAAGCTTAAAAAACTGCACTAATTTACACAAACAGAAAATCTGACTACTTATCTTTTTGCTGTGTTTTATATGTAGCGGATATGGCATTTGTTTTTAACTAACCTAATAATTTTAGTGGATCTGTGGTTACACTTCTTTGGTTTGACATCCGTTGACGAATATCAGGATGCTGGTCCAGCAGAATCATGGTACCTTGCAGCCATGCGCAGGGCCATTGCAACCGATCATCGTTTGCTCCAGAAATCAAGTGCAGGTAGATTGCCAAATTAAATGGGCTATCAACCGTACCATTTACATACAAACCGACCTGGAAAGCATATCCTTCGCTAGAGTAAAAAGGTGGACTGTATATTCTTCCTGCCGTCCCTTCAGAACTTGTGTCGAGGAGATGCGTGAAATTCCTGATATGCCAGACGTGGTGAGGACACTGCGTCTCTGACAAATTGATATCATCAATAGAGAGGCCTCCGTTTGACCAGCCAGTTCCCCTCACGCCTTGAAACAGGAATCGGAATTTACTGGTGACATTCAAAGAAACATGATGGAGCTGCCAGTAGTCCGCAGGTGAACCTGAAAGACAAGGGTTGGGATTTCCAAGTCAACAGTGCAGTCAAATACTGTCCAGATCTTCACAGCCTATTCCAATGCTGTGAAAGAATTTCCCAGTTCCACTAGCACTGAGGTTCTGGAATATTTCCCTCTTAGATATTACTTTGAGGCATTTAAAAGAAGTGATGTTTCTTGGAAATTTTTCAATGTACGATTGTATTTTTCACTTCTATTTTTCTACAGGTTTAGTACTTATGCCTACTAGCTCTTTAATTTGAGTAAAAATAGTATTACTGATTTTTAAGACTGTTTTGCATTTTATATTTTTTAAAGAACATGGCATTAAATTAGTCCTAATGTTATGATAATTAAACACACAAAGAAAAGATGGCTGTCATCTGCATAATTAAAAAGACAAAATTCAGAGCAAGATATATTCAAATAACTGAATAACAAAAAATCTTAACAAGAAAAGCCACAGAGGCTTCTGGGAGACTAGAAATACAAGATTTACTCATTTTGTTCTTAGCTATTTAAGTGGCTTGCTGGAGGTTTGCCTCTGCAGAAGCACTACTCACACGTCAAATGATTAATGGTACTAAGTTCAATGGAAGCAAGTCATTTACAAAATCTACTTTGTAAAACATAACCTTAGTGCAAATCTGATGCTGTATCCCTAAGTGCCTGCAGTCAGAAATTCCACTTGACTCCAAGAGCAGTTTGTACAAAAACAAAAACCTCTGGACAAGGGTCTTGTAATATAAATTAAAGTATGACATCTTTCTTAAATAACATGTACAGCAAAACAATGTCTTTTGCTGTTTAGTTTATGTTCACCTGCATGGAAGACCATACAGGAAGACCATACACGTCCACACATTTCTGGAATAAACAATGCCGAACCCAAATATAGAATTCATGCTTAATGTTCCTAGCAATTCTAAACACCATAGGATGGATCCCAGATATGAGTCTTAATTTCTTACCTTTTCTTCATTATTGTTGTTGTAATTAGGGAGAAAAAATATATACTTAAAACCAAGAACTGAAGTGTGCCACTATTTTCTATTTGGAGGGCTCAGAGTAATCTGAAATGTAGCTCCATCCTTAGGAGCCCTGACACTTATATTAAGGATTCCTAATGGCACACAAGGATAAAGCAAGCATCAAGGTGAAGAAAAGGAAATGAAAAGGGAAAAAAAAGAAAAAAGGGAAAAAAGGAAAAAGAAGGGGAAAGAAGGGGAATGGAGGAAAGAAGGGGAAAGGGAGAAAGAAGAGGAAAGGGGGAAAATGGAAAAAAAGGGTAAAGGGGAAAAGGAAAGGACAAGAAAGGAGGCATTAGTAGTAGCTGGGTCTCAAGGGACAAAGAGAGGCAGAGGTAGGACCTGATATCTATTTTGTAAAAGAACTTGCTCAGATCCTTATGTAGCCAGCAGATTTAGTTGTAGCTGTAATGAAGACCAAGTAATAGGTAAGGATTTGAGAATGCAGTTTAATGATAAGGCACTATGGGCAATTCTAGCTTAAAGAGCTCTTTTCTACTGACTGACCTTCACTACTCATTCTATAGAGCACAGGTTTCTAAATCACACGGGAACACAATATTCCTCAGGACCTAACTGAAATCTTGACCTCTTGCCATGTATTTCAGTTAAGTCATTTCAAATATTGCCAAAAAAGTAAGCCAAGTTTTATTTATCTTTTTCAATTTGGTATCTTAGGTAACCCAGGGCACTTACACTTTTCATTTCTTTATTATTAGTGCCTTATTCATTATAATTTACTCAATGACCAGCTACTTCTGTTGCTATTGATACCAACAATTCTCAAACAGTTAAAATGACTGCTCACGGAACTCCAGATATTTTAGCAAAAGAACTATCTCAATAATGGAAGAGTTTGTAATTTGTGGCAATTGATTATATTATTGGAAAATCACTGACTGAGGATCCATCAAGCACAATTTCACCAGAGGAGAATCAATTGCGCAGTTAGAGAATAAGTCAAAGAATGAAACCAGGAGATGAGTCACTTTGCTATAATATTTTTTCCCCAATACTTTGGAAAGGGTGTTGAGTCCAGATTAAATCAGAATGCAATTTTAATCTATACCTCTTATTTCTTCAATGAGTCTCAGGGTACCATTGGGATGAGCCGAGGTGTACTCCCGGACCCAGACGTAGAGCTGGTCGCTTTCATGCCCACTGTGGTAGAGGTAGAACTGCAGGCACTGGAAGCCTCTCTTGGGATACAGAATTCGGCTCTCCAGGACAGCTGTGCTTCCCTCTCTTACAGTGCTGGTATTGAAATGCATGAAGTAGCCAGAAGCTGTCAAAAGTCAATGAGAAATAAGTGATGGGGGAGAGAGAGAATAAAATTTTCCTTGCACACCTGTATTACTTAGCGCTATATTGAATTGACACCAGAGGACATAGTCAGGTTGGGCTCCCAGGAAGCTAGAACTTGTACAAATCCAGTCTTCCAGGTTGAGGACTGTTACCCACTTGCATTCTTCAGAGGCCAAATTTTTCTCCTCGGATTTTTTTTTTCCTCTTTTATTGTCTCTAGCAATTTGTACTCAAAAACATAGACTCCCCTGTTTAACTGTTTACCCAGTATCAGTAATCTAAAGTTAACAATCTCTCTGGAGGATTGTCTTAAGCTCTTTCATTCATGAAGTTTTCTTTGATGAGTTCGGAAATAATTGGCTTTATTCCCAATTAATTGTTCACCTGAGCCCTGATGACATACATAAACCCTAAATTGCAATTCTTTCCAAAGACTTACTAAGCAATTACTCAAAAATAAATGTCTTATTATAGCGATAATCTTTCTGGTGCAGCTATACCACAGGTTAGAACATTGTATGTTCTTGTGATGGTGTTACACTAAGTCCAGAAAACAGAACAAAAGAGATAGGAACATTCAATCTTCTTAAATAAGCAGAAAATAGAACATGTCACATGATAGCCTTAAGTATGTTTTATGTTTCTTAGTTAAAAATTTAACTGCAACTGCAAATGTTGACAAATTAACTTGTCAACAAATAAACTAAGAACAAGGCCGAGATCAAAGTCAACTCACAAACCTTTGCAGAAAACACTTCCCAAAGAGATAAGAACAGTTTTTTCTCATACCTTCACATTCTCCCATATTGGTATGATCAGTATTTGGCCCAGCAGGAACCTGAGACAAGCGCTGCCAGTCACTGTTATCATCTGAACTTTGAATCATACCACATATATTCTCAAGTTCAAAGCTGCACGTGTCCATGAAGCTTAGGGAGGAAGCTATAACATGGAAAGAAAAAAAAAAGTTGTGACTCGCTGTTGTATGACATACTTTTTAATGTAAACATCCAGGGCCAAGAGTAGAGAGAGACTAAGAAACACAAACATACCAAATGATCAGTGGTTTCCAGTACCATCAATATACGCAGGTATAATGCCCAAGAATTCATCACATTTGGCCCCTAACTCTGAAGCTGATAGGATGTTGTCAGGGCCACACTGGGGCACTTAGCAAGTACAGAAGGGTGCCAGCTAATTATTATCACATCTTTAATTTATAAAAGGAACACCAATGACAGCCCCAATCCACCAGCTATCACACAGCCAAAGGGTCTGAAGACTTCCCATTTGCTCCTCTGCTTTCTTCAAGTTAGTCCACACCTGGCCACAGATTTTGAGTCTCCCTCATTCCGCAGCTGCAGTGTTTGTTTTGAAATACAGTAGAGCAGCGCCTGTTTTCAGGGCAATATGCAAGCCTTGATTTTCAAAAGTTTATTGGAAAAGAAAAAAAAAAAAAACATTTGACAAAAGTAGATTTGAGACCAGTGGCCATCTCAGCTCATACAAATTCTGATGATCTGTCTTCAATATAACCAAGAAGAAATTAATTGAAGGAAACATACAGTTCAGTAGTGAATGGCAAGAATACTGAAAAGGAAAATCCTGTCTAAAATGTTTTCTCTGTCTAAAGCTGACTCTAGATGAATAAGAGAAGCCACAGTCCAGGTTTATCTCTATTCCTAGGTTTTGTCTCCCATGTTTGAGCTCTGTGCGACACCAAACATGACTTGAAAACAGCTACATTACTAACATGCTTCATGCTATTGCTTTTCAAACTATGTCTAAAATATTGTGGCAGGTTTAAAGGTTTCATTGCACCGTAAGAAAGGGCGTTGACTGTCATCACAAAAACCAACCTCAATAGCACGCCACACGTACCACTTGCACTACTGTACGGGGAAGTGCTTAAGTATGAACTACTGCCAAGTCAGTTGTACTATTGAGGTATTTTGTACTGTCCTCAGAGAAAACTAATAGCGCTTCAGAAGTTGTAAGGTGATAAGTGTTGTATAATTGATATCATTCAAGATATACTATTTATCATTCTGCAAAAACCAAGTATGTGCTCAGCTTGGCTTTCACAGTTACAATGAAGGGGGAGGGAACAGCTAGAGCATCAGTCAGTCTTGCACACAAGCAAGATGGTAAGTAAAAATAGGATTACTAGAGGACAGAACTCTTTGAAATCAAAATACACTTTAATTTCTACTTCAATTAAAAAGTGCCCATTGCTATCTAATGTCTAATGACGAACTGAATGACAAAAGCAAGAGAAAAGCAAGGTCCTATAGTATACAGTGTATTTCTTAGCTTAATTAATGAAATGGCAAAAGATAGCACTGAAGGGATTTTTGAACTCCATCTGCACCAAAAGCCAGATAATTTCTAGGCATTTAGTGAAAGGCTGGACTTTTTTTTTTTTTTTTTTTTTTTTTTTTAAGTGACTGTTTTGTAAGATAATACATGGGGGATGAATAATGTGTCCTGACTTCCAACGGCTGAGGAGTATTTCATAGTCAGTTCTGCTAAGCAATATGTTAGAAGGGGAAAATATGCTGAAATTACCTTTATCACTAGGACTGAAAGACAATCCTGAAGAAGATATCAGTACAGATCTGAAGTTTTACTTAGAAATTCATATGCTGTGGGTTTTTATTTTCAATTTAAAAACCGTCTTTCCAATGTTTAATGTCAATTCCTAACCATACAAGTTTTTAGCAGGAATTCAGCTTAACCTTTTCCTTAAATTTTGTTCAGCAATAAAAGTAATCTTCAGGAGACATTTTCATTCCTTTGGGAGGACATCTGCCATCCAAATCACGTTTGGTGTTCTCAGTCTTTCCTTTAAACTGAAAGGAAACACCAGTTTAGCCACTGGGTGAGTCAGGGGTGAAACCTTTGAAGTCTTTCTTGGCACTTGGGCAAATTGTGGGTGATCTGGAGATCATTTATGGCTCTGGGAATATTGTACACATCATACTAAGCCAAGGAACACACTGGGGAACTGATGAAATCCAGATTACACTGAAGGTGGTGGGAGTTTTGTCACTAATTTCAATATGGCTTGGAGGGGACCAATTTTAACACCAGGAGGAATATGACCAAGGTTTAAGAATAAAGGTAAAATGTAATAAAGTATTAATAGAATGCATGAGAATGATGAAAAGCGTATAAGAATAATGGAGAGGAAGAAGGATCCCATACACTGTTACAGACATCCTTAGTGTTAGATGGTTTTATAAGACCTAACTTAACTTAGTATGTCAAGTGCTGCAAGCTAGGACTGCATGTAAGTGTGTCTTCAGCTTAGACTTACATGACAAAAATATTCTTGTCAGAATCATACACACAAAAAAATGCATTGTTTTAATAACCAGTAGGATTTTTAATAAATATATCTGTAGAATGAGGTTTAAAACATAATTGTAAAACGTTACTTGCTGCTTGGTATGCTGAGGTAATGAAATAAAAGTTTCATCTGATTGCCAGAGCACATTTGTTACAGTGACAACTACAAAGTACAATCCATCCACAAACCATTTGGTAACAGAATTGTCTGTATTTCTAGGTCTCTTATTTTCATTCAATTTTCTAAAATAAAACTCACATGAGCAAAATAATTCTTTTGACCACTGTTGTAAGAAACTGTTTGCAACTAAAACCAGATTTTAAAATGCTCATGTTTTCTTCAGAGAAATGACCATAATCTGTTTGAATGAACACGCTCTCTGTCTCACAGACTGCACGAAAATTGAGTAGATATAGCAGCCACACAAAAATATTAATTCCTGTACAGTGTCTGAAGCAACCAGTGGGGAATAATAGGTGAGGGGAGAGGAAGCTTGTGCAGAAGGATGCATTTTAAACAGCCACCCAAAGGATGAACAAAAATCAGCTGCTGATTGTAACTGCAGGTCAAATAAAATTGCATGGAAAACTCTGCTGCGCGGCAGCATTTCTGCAGGAGGTCTAGGTTATTTCTAGCTGTACCATTATTTCTGGTGTTTTTAACGCAATTCCATTCTTCAAATATGTTAACATCTCTTTTACTTGTGCCTGGGCGAGTCTGGCATGATGTATGCACCACCCTCATTTCTTTCAAATATCAGAAGCAAAGAATTTAAAGGAAATGGAGAAACTCACAGCAGTTGTACAGATGATTCAGTTTTTGGAGATCATAATCACTGAAATCCATTCGCTGTCCAATTACATCCATGAAGTCTGGTATGTTCGTCACGATGGTTGGTTCAGTCCCATTCATGAATGCAGTTTTGCTGTAGTGCATCACAGAAGTATAGTCGTAGGGAACGTTTAGGGAATCTGATGTTTTATCATCATATTTATTGAAATTATGTTCTTTGCCTAAAAAGGAGAATTCTTTATTGCCCAAGATGACCACTTCTTTACATACAGGGTTTAAATAACAGAGACCCATCAGACCCTTAAGCATATTTTTGTAAATATTTGCTTGTAATTACTTCAAAAAACTATTCTATTTTTAATTTAGATTTATTTAGCTTCTTCTTTCAGTCACTGTAACCTGACATGATTTCTAGTGGATGAAAGAAAGCTTTTTTGCTATCCGAAATATTTCCCCCACAAAGCTACTCATAAGCTTTGATCAGCTTTTTCAAACAAAATAGATGAAACTTGCCTAGACTTCTTATCATTTGTGTTACTCTTCTCTGCTTTCAACTTCCTAACATACGTTATTAACATAGGTATGGATACTCAGGAGTGGACCTACTGTTTCGGTACTCTGGTTAATGCAGTTTGCAACGGCAGTTGCAAACCAGAGAGGCTGTGGAGTCTCCTTCACAGAGATATTCAAAACCCACCTGGATGCAATCCTGCCTAACGTGCTCTAGGTGACTCTGCTTGAGCAGGGCGGTTGGAGTAGCTGATCTCCAGAGGTCCCTTCCTACCTTACCGAGTCTGTGATTCTGTGTGAGTAATGCCTCTCTAGCTTGGTTTTCACACTGCCTGACAGACACAGAGGATCACAGCTAGCAAAAACACTCAGAAACCCTGTGCAGACTGTGATACTTGTGAGAAATAACCTAATATTTAAATTCAAAAGCTGCATTGCCCAAGTAATTGCTTGTGTGGTAGGGCAGCTCCCCTCTCTGCGTTGTGCTTGGAGGCTTGGGAGAAAGAGAAAGATCAACTCTTTCTTTGGAGATTTTCCACAGGCTTTGGGTGCATTGGCTTTTTCAGGGTAGGATTTTTGTTTGTTTATTACTTTTGTTTTGTAAAAAGCTCCCACTGTAAAACTGCTTTTAGAGGATCTGTTTAAAGAAATGAAATTATTCTCCTCTGTTGTACAACATTTCATTCAGTGTACAACATTTAGCACAGTGGGGCTCAGATCTCCAAGTAGGCCTCTGGGAATGGCCATAATACAAGTAATAACAATAGCCACAGAAACAGAGGGCTTTCTGTCCCAAATAGATATCTCTAGATATTTAATTTATTGATACGCTTTGTTGTGAAAAATCAGTCAAGGTGAGAGAATATTCTAACTGTTGGAGTTTGGCTGAAACTGGCTGTGTAGCTACACCACGTGTAACAGCACGAAGGGAAAGCCGGACTCACCAGACTGAATTCTGTCCCACGCTATTGACACGTAGTCGTCCCGATCGGACCGTGACTGCTCGTGCCAGAACCCCAGAGCGTGCAGGAACTCGTGCTGAATCGTCCCGATTCGGTCACAGTTGGCTCCGATTGAAAGCTGCTGCAGCCCCTGTTGGCGGTTTCCTACTGAGGACCAGCAACTAATATTGAAATATAATGAAAGGCAGATCTGTGAAACACGTACCACCTCCATGTGGACTCCAGAACCAGTGTATTCTAGAGGTACATTTCTGAGTGTTAAAGTTATGTTTTGCTACAGAGGGCACTTTTTCATTGATCTGTTCCTTACTGAATCTTTTCCTCTCGTGTTTAATGATGTTTTGATGAATAAGCAGTTGCACAGCTCTCGCTTTTAATGGGTTTTCTTTAGTACAAAAATGTTGACCTATTGGTGACAGAAAAAAATGATGAGGATTTTCATTGATATCCTGTTAAACATCAAAGACTATGGGCACATGAATTAAGGTAATCAAATGACTGTAAATTAACTAATTCCTACTCTTCGACTGGGCCACAGTGGACCACTTTGATGCTATCTATCTCTAAGATAAAAAAAGCATTAGCGTAAATTCACATCTCTGACACTGTGCCTCTCTATATTTTTTTGGACTTCTGTTTAGTGACTGTTTGAAAAAGACAAATTACTCTTTTGAGTGCCTGTATTTACTTCGTGGATGGTTGGCAGATCTGACGGTGCTTTCCGTAAGTTATTTTCTTTCTAAATATTCATGAGTTGTGCTAGAGCACTTGTTGACCACTCACTTGTAAGGAAATGGAAAACCACAGCTATGCTGGAAGTTTTTATTAAAGAGTAATGACATTCAGTGAGCTATCTGCACAAACCAATAAAATGGCACCCCACATCCACAACCTAGCAGGCACAGAGAGTTACATTTAAATTGATATTTTATGCAGTAAATAAATCAACACCTACCCAATGAAGTCTATAAAATTAATCAGGCACAAAATATCCCATAGGATTTCCAATCCGATCACCCCAGAAGTTTAAAAAATAGCACACCAGGCACTTCAGAGCCCTGTAACTTATTAGTGCAACAGTATTTCTCTTGCCACAAAGCCGCATGGGCCTTAACTATTGATTACTTATTAAAATCACAACATGTGGTCTGAAAGGGAACACATTTGGCATCCATGATTTTACTGCTTTTCTTGAGCAAGGACTTGCATCAATTATTCAGCTCCTTCTGGTTGTGCAACCATGGAAAGAGTCTGTTAGAGTTCTGGGTCCACTTCATACCAAAGTCCTTTCATCTGGCTTCACAATTGTCACGTAGAGCACAGGACATCCACAGGGACATCCAGGCCACTTGACAAAATTAGCATCCAGATGGTGAGGGGATGCAGCTTCCCCTTGCCCTCCATCTACCAAATGCTTACGACACCATCTTTCTTCAACTGCAGAAGAAGTAAAGGCATGTTCTGTGCGGCTCAGCACTGAGAAGAAACTGTGTAAGGGAGAAGATGACGCTGCAAAGCACTGGACACCTGGTTTTACACATTAGCAATGTCTTTAGGAGGGGGCAAAAGACAGGAAAAGGGTTCCAGTTTTTCCAAGCACGTTAAGACTGTATCTCCTCAGATTCAATGTTTTCCACATTGGAAGTTGCTCTATCAGACCTTACAGAAGCAGGGAATAGTACCTGCTCTGGTAAACCTCACTAGCCTTCCTTTTGGAAGACACTTTGTGAGCATATATTAACATACACAGCCATCTGTTATTTCAGGTACTTTTTCCTGCAAGTAAATAACTCCCCACAGTGTCAGAGCACAAACATTTCGATCTGCTAGCTTGCAGCTGGTTAGCCAGAGGTCTAGTTTTCCTGCTCTTCATGCGAGGAGGAGCGAGAAACGGCGCACTCATTGCAATTTCCCAAACAGGTCCACGTGCTTTGCAGGCCCCCGCCACATCTTGCCGTTTCTGTAACCTGAATCATCCCTCATATATATTGCTTAGCCCACAGGCTGGAGTCCAGGAAAGGTCTTTAAATAGATCTGGGGTTTAACCTCTGCTGCAAACGCGCAGAGCTGAAGAGAAGGCTGAAGCGAAAGGCTGAGCGCAATGGTGGGTGAACAGAATTTCTGACCCTCTGGTTACCGAGGAAAGACCCATTCTCTCACCACTAACAAGCGCGGAAGACTGACAGTCCGTACGGTGCTTGAGAACCTCACACAACCTCTACTTGTCTGGCATCAGACACTCATATATCTGTAAACACTATACAGGCCGTAGCCGAGGCTTGGCATACGTTAGATAAACAATGTGGACAGGAAAAGAGCTGATGACACCGTATATGTGTATCAGGGCCTGCACCCCTACTTTTGCACGGGGCAGTCAACACAACAAAACAGCAGCTGGTTTCTTTTGTGGTTGACTTCTTATGTATTCAAAAGAAAGACCTGGACAAGGACCTTATGACCAACTGCAAGTCTTTGACATGGAGTTTACCCCCCTGCCAGTATATGTTTTATAGATGCTGACAAAGAGGATTTATTGACCTTTTGTTGGTGTGATAAGACTTTATGAATCTGGCTGGTGTCTCCGGGAACTTTGTGCTTTTGCATGCACTGTACTGTGTGGACTGGGATTTTTTTAGACTGCTGTTGTGGGAGACTCAGTTGAAACAACAACAACAACAACAAAACGGGCAGGTCAGAGTGGAACCTGGCTGGTTAACCTCAGTTCACTTTGTCACGTTATAGCAGAACGCAGGAACGGAGGGGAGCAAAAGGCCAGTAGCATGGTGTCAGCTCTGACAATTCCTTCGTCCAGTCCCCAAAGAACCCACCGAAAACGGCCAGCCACTTTGGGGAGACTGTGGAGAGTAGCCCATCTTCTAAAAAGTGCCGCTGACCATTAACAGTCCTACTGATCTGTCAGCTAGGCCATAGAAACATCTCAGCGCAAGCAGCGTGCTGGGCAGTGAAGGCAAGGCGCTACCCGGCTGGAGCGACCTGCGCTCTCCATCACCGTGACCCCTCTCTTCTGAGAGGGGCGCAAAACGAAACATCGTGCAGAGGCCTCTCAATTAGCGCAGGCTGCAGGTTGTGGTTGTTTCTCGGGTACCATTTCTAGTAAATTCAGTGGATACTTCCCTGAGACTATGGACTCCAGAAGTTAGCCCCGGATGAGCTTTCCCTTCAGCCCAGAGAGCCAGAGGAGTCATTAGCCCAGGAGATGCAGTGCTCTGTTAGTCTCCACATTCACAGCTTCAGGGCTGCGCTGCAATGCCACGCACACATCTCGAAGAGCAGAACATGCGAAGAGCTAGAGACTGAAGAAGTTCTGAAGCAATTATCTGCCACAAATACCTCAGGGCAAGGCTAAAGAGGAAGGGAAACATTTCTATTATCTGAACATCATCTTCCATTTACAGATGGAAGCAGCCCTGCTTGTAGGAGGAAATGATTTTCTGAAAGTAAATGTCCTTACCAGGCCATCAAGATTACCACGATCTCCTTTTCTAACATGAAAGAAATAGTTCAGCTTAGAGTGGAGATTATATTTGTTCTTGATGCACTGTTTTGACAGAAATGGTCCTAGAGAGGGAAGCAGCTAGTGCAATTTTGACTTCATTACTTAGATGTTATTTTGTAAAACTTCAGGTGCAATAACATAACAAGTCATCAAAAGAGGTAAACAAACTGAACCCCCATAAAATGTCTCAGTGCTTTGCAGCATTTAGAAATATTATTATGTCTCAGTGCTGATGTGACATTGTTTAAATGCAATTCTATTTGTTATAGTTAAACAAGTTCAGTGTCCTCAGATAAAACTACTACATTCTTGCTATCAGAAATTATTTTCCGAAAAAAAAGGTATATTTAGAATGACCATGTGAAAGTGACATTCCATATAGCCAAAGGTCAGGGAGAAAAGTAATTGGTTTCAGATATTTTTACTATGCTGAGAAAATTAACTCTTTAAGGACTTTATTACATCTTGTATTCAAAAACAAATATCAGCAAATAGTAGTTAATTACTACTAAGATAATACCTGATTTGAAATCTACTACAATTCCCAGTTTAAAAAAAGAAATGGAAAAATAGACACATCAAAATGTAAAATTATAACCAGACCCATGGGTTTAAGAACAAATAATAGCCATGAAAATAGCCTGTAGCCAAACAAGATTAGAGCTATTTTACATTACTCCTCTTACCCACTTCCTTTGAACACAGATATATAATTCTTTTCTCCTTCCCAAGGTTTGAAGTCAATACAGGTTTTCAGTCGATACTGCTCAAATGCCTTGAGGATGAGCCCCTTAGCATTCATTTCTGCAAAGCAAACAGTGTTCATGTCAGTACTGAGCCGATAAGTTTGTGTTATTACCACTATGGAGCAAGTCCTAAGGGTAGGTCTTGCCCCAGCAATCTTTAATTAAAATAAATAGTGCTAGATTAAGACTTGGGTAGGTACCTAAAAATCATAAATCAGGCTGCTGTGATATTCTATAATTCTCTTGTTTTGTTTCAATGTTTTGGTACTTATGTATAAAATATGACTTTTCTGAGCACATAATACAGGGTAGTGCATGAGTCTGTCTTCTGCAAATGCTCTCATTTACTTTATTGAGATTTGTCTGAGCAACCACTAAATAAACACTGAATGAAGATACCAGATTTCACCTAGTGCAACTTGCAGGTCACAGATCTCTTAGGGGAACTCTTCCAGCCTTGAACTGCTAATTCTTTGGCTGCATCCTCTGAGATATTAGCTTATTTTCAACCCCTGCAAAGGTTTAGCTCTTAGTCCCATCCGAATCCAGTAACAGCAGGGTAAGAGGCATCTGTGAAGGGCGAGACGTCAGCGCTGATGCCAAGATGATGCACCCTGCTTTTGCATACCCAGAGCTAATCCTCTGTGCAAAACGCCCTGCTGTAGACGTAGAGCATAGCAGTGGGGAGAGGAAAGGATGCCATCCTGTTTCAGGATTTTACAAATCTGTGTTTAAAACTTCGATCAAAATGACGTACAGGCGTTGTAAAGGGCAAATACCATACCCAGGCTGTCTTCGAGGACATAGGGAATAGTGTGGGGCCACCGATACTCGTCGCCAATGATGGAGTTTCGTTCCTGTATCCAAAAAAGAAAATAAGTATGCAGGCCTTAGTAGAAAGTGATTTGGGATCAGGGAGTAAAATATCTTATCAGCTCTAACCTGCAAAGCATGCCTTGTGTCTCTTACGAATCCATATAACACATAAAACAAACCAAAGAGTGTGAAAACTCCAGCAGATCACCCAGAGATCTAAGGTTTCAAATGCCTTTGCTCCCTACTACCAGAGCTTCCGATTTCTGCTGCACTTTCTCCATATAAATTACCTAAATTTTGATGGGTGGGTGAGGAGAGTTTCAGTTTCTGCAGGAAGCATTAAAATCTAAAGTGTTAAGAAGCGCACAGACATGAATAACTTTGCAACTTTTTGTACAAGCAAAGGTCTGTTCCTGTGTCCTTAACAAGTGCTTTCCTTGCCATTGATAAGTCCAAGCAGAAGCAGTTCACCAAAAGGGAGCCTGAACCACTATTGACTTTCAGAGGAACAAGATGAAACTTTTTTGGATTGCCACTAGAAATCGTCGAGATACCATTTGTTATATAAATATTTTATTTTACTTTATTGAGTGGATAGGGTTACTGGACAGGTGCTTTAAAATGTGGTATAATTTACAGATTTAATTTTCCTTTGGCTTTCATGAATGTACGTACATAACAAGTTTTTGCAGCACTCTTCTGTAAATTTAATTGGCTGATAATAAATATTGTTCAGATATATTAAGAAACTTCTGTAGAAACCTGTCTAGATGTGATCAGTGTTGCTGAACCTCTTGCAAGTACAAACATAAAAGCCACAGCAAAGGAAACAAGAAGCTAATAATAATGAACTAATGGCTGAGCTGATCTTACTCTGGATAATGTTTCTGCAAATGTACCCGACTCCTTCATTGTCTACAGCATTTTGTAGAAATCCATCCCCAGCCATTTTCAGTTTATTGTTACCTAAACCATATTTATTGTTAATACAAGCAGGCTGCATTAATCGTTTTCGTGCCAGTAAGACCTAATATTGCATAAGCCATTGACACAGTTTTGGTTTTATATTTCGTATTCGCACTCACCCTATCAAGCTTGATATCTCCCTCAAAAAGGTTCAGTCCTAAAGCTAAAGGGAAGAGGAGATTAACATTCAGTTATTGTATTGATCTGTGGCTACTGTACTGAAAATCAAGCAACTCTTAAAAGAAAAACTGAATTTAGAAAAAAGAGAACCTTCATTGATGTCAAAAATGTCTTGATCAATTCCTCCATCCAAGTCTATTTCTGAAAAAGACAAGTGAGGCAGGACATGAGCCCTTGCTGTTATCTTTATGAAGTGTGAAAATTAATGCAATAACAATAACAGTAATTATAAATCTGTGTCTGTCCGACGTTTCTGAGCAGCTGTTCGTGCTGCCTGCCTCCCTTGCGCGCAAATAAAACTCCAAACTGAACTCACCAGTTGTCTCCGGAGCGGGCTGGCGCGGGGGGAAGAAAGAAAAAGATATTATTAGAATATACATGATGAAATGTGTCTAACATGACTCTCTTAATGGTACTAGAGATGCATTTTATGCTCAGCTAACAGCGTTTAGTGCGCTGCGTTGTACTGCAGTGACTGGGCCCGCTGTTTTCTCAATTCACTGGAAATCTTTATTTGCTTACATGTCCATTTTGTGTCCTCCCACTTCAGGTTGCCTCGGTTCGGTATGCACTGCTAAAAAGCAAATCACCTGCTACTGCTTCTGCAAAGCTTTTACAGTTGTTTTTCTCTCCTGTCTCAGAAACTGCTGAGCACTCTTTCACTAACGGGGAAAAAGAGCCTACTATTTCCATGAAATCAAATATTGCTACTAGTCAGCTGCCATACAGAACTTTTCTCCTGCTGGTTGCTGGGCACTCTATGAAAGTTAAGCATTTCTGTGCTGAACCTGAGGACGGAGAGCCTAGCGCAGCGCTGCGCAGGGAGGCTTGGAAGGACGCGATGCAGAGCCCAGGTCTCCTCAGACCCTAGTCGGTGCTTTGTCTGGGCTCCATCCACCTGAACGGCACCGACGTAAAGATTGCTTCTGCAAGGTGCAAAAACCAGGTCTAGATTGGAGCAATACCTTAATGAAATGCACATAGCAGTTTCCCTTGACTTAACATGCACATAAAATATAATCTGATTTCTTTATTAGGCTGGATACTTTACATAACACTAAGCAACTATATCTCATGTAGTGAGTAAAATTGTAAACCACCTTTTTTTTTCCTGTTTCTCATCAGAAGTCTTATTTTCCTGAATTTGAAAAGAAGCTTACAAACTGAAGATTTTAAAAGAAAAAGTCCTCAAATTTTAAGCTCTAACAATACAGAGTGTAGATAAACCAAATAGTAAGATACAGCAGCAATTCTGCAAAGTAGGATGGAACTTTTCATTTTATTTTTACTATAGGGTTTTTTCTCTCCTGGATTGTTTTTCTTTTTCTGTATAAATAATTTCTTGTTTCTCCTACATGCAGTTTTATATGCAATATTTCCAAGACCTTTTTTTTAAACCATGTGAACCGCATGCAATGGCCGTTAGAAGCAATGAACATTAGAAGATCAGCATATTCAAAAACTTCAAAAATAGAGTCCATGCAGTCCACAACAATATTAATTTTGGTCAATTCTACCATCTGTATAATGGATAAGAAAGCAGTGTGGCCAAAAACTTCAATAAAGATTAAAATGCATATGTTCTTCTAGACTTGAATTTTGGCACGTAATTATGGAAATAATTTTGAGGTGAAACATAAGAGACTAAAAGTGATGAGATGTGTCTGAAATTTTATTGTTGTTAAAAATATGGATTCTTATCAAAACTTAATCCATTTGCATTAAAAAATAATTTCAATTAAATTTCTTCATCTGGAATAGGTTCAGAAAGAAAGGTCTGAAACTGTCAGATGTCTTACTTTGTCTTTTTTAATGAAAGATTGTGTTTTCAATCTGACATGCCTGTGTTGTAAAAAAGTCAGCAAAAGACAGTAAAAATATTGCAAATTTTAAAGGTCAAAATTTCATTTTAACATTCTGATTCACTTGAACTAAAATTAAAATCATTGCGTTACATTTTTTCCTCAGATTTTGGTCATTTGTTCTAATTGCCTAAGAGAGGGGGAAATACTCTTTGCCCAACCAAGTAGAGGCTATAATCTATAGTTTTAACATAGTTAATGCCTGATTGGTATGAGTTGGTATAATCAAATGCTTCATATCTTTATACTATACAAAAACACACAGTTTTTAATCACGTTCTTCTTTGGCCTTTTAATTCTCTTAATGAAATCTACCATGAAGTTACTGTTCCAGCGTATAGGAAGGATTTTGGCCTTTCAATTTCAGTTACAGAAGAGCATTGAGCAGAATCCATCTCTTGACCCAATCTCTCCTAAAACAATCGTGTTATTAGAGAGTCAGTACTTCATAGTTCTGGGTTGCTTCAGATTTTGATAGATTTCAAGATACCCAACTCTTAAAAACCCAGTGTTATTTTAGAAAAACCATTGAGTCCATTGAAAAATTATTTCTAAAAGTATGCAAATGGGACATGACAAATGCGAAAGTACTGATTTTGATCTCACATTTCACTGAGTTAACTGGTGTTACCGAGGTTTACATTGATGCATAAGAAATAAGAATGGGGACTTTAAAATTAAAGACTTATTGTATAAGAGTACTGCTTAATAGAACTATATTTTCCAGACAAATCAGCCACACATCTGTAATGTCAAAAGGCTTCTCATACATTCTGAAGTTTTATTGTACTTACATCCTAACACTTTGATTTCAAATCCTGAAAATACCTGGATTAAATAAACGAAGTGCAGCTTGTAAAAGAAGCTGAAAATACATGTGCAAAATGCATAAGACATTTTGAAGACTTAATTTGCTTTTAAACACAAGAATTCTTCAAACTCACAGTCTCACACACAGCTCTAACTAATGCGGAAGAACAAGAGCACAGGTAAAGCTTACAATCTTCAAAAACTAAAAACATATTGTTGTCATCTTTGATAAAGTTCACTGATGGAGGAGAGGCATCATATCCTGAAATGCACTTATAACCATTAATAACCATTTCAATGCACTTACAACCATTAATGAAGAGTAAAATGTATTTGCAGTTTCAATAATTACTATCAACTACAATGTTCCTAAATCTACTAATCAGAAAACAAAACCATGCTAAAGGTAAAAATAGGCTATCTCATGGAAAAGCTACTCCAGCTGTAGCAAAAGCTCAGAAAACAGAAGCTGAAATCAATGCAAGTCCAGCTGCACTTACGGTGCATAAAACAAAATGCAAGTCCGATACCAAAGAATACCAAATTCCAGCGATCAACTGAAATCCAAGCTGATCTCCAGCATCTGGAAACTGCCACTGAATGTTTATATTGGAAGAACTGATCCTTCCTTTCTAGTCTTTTCTGAATAAGGCTAGATCTTTTGTCGTGTGAATCTTAGCAGTAAAATATTCAGTTTCAGAAGGGATGTCTGTGTGTATAAATATTACTTGCATGAGTGGCAACACCTGGATCTGATTAAAAATAACTGTAGCCTCAATACCAGCCTGGCAACTGAAACCTGCATAATTCGTTTCCAGTCTCTAAAAGTTTTGTAAATAACAGATTCACAGTTCACAGTCACATGTACAGGAAGGTTATATTAACTGAGGTGTACCAAGGGGAATCTAAATTAATTTAATCCAATACTACTTCTAAATCTACATAAAATATTTTTTCTGAACATCTATAATGTTGGTCCCTAACTGTGGAGAAACAACAGAATTAATATGAATTAAGTTTCATTAAAAGTTGGTAAAACCATGGCTTGTGAACACATTTAACTTGCTATCAGTTCACAGGCATCTTGAACTGGGTGGGAAACATCTCACTACATTCGTCATACAAAAAATTAGGTATTGTAGTTTCAGCTGGTTATTTAGACTCAGTTAGTAACCAGTGGAGAAAGAAGCAGCTAGCTGCATACAAATAATTCATCTTTTCCCTAAAATACATATGGTACATCCACAATTGCTAGTATCTCCAGAAGATGATCCACCTCACCTAGGCTGAGCATTTATTCGAGGATACGATAAATCACTCAAAATTTCCCTCTTTCACCAGGGACTTCAGATGAAGTACAGTCAATCAGCTTGGATAAGATACCCTAACTCATCAGTATTTTCTCTGGACTCTACAACTTTTGGTATTAACATCCAGAAACATAAAAGAAACGGCAATAAGGGCTATGGAAATCAAATGGTTAGTCCTGGTGATCAGAAGCCACTTTCTCACACACAGGCAGGTTCTTAGGAGTCAGCTGATGTGCAATAGCTTGCAGATGTTGGCAGCAACCTGTGTAATCTATCACATGCTTTACAAAAGCCTTGTAGAGGAATCTAAACAAGGCTGAGACCTGAGTTTCCAAGAGGCTGGGAAGACAGGAACAGGGAGTTGCGATGGGCAGCAGGTACAGGAGGGAAACGCTGGGGAGGTGAGGATAGAGAAGAACTATGGGAAAGCAGGAGATACAGGATTGAACTCTTGACTGCAGAGACAGATGAGTGTCCTTTGGTGGAGAGGAAGAGGATGCGACTGCCACATCAGGTTATTGGAATTGGATTCATAGGGTCAGACTATTAAATTGTATAAATTAAAATAGATAAGGCTATTCCACTTAAAGTAATACCACAATAAGTAATATCTTACTCTGTAAATTATCCTGAAGCTATGAACAGCAAAAATGAACTTTCAACAATCTACTGAGTTTGTTCTACAAGTTAATATATTGTGTAATATCACCCAAATTCCTAGCAACTACAATGAATTACCACTTCATCAAAATACTACATTTCTCCACAAAAGATGGGAAATACAAATTCTCAAAATGATCACTGTTACTTTTTGTCAAAAAATAGGTCAGCTGGATTGGAGGAACAGAGAACAGAGTCACGAAAAAGTATGTCCAGTGGCTAAAATGATGATAATTTCAATATCAAATATATTTCCTATCTTGGTAACATAGAAATTTTGCTTAGATGAGACCTTCTGATGTACAGCTGAATCTATTAAAGATAGCAGCACTAAGATCCCAAGAAAACAGAAATCTCTCTTCATTTGTTTTCCACATGGCCATTAGACAGAATTCTTTTTTTGCAATAGCTACATACTTATTCTTTTCTCTCAAATTCATTTTAAGCTACATTGCACTTCAACATAGGAAGAACATACATTCTTTGTTTTCTTACCTGACTCCAGACCACCTGGAGAAGAAGACAAGTTAGAAGTGCAGGCACGGGAAAACAGCCCATGTTGTTACCCAGTCAGTGTTTCATACCGGCTTGGTATTTAAGGCAGTAAATGTCATAAATCAAAACCTTTGTCCTTCCATCAACGATTAACTTACCTACCTTTTGTTGTCTTAAAAATTCCAGTAAGTAAAGTCCACTATTACTATATTAAGATAACATATATTTTAACTATTTATAAATACTCCTGGGAGGAAAAAGGAACAGAAATGGATACACAGGAGGACACAAGGAAATGGAAATACAGCAAAATTGGGGGAAAAAAAAAGAACTTTTCTTTTTCACTGCTTTTTTACCCTAGCAGTGATTAAACATTGGAACAGGTTGGACAGGGAGTTTGTGAAGCCTCCATCCTTGCAAATATTCAAAATCTGGCTGGATATGGTCCCGAGCAACCTGCTTAGAGCAGGGAGTTGGACCAGATGATTTCCAGAGGTCCCTTCCAACCTCAACAATACTGTGACCCCGTGAATAAAGCTGGCACTAAAAGCTTTTGTATGATGGAAAACAAATAAGACTCTTGGGTTATAAGAAATTATAATATTAGTAATTACATATTTTTGCACAGAAAGTGAATGTGGTAAATATGTCCACATAAAAATATCTGTCAAAATTTCAGGATCTTTGTACTAGAAAAGCCAATGCCATTTCTTTTGTTGATAGTGTATTGTACTTGACACATGGTCTGTAGATCAGACCATGGTATTCTTCCAGATTATTTATAAATTCAGTACAGATTAATTTGAAAAATGTCAAGATCATTGTACTATTTGCGTTCAGACTTTTAGTTCCTTCCAAACTTCAGTCATCTCCTCTGTTTGCTACTGCCAGAGAGTGCGGAAATTGCCATAGGTTCTTTTTATGCTTAAATTGAAGGTACTTGTGGCAATAAGACTTGGCTAAGATTTACCTTTCCCTGACCAACTATCTGGTTAGGATTTCATAAAACCTATAATGATGTTTAGATTTTGTAAAGTAAGCAGATACTTCCTTGGGAACAGACTCCAAAATGACAATACTACAGTTAATAATGATTCCCATAGTATTTAAAGTATCAGAGATGAAGAAGAAGAACTGGTTGATCTTAAGTAATGAATACACCAAAACAATCCTAGCTGCTCAGACCCATGCTTACTTCATTGTTGACATACTGAAAAGCAGCAATTGTGGATATTATTTTTCTTATAAAGTTAAGTTTTTCTTTTTTAATTACCTACAAAAGTGCCAATAAATATTGTAATCCTCTATTCGCTGATGATAATTTTGTCAACTGTAGTCAAATCAGTGGCATCTGAAAGGTTGAAAAGCTCTTCTATCAAGGCTTTTTCTGCAAGCTCAGCAATCCTTCAATTTTGTATGTTGTCACCTTCACCTGCTGCACAATGACAATTCTTCTTCTGGAGGCTCTCTACAATCCTCTAGATTGACTACATCTGTGCTAGTAGTCTGACCCAACTGGAACAGATTTGTAAACTGAAACAGCTGATACTAGGGACCTGGCATCTATCCTATACATATTTCAAAGGGTTTTACTTCAGACCAGACCATGATGATGATGATAATACTTGCTGAAAAATAGACTCCTGATCCAAACTAATAGACTAGTGTAGCTGCTCCCCTTATTCCTTGATGATAATACATTACAGGTATTTTCTTGAGATGGAGGAATACAATAAACTCAAAAGGACTAGTACATCTTTTAATCTGACCACTAGAAGCCTGTTTTTTCTACTTTGGCCCTCTAACATGCAACTGGTCAAGACCATCTGCTTCTCGGTTTCCACATCCTCACTTACAAGATGCATGAACGAGCACCAAGACTCCCCACCAAACCTCTCTGCAACACGAGATACGAGGATGATTCTCCTGTCACAAACAGAGGCTGTATGAACCTCTGTACCATGACTACTGTTGCTCTGAGGACTGGCTGCAAAGTGAGTTATCTAAAGAAAACACTAAAAAGTGTTGGGATTGGTGTATGGTGATGCCAGTCAGTGAAGGCACTGGAAGGATGTATACACTAACCCTGCATTGTTAAATATAGTCCATATACACATTTTTTTCCCCCAGTTCATACTGCTTTTCAATCAATTAAACTAATCAGACTTTTGGCACCTTAACATGTTATCTGCTATAATAAAACAAGACTCACAATAGAGTATTAATCTATGACGAACAAGGTATCAGAACTTCCAAGGTAAAAGTTCTTGACATAAATTTCACTTATGTTCCTCCATGAAGTAGCTAAATGGATTGTTAACACATGTTAAGAAAAAGTTAATAACTAGATAGGCAATCTTAATTTTTTTTTTTCAGTCTAATCATTGAATAAGTTTTCTACAGAGTTTATCTAGTTTTCTGACCACATTTTCTAAAACAATGTACATCTTGCACTGTCACTGACTTACTATCTATGTTCAGGCAATATACTTATCCCTTGTTTTCCATAAGGACACTGCTCTTTACATTTTACTTTAAAGATGAAAAATACTATGGGCCAAATCAAACTTCTAGGACCAAAGCCCGTGGCAGGGTTTGTGATGTAAGAGCCCAGCTGTATTACTGGAGATGCACTAGGAAAGGACAGTGAAACTTAGAATAAGATGATGTGCATTTTCAGATGTACAGCGAGAATGACATGGTCTTAGATTATGCCTTTGTTCCTCAGTTAGCTGGCACGTACCAGCCAAAAGTAGCACAGGTCCTTTCTTCCTGTTATTAGGGTCTTTATGCTGACCTGTGGATCAAGGATGTTCATTTCATTACTACTTTGATCTGCAGATAGAGTCTGCCAGTGTTCTGACTCATGCTACGTGTTTGAGAAAAACTGAAAACATTAAACACAAAGCAGAGAGAGCAGGTCTTTAGCTGGTTGATTGTTTTCCTCCTTCTTAAAATTCTTTGCCTTGAACATGTTTCACAACTTCTATGGGTGCTAAGCTATCTAATGAGCCCTGAGTAACTACAGGAGACACCTGCAAAATCTTAGCTTTTGCCAGTCAATTAGATTTCTTTGCCCACAGACTCATATGCTTCCCCTGCTGCTAGTACAAGCAACAAAAAGGAAATGCGTCAGAAACTGATGTGGAGGTTGGTACAGATCACCTGCAACGACCACTTTGATCTCCCGCTGAGCTCCCATCACTAGCAGTAGGCAGATGGGCAGCGCCAGGGAGCAGACTGCACGTTCCCTTGGACAGGTGTTGTCTCTGGGTCTGCACAGTACCTGGCCCAGCAGGCTGGTGCCTGCAAGCACTACCGCAGCCCAACAAGCGATGCTACTGCAGGTCTCATCCTGAATCCTGAAGAAATGTACACCATGCACTGCCCACTGCAGGTGGAAAGCTGCACATGCTTTAATCTGCTTAGTAAAGCCATGGCTGCAGATAATAAAGAAATAATGGAAGAAAAGATAATACAACTCCTACTTTGCTTGCAAATGCTGTTTTTAAAAGCTGAGGAAACTTCATTGCAAAATGGAAACTCAACCCATAAAACAATTAACAGTGGCTCTGTACTGATAGGGGTTTTCTAGCATCTTTGATTTGTATTCTTCTATTTGTCTGATTAGTTTTATTGCTCTTCTGTATTTTAGCACAGATGCTTTGATAATTTTGGGACCAGTATGTTGCTCAGTGAACTAATATGATTCATGATTGACATTTGGGGGGGAGGGGGTTGGCTGATCAGGAGCTTTGATGTGAATTTCAAGTGATAGGAATTAAAAGCCTTGAAAAGTGCTGGTTTATAGAGCATTATGTACCCCACTTAGCAGTGGTCTAACAGACCAACTGTCAGAGTCGGAGGATATTCAAATGGTCTGTGTATATTTTCAGATAGTAGTTTGTTCCTTGCACTGTCTCAAACTTCCCGTTATCTTGCTCAAATTAGTTTCACTTTTTCAATTCATCTCCCAAATAGTGATAACACTGCAGTAGTATCTCCTTAATTGAATAGAGAACAGCGCCAACAGGGTGTCTAGATAGGGACTGTCAGATAAACCTGAAAGATTCAGTTTCTCAAATCCCAAATGTTTCAAGTTGGACATGTAAATATTTTAAGTAAGAAAACTCAAACCTGCAAATGGAATATCATTTGCAATATAAACAAGTGAAAATTGTAACAGATATCAAAGTGTTCCATCTTCTTGCACAGCAGCAAACCTGACATGCTTTCATTAAGGGTTTTCAGCAAGATGCACCAAAATCTTTAGTTTCCTTCCACTACTTAACTAAATAAAAAAGCAAAATTGAAAAGCAACCAGCTTGGGTGCATAACATTTCTTCCCTTAATGCCTACTGTCACTTTAGACATGTACTTTAACTATTATCATTTTCTTCTGTGTGATACTCTTTCATAAATAACTACCTGAAATAGGATTACATCTCTCCATCTTCCATTGGAATCTGAACCATGCCTGACATGTTTTTACACACGGACATTTTACGGTAAACATTAATCAGATTACAGTGTGAAAAACACTGTGGCTGGTGGCTGTGGTTAACCATTACATATCATGTCACTACATGTGGATACTCCAGGGATACTTAGCTCTCTGTGATGATGGAGCATAATAAGCCTCAGCCAAGAGAATCCATCTCTATTTCAGAGGCTTGTAACAGCCCCAGACTATTGCATGCATAGGCAGAGGAGCATTTGTAAGACTTAAGAAGGGATATTGAAGCATACCTGTATTTGACACCAGGCAAATCTCATCACTCCAGCAGCTGTGAAAGGTTTAACTTGTACAGAATTAGCTAGGTCATTGACATGTGTGCAGCTGCATAAAGAAGTCAAAATGAATAGCAACAGCCCCACTGCTCAGCTTCACAGGATGTAGTAGTCTTCAGATGCCCCCTTGTGATTCCTACGTGCATGACAATACCATAGTTTTAAAGCTCATCTCTAAAGAATGCATTTGGGGAACAAAGGGAGTTGCAAGTACACATTCAGTTAGCACGTATATGTTACATTTCACGTTCACTCATGAACTTGAGTGCGCTCAGGATAGAGTCCTGGATGAATACAACTTACTTCCCATAAATAATAAAACACACCAATAAATCTGTAAGTTCGAGGTTTTAAAGTAAAACAAAATATTCTTGCAGTAGATTTGAATGTTTCCAGTAACTTTCTTACCCTCTAAAAGAAAAAAACACATTATATTAAATATTTGATGAGATATCCCATATCTAGAAGTGTGTAGGAGCACAACTACTTAATGAACAAACATCTTTATTACATTTATTTAGAGACAACTCAAAAATATTCAGTGCCCTCTTGTGGCTTAAAGTATGAAATAAGAAGTTACAGAAAACTATTAAAGTTCAAATAGTCTCACAGCTGAAGCAATATGCAAGTTGGATCTTCTGAGACACTACTGCCCAGACCTATCACTGAGAGACTAAAAAACCCCACACCACCTAACCGTCTTTCATCCACACCTGCCAAAACAAAATCTGAAGCAAAGTTTTCTGAAAAATATCAATTACCTTTGAACAGCTGGTCTGCATGAAGTGCTTTTGTTTTACAGTCTCTAAAATCCCCCTCCTCCAGAATAACAAAAGCCCAAGGCTGGCAGGAGAAATATTCCAGCATTCAGAAACTTTGAATCTAAGACCAGACTGACAAGACTTTCAATTTTTTAAACTGCAAACATGTTTTCTCAGAAATATAAACTCCTCCATCCATAGAAGTAAACTTAGCACAATAACTCTGAAAGTTAGTGATGCTAAATTTCCTAATTTAGTCCAGATGCCCCCCCCCCCAGCCCCCAGATACTGAGGGCACAGCCAAAAGAACCCATAAAGAATATGAGACAATACTTAGTTACCAAGTAATATTAGTTATTTAATAGTTGGTTGCTTTAGAAGACAGAAGGGACAGTGGGAGGGAAAATTAGATGGGGAAACTGATGAGAGTTGCTGCAGGGAAAGATATACAGAGAAAGACCAAAATCCAGAAATAAAATATTAAATAAAGTAACAGAAACACTTTTCTTGGTGACTAAGTGTCCTTATAAGCAAACTCATAAAAACAGTATTCTGTCACTATGCCATGGAAAGTGACCTGTGGCATCATGAAACTGAGGGATGTACCCTAAATGTATACAGAGGACTTCAGGCTAAGATTTAAATTTGAATTAGATGCTTTCCACAGAATGCATTTGGCAGTGTTTTTTTGTTTTTGTTTTTTTTTCCCCTCCTTTAATGTTCCTAACAGCTTATAGGGAGTGGGAGGTTGTTAAACAAAAGTAAGATCTACTTTACTTTTCCAGATCTTACTGTTGATTATGCTCCCCCCAAAAAACCAACCAACCAAACACACACAAAAAAACCCAAAAAACATATTCTATCTGTAATGATTTTCTCCAGAGTCATATAAGGCTGGTTTAGGGCTTTAATTTCAAAAAAAATGAGAAGGTGAAGGCTGACCTTTCCCAAAGTGCACCTAAAGTTTAAGCACAGTAAGAAACAGTGCAGATCTACTTTATTCATGAGGAGGAGAAAAAAAATCCACACCAACTTTCCAGTGAATTACCAGACTTCTTGTAAAGTGGCCTTTTAAAACACTTTTCAAAAGTCTTCCCAAAGTGAAGGCCTTGAATTTTGTTTTCTATGTATTTTCAAATGCAGAGGCAACAAGACAAGAGAAATGAGATATCTAGAATAAGGTTAAATGCATACTACAGGGAAGAAAGACTACAGTGTACATGTCCTTTCATTGCTAAATTCTAAATTCTACAATTCCAACACCCTAAAAATAATAATAATAAAGACATCTGTAAGTTGTTCTTGCAGAATGTAGCACCAAACTTCTATTTCTGCAGATAGGAAAGGCTACAGGTTTCTCATAAATTGCAGTTTTTACAAGAATTAACAAAGTGAGAGTGTCCATGAATTAATGTGTCTGTTGCAACATAAAACAAAGATGTAACAAAAAACCCTAGAAATACTCATTTATAGCAGAATTCTAACAGACACTGACATGTTCAAGTCTCATTAGTCTCAAAAGCCACTAACAACCAACAGGATCCAAGACTTTTTCCAAATGCAGAGCGCCTTGGAGCCCTGACTACCTGTCAGAAGATATCCTGGCTGCACAGTCCCTCCCTCTCCTTGTGAGGAGAGTCCAAGCTTAGGTGGTGTTGGACTAGCACAAAGAAGCTCCACAGAGCACTTTCCCCATAATTAATGTACTGCCAGTGAGAATTAAACATAGAGTGCGTTCTAACTCTAGTGAAATATGCTTTGTTACAGTGAAACAAAGTAAAATAGCATCTCTAACAACAAGCTTATAACCAGATCTAGGATACACAACAGTCTTTTTAGAACTCAAAAACTACACTCTAAGGGGAAAGAGCAATACAGTAACAAAAGTGTGCTCTCTTTCTACCATTTAGAGACAGACATCAACCATACAAGAACATTAACTCAATTTCATAACTACCATAGTATGTATGTCCTCATACATATTATGTACAAGCATAGAGAAGCAACCAACAGATTTTTCAGCTCAGAAGTACAGGGCAGAATAATAGAACATCTAGCTGCTAGAGTGCTGGTCCAATAATGCAAACAGCCCAAACCTATCAATCTTTGTTGCTACCTTTCCTCATAAAGAGGTTAAATGTAGATTTACTGAGAAAAGTTAAGTAATTAAATTTGCTGTTGGCCCTAAGTGTTACCTACCTCCTTCTCTCTCCTTTTATGAGGTTATTTCTCCATTAACATCATATGGGACATCAGTAAAGGAATGGGAGAGGGAAAGAGGAAGCATGAACAACATTGTTGCCATGAAGCAAGAAGATAATAGGCTTATACAAAACAATCTTGAGATACAATACAAGATAACCTGCCAGCTCACAAGTGGATTGTAAGCTAATGCTGTACCTCATGAACTCCAGCAACATACATGTCATTTTAATCATTTAAATTGTGAAGGCATAAAGCTGACCATGAACTTAAGTTTAGGAAGCATCTGGAAAGGACAAAGTAGCATCAGAGGGACTGATCATCTTTATTATACAACAAAGAGACAAACAGAAAATAAAATACTTTAATAGGAGAAAAAATAGAAGATACAATTCAAACATAATATACCATATTGAAACCATACACAATGCAACATGAAAACGTTGTTCAACAGCAAACTTCCAGTAAAAGTTGCATGTTTTGAATACAAGCATCACCCATCACAAATACACAGCTTTTTGAGCACATTTGAGCTTCAGTGAGACAGATCATGAACAGCAGCAGCATATTTAATCAGATTGTTTCATTTTCATAAAACTCTTACCTAGTGAATGTACTGGATGCAATCGCTTCATACTAGAAGTAATAAAATATTAAGTAAGGCAGTGCCTGCCAATACAGATTGGATACAAATTACATATGTAAATAAAAAGGATAAACATTTTCCAGATATGAATTTTATATTGCATTTATACACATTTGTTGCTTTAAATGTGCATTCAAGTCTCTCAACGTCTAAACATAACTAAAATGCTATTCAGCAACTATGCATTGTGACAACTAATTATTGCTATAGAAAAATTTGTTTCCCAGAGTTTTAAAATAGATGCAATTTCACCTGCAATTCAAGATATATTCAAGTAACAGAAACAACTAGTTCCAGTGTCAATCAGGTGTTTTAAATCTGTATTGGCTGTAGGCATTTATTGCCACATTATATAAATATTTTATTGAATCTAAAAAAAAAGTTAACTAAACTTATATAACTATTAAATTCCTTAGGAAATGTATACAGTATTAAAATTACCATGGTATATTTTTATTTTAAAAAGGTAAAACTTGACCACTGGGTTACCTTGAAATTCCTTTCTAAGGGCATTACTTCATAGTTGGCTTTATAAAGGAAAAGAGAAAAATGATTCCAAAAAAACCTTTTCAGCGGAACCAGTGAACCACTCCAAATCAGTATGTGGTCACATAAGCACTGCAGCTGACAGACTGACAGACACATGAAAAGACAAAGACAAGAATATGGGCAGCATACAGGAGGGAAGGAATGCTTAAAAAAAAGGGGGGAAAAATAAGCAACAGGCCACCATTTTAAGTCAGTAACAAAATAGTGAGCGTGTTAAGTTGTTAGAAAAAAGGATACAAGTTTAAGACATCTCTGAAAAGCTGATTTTCTCTGGTTTTAGCCACTCTTAAAAATAGAGGGCAGAAATTTAATGTTACAGTGTGTAGTGTTTTAGTTCCAACATTCACAACATATTATAATCAAAATTCAGATCCGAAAACCATTATATTGTAGGATGATGTGTTTCAACCTCACTGGTTTCTGAATATGAACTATTCTAATATTTAAAGACTAATGAGCTCCAAAGAGAAGTTTGGAGAGCAAAGAGGAGCCAGGCTGCAAAAAAGCAGACTATACTTCTGCTGCATGGGTAATATTAGTACACACGTATCACCAGAGTAGGAAAATTACTGGATATATTCTTCATCATGTACACAATACCCATTAAGAACAACAGCTTGACAATGGGCAATAATGACACAGGACGAAGAGTCAAACCAACAAGAGTATACATTCAGAACAATCTATTTTTACCATGAGTGAAAAATTTCATGGCCCCATGAAAGCCAATCTAAAAAGACGCATGTGCGCATGCACACCCCCCCCCCCCAACACACACACACAAACTCAATGAAAGGTAATCTTTGCAGCTTTCTTTCTCCTTCCCTCCATTACTATTAGAAAAAGGCCTGAAGATTCTTTTAAAATGGATTTAAATTTAAAATTGCAGGAATGATATGTTTTTTTGATTTTACTGGGGGTCTTGCTGAGAACATTGAAATCTAGAATAGGTACTCAAAATACACACATAACTAATTTAAGGCAAGTTTTTCTTCAACTGTTTTTTCTGGCCTTTAGATGTAGAAGATGTCCAAGTTTTAAAAAGTCTTACCAAAACAAACAAGTCTGAATGTTGGTAGGTCTTAAGCCAATTCATTTTCTAGTCTTCCATGAAAGATGGAAAAGACCCAAACTTGAATTCTTTATGCAACAATAAAGACCTCTTAGAAAAGTTCAAATAAAATGAAAAATTAGCTGTTCATATTCATGTATCAAAAAAGAATAGTACATTCTTTCTATATTTGCATGTCCTCTTCACTTATTCAGAAAGAAGTATGTCAGGGCAATTCTCTTCTTTATTAGTAGGGAAAACTTCTCACCCACCAGTTAAGCATGCAAGTCCTACTTCAGTTATGCTCCAAAAAGGGGGAAAAAATATTCCTAAGCTATAGCATCATTCTTCCTTAAAAGACATGTGAAAGAAACTTACTCTGCACAACTGATCTACAGAAAACAAGTATTTTGACTTTATAGGTTGGCCCCATTTATTTTCATTCACATAGTAACAAAAAACAAATCACAATATCAAAACAAATCTTTGTCATCAGCTGGGAGGAGAAAAAAAGATCACCATCTCAAAGCTATGCTAGCGGATGGAAATGGAACTTTTTTAAAAAAAAAAATCATAGTGCAACAGAGCATCTTCATATCGACTTCTAAAGATATTTTCAAAGTTGTCATTTGTGAATTAAAGCATCTGGCATTAATAAAAAGAAGTTATATAATTAACAGAGTAGTAAAAGTTAAAGACAATCAAGACAACAGTGAGAAGTTTCAAAAAGGTCCCTAATTCCACAGGGAAAGATCTTGGTAAAAACATCAGTTATGTTATTTATGAAAATTCCTTATTAGTGTGGAAAAATTAAATCTGAAAACTACTTACTGAATTCCATTTTTATTAATATACATTTCATATTACCAACAGAATTCATGTAGTTTTTCCCCCTCAGATAATCAGTAAGTTGAAGGGGATCTATACTTTAAAAGTTCACATGACAGGATTCTTGAACGGCATTTTGGTACTGGGCTTCTTCATCGAGCTGAAGATTCTAAACAAAACAAAATCATCATCAAAACCAGAAATATACTGAAGATGTAGCATATTCCTTAGTTTAATTGTATACTTTCTACATTTTTACATAGGAAATGCTACCTGGATGAAGACTCTCCATTTATACATGTATTAGACTATTGTCTGATAAAACTTTTTATTTAACAAAGTACCAAGAGATACAAGAAACAGGAGAAGAATCAGATGAGTGAGACCCAGCTCATTAAGCAGAAGAGTCCAGCTTATCTCCCTGGCTCAATTATGTTACAGAATAGTCAGCTCAGGGGAACAGAATGTGTCTTGCAGTTCTTATAACAGGGCTCCCAAACAGCCATAACATTTTTCTATCAATAAAAACAAAATGCAATCCTCAGACAACAGTAATCATAGATTGTTGAGAACATAGTACTTAAAATGAAAAGCAAACGTATCACAAAAGGTGGGAGGTTAACCTTGCTACTTTTGAAGAGCTATATTCCAAAATGTTCATATGCTAGAGCAATACATCCATTTAGGGCTATTCTGGCAATTTCCCCAAATCAGGATTCCAGTCACCAGTTCTACATCCTCAAACACGCAAGATGCACTCCTGTTGAGGAGCCCAACCCTCTGTACTGATCTCTGAGCTCTTCATTCCTTTGCCACAGGACTTGGGAAAAAAAAAATAAAATACATTCTCTGTGCTTTCCTTAATCTGAAAGGCTGCCTATGCTTCAGATACCATGTGCCCCCATAAAACTCAAAGAGTTTACCCTGAATCCTGTCAAATACTCTGAAGTGCAGCACAAACTCTCCAGCTATCTGATGCAATATGCAAAACTAGCTCGCTGGCTTGATTTACAATCCACCTAACGACTACATCTGCCTATGTAGTTTTGCATCTACTCAAGGATAATTTACTCTGAGTGGGCCTGAAAGAAGGCAATCAAAACAGTGATTTAATGCCACATCTCTTCCCATATCACATTGCAGCCCCTCCTCTACCACATGGAACCAGAGGCTCAAGTAGCATCAGCAGCTAGTCAAGTGGCACTTTGAGTTCTGAGAACTATGATTTGGTTGTTTCCGTCAAAAAATGATAAAAAATATGTCAATAAAGCAAATGAGAATCTACTACGCTTTCCTCTGGAGTGGGAGTAAAACTGTTACAGAAGGACAACAGTTCAGATTGATGACTGAAGTTTTTAGTAGTGTTCTTAATTGGTTCAAAGCATGGTTTAACTGCCGACAACACCTACTGCCAGTAACATTTAATGTTGATAATGGAAAAAGCTAAAGAATGCCCAGGCCTACTCCTCAGTTGTCAGCATTTCCAGACCAAAACCCAATTTGGCCTGAATATTTATTTGGCATTTTATTTATGGAAAGAAAGTTACTACTTATTCCCCCCATCAAAGAAGAAAAGGCTTACCACAAATTCTCCATAGTCAAACTGGTGCCTTAGATTTAGATGGCTAACAAGATTTCTAGTAACCTGATTAGAATCTGCCCAAGGAAGAGATACACAAATAGGACAGATCTAAATTTGGAAGGTGAGGGGAAAGAGAAAATAATAATAAAAAAAAGGTTAATTGTTACACAGAATACACTAAAGACATGCTCAACTAGTCTATTACTTATCCACTACCAAAATATAGTAATGTTTACTTAAAAATCATGAAGTGCTCTTTTTTGAATGTTACACACACTTGAGGAAAATTACATCTCAGTGTGTCAAACGCATTAGTTTGTCTGCTAGGTGTGGTGGATTATCACACCTGCCTAGCACTCTTCTTGCTGATTTCTGTTGTTCTAAATTTATAAGAGAATGATTTTGCACCCTAGTTAGTGTTTGCAAGGATCCTTCTCTCTACTTATTGGTCATTGCAATCATGGATAAAACATATTTAATACCCAAGATACAAGTGAAAACAAAACAAAACCAAAAATAACAGATTTTTTCCTCCTCCAATCTTTTGATTTTTAGTAACTATAGGTTTTGTGTGAAACAATAGTTTGACCACAAATGGAATTATCTAGAATCAGAGATCTAAATTACTAACTGAAAAGGAAAGGAAAAGTTAAGCTCAAAAACTGACTTTGTTTCAAGATAAATGATGCAGCTATGTCAGAAATGCCTTACAACTGACAGTTATGGCTGACAAGGATTTTCAAATGAAAGTCATTCCTCAATTTAAACATACTGAATTAAGTAATTTCTTTCTCAGAGCACAGTGGACCTTTATAGTTATAGACTAGCTACTGTGCATAGTCTAAAATCCTCCTGCTATTCCACATAATTAGAACAAAAGTAGTTTAAGAATCATACATTAGAAAGCAACTGTACTTACTACAGGAACTATCTGATAAAGGTGTCTATTATTACAGTGGTCCAGCAAGCGCTGTCTAGTAAAATTGGCTTCCTGACACAGGGGGCATTTGAAGGTTGGATGTCCACTGTAAACAGAAATATGCAGGATTAAACAGCAAAGAGTTTTAGAAGTGTTAGAGAAGTGACAAGGTAACAGATGATTTAGTCTTATTTTCCCTTATTTTGAGAATAACCCACCACAAAAAAAAAAAAAAAAAAAAAAAAAAAAAGCTTTTGATATCATAGCAGCACTACTAGAGTTGCATTGCTACTTCTGAAGCAGAATTTTAGTTTAAAATTTAGTATCTGCATATCAAAATGCATCCTTTTGAAGCTTTGACTTTGAAACTTGACTTTTTCTCTTATTACAGCTTCACTTCATTCTTATTTACTGGTAGCATCCTTTAGTTCAAACCCTTCAGTCTGAACCAAAGAACCTAATTCGGTGCTGAGGAACCAAATTCTAATGAATAGATACAAATAAAGAAGGAGTAACATTTTTAATTAATATTTGTAGTAACTTTTTATTAGTTAATAGAAGTTTATAGTATGATTTACTGGGTCTATTTAAGTAGTAACTGTGAAAAAGCAAGCAGCCTACCTTGTATCTCCTTGAAGCATCTGGTTATTAGCCCTCTCTCCATTATCAGATATTGCATCACTCCTGCTACTTTACAAAAAGGAAAAAAAAGAAGGAAATAAAATGAGTATTTTTGTCCTTCACTATCAAGATTTCAAAGAGTATACCGATAACAAGAAAAATCCTCCATTGAGTCTCATGAATTTTAAGGCAAAATATATAATAGTACATATTTTAACTTGTACTACTGTTCAAACTTTTCTTTCCTATCAAGTTATTTCTCAACATTTAGTTACCATGGCAGCTCTTAGTAAAATAGTATGTAATTTAATAGAAAGTAGTACATAATATAATGGATACTTAGTCAACAAGAATTACAGGGTAGACTACATAGCTCAAAGAAAATGCACATAAAGCTTTAAGTTTTTTTGATTTAGGACAACATAATAGTCATTTGACTGCCGTGTGTTTATACAAATCATTTAGAACTTTTAACTCCAGTAAGATACATTTTTTTTACATTGTGTCAAGAATTTACTAGTTCCTAAAGTAAGAGTGACAAACAGGAACATTTCAGAAAGTAAATTTGACTGTACATGCACCTCCAGTTAAGCCAGAAACTGCTCAGGCATGCTGATAATCCTAAGAGTATGAATATTTACAGTTACAGATGTGGTCACAGTAAGGTTTTTTTTCTTTTTAATATAGTTTTGTAATGTTACAAGCAAAGAATTCTACTGTGGCATACTCAATTAGTAGCTATATAAGAATATCCAGACACTTCAGGTAAACATCACTGCAGCTAGTTCTGATAACAGCTTAAATTTCCACTTTCAACACAGTGTTAGGTTGAAACCCAAACACATAAATTCAGCTTGTCGAAAACAAAAAAATAGATAGCAACACATAATAAATAAATAATAAGCTATAAAGGTCTATGAAACTTATATGTAAAAAGAAGAAAAGGGGTTTTCATAAAAACGTGCAAAAAGCAAACCAAGAAACACATCAGTCAGAAAGCATCAAGAATGAAATTCTTCAGCTTTATTGTCTCAAAGTAAGTGGGTAAGCAACATTTGATTTTATGGTATATAAGACATGAGTTCCTTACACATTTTTATGAAGGATCAGTTCAAAGTAAATTCCACCTGAAATCAAAAGCTTACACAGTAACGTTTTGCAATAGGATACCTGCTAAAACAAATTTAGAAAAGGGGAGGGAATGGGATAGGAGGTGAAGGGAACTTCCCTGGGGCTAAATACAATGAAATCTGTTACGTAGCAAGCTGTTCATGAGCCGTGAAGGCAAGAAAGGTGGTGGTAATACTATGCAATCTTTAGAAGACCTCCTAGAAGACATTCAAACCATCATCTAGAAGAGTTTTCTGTATGTTGAATGAAGAAAGAAATTTAGAAAAACTGACATTTTTTGAAGCATAAGAATATAGACAATAATTATTACAAAAAGAAAGTGTGTCCTGGAAAATAAAGCTTTCCTTCTAGTAAAAATTAAATACATAAATAAATAAATAAAAATAAAAAAGAAGATACGTTGTTATACGTAAAACACCCTGATTACCTGTTCCCAGTTGAATCTTGGGAAATCTGTAAGTTTGGTATAATAGAAGAAACTCCATATTCATCTTGATACTTCTTACATGTTTTATAGTGCTGCCTCATCCATGAAAATCTAACCTGTAAATAAAATGTCAAATTACTGAAATTATACTAAATAATCCAAGGACAGGAAGATAGAATAACTCTGCCAATAGAAAGTAATGCATGTAAAAATTGTTTGGACATCATATGCAGCAGAAATCAGAATTGACATCTCCCTCTCAAGATGAGCACTTCCTTTCCAAACAAGGAATCTTCAACTTTTTTCTGCAGTCTCTACCACTCTATGAGAACGAAGAATAATCCCATTCCTCAAACACCAGCCAGCCAGGCAACTGAGAGTACTCAGTGTTTTTGCTCTTGAGATAAAAAACTCCATTTGACTGAAAAGTCACAGAAACTACACCTCCTGCATAGAAGATAAGTTACTGATGAGCTACTGGGGGTGGGGAAGTGAGCTTGGAGGATGGGATAAGCACCACTGCTCCTTCAGTCTTCTCTAATCTGCTGTTGCTTTGTGCAGACTCCAGTCTTTTTGCTTTAGGTGCATTCTGAGAACATCTAACTTCATGGGGGGGGGGGGGGGGGGGGGGACAGAAAGAGGTGAATAAACACCAACTTCAAGAACATCCACCCAGATTAAGTGCAAGATAAGACAATGAGCTGCTCACATCAGTCAGAACACAGCTGTGCTAGACATGCCCTAAATCAGAATTTCAGGTCCAATGGCACTGTCAGATAGAACCTATGGGTTTAGAAGCCCTACAAGACCCCCCCATCTTGCATGTCTGTGCCTAAACTATATTCAGGTTCTTTTGGGGATCTGTTTTGTTCTTCCTTCCAGTTTACCAACTTGTTATTGTTTCTTTCTCCCAGCTTTTTTGTTCTCCTGAGTCAGGTGGAACAAACTAAGGAGCTCAGCTTTCCAGTAGGGCTAATATTCATGCCAACAGAACTAAATTCCAAGTGAAAGGAAACTAACACGAACTGTGGCTGAAATCTTGGATCCATTTATGTCAGAAGAGAGATTATTGTTATTTCAGCTGGGGAGGTGTGTCAGGATTTCACCCAATGTTCTGAAAATAGTGATTTCTTCACAGGCTGCAAGTAAGCAGACTGATATTTTTCAAAGCAAAAAAATACATATTGGAAATTACATATGATCCTATGTACACTGTGAGTAACCAATACATATTTGCTGGGTTTTGTTAATGACATTTTACAGTAGTTCTTAGAACTTTCACTTCCCTAGTGAAAGTTTGAGATTTTTTTCCGTCTATTCTCCAAATTTTGTTTTCAGTGATCCAATTTCTGTTTTCCTAGTTTTATAGCTATATTCAGTTTTCTCATCATTTCAGAGAAAAAGTTTGACACTCCATGTAAAACACTGTTATAGACAATCCACTGTCCTCTTTTAGCTTATATTTGTTAGTCATACCTAGCAGGCATTGCATGCCTAGTACCTGCACAACCTATACAAAGCTAATTTCTACCATCTGCTGTAAGCTTTTTACCTACAAGGTATGAATGACACACAGTAAGTGTGTGCAGAATTAGGTCAAAAGTTAAAAAAAAGAAAAAAAAAAGTTGTCCAACTCTTCATAAAGTTTTACTCTACCTGCTTTTCACAGCATCTACAGCCCCCAGAAGCTTTCTTCATATTGTTTTCAACATCTAGAGCCCTTTTGGGATATGATCTTTCCTTTTTAGTCACACTCCCCCGGCAGAGAGGACAATGTGTTCCACTTTCTCTGATAGCTGTCAAGAAGCACTTCCTGCAAAACCTAAATTGAAAAAGTTATCACAAACACAGATTAGCAAAGGAAAAAAAAGTTGGATAGTTTGTGTTTAAAGAGAGCTGCATGATTATTAGGAAAAAGTTGTATTTTATATATATATATATATATATATATATATATATATATACACACACATATGTCAGAATAAAAGTCTGCTGAATATAAATCCAGATTGACCATTAATCAGATTATTGATAAGATCATTAATGAGATCATTGATCATTAATGAGACATTAAACAGTGCAGCTGGCATGATACCACAAAAAATTTTATCAGTAACTCCTGTTTATTGTCCTTGAGCAAAATAAAAAAAATAACACAAAGCTTTAAGTGTTCCTGAAGATTTCCATTCATAAGCTTTTGTGTTTCTCCTTACCAGTGTACAGATCACTTTCTTTTCCTTGAAGCAGTGTTTATCAACTGCCAAAGTTGTTTTGATTTTTTTTTTTAATACAATCTATTAGGTTGTACTTAAATGTTTCTCTAGGGGGAAAAAAAAATACTTTCCACTGTGAGCATAAAACCTGGGAGAACAGCTAAACTATGGTAGTTTTTCAAAAACGAACTGGGAACTATAAAGTTAAAAACACAAGCTCAGTTAGATTTGTAAGATGTTTTCAACTGCAGCAAAACTTGGTGATCGTTCACAGGACTGCCAGAAATGTGCAGATTTGGCTTTTTAAACTGATTAGTCCTCATTCACTACAAAATAAACGGGTAAGGAAAAAAATAGTAATTGAAAAAGAAAACCCTCAAGTAACACTTCAGCTGCAAGCTTTAAACTGCGCCCGTGGCAGAGCTGCGTCCGCCCAGGGCAGCCGCCCGGAGCTCAGCTGATCCTGCGCCTCCTCCGCCGGGGCAGCCGCTCCAGGCCGAGGCTCGGGGAGCGGGGCAGGCGGACCGCGGGCGGCGCACGCAGAACCGCCGCCGGCGCTGCCAGGGCGCAGGCGGCCGGCGATACCCACACATGCTGGCAGTTCATCGTCCTCACGGGCGTTTTGAACACCTCCTGGCAGACGGGACAGTAAAAGTCATCCTCGCTGAAACACACCGCGCCGCCTTCCTCGGCCATGGCAACACGTCCGGGCCTCTCTGTGGGTGCGGCGACAAGGAAAACTAAATAAATAAATAAATAAATAAGAAGTCCCGCCCCGGCGGTCGCCGCTTGGCGCCGGAGGGGCCGCGCCGCGGGCGGCGGGCAGAAGATGGCGGGTGGGCACCTGGCACCAGGTGGGAGGCCGGGCCGGGCCGGGCCGCGGGGCGGGCGGGGCGGGGAGGGGGCCCGGCGCGGCCCGCCCCCTCCCGGCCGCCCCGCCGCCACCGCCCCGCTCCCCGCCGCCCCGCTACCTGGCGGTGCCCGCCGAGCGAGCGCCTGGGCCGGCCGCCGCCGCCGGAGCGCGTCCGAGCCGCTCAGGCGCAGCGGCAGCCGCGTGCCATGCTGCGCCCAGGCCCCGCCGCGCTCCCGGGGGGCAGGGGCGGGACCGGGGCCTGGGGCGGGACCGCGTTTCCATGGCGATCGCCTCCCGCCCCGGCGGGACTGTTATGACACCACTGGGCCGCCCCGCCCGGCAACGGCGCCGCCCCGCCGCCCGCGCCGCCGCCGCGCGCCTCCCCTTCCCCTTCCCCTTCCCCTTCCTTCCGCAGCGCCGCCGGCGACACGGGGCCTGTGGGCGGCGCCGGCGCCCATGTGAGCGGCGCGGCCGGGCTTCCCCGCGGGCTTGGGCGCCGTCTAAACGGCTCGGCGGTCGCAGGGGCCAGCGCCGGCCGGGGCGGGGGGAGCGCGGCCCCCGGCGCGGCTCCGCTACGCGCCCGGCGCCGCCTCCCGGCAGGATTTCGCCGCGGCGGTTTGCCGGTTAAAAGCTCCCCGGCGCACCGAGGGGGCTGGAGGGAGGGAGTGCAGCTCCTGGCAGCCGGGTTTCCGCGCGGGGCCCTTCAGGTCGCGCTCTGGCTACGTCCTGCTAAATTCGTTTCCCCTTTGAACCTCCTGGCAGCGGAGCAGGGAGAGGCCCCGGAGCAGCACAGACCCCCAGAGCGGCTGTGCGCGGCCCTTAGCGAGCGGGTCTGGGGTTAAGAAAAACCCCCACGACTAACCACACTGAACTGTGGGCACCTTTCATTCAGGTGATGGTAGCTGATGAAAAGTATGTGCAACTACCTGCCGGTGTGGAGCCGGAGGAGAGCGGTCGCAAACGGCTGCTGCACAAATTGTAAAGCACCAAAGCTCGCTCTGGACTCTTGATGACAAACTAGTTGTTCAAACTTGAAGGCACTCACAAAATCATTAAACAAGTTTAAGCTGCGTTGTGACATTCAGGAGCTTCAATTATTAACTAGGTGAATATTTTTCAGCTGCCCTTTCAGTCCTAATAAATTTAGGACTTTATGTCAGGAAAGCCTTACAGGTGTTAAATGTTCAACACCAGTATATTGATGAAACTGGATTTTGCTAATATCTCTGCCTGAGAAGAGCTGAAGCCTGCACAGAAGAACAAAGCACGTTTGCGCGCTTTGCTCTCCTGTGTGGAAATGCTAGTGGAAACGCACACTGCTTAGCAAGGAGGTGACTATCTGCGCTAGCGGAAAAGGTTCAGACGATTTAAGGCAAGACGACCCCGTGTAGCTTGCCACAACCTATTCGAGAATGCATCTGATACGTCACTGCAGTGAGCTGGATGTTATCCAGCATAAGCATCTTATCCCTGTGGTTTCGAGCAAGACAGACAGGGTAACTGAGTGATTTACTTTCCATGATGTATGTAGGCTCCAGGTATGGAGCACTTTTGTGCATACATGTCCATCATCTATACCAAGAATGTTTTTTTTTACTGTGTCAAAGATTTAATTTCTTACGGTAAGAGAAAAATAAATTGCATTTACATATACGTAGGTTTTGAAAAGGTTAGTTTGGGACTTTTCAGAAAGTCAATTTTTTAATTGACTAATCCTAGCAGTAATTTTAGGTGCAGTTTTAGTGATATTAGTGATGTTTGGTCCATAAATTCTACTGCCTGAATTATACTAGCAAAAACTCTTAACAGTAGTGCAGTGGTATTTCTGTCTGTGCACTTTTTCTAGAAGGAGGAACTATGATTATATTATTACAGTGGTGTAATTACATTATTGATTTTCTCTGAGTAGAGAAGACTTTGGACCTGTTATGTACCTCTAGCACTGATCTCCCTTGAATGTGGCTCTTGGCAGATAAAAAATAAAAAAAATATTGGCAGTACTTTAGAGAGAAACAGATTCGTAGTGCTTATGTTTGTACATTTGTCCAATTTGTAAAGGTTATTTTAATTCATACTGAATCTAAGATTCAGGGTTAGGCCTGGTCTCTCATGGAAATCAAAGATGTGAGGCAAGGGCTGAGGAATCACCTTCAGTATCCCTGTCTCCCTATCTGCAGTGGGAATGCAGCTGGCTATACCCCTTGTAGATGTTCAGATCGCCCTAGGTAGGGGGATCCCCCTCTCTCCAGTCTGAGATTAGGTTTCTAGGTAGGAGAGAGAGTACAAAACACGAAACCCTGTGGCTCACTTATGCTTGGCACTACAAAACTGTTCAGGCTTCAAAGTGTTCTTGTACCTGCCAGTGATGAGCAGCAAGATACAGGTGAAGGATTTGTCTATGTTTCCTTATTCAGGATCCATCACCATTATTATTGGCTCAGTTTTGCTGAAAAATGGTAATATCGCCCATGCAGCTGGCTTTTATCCTTAAAAAAAGGCAGAGACCCAATTAAAGCCAATGGTTGCACTAACTACCTTCTTTCTAGACCATGTCAAGGCAAAACTTGAGTCCCTTTATGTACTGGGACATCCAAAATGATGAGTGGAAGCATCTCTGAGGTGATGGGCACAAGAAGAGTGTTAAGTCATCTGTGTCGGGACATTTACTGCCTGTTCTTCAAGCCAGGAGAAAATCTAGTGCCACAGGGCAGGACTGCCCGGGCAGGGCATCTGCCAGAGAGGCCAGCCCTGGGCATTTCAGGCATTGCAAATGCGTCCTCTCACAGCTGGAGCTGTGCTAGCTGACCAGGGCATTGCCCTCCTCCTCCCTGCTCTTCAGGGAGCCTGCAAAAGGTTAGCTGAGCTGTTCACGTGGACGCTTAGCAGGGGCTGGGCTTGCAAAGAGCTACTGTTTACACTGATTAAGTTTGCTTTTGTCTGAAATGAAGTAGGAAGCTGAGCCTGTAGATAGGAGGAGGCATTAGCAGCCGGTGACAGCGTAAGTATGCGCTCTACAACACTGTAAGCACAGTCAGGAGGTCATGTAATTTCTCCTTGATTGAGTAAAAGGCCTGCTGCTGTTCTTGCTCTGTTCAGAACATTTTTGGTACATTTTTTTGTGTGTCAGTTATGACGATATGTACCACAGCTGCACAGCTAACTTTTGGCGTGTTCTATCCATGTGTCTGTGAAACTATATTAAAAGGAAGAATTACAGAAGCCTCCACTGAGACCCTATAAAACTTTCTTGTCTTACTCATTAGAAGGGAAGCCGAATGGCCTTCACCTGCAGCATGGTGGGGGCTGGCATACATGGGTTTCCAACTATAAAGTCATCTTATATGACTTGAGGCAAGTATGCCTTTATTTCTGTTTCCCAATCTGTAAATGGGGAGCAGTTTTTAGTCATTATATAGGGGTGGTTATGAAGTTTAACTACTCTAAGTAAAGCAGGCTAGGTCCTCTGAAGGCAAGTGTTAAACAACAGCTAAGATTTATTACTAGAAGAACATGATAGGTCCATTTGAACTTTGTTCAGGAGATCTGCAGTATTTATTGATTAGTAGCTTTTGGCGGGGGAAGAAATTGTGCTGATGACCTCAGGGAAGTAAACTACAAGAAGATGTGTGTGAAGGCATTTGTGCTGTTGCTTGAACGTTATTGTAAATCTTGATCCTTTAATAAAGCTATGCCCTTGAAGCTGACAACTAGTATGCCATGGAGCAATATATAGCATGGTTCCAGCCTTGTAAATCTTGCACAGTTTTTGCCATTGAGATAGACAACATGTAAAAATAAATCGGGCTGCTGAAATTTATTAAACACATTTATTTGAAGGAAAGCATTTTAAATTAGATTTCTTAGATGAAGCCAGTGGCTCTACCAACTTTTTATTCCTCATGATAAAACATATTTGTGAAATGAAATCTCAACACAGAAAACTTATAGAATTGTTCATAAAATTCTGTGGTTTGCTGGTGGCAATTGCTACTGAAAGGGCACACTTTAGATAGCCTGTGTACAACCATTCTGTTGGTTGCCTTTTTGACAGTAGTGATCCTCCTATAAGGATAGTGTGTCTCCTTGTCAGCTTGGAAGTGGTAGGTATTTGGAATTCTGTGGGAACTGTCAGAAATTTAAGGGGGTGTAGGAGGAAGGAGTAAGAGAAAGTTGTATAACTGCACAGTGACTGGAAGGTGCCATGTGCAAGGGGAAGACTATCCCTTGCTTTTGCCCAGTATATTTGTATCATTACCTACAGACAACATTTGCAGTCACAGACTAAATGGAGAAGAACATTCCAGAGGAAGTAACTTACTAAGAAATACGTACAAAAAAATTCAATAAATTTTTGAAGTGCAGGGAACCATAAGTCCAAATATTTATATATCAGTCTATTTGGCCCTTTGACTTACGACAGAACAGAATTTTTTTAGTTACTCTTAAAGTGAAATGATCCCACAAGTTCCACACTGGACTAGTTCTGTTCATCTTTCTAACTGATGAATTTTCATTTTCATTCAAGGACAGATCTTAATAAGGAAGCAGGGAGAATTTCCCAGGCACATGAAACATTGAATCTTTCTGTCTCCCAAATGGAAGACTTTCCAATTTCAAAAGGAACTAGTCAAGACCTAAAGTTCACTAGGCATTTCCTTGTTAACATATTACCAATAAGCTATTTTAATCGGTGTACATGTTTCTATGCAAAAATGTGAATTCTAATTTCTTACAGATTAACTGCATCTTTGAAAAATACTGTATTAAAACTGTACATATATATGAAAACGTATTAACTTTAGCTTTCTTACAAAAATTAGATAAAATTTGTTAACTTACATGGTAAGAGAATACAGGTTAGTTAAAAGACCCTGTCAAACACTTCAACAGGTTTTCTTAATCATTATTTACTCACTTTTTTTTCCCCAAGATGGCTTTTACTTACCAATTTTGCTAATTATGACCCTCATCTTGCAAACACTGTAAATGAAACATGCGCACATTCCTATGGGGTTAATACTATTCTTGACACTAGATTTTTGTTTTGTTTTGTTTTGTTACAATTTGTTTGGTGCTGTAGAATCGGAAAAGCTGTTGCTTGTTATCTATCTCTAGCACTGCACTGTTACCATCAATATTTTGAGAAACTGGCCTGTTTGCAGAATGTAGTTGCAAACAACAAGAGGGCTGCTGTAAAAGTCAATGTGTCCATACACTGGACACAGAGTGAGCTCAAGCAAACAATGACCATTCCATCGGAGGTGGAGAAAATAACAATATTTTCTTGTTTCCTTATTTTTAAAACATTTTTGGACTACAAAATTGAAATTTAATTAAAAAAAAGAAGAAACAAAACAGTGCTTAAGAAAAAACATTCTTAGATATAAGCAGGTTGCTGACATCTTATTAATTACAAAAAGCTAGACTTTAATATTCATGGTTAACCACAGAACACCTTCCATTCTTTCACAGGACTCCTTACATGCTGTTTGGATAATTTACATTCATGTATCCTAAGAATGACCTGTCTAGAACTTTTTCAACAAGAACTTCTTCAACAGCGTTTATGTCTTGAAAGAAAAAAGATATTTTATTGAGTATCAAGATACCAATTAATGTGTTTATAGATATATTTTTGACTGCTTAGTCTAAAATCAACAAAATACTGGTTTCAGTGGGTTCTCATCCATGTTTGAACTTAGTATTTGTTGTAGTATTTATTAATTTTTGTCCAGCTTACTAATCCTTGGTGCTAACTGCAATGTAAACTAAGAGAAATTGTTATAAGACTTAAAATAGGTAAAGGAGAATGTCAAATGCAGACAAACCGATAGATGAACTGATTATGCAAAACCAAACAATTCTAATTCTATTTATTAAAGAGCCCAATTGTGGTGATGCATATTACATTGTTACATATATAAATAAATACTCAAGCTATACTTTATGAAGATAAATGTGTGAGTTGTCATTAAAATGTGATCATACATACATCTGTTTTGTTATGTGCATGAAAATAATGATTTATATCTTTATTTGGGATCTTGTCTGGGTAGGTATCAAACAAATATAGGAGATCATTAACTAATGCTCTTGAGAAACTCCCAACAGTATGCTAATACTTGTGATCCATTTTGCAAGTTACAGTCCATTAAGGTAACAAATAGGTTCAGCACCTTTCAGGATTCAAGTAAAACTGTGTTGTCTTAAGTTCTCATAGAATAAAAATGGGTTGTTTAAAACAACTTTCATTTGAAGTATATGGCTTTTTCATTAGATAGTAACAGAATGGAGGATAGAATATGTTGGCTTCTCTGCGTATTAGACTGTGCTGTTTCCATAAACATCTGCTACACTTTGTGACTTCTTAGTGCACCTTAAGCATGATACTCTAGCTTCTTATTCAGTTCTTTTCATGATTCCTTGATTGTAAAAGACGTGGAGGAAAATACACATAAAGAAATCAAGCCAGTAGCTTGCAAATATCATTACTCACTATGTAGTCTTCATAATAGAATGTATGTCTTAGCTGAAGATGCCTTATAAATTTTCTGCTGCAATAGCTTGGATCTCTCTCAGGTGTTAAACGACAAATTGGACAAAACTATAAAAAGGGGAAGGAGGTATATATTGAGTTTTCATCTTTGTGTTCTTGCAGAAGAAAATACTGTGTATTTAAAAAATAGAAGTGTGAAGTAAGTGGAGCCATTATGGCCGAATGGCGTACTCTGAGCAACATGAATACTGCTAGGTACAATGTACTTTCAGTCCAGCTGTCAATTATGTTAATCTCAGCTGTGCAATTTGCGTTTATAGACATCCCAGAGATCGTTAATCTATGCACATCTCATGGTTAACTCATTCACTTCTACTGGCTAACAGAATAACGATGCAAAAGCTTTTCTTGAACTCCCAATCACTCTTTGGCTCATAGACTGCCTGAAGAAAACATACAGGATTTCTCTGGTCATCAATGACAAATTAATTCATCTGTGCACCTAAAACAAAAGTGCCCTAAAGCGCTTTATCAGAAGAAAGTGAATTATTTTCTGTCAATGGATTCTCTGTAGTATCAATAAGAGTTGCAATTGCTGTAACATGTATTTCTTCAAGCAATATCATGAAAACACTATGTGTATACTAAAAAGATGTTTACTGTGAAATATACCATGTGTGAATATACTTGTGTATAATAAAATCAGCTTTACGACCTACTATGATAATGAACATGATACAAGACACCAAGTCCTCTGCCTTTCTTAGAACTAACAGCCTGATTCATTTATTTTAGCATTTATTCTAACGTTTGAAAGAAGAGGTTGAAACAGCTGGCCAGAATCTCTTTATAACCCAAATCCAAATCACAGAAATAGGATCAAACATACCAAAACTTAAAATATACCCTAAAATGATCTCAGAATTCTAAGGAAGGGTCAGTGTGTCACAGAAGACAATGAAGTATTTCTCGCAGCATCTTGCCACGGTTTGCTTTGGGTTAATGGTGTAGTGTCTCTACTTTATATACTAACTAAAGGTAGATTCAGTACATGTAGTTATGATAGCAATATGAGTTAAGGATCACTTTTTCAGTTCTGAGCTTATGATTATTTACATTATTTATGCGCAAACACAGTTCTGACTATTGGTTTTTGCATTAGATTTCAAAGAAATGTGCAGCAGAACAGAGTGTAAGGCTGTATATGCACGACTCTGGAGTTAATAAAGGAGTATTTTCTAAGTTTTAAGGCTTAATCTGCTCCGCAACTACACAGAGCAATTATTGATGCATCTATTCTAAGTGGAAAAAAATAACAGCGTATAGTCTGAAAGGTATAATACGAATTATTGATAGTTATTTCAGTTGACAAAGTAAATGCAGAGTCCAATTTTAAAATACATAATTTGTCAAAATATAATTTGTTAAAGTATTAACTATGATAAAGGTGAACACAACATACATTTACGAGCAATTGTTTTCTTTATTTTACTCAAAACTCTGACTACAAGCTAACTTACTAATTTGATCACAGCTAAAGTAATGGAAAGCTAAGCTGCAATCTAAGAGCAAATGGAGTGGGTTGCCCCCATCCCACCCACTGAACTAAATGGAAGTGTTGGTTGATCTGTATACAAGGCATTCAGTTGTAACCTCTCAAAGATCTCTCGTGTGGCACATTAGAACTTGAATATAAAGTGTCTAAGCAAATAATAATCAAGGAAGTAAACTATACTTGCTGAAATTTTGGTCTGCACATTATAGGTCTCAGTCCTACTAATTGATTTGCACAGTGAGACCTCTCAGCCTACCTGAGAGTTCAGAGTTAAGCTGATTAAGTTAAATTCACATAAAAAAAATATACCCTACAAAATACTCCTGCATGTGCAACACAAGCATTTCTCCAATTGTAACCCAAAACCCCAAACCCAAAAGATCAGAATAGACAGAGAATGTTGCACATGAAGCTGTGTTAGGTCAGAGGAAAGAAATGGTACACATGCAAATAAAAAGCATGCAAGTCACTTACAATCTTGTAAGACTGATTGCCTTTGCCTACTGGAAAAGCAAATAATTGTTTAAGGGGCCAAACTTTTTTTTGAAGGATAAGTAACCTTTTTCTGTATCAATTGAAAGACTTAACACCATTTTCTAGTGCTCCTACCACTGCTCACAATGATAGTACTAATATTTTATGTATTATGTACACAGTCACTTGTCTGAGACGGAAGGGCAGAGAGAATGAATATAGGTATGCTTTTCCTCCACTGCCAAAGCCAATTAAGCAATCAATATGTTTTCTGTTTGCCTATTGTTTTTTATCAGTAATGCCTACAATTAAAGAGAATTAATCAATTTAACATGTGAATTTAATAAAATATATACTTGTGCACAATGCCACTGCTCTCCTTTCTGATCTGTGGTAGGTGAGACAATGGTCCATTAGATCATCCTCATCTACTTTGCACTCGCAAAAAGGACAAGAATATCTGTGAATAAGAGGTAATATATTGTTAATAACTGCAAATCATGTAACTGATACATTTTTAATACTACAAATAATAAAATAGTATTTAGATTTCTTTGGCCAGATGTCACTAGAACACTTTTTTTTACCACTGCGAAAACATAGCATGGGCTTATGGTATGTACCTGGGTATAATGTATGTATGCTACACTAGCAGAAGGTCAACCTTGCTAATGTGCACTGAACACTGCAACAAAACTGTGCATATGTCAGGATATTGATCCCACAAAGCGTTAACGTAACCATTACTGCACAATAGAGTGGATAAAATACTGAATGCTACAGCTAAAGACGTTTGATAAAAATCATCAGTTTAATTAATACACTGTGATACACTTGGAGACCAAACCAGTAACTCTCTGGAGCCCTCCCTGAGTATTGAAACTTTTTTGCAGCAGATTGCTACTTAGTTATCAGTACTTAGTATGGTCTTGTTACCTGGTGAAGGCAATGGTTTCACATTAGTACAATTTTCAATTATGGATGCATAAAAGGTCTAGTTTTTCTAAGCATCAGAAGAATAGCTAAGAAGTATATGAGTCTTCTTAGCGAACAATCTGAATTATATGTCGTTTAGGAACTCAAATAGCAAAGAATATAGGGTCTTTAAATCATGTAAGTCATTGCATTAAAGACATTTTAATAACCATATCAAAAATTGTTCCTAATCTTCAATGGAAAAAAAAACTAAAATCCATTGAACTTCAAGAACTCAGTTGTTTTAGAATTGTCTATTGATACCTAATCAATTGATCCAGCAGAGCCTACCCTAAAAGAGAATGAAAAGGGACAAGGAATTTTGACTTTTGACATACATATAAACATTTGGGGTTAGTTTAGCTCAGTTAGTTAGAGCGTGGTGCTGCTAATGCCAAAGTCACAGGTTCATTCCCCGTACGGGCTACGCTGAGGGTTGGACGAGATGATCTCCAGAGGTCCCTTCCAACCTTACCATTATATGATAAGAAAAGCTGTCAATCTTCTTTAGGGAATGCCACCAATTTACCACTATTTCCCTGCTAACATGAGTTACACTTGAAAATTATTTGTGAAGAACAAATTACTAGAAGATAGCCAATAACATTATTATTCACCTTATTCCATTCTGGAAATGACCAATATTTTCATAGAGTTTTATCTGAAAGCAAATATCTTTCTCCTCTCATCCCCTAAGAAAAATAGCAAAAAGCTGCTACTTGTATTTTTAACTTGTCAAAATACTGTTGTATCTACAAAATTGGCCTTATGGACCTAAAGTCTATCAAAAAAATGTAAGATGCAATCAAAATATATTAACTCGTTCTCATACATAAAAAAAATTAGTTGCCATTTTAAACAGTAGTTGAATATAATGATTAGAAATATTAGAAGTAGATTCATGTTGTGTTCTATGAAATAGAAACATGTTCCAATAAAAAAAAAAAATCAGGGAAGATATTATAATTCTTTTTCCAGACTGACTTTACTACATTGAGATAATAAATTCTAAAGTATGTTCGCAATGTCATCATCACTAAGGTCTACTTTGTTACTGCATCTCCAGGCTCCTGTAGAGGTCCATATGTTTTTATATATTGTTCAGAAGTTCTTAAATGAACTCTAATGTCACTCAGACATACCTAGGCAATGAGAAGAAGCAATTTATTATGTTTTATACCATGAAACATATAATTAATACATCACTCAAAGTTTTATAGCTCAAAGCCTTACTTCAACATCATGGCTAAATCTAGAGAAAAGCTCATGAATACACGATTCCTTCTATTAACTGGCCCAATTCCTCCAGCATTATGTTATTGAGTCAGTATTGCTCTCATTTGCTTTAGGATAGTAACAGTCTTCTTACGAGAGCAAAATGAATTAGAGTGAAGAAATTAGTTTGTGGTGATTTTGTATGTTCCTTGGATTGACCCTTCATATTCTGGAATGACATTTTGGAGTTAGTATGGAAACACTGCTAGCTTGGGTGGGGAGGGGGAACCCTCCCACTTAACATCTTGCTCCATCATCATGGTGCAAATCCAGACCAACTCCAATAAAAACAAAAATTTGCCAACTCGAAGGCCAAATTCTGACCTCAGTGAGGCCAACAGCAAAATCTCCATTCATTATGTGTAAGATTTGGGTTTTATATTGATGCTGCTACTAGCTATCCTATTTCCTTTAGTTCAGACCCTTTTTATAAAAAAATCTTATTAAGCACAATCATGATGAGCTTTCTGTGAAAAGAAACTATACAAATTGACATGAAACCACCATGTTGAGGTATTAAAACCAGAAATAGTGCAAAGATATTTTTATTACTTACAGATCATTTTATATTTTTAACCTTCAAACACTGTGAATGGCCCTGATGAATCTTGGCAAAGAAATGTAAAATAACCCTGCCCTATATGTCTTTTCTATCCCTCTATTAGCAATGATCCTCCTGACACCAGATGTAGCAGAATGAAAAGTGCTCATGCCTCAATCACTTAATTGCAAGTTCCACTGTCCAAGTGGAAACTGCAAATGAAATTAGGTTTATACTAACCCAGCAAACCTTGAATTGATGCGACTGAGGCACCACAGCATTTGCCAGGGGTAGTCTGCCAAATATTAGAAACAACTTGCAAAGATATCTTGATGCTGTAATGCATTAAACACACTCTCCTTTTCTATATGTTAAACATTCAACATATCTTAGTGGTCTCACTGGCAGTTTTACACACAAAATACTGCCAGAACTTCTACAGCCATAGGAAAGATTATAAACCACTGCAAATATCCATCCTCAGGTCACTTGTTGCAGCCTGCTACTGAACATCAAAAAGCCATGCTCAAACTCAGTACTAAGTATTGAGAAGCCCAGCTAAGCCATATGTAGCTCAGTAGTTTTTAGTGTAACTGTTAAATTTGGGCATTTTTGCAAAACTCAATTTTAAAAATAATGAAGTAAAACTCAATATTTAAGTACTGCCAACATGTCACGCTTCATGCATTTCATTGTTAGCTTTAGGCAAAGCTTTCCCAGATATAAAATGCATGGCAAAAAGGCTAAATAACATATAACATTAACAACATATAAACATTCTTGCTACATTTCTCATGTTCGCTGTAATTCCCTAGAACCCTGCAAATAGTAGTCTTTCTGATATTCACACCTTTACTTGGTGTTTTACATTTTTTCAGTATTTTCACACTGCTGCTGATAGACAAGAAAGTTTTAAGGGTATGTTGCAGTTAGCAAGACAAAGGAAATGGCAGAAGCCAGAGACAGATTTAGTCACTAAAAAGAAAACAAGAGACACAAAAATGTAAACTGTACAGTCTCCTTCCACTAAAAAACACAGATATAAATATATGAGGGGAGAGGAAGACTGAAGAGTGTTCAGTGTAACAGTGAGGAAATTCTGGGCCAATGGAAAGGGATACAAAAGTGAATATTCACAATCACACAAGAAAATACTTGTTTTTATATACCTTTACAAATAAACATGTATGAATTAAATCTCAGTTAATTGTCTTTCCTATCCAGATGTGCCCTGCCCTCTGAAGGCCTTGGTACCTTTTGCTCTGCACCTTGTTTTGGCAAAGGTACTTGTGTTCCAGTTAGAGCAGCAGCATTTTGAAATCTGTTTGCATACGACTAAGTGAAGTTATAAAGGCCTTATGTAGACTTAAGAGAAAAGTGGGTTAGTTTACGTAATTTTACTAAATGAGGGGGAAAAAAAATCACACAATTTTACCTCTTTAGTCTGTATTTTAACAGGTCCAGTTGTGGCCAAGGTTTTTACAGTCAGGCAATTCCAGGGGAGGTGGAGAGGAGGAGGGAGTCAATTTGACCTCCTATAGGTTTAGACTTGAACTTAATATGTTCAACTGCACCAAAAGAATGTTTCAGTTCTTCTAGCTATGCAACTTGACAAGTTTAGCAAGAATTGCAAAATCTATTCTTCTATCCTCTTGCTTCTGAGTTTCTCTGTTTAGACATACCCTTAAAAGGGGATCTTAATACTGTCAGTTTTTGTGTACAGACAAGTCTCTAGAATTAGTTAGTAATTAACGTTCAAGGTTGCAAACCTGTGTTTCGCATTCTGAGCAATTTCGGTATATGCTCTTCATCTTCTTGGCAATATCAGTAGCTGGAATTCCTTCAGAAGACAGATAAACCTGGCAGTAAGGGCATGTTCCTGCATTATTCTTTAAAGTTGTAGAAATACAGGAGTGACAGAAGCTATAGACAGAGAAAAATCAAAACAAATGAGAGAAGCTCCCGCAAAACATGCTTCAAGTAAGACAACACACACAAAAAAAGAATCAAAATTTTGCACCTCGTAATGACATTACTGGCATAATGCTGCAGGATCCTTGTTCCTACCACAACCATCTATCACTTAATAGCTATTGCTCAAATGTCAGAAATTCTTCAGATGATATGACAGTAACAAAAGTACTAGTGAATGCTCCTTTTGTCTGCATGGCTTATACACTAGAGATTAAAGCTGCTCCCAACGGGGGTTGCTAGCCTGGCGGTGGACCCTCTGTTGTTTGTTTAGCTGAACTGGTCAGTGCAAAGGGGAATGATACTATGATGATGCTGATCAATTTACTTGCATGGTAAATTCCTCAGTAAAATGTTTAATCTTCAATTCTTCTTTATGGATAAATCTTTAGACTTGGTAATGAGTATCTGGAGTTGCATCTTCCATAGAAAATGTGTGCTGCTGAAGAGCACAATATTTGGCTTCAAAGCAACATCTAGTTTTACATAGGCATGATGCTGCCTATGGGATTAAATTATGATACAAGTTACCCTACGTGGGTGGGCATAGGGGGCAAGAAGGAATATAATGCAGGACCTGGAAATAAGAAAGTGCTTTGGGGAGTTAATGTGGATAGTTCCCTTAAAGCGTCAGCCTAGTGCTCTGCACCCACCAGAAAGGTGAGCAGCATTATGAACTATGAAGACAGGAACACGGAACAAAAAAAAAAAAAAGAATATCACCAATATATAAATCCTTGGCATGTAGAGATAACATACGTAAGGCAATTCTGATCTCTCCTCCTCCAAAGATGTATACAGTAGAATCAGAAGAGGTATAGAGAGTCATCAGAGATAAAGAATTTCTGAAGAGCAAATAGGAAGCAGATGATAACCTGAAACTGGAATAAATGCCAGAGGCACATTAAATCAGGAATAGCACCAAAGCAGGTGAACAGGAAAAAGTTGCTTACTATTGTAACTCAGCTAGATGGCACCAAATTCCCCAGTGGCTGAACTGAGGAAGGTTCTCATGATATCCATGAGCTAACTCGTAACTAATACTCCTAGCAGAGCCTGAGGACAGGACAGAGGAGAAGCTAGTGCACCGGGGATACCTTCCTGTGTTGGTGAGGCACTAACTACCATTTTCTACAAAGGTGCAGAGGAGGAAGTTAAGAGCAAGAAGCCTAAGTACATCCAGACAGACTTGGGTGCAACTAGACAGATCCTTCTCTGCCCTGACCCAAAATTTAAGTGTAGTGCTTAAGAGGATGCAGGTGAAGGGGATACATCCCATTACAGGAGATACACTCTGCTTCAAATATGAGTGGAAGAAGAGGCAAGGAAAGATTAGGGGGCTCAGTGAGAATTAGGAAAGGCTCTCAGCCCAGTAGGCTAAGTTCACTTATTACAGGATATTGTTTATCACAATATTGGCATTTGCAGATTGGGAAATTTTAGAGAAAGCAGCATAAGGAGCTAGTGTAGCAGTCCATTAAAACACCAGCCTGGCTGCAGATGCAATCCACGTGATTTCAGGGGTATCTTTACAGTCTGTTAATATGAATTGGGTGTAGAGATAATGTTACAAGGTTATTGGAAGACTTAAAAAATCCTGAAGATATATTGCTTAAAAGATTCCAGATATTGTTCCTGCAGTCCCTACTTGTGTTAAAAAGGATACTAAAAACAGCAGATAAACTGAGTATCCTGGTATTACTGAAATCTATGCAGCTCTTACTATGCATTCCAGAGCAAAAATGAGGAATCTGTTGCCCATGGGCCAGACAGAGCCTGCAGTATATGATTTCAAAACCTGCCATAACAGTAAGGATAATCTCATTTTTTGTTATTGGTGGATGTCCCGAATATGCATATTGATATGCAGCTTACTATAAGTCTTCCCGAGCCCGCAATTATAATACTCCATGCTACTCCTTAGAAGGAAAAGAATTTGGTTTGTTAAGATTAGCAAATTTCTCAAATATGTGAAGAAATCAGGACTCTGGGAATTGCATTCTGAAGTATTTAGCAGCAGCAGCCATATAGGAAGTGTTTTTATCAGCCAGTTTTGTGGACATCCTGGATAAATTACAAGTCTATCAGAGACTCTCTCCAAGATGATACAAAACACACTGAGATACTTTCTTTTCTCTAAAGCTGCTGTAGCAAAACTGTATAAATGTTGCCTGAATTTTCCTCAAATCTTTTCCCTGCACTGTGAAATAGATTCTAGGAACCCAGAATGAGAAGCAGAATGAGAAAACCTGTCTGGCATGGTACATGGCAGGGTGTACCACACACAATTGTTCAATCTTTACTTCACTGAATAAAGGCTCTCAGTTCCAAATAACTATCTCAGTCAATGTTCAGTTCAAACAAATAAGTTATGTTTAATGTATTTTTTTTAAATAGGTTAGGAGGTTACATGGTCTTGTGTTAGGCCACATAAAATTATCTTGTTGGTCAGATGCCTTATGTTCAGTGATCCAAGGGAACATACAGGCAGGAAGACTGATACAATAAAATATGTAGCTGTTGTCCAAAGAGGGAAAAAAAGTCAACTCTACTAGCTAGAATATTATCAAATGTTACAGCTTTACTAGTAAAGTGAGATCTGCAAGGCCTCTGCCAAGTGAAAGAGCAAGAAATTACAAGAAGTTGATAACGATGACTTCTTTCTAATTAACTTGTGGTTCAAATAGGGGTTTGCAAACATATAAAGCCCCATCAGTATAACAAAAATAATTATGTTTGGAAGTAACTGTAGATAAATTTAGTAGTGCATACTTTGTTCTTTCCTGAGTAGATAAGACATAATGGCTCTCTGATCTAGCTATCACATGGCTTGGACTAGACAAAGGAAACTTACCTCTGTATTGTATGTTTTAGCCACTTCAGTACTCTGATTTTAGCAATAAAAGCAGATTGGATTAGCAGTTACTGCGCTGCTTGGAAAGCTTTTTGTCAGTTAGGGATATGACAGATGAGCCCTGATGAATCTTCCTGTAGAGATTTAAGACATTACTGCCCTTCACTATTCAAGCACAAGTGCAGAGCTGCAGTGCTAATGGGATGGAAGAAGGCCTTTCTTTGCATTAAATTACAGCACCACATCAAGCCAAATTGTAGGGATCTGAAGGGTCTCAGTGAGGGTCACAGCCTGGAGCTGCAAGAAGGGACAAAAGGAAGGATGCGCGCTGCCTGCCAGCTGCACTGGCTTGGAGGAGCTAGCTGTGACTGCAACCAGCAGTGAGCACATTGCCCGTGCTGCATGAGCATGCAGACAGCAGAAATATGCTAATGGGAAGGTGGCAAAAGTCCTTAAACCTCCACAGTGAATCTGCATTTGTGCCCTTCTACTAAATGTCACAGCTCTGCAGCAGAATCAGCAGGAGCAAACTTATGTCCACAAATTCAGTCACATGAATGCAAAATTTAGCTTAAATAAGCCACTGACTTTGCACTGAAACAGAAAAGGATCAGGGACATGTTCTGTTGTGCTAGCACTGCTTGGAGATTTAAATACAGTAGCTTCTAGCAGGGAGATGCATGAAACCATAAATCACTGCAGTTTGTCAGTCGCTCAGACCAGCTAATGCTGGTGTATCTTGCTGTGCCAATTTGGGCTGCTGCCACTCCTGCCTTCCTGTGCTGCTCCTTAGTGAAGGCTGCCACTTCTGTCTCCTCTCCCAACCTTACAGATCAGCAGGAGGGAATCACATGCTTGTCTCTCAGCTACGTTCAGTTTCCACCTTCTTTACCAGTTTAAGCTAAAATGCTAACCTTTGCACCAGAGCTCCTAAGGCACATTCCCCATCTGCCAGCTCTGCTGTGCAGACAGCAACTCCAGCAGAGGAATGGAGTTGGAAGCTGGGACAAAAACATCTCAAGCCACTATAAAACAACTTGCCAAAGCTTGTCTGCCAGTGCACTTAGCAACAGCATTTCTAACATACTTAACAGCCTGCGATCAATCTATAGTAGGATTCCAAATGCAATCTCTTCTTTGGCTATATTGGAAGCCTTCTTCAAATAGCCTCATGGAGTCATGCAAAATGCAATCAAATCATAAATCAGACAGAAGGTGGTATTTTGCAGTTACTTCATGCAAGTATGAATGATTACACAAAGTGCAAAGAGAGTACAGCCAAGACCCAACATGCTCTCTGGCCAAGAATAAACTCTGAATTGTTATACATGATTTGCCCACAGGCAGGTTTTAACTTAGATTATTCCTGTACTTTAGACAGAGTTGAAAAGGTTTCCTTGTTTCCCTGACAAACAGAACACTCTGCTCCAAATACCCTGAACACAGTTCACACATGCTTTCTGAGAACGTCCCCCTTTTAATTACACAAAATATAAATTCAGATTGGTCTTTGCCATTTTGTTTGCTTTCACCATAAAAATCAGTAGCAGGAAAAAAAATGACATAAGGGATTTAAGAATAGATGAAGAATACTTCCACCCATGCATTATATACAAATAACCTACTGTTACTGGCCAGTGATTTGTTCTTACTAACTACAAAAACAATTTGAAAGAATGTCAGGATCAACATCAAACTCCCCTTCACCCTTATCTCGATCTATTTTCTCAGGGTATTCCTAAAAAGGCAAATAAACCTATTTGAATACTTCAGGTGGAAGAAAGGCAAAGCATCTCAGGATATTATCTCTGAACATTGCTAGGCTCTATTTTTTTCCTTCCCATATTTCCTGCAAACAATTCACTGAAATCTGTAGTTAAAGGCTGCATATACACCTCTAAAGTTCAACTAAAGCTAATTCACTAGTTCTTGAAGATACTGGAGTTTTTTTTATAATGCAACAAGCAATCAACATCTTAAGATCCATTAAACAGCCGCATTTTTAGACATATATAGGGGGACATTGCAGAGATCAGGAGCACAGTATTTTCCATGTAATGCAACCTGGAATAAATAATGGAAACAAGCCTCCAGAGATGAACAGCTGAGAAGGTACAGCTTCTTAGCTAGATTTCTGTACAGAAGGAAATCTGCAAAGTTGTTTATAACTTCTGAGGCCAACAAGTGTCCTGAGGAAACTGAGAAGGGGCACAGAAACACACTATGTACTCTTTATCCTCATTTTTTCACAAAATTATTCCTGAATATCTGCTTAAGCCATTTTTATGGTTGCTGTTAACATGAAATGAGATGTTGCACTGCACTGGAACCACTAGTGGATACTTTGCATTTGTTATTATTGCACTTCACACTTACATTGTTACTCGGTGCTGATTGCAAAAGAGTTGTTCATCCCGCTGTTCGTGTCTGCACCAGACTTGGATTTGGGGTAATACTCACGTTATAGCTCGAAGTGTCTGATGACAATAACCTCTAGAAACACTCACCTGAACCAAGAGACCACACTTTTTCTAGAATAACTATTTCTTTGCTGATTCTATAGCTGGCCCAGAATAACCAGTCTTTTCCTAAAGCAGCTGTCCTGAAATTGCAAATAACCCTTTAGCTGGGATGAATCTTGACTTATTTCTAGGTACCAAACAGAAGTGGAACATAGGTGTTACTTCTCTTTGCAGCCAGTAGAGAAAGAAACCCAGCTCACACAGGGTAATTCGGATCTGAAATGGGCTGACTCTGCAGCTGCTTTCCTGCACCCACCACATACAGAGGGAGCCTAAGACAAGCGTTAACAGTGTTACTACTTTGTGCTTGTGTATTTTTAAGTTATTTATGGTAATTGATTATCCCACTTGAACTGTGCAATGTTTTAGTTAATTCAAAGTAGAATTACACACGCACACACTCACTTCTGCCTTGGGAGCTTACACGCTGCTAACAGCACAGCCTCTCCCGGTCAGGGAAGCCCCGGACATGGGCGCCCCAAACTCCTCCTTCGTTCTCTCTGAGACAATTCTGCCCAAGTGCGAGTGACTGTGGGGATACTACGGCTAGGACACTGCGGTCTTGAAATACCGCCAAGTTAGATGGGATGCTGATTTTTTTTTTTTTTTTTTTTGTGTGTGTGTGTGTGGAGTGCAAGAAGCATCCAAATGAAATAAATCCAATTTATCTGTTCTACTCCTTGGATGAAACAAGCCAAAGACCTGTGAAATGCTAGTATTTTTTTGAAGTAAATTGGACTGCTTGCATTGATGCCTCTTTAACTATGAAGTCATCTCATGTTGAGTGCACAGGTAACTCACAAGCCTTTGAAGTGGTGGCACTTTGTCTTTGCTGGTTCCAGAAGCTGATAGATTGGTCAACAATTTCTCTTTAGAATATATTTCCATTATTGTTAGAGACACCATTTTCTCAGAAGCAGGTACCAGTGGCCCAGATTCAGTGCTACCAGCGCATAACGAGTGGAAATAACTCCCTTCGCTTCTCTTCCATCCTATTCTGACAGCGAGTACTATGGGATTAAGGCTACAGCAGCATGACTGCACCTATAAAGGACATGGATACAAATACGCAAAAAGCCCATCTCAGGAATATGAAGATTTTTCAGTTTCCAAGAGTCCTAATCTTGGCCATGAATGATTTCCAAATCCAGCTAACTATATTCCACAATAACAGTTGTAGTATATTGGCTCCTGATGGCAAAATGAGAATTTTTGTGGTCCTCTTCTGGCAAATCTCACTGTAAAGTGTCCTAGGAGAGCAGCTCTCATGGTGTGGCTTTTTGGTAGGTTTAGTGTACATGTTAAATTTACTGTAAAGGGTTTAGAAGAGTGAGATTTGTGTCTTTATTCACTTTTTTTTGTGATATGTAAAGGAGATTGTAAATTTTTGCTCTTAGAAAAATGGCCAAGGAGTTTCTTTGGTGCTTGTTTCTGAATCTTCAAACTTTTCAGTATCTTTAGTGTGTTTCTTACTTTAGCTGGAAGAAATAATACCCATTTTAGGTATGTAATTCTTGATTCAATATGCCAGAACTACTGGCACCTTATCAAAGATAGCTTTTATTCAAAATGTTCATCAGATAGCATAATAACCAAAGAGCTATTAAAAGTTAAAATAAAAGAATGTGTTCAATGTTACGAGAAAAAAAAATGACCTGCTTTTCTGAGATATTCACAAACTAAACTTTCAACATGCGATTGTTTTAACTTTTCTTGCCTATGCCTCTCTCCATGCATTGATCTCCTCTGCCCACTGTGGCAATGACAGCAGGAGGAATTTGGAAGAGCCAAAACACAAAAACACCACACCATGGGTTTAACGCAACTGTCAGAGCAACTGTTGGGTTCCTCCTGCCTGCTGTTAATAAAAGTTAAAGCAGATTCCTTTTTTACCCCCAGATAATGTGAATATCTGAAGAACAAAAGCAGTGTTCTCTTATTCTACCAGCTGAAGAAGTACTATAATCTTTCTAATAAACTTTCCTAATATGTATAAATGCATTGAAGTCTGTCCAGATTTTTCTCCTTTGGCTAAAAGTTACACCTGCTATATCAGATACAGTTGGAACCAATTGCAAATATGTTTGTGTAGTGTATTTTTCTTATGAGGAATTATCCTTTCTTAACTATGAGGAAATTTGAATATAGTATCACAAAGACTAATACATATTCATCTTAGGAGATTTATTTTCCAGTACCCAATGTGTTTTATTTAACTTAATATTTTTACAGATTCAAAATCGAGTGTGACCCACTTCTGAGTAAGAAATAAAAAGGGAAATGCAGTAGATTTGGCAGTTCCAAAGCGTCTGCAGGATTGGTATTTTTCAGTTCATGTCTAGTCTGCAGTAAAACTAGTCATCTCCTGTCAAAGTGATTTTCTTGGAAATTTCCATCACAGATTTGTTTTTGGAGGAAGATGTCACCATTTTCTGGGCTCATACTCTATAGTGATTATCACCTCTGCTGGACATTTAAATACAAACATATTTTGTAGTCTTGTTAGTAACTTGCCAAATCAAATATATAACGACAGCAGAAGAATAGCAATATTTCCTATGTACTTATTGTTTGCTCATATGTTACCCTACTGATGAATAATAAAAGCAAATGTAAGAAGAGTTATATTTCACTTTTGGTAAAAACAACAAAAAAGCATGCATTTTTATAGGATATAAACTGGACATTTTATAGGACAGTTAAATTTTGCTGCAGCAAAATATGTCTTAGCAAACTTGAGATCTTGTAAGTCAAAGTCAAGTCAATGTATTTCCCTTTATCAGTTACTATTTTTCTTCATCATCTGCTAAAACTCTAGGAAAATTGCAATACCATACAGCTAGCTGTTTATACCTGTGTTACATTTGATGTCACAGGGTAAGATTTAGATCTCAGTTATACTCACTCAAATTCAATTTCAATCATTGCATTAATAATATAATGTAATAAAATGCCATTAGCCACTGTAAGGTAATTAAGTACAAAGACTATGCAAGAAAATCAATCAGTGACTAAAACTGTAGTTTTTCTGGGAAATCACACTTATGCTCAATTACAATCTGACTTAATGTAAATATGAATAATGTATAGAAAACATTACTCATGAAGGATAAAAGGAAATTTAAAAAAAAAAACAAAAACAAAAAAAAAAAAACAACCAAACAAACAAACATGTAAGTGCCTGTCACTATGTGGAAATAAAAATGGCATTGTCAGAGATGATTTATGTAGAATGGAAATCTCATGTAGACAGCAGTAAAACTGCATTAGAGTTTTTTGGAATGATCAGCAATCATTTTCCGGTACAAAGTATCTTACATTCAATCGACTTGACTGTGATGGGTAAAATTGTAATGATAGCTAGACTGGAAGCCTCTGGTTGCCTGAAGATAGTGGTCACAACCAATTATATCAATTAAGGGCAGACAGAGTACAGGCTCAACCAATATCTTACACATATGCATGGGTTTATGGGTGAGTAGGATATTCAGGTACATTTATATATTTATTTTTAGGTACACATATAAAAATACATTCTCTGCATCTGCTTGATTAGGTTCCCAGAACGCAAAAAAATTGAGAGTGTATGAAAGAAGAAGCTTAAAAAATACGAATGAAAAACAAGGTGTGTATCAGAAGACCATTAGATGACAAGTGTTCCACAGTATTTTAAATGTTCAACAATTTTATTAAAAGCCCTTTCTAGAAAAGGAAGGAAAAACATTTGTTAGAAGTAGATAGCCATCATAACATAAATATGGTAATAAAAATTAGCAAGCAAAGCCAAAGAAAATTCAAGCTTAGTAAAACTAGGGACAATAGAAGGAATTTTAAAGTATAAACAACGGAAAATAAAACAGGAGGTAAGGCTCATTACTTGATAGATAGAAGAGTGCTAATGATGCAAAGAAGTGCTCAAGTTAGTTATGGTATTTGGTAAGGAGCAGAATGATGTATTTATATCTGATCAGGGTAATGGATAATTTGTGAGTCCATAAGGACAAGGTAGATATTAAACCATATTTATTAGGAATGAATATTTTAAAAGAGAAGGCAGAAAGAGCTTTCATCTGGGAATGCTGAAAGAGTTGGCTGAGAAGTTTTCTGTCTTGGTGATAATTATTGTTAATAATTCTGAGCATACCATGGAAATCCTCCAAAAGTGGACTGAAATAACAAGGCTGATCTAGTTACATGATGGTTGGTCTGACATCATCGATAAAAAAAATGTAAAAAATTAAGTTCAGTAAATAAAAATATATTAATGTTCATTAATGTGGTTTTAGAAATAGGTCTTGGCAAATTGAACTCAGTTTGTTCTCTGATGAATTTACAGATATAATTGATATTGGTAATTGTGCAAAAGTAGACTTTTGTAAAGTACTTAACTCAGTACCTCATGGCCTTAAAACTAAAATAAAGCCTTATATAATATTAATAGGCACATGGGAAATAAGGAATGCTAACTAACAGATCTTACAAAGTAGTATCATTAAGTAGAATCATGGAATCATAGAATCAGTAAGGTTGGAAGGGATCTCTGGAGATCATCTAGTCCAACCTCCCCACTCAGCAGGGTCACCTACAGCATGGTAGACGGGGTTGCATCCAGGCGGCCTTGAGTATCTCCAGAGAAGGAGACTCCACAACCTCTCGGGGCAACCCGGTCCAGTGCTCCCTCACTCTCACAGGGAAGAAATTCCCTCTCACGTTCAGGTGAAACTTCCTGTGCTTCAATTTCTGCCCATCGCCTCTTGTTCTGTCACACGGGACAACTGGAAAGTTTGTCCCCATCCCCTTGGCACCCTCCCTTCAGGTACTTACACACATTGATAAGATCCCCCCCTCAGTCTTCTCTTCCCCAGGCTAAAGAGGCCCAACTCTCGCAGCCGTTCATACCTGAACTTGGGTAATATTTTTATGAATAACCTGGAAACAAGTATAAAATCATCAAGTGACTCTATCTGCGGATGTCCAAGCTCTAATGAAATTATAAGTCATGAGGACAAGACACCATACAACGTGATTTGGATTCTGCCATAAATTGGAGCCATTCAAAGAAAATGCATTCTAATATAGTCAAGTACAAGCTCATACATGTAGGAATAATTAAAAAAATGCTATACTTCCAAAAGTAACCAGTGATTGAAAAGAGATGAGAAGCAGGGTGGGCAAACAGCCTGTATGTCCCTGGTGGCTCTGCTAGCAGTGAAGGGGGTTGAATTCTAATGGGAGAATAAATAGTGAAAGTTGAAAATGAAGATATTTTCTGAATTATCTTCAACGCTTTAATAGCAGGAAAAGTGAGGGAACTTCTGTGCAACTTACCTGAAACAATCTTCTTTTCTTAGTTGAGAGAAGGAATTAAACTCTTTGGCATAGCTGCTGCTTGTCTAAATGCTGTGCACTTTCCACACAGTTTTTAAAGAACTAGTTGCATTAAACGACTGCTCAAGTAGGGAAGAGTTAGGGATCTATTGATTCATATCAGACATTTTTTGGTGCTCAGAAAAAAAAATCATTATTTTCTATTCTTGAGAGCTTTGAGTATCATTAAACAAAGTATTTTGGAAAGTGACAAAACATTAAGGGGATTCTTGTCTCTGAAGTGCCAGCTATACTCATGAGTTTGGAATCTGGAAATGGATATCTCTGCATTTTCAGGGGTCTCAACTTGAATTTCATACTCATACGCTTTAAGCTTACAATTAATTAAGACAAAGTATTAGAAACAAGGAAAGCACAGAGCTACAGTGGCAGCTTCACTCTAGACCATTTCACTGTGCAAAGGTAACTGCACCCCTGGAGGAATGGTGAGCAGAATCTGGCACATCATAACAACATAGCATGATGAAACCCTAAACATTTTTTCCTCTTGGGCTCTTAATGTGGTTTCACAATCTCTTCAGTGAAGAAATACTGTATTTCAGATAACCCATGCCCAAAGGTAATCTGCACAAAATTGGATTAAGGAAATGGGGATAATAGAAGGGTATCAGATACAGGGAGACTGTTTCAGAACAGAGGCTCTGGAATAAATTTTCCCTGTATAACCTGAACATGTGTATAATGATCACTGCTGCTGAACCACAGAGCATTTTCCTACCCAGAGATAAGCCATGGTTTTACATTTGAAAATATGTGTTTAAATACAATAACAGATGTTTGTCGACTGCCCTAAAAAGACCACATTGCACTGCCTTTCCTTCTTGTTTTTCCATCCTAATTAAAAATGCTAAAATTGTAGAGGATTTCCTTACATCAGTTTCCTGTCATTTATGCAAGGCACAAAGAGGCAAGCATTTCTCTCTCCCAAAGGGAGGCACTAGAGAATACACGTAAGAAAAACAATTATGTTCCTGTCTTTCTGTGTGAATTTGAATTTCAGTAAGCTTGCTTACATGATGACCTTTCGTTTAATTAAAATATTACCTGAGAAAGTAATTTCTAACAAGGATGTTGTTCAGTATAGCTTTCTAAAACTTCAATGCTTTGGCCTTTGTTAGATCAAGTAATAAAATTAAGTAATTGAGTAAGGTCATCTTAAGCAGAATAATACTGCCTGGAGACAGCATGTGTTTCCATGAAGTTGGTCATGTAGAATAAGGTATAACCTCTAACTTGTGATGCTTGTACCTTAAGGAACTGTGTACAGTTCCTCCACAGAAAATCCCTGTGAGTTCACTTAAAAAGATAAGCCATGCAAGTACAGATATTTCTAATAGCTAGAATTTTAAGAAAACAATTAAAATCCTGTTGTTAATTTCTGAAGTCACTTAGCTTTCACACTTCTTTCATTTTATTCACAGGGAAGGGACAATGAGGAAAAATAGTACCTGAAATATACTTACGTTTGGTTATCAACATTTAGAAAGACAATCCATTTGAAGCCATATATATTCAAAATTTTCCTTTGGTATTTTGATTTCTGTCAGTTCTTTTCATCTGCCTCCAGCTCTGACTCTGTCATTGTGGCTTTCACATAGAATCACCTAAATTCCCACCATGGTCACCAGGGCTTTCCTTTGTGCTTATCCTTCACTTAACCTGAAGCTATTGCTCTATTCTGTTCTCCTGATTGTGATTTGGGTGCAGTACTCTTCCTTCTTTGTAAAGTAGCAATCCCTGTTTGCTGGTTTAGCTTCCTAGATGTTTCTATTGCTTTTCAATGTAGTATTGCCTGATCAGTAGCACTCACTGCTTTCCTGATCAATTTGAAGGTGAAAAGACTTGTAACAAGTCAATCAGTTAATTTTCCTTCTTTTGTGTGTGTATGAGAATGCATGGTTGAGTAAACATTCGATCTTCTGTATACCTAAACAACATTTTCTACTGAAGAAATTTCCTCTGAAAAAGCATCAGGTCTGAGTCAGTGGTAAACTAAAGGATCCGGACAGCATGTTCCATTAAGCTGTGCTGTTGGAAAATGAACTAGAGAAAAAGGAGGTCCCAGAGCCAGCAGGGAGGGAAAGGAAGAAGCAAGCTGCCCTCAGGGAAAGCCTTTTCTAATGTAGTTGCATCTGAAACCATTCCCTCATGTAAACCCAAAGTGTGGTGAGCAAGGACAAGCAAAGGATTCATGTCAAAAGCATGCTTCTCATCCAAACCAGAATAGTCATGTAGTTGGACACTGCATATTGTCTCCACAGTTCCAGCTCACACTAAGGAGCATTTCACCCGCTCGGGGTGGTTCGGTGGGTGGCTTAGGTTGCTCACAGCCCAGCCTTCCTTCGAAAGGGCTGGTCCCATCTCCTGCCCTGAGCCACTGCCCCTTGTTCTTGCAGCTTTCGCCAAGTGGTAAGCTGGACCATTCAGTTGGTCCTACTGAAAACTAGCCTTTTTTTAAAATGGGGTTAATTTTCAGCTGCATTACCTCATTGTTCCAGCTGACTATGTAACCACTGGAGAGCCAGTGCTGGATTAACAGAGGTGGAAAGCAGCACAAAGAAGCACAAAGTGGAGAGCAGCTGGAGAGGGTGGAACTGCCTCTTTTGTCAGCAATCAAGGCTTGTATATGCTTGAATTACTTCTGAAGCTACTCCTTAAGTGGACATCCACATGATGGCTCCTAAGATAAACAGAAACTCCCAATAGTAATCTTTATTGTTGATTTTATTCATTAAGCATTAGAAATGAAAGAATTATTAAACTGGTTAAAACTCACAGCTTTACATACTATTTGCACTATTTCAGGCTTTCCCCAAACTCTCCAGCCACTTCAAATTCTGTTAATTAGAACCTGCATGACAAAATGTCTCTAAAAATATTACTTTTCACATCATTTGAATACAGTAAAGGCAGATTTTTAAATATGTATTTCTTTCTCTTCAATCTACCTGTGGTGTGATAGATGAATTGCACCTATTTGACTACCATGACTGTTTAAACAAAACTGATCCCAATTCTGTGGCTACTTAGTTGCTTATAATATATTAAAATATCCTTTGCAGTGAAAATCCTCAATCTATTCAAGGACTGATTTTCTTTAAATTATGAAGAAAAGTTTGTTTAGTCTTTTTGTTTTATTGGTCTCTCTCTCTTTTGTTTTTGTACTGTGATGTAAAGAAAGTTGTTTGTGGAACAATAAAGAGAAAATTCTAATCATACAAAAAACAGGAAATCTCAAATTGATTTTTTCCTTGGAGTAATATCTAGTGAACAATAGAAAACCCTGACATTTTCATCCCTAAGCACTTCATTATTATTGTATGACTTTGTGCCATGTAGTACTTTATTTATGTAACTAAAAGCCTAGGAAAATACTTTGTGAGATAGAAAAATATTGATTGGTAAAGGACAATCTGTTTGGCTCATTTTCATCTTTTCCTTATGTCTACAAGAGTAGTTACTGAAATATCTTAAAAAGTGGAACTAGCAATACTATCTCCAGTAAATCCATTCGAAGACAATGGTAATGAGACATCAATCCCTTTTAACTGAAAAATCAAGAAAATTTCCTATTAAGATATCTTTGCAAGTTCCTCTACATGAAGCACATTGTCATTTAACTTAAAATATTAAAGTTTAACTGAATAGCAAAAATTTATAAATTCAACATCTGAAATCTTTTAACAACTTAGCTTGCACAAGTGATATGAGAATTTTCAGCTTCTCTTTGGACATGAATAACAAAACTGTATGCTAGAAATACAGTAATCTAGTGTTAAATGAGAATCAAATCCAACTATATTTAAAATTCATTGCCTGCAACTGAAGCAAATGATTGCTGCTAACTGCTGCCCTTCTGCTGTCTGTCAGTACTAGATGCAGTGTGTCAAATTTAATTTTTGTCTATGTAAGGCTGGCACAAATCCAGGATCTTACAGGGGAGTGTTGCCTCTATCCTGAAGAGAAAATAAGGATAGAGCATTTTTTTTAAATTCACCCTTACCAAGGTGCATCTATAGAACTGTCACCTCTAAAATGCTGGGCAGGGAGCTTAATGACAAAAACAGCTCCTGACTGGCCAAAGTTTTATTTCTACCTAGCCTGGAAACAAACAAACAAAAAAATTATTTGCTTCTTCCTTTCTCTCCCTCTCATCTCCGTATCTGCCATTTTTGTCTGTGTCCTATGTCTATGTTCTATATTGTTCCATCTTTTAATTTGTAAACTCGGTGATGTAGAGAATGTCATTGACCATCCTAATCCATGTGCCTCACACTGTGCGTGCAGTGAGGGTGCGCTCAAAAATCACAGCTGCTGGCACTGTGGTCAGCCCCGGTGCCAGCAGTCAATAGCTCCATCTACTGTAGTCACTGCAATCCACACACTTGAGGGATGACATTGGTGGGAGCTTTGCCACCCCAGGAAAGTAAAACAAAAACAAAATCATACCTACATGAGCTTAAGCTCCCACCGGAGCTGCGTGACGGTCATAGAATGTGCGGGCAAAAAATATCTTGTAATGAAGCACAATGAAGGTACGTATGTGAAATATACTCAGGTGTATCGTTCTTCACACACGAGACAGTGTGATCGAATTCAAGTAAAATTTGTGTAAACCAGTCCCCAAAAAGGAAGCTTTGAGACCATATATATTTAGTATTTTGCTATACAGCATAGCAAACAAAAGAGAGCTTTATGTTAGGTGGAAATACTGTATGTTTTCATGGCATAGCAAGGAAAGAGATTCATTTCTTCTAAATTATAGAGAATTTTGATGTGAATTTACCTCAGGTGAACAGCTGCAGTATGTTCACAATTACATTAGTAAAAGTTTTGAAATCACTCATCTCCTTGACAATGTATTTTCACACTCCCACCTGTCACCACATTTTAAGTTATTTATTCATTGCCCCAGGGGATTGTTTTTTTCTTTAGTTTGCTTAAGTTTAACACCACTAACTGACAGCTAAGCTCAGTGAAATCAGAGTGAAATTTAAGGATTTAAACTGGTTTTAATTCATATTTTTGTTATTTCCCTATACCTCTGTGTATGTATACTGTAATCATATCTTGGTTGATATCCATGTGGTAGATACCTGCTTGTCTCTATCTACATTTCTGAACTGCGTACCACCCATTCGCATATACTGATACCCATATATCCGTATACTTACACACATTGACGTGGCCATTTTATGGGACTGGTACATACTTGAGGCCTGAGGCACAGTTCTTACTGCCTTGCTGGGTTTATCTTCTTTCAAGACTGTTTTTTCATTGCCTTTTGAGAAAATGTGAGTCCCATTTGGGCAATGCTCTTAGTTTGCCGAACACCACTGCTATCTGTTCTTGCTGCTTTCTAGTGCCAAGTCATTGATTCAGAATAAGATGGATTGTCTTTGCTTCTGTCTTTTTTGTTTGTTTGTTTGTTTAACCAAGGTATATGTCTTGCAAGCTGCTGAAAGGCATTTTGAGAGCTTTTCCTGATCTGTGGAAGGCAGTGAAACTCAGGGCAAATTATGCATGGCAGACTGCAGAGACTGTGGCAGCAGTTGATTACCCATAGCAGTGATTCTGGGTCAGAACAGCTAAAACCAATGATCACATTATCCAGAAGACCTCAGAGGGCCACAAGAAAGACTGAAAGCTGAGTACTCTACTTGCTGGATTAACATTGAGGAGCTATGGCAAGACAGCACACTAGCTATAAATATGCACTGATGCTTAACCTGCAATGATTTGTGCACGTTGCACCTTCAGTTTGGTTCATACCAAAAACAAACAAAAAAAGGATACATACGCAGCCTTTTGTATAATTTTACCTAAATCTTAAAACCTTCAAATTATTATTATTCAAGTTATTCTTATTTTCTTTAAAACGTCAAGCTGTGTTGGGATGTGTTGCTGAGGAAAACATCTTTTCTGTAACTCTACAAAACACTACACTGAGCAAAACCACAAATTTGACTATTAAGTTTGCAGGGAATTGGGAGTCCATGATGTAAATTTTCAAGAATACAGTTTAACCTGTAACTCATTTATATGGAAACAGACATGTTACATATTTGAATAACTGCAAAGGAAAATACTGGATTCAATTTCAAGATGCCAGCATTTGTAATTCTATAATCTTTTCCTCTGTGTTAAACTTACTTGTCCAAAATACCAACATTATTTTGTTAATAGGTGAAGAATTCCCTTGCAAGTCATCTGCCTCTACAGCAGCTCAGTGTATCGGTAAGCTCCACACTCTCTGGCTAGGTGATCTACACAGAGGAATCACAGAGCTTCTAACCCTAGAAAGCTTCTAGCCCAAAGGAGTAACAGAGCACTCCAGCCAGTGGCAGAGAAGCAGAAGAGTAGAGGCTAAGAGCTTTTAGGCCCAAGTGATAGAGTAGCATCCAGTTTTTTACAATTTACACTGTGGACATATTTTTCTGCCTTGGTGATTTTTTGTTCTGGTCTATTGAAGACCCTCTCTTATTATTCGTTTTCTGTTTTTCTATTCTTTTCAGGACTCCTCTGTCCCATTCTATCCTACACAGAATCTCACTTCTTTTCCTCTGTTCACCTGCTGTTTTTTAGACTCATCTCTTCTTCCTTAAAAAAAAAAAAAAAAGTATTTTCAGTTAGATCATTCAGATGGCTAAATATGGATTCATGATTTCTTATTACTAGGTCCCTTTGTACTTCTGTCTGCTGTTTATCATACCTACTAGGAGACTGTCAGACTTTAAAAGCAAAATATTGTACACAAATTGCCAGGCTTGGGAACCATAAAATAATTACCAATGATATAATATATCCCTTCTAATGTGTCTTCTGCCTTGTAAATAAATTTAATGTTATTTGAATCCTTTTTCACTACACTATTTTTAGCAACAAATCTGGGATACAACACCCTGAGTTGCTGTGTTTATTGAAGATGGGGTTGTTTATCTCTCTTTAGTAGGGCAGACAAGTAAGAGCCTGAATCAAAAATTCTAGGTCACCGGAAAACACTAAGTTGTCTTACTATAATACAAATTAGGAGGCTGTGGAGTCATACAGAACTAGTATGACAGAATCAGTCTTTTGGATAAAGTCATACTGGAAGAGAATTGTTATTATCAAAAAAGTAAACTGTAAGGATAAAATTTCTAATGCTGGGTAAAGAGAAAATGCGTACAAGGTGTTTTCACACAGTGAAAATATACTTTGAGCACACAAATGTAGATTTAGAATGCACAGTTACTCTAATAAGGAAACATTTACAAATCTATGTAAGCAACAAGATAAATTTTGATTACACATTCTGTAATGGCTACCAATGATCACCTGCAGTCATATCCTGCTTGATCAGAGAGCAACAAGTAAATAGGAACTGAATCTCTTCCAGAAAGATAAATGACGGTCAGCACTAATATTTTTCTTTGTTTGTATTCACTTTAGTGATAAAGTAAGTAAGTAGGATATCCTTTTTTCTTTTTTTCTTTTCTCCCGCAACAGATTTTTAAAATAATTGTTAATGCATTTGTGGACATGAGTGGTACTTTTTCAGATTCACTTCAGTCTACTGGATGCAATCCATAAACTGTTCTGAAGTAAAGGATTTAGTGGAACAAGGAAGTGTTGTTGCTTCAGTGTCAGTGTGCAAGCTGTATTTTAAAATTGCCCTCAAACAATACTTTGGAATAGGTCTTCTGTTTTATTTCCAAATTGGAGAAGCCGTGGATGTTTGTCGGATTTGGCCTTTGACTTGTTCTAAAAATCTACCAAAGCAAAAATATTTTTTCCCCAGAATATTTGGTCACTTTTGGGTAACATTCCCAGGGCTGAAAGATGGTGAGCAGTCTAGCCAATGCAATCAATAATACGTGAGACTACAGCTTTTTCTTGCTGCCAACATTGAATCAGCAACCAATTCTTCATTCACAGAAGCTACTGACCCAACTGATATATTTAACACTCTCAAATTATTAAATTTGTTAGGGAGGACAATTAGGTATTTTTTTCTGAGTTTTATGTGTTTTCCAATGAGGATATATTGATTCTGCAGTAGCTCCCATAAAAATAACCTCATCTTCCTTTTGCTTTTTAAAGAATATACACCAAGATTTATCAGGGAAATAAGCCGTGCATAAACAGCAGTTCTGGCAGCAAGAGAAATGCTGAAGCTTGGCTTTTTGCCACTTTCAAGTCTTATTTACAAGCTCCATCCTGAAGACTGTCCCTGACAGCATGTTAAAACCTCACTCTGCTACAGTACTCAGTGAGAACGTATTCAAAATGTACTAATTCTTCATTGCTACTGATCATCACTGTTGTTTTCCTTCCATGCAATCCACACTCTGCCAGGCTACAGATGCAAAAGCCGGGCCTTGTATAGTATCATGCCTCAAAAGGCAAGTCTCAAAAATGAAGCCATGGTGTGCTACAGAAACCCAAATCATTCTCACTTTTTAACCATTGTGGCTACTTTTTTGTTAAAAAATAAAAATCCAAAACTGTTCTAGTAGTAGTTCTGCACTAAAAAATGCAGAGCCATTGCGCTGCAAAGGCACGACCGACCCAGCCTTCCTCTTTTCTCGCGCCTAGTCAATAATAACTCGGTAAGTCATTTTTTTTTCCGCCGGACTGGCGCTGCCGCCTTCGCGCTCTGCCCCCGGCCGCCGAGGCCGGTCCCGCTGTGCCTCAGCCCCCGGCGGCGGCTGCCCCGAGGCGGGGCACAGGAGGAGCGGTATCAGCCGGCCCGACGCGCCCCCGCCGGCTCCCCTGCGAGAGGCCCCGCGAGGCGCCCGCCGGCAGCGGTTGGCGGCGGCTGCCACGCCCCCAGAACGCCCCAACGGCTCCGGGCGCGCGAGGACCGCCCCGCCGCAACCGGCCCCGCCCCGCCCCCTGCCCGCAGCCCCGCCCCTGCCGCCCAATCACATGAGCGAGCGCGGGGGCTGCCGGGAGCGGGCGCTACCTGACGGGCTCGGCTTGGGCGCGACATGGCGGCGGCGGCGGGCAGTTGCTGAGCGGCCGCGGCGCAGGCAGCGCGCAGGGGAGGCGGCGGCTGGTGCGGGAGCTGAGGGAAGGCCGTGGCGGCGAGCGGGCAGGCAGCCGGCGGGGCGCGCAGGAGAGGAAGGTGGCGGGGCCGGCTGGGGCCCCCGGGCGGCGGCAGCGGCGATGGCCCAGTGCGTGCAGTCGGTGCAGGAGTTCATCCAGGACTCGTTCGTGCCCTTGGTGGCCGCGCTGTGCAGCGAGGAGGCGGAGAGGCTCACCCGCAAGAACAACCTGAGCTTCGCCGAGCTGGTGAAGCCCTTCTGCCGCCTCACCTCGGAAGGTCGGTGCCGGGAGCGGGGCCGCCTGTTTACGTGGGGACGGAGAGGGCGGCGGCGCTGCCTTCCGCCCTCCCGGCCCGGTCAGCGGCCGCCGGGGCCCGGGCGCCGAGGGGGCTTCGTCCATCTGGGCCGCCGCCGCTCCTCGCCTGCCCTGCCGCGGGCACCCGAAGAGGCTGAGGCAGGCGAGACCCTGCCCCGTGGCCGGGGCGGCGGCGGCGGCAGCCGCGGTAGCTGCGAGCTGGGGCCGGGGCCGGTGTCCTGACAGGCTTTGCAGAGGTGCAAGTTGTTAGGGGTGACTTGTAAGTCTGTCTAACTTTATTTGAGCTCCTGTTCGCTGTGGAGCCATGGGTGTTAGGCTGCTCTTGGAGACATCCCAAAAGGCTGCGAGGAAAGTGGCTTTGCATCATGTGACTTTTTTTTTTTTTTTTTTTTTTTTTTTTTTTTTTTTGTACTATTACACTGTTGTCTCACAGATATTTATACCTGGAGCTTTTGCTATAGCTCTCTTTGATTTTTACACTTGTGGTAAGGCTACTGAAAGGTACCAGTTAGTGAAAGTATGAGTAATGTTTTAGAGTGTTAATTGTCATTTCAGCTGTAAGTCTCTGCATTTTCTCCCTTGTAGTTCTGTCAAAGGTGGTTTTGTTCTTTTTATGTGTAAGACTTGTGCAAACAGAAGGGGAGGAATAAACTGCTTACGCGGCATAAAGATGAAATGACTGTAAAATAATAGCAAAACTGGAAGTTGACCACTTTAAAGAAAGTGTAAGGTTCTTTCATTTTAATACTTTTTTTTTTAAAAAAGAAAGAATGACTTAAACTAAGCATTTTAAGATACTACCCATTAGAACAGCATGCGGAGCAGTAATCAGAACAGAAGTGCAGAACTGCTCAACAGAATAGCAATGCAATGGTATTTGTCAGATTTGGTTTCTGGCAGGCATTCAGCTCGGAGATTTATCTCTTGCTGTCTTATGTTGAGGAAACATTTCAAGAAGACTAAGCTTGTACTGTCACTTCAGTTGAATTTTTGCATTGCTGTTCAGGTGAATGATGCCAACTTAAAAGCTAGCATGTGTTGAAATCTGTCTTAATTCTGCTTCAAGTCTTAGCAACTTATTAATCGTGTTTAACCATAACTTGTTTATAAATGCATTTTCCTTTATTCTTTAGCAGTACCCGTGAGCTACATGAAAATACAGACAAATGAAAATAATAATGCGGAACCTCAAATCCTTGAAATTCTCAGATTATTTAAACATGTCTTTAGATTCCTTAGCAGAAAGCTTTCAAATTCATTTAGCAGAATTGACTAGCAGGTAGTCAATTCAGAAAGAAGTATTCATTCTGAAGAATATTTACTATTGTAATTTAGATGTAATTTTTTTGTTCTAACCATTGTAACAGCTAAGGATTTCTCAAACCTGAAGTCTTCTCAGTGTTTTCTGTGTAAGTGCCATAATATAACATACTTATAAACATAATTAGTCTCCATTCTGCTTTAAAATGGCTAAAGAGCAGACTTCCTCCCTGTGTACAACATAAGATTTTTGATCTTACTACTTGAGAGACCATTACTGATTGTGAATTTCTGTACTGTTCTAAAACTTCAGAAGAAAAGCACTGCTATTTGATTTTTGGTAACTTCTCTAACTTTTGATGTTTCTGTAATTGCACTTCTGTAAGCTCCATGATGTAGTAATATAAATGAACACCCACATGAACTTTTATCTAAATCCCAGTGATACAATTTTAATTTCTTAATTTTATAGCTGTGACTGTGTCAAGGGGAGTCTTTGAGAAACAGCATTCTTGCTGTTCTCTTTAGACTTGAGCAGTCTTAACTATCCTGTTCAAAACTTGACTCACAGGTCGAAGAACTGAGATTTTGAAGCTCGTAACAATGGATTTTGTTGCTACTTTATTGTAGTGTTGCTACACCGTATTCTGATTCAACAGATTGCAGGCTTGACTGCAGTTCTGTTCTCAGTGTGACTTCTAGTTTCATGGAAAATATATTACTGCATACTGTAAGTAACTTCTCCTTGTCATGAAAACCAGCGTGCATGAGAGTAGGGGAAAGCAGTAGTAGGCATTTGATTCAGGTGGAAGGATAGATCAGTGTAATAACTTGTTAAGTTTGTATAATGACAAACGATTTTTGTAGCTCCAGAATTTGCAGGGCTTTATCATAGGGAAACTTAGCTTATCACAACTTGTGGAAGCACCATTACATTTACAGTCATGGCGAGTGACACCGTAAACTGTATCCCCTGCAGAAGACCCTGGAAATGGAGGATAGGTTCTTAAATAGTCTGATCAAACCTGTGAACAGACATGTTAAAGCTTTTGTGGTATGTGTGTGTAATGTCCAGTTAAGAGGAAGGGAGGCATGATTAATGATCTGATTGCAGAACAGTAGGATGTGTGTGTGTATATGTATGTATATATGCATCTGTATAGCCTGAACAACTGTGGTGTGGTATTGCTTATAGTTGGCTTCTCCTTACAGGAGAAGAGAATATTGTGTGGATGAGTAGGTGGTGGGTGGGTGTTCTTGTGAATTGGTATTCCTGCCTTTATTTAGTGATAACCTCACTGAGTTTTTAATATAAAACTGGGTTAATTTGTATTTTGTCTCTTTGCAAATTAGCTTTGTCTTTTACTCGTGTAAAACTTCAAATTATAGAGGAGCTGAGGAAGAACCATATGTTGTTTGAAGAGTTCAGTCACCTGTTTGCTACACTTCCAGTCTGGTTACAAGTTTTTATCTGAAGCCTAGGACTTACATAGCTTATGAGCTGACTAACTACATCTTTGTCAATATTGTTGTTTGGAGGAGCAGTGTAGTTTTGAAGCAAATCTAACTGATGTGTGAAACAGTTGATGAACAGCAGCTAAACTGAAAGCTTTGCACTGTGTGCACCCATTGTCCTCTCAATCCAAACAGAGATGTAAAGATCCAGACTGGTGCTGGATTCTTCAGGTAGCTTTGAACCATGTGCTGCTTCAAGTTTAGCAGTCCAAGGAGACCAGATTATATTACATTCTACTCATGTAGAACCTTCCAACTGTATATAATATAGATGTAGGGGCTGCTGCACCGAGTACTTAACCTGCTGATCAAGTTCTCTGTGAATTACTTACCACTGTTAGTGTAACCAAAAATACTTGTGCAGTATGGCAGATCATGATGGTAGAAAGTTCTGAGCACAAGCCTAAAGTGTTTACCATAATTTCTACCCTTTTTGACTTTAAGGGAGTTGTGTTCAGTTGTTGAAGGAGAAATGATTTACAAAAAAAGGTGAGAGCAACTTTACTGTCTCAGTAAGTCTTGACTTAAAGCAAACAGGCAAACAACGCTTCCTTACTTTAAAACAAACAAACAAACAAAAACTCAAAGCCAACCCTCCACAAACTTTTTCTTTCTGATACAGGAACTGAAAGCATGTCATGGATTTTGTATCTTCACGTTTATTCAGAAGGCAGTGGCTCACAATTGGTGGCTAATTAAACGTATTTAAAAAAAACTCTATTCACAATATATACAACATCTCACTTTTTAGCAAATTTGCTGAAATACCATTTGAACTAATATTGTCCTGAGGATGAAGTGAGGGTTACTATGTATACTTCAGCTAGCACGTGTCATTTATAAGACAATCTTGGTTGCTCTTGAATGAAAAGTTTTTATATTTATTTAAAAAAAAATCTGACAACTGTACTTGCTGAAAGTATAATGGGAACACTGTATTTATTTGATTAACTTAGTTTGGTGTTGGGTATTCCTTGTGCATGAGTATTTTGTCCAGCAGTGGGATCACTTTGAATTTCTTAACTTTTGATGTGAAAGATACTGTTCTATTTCACATTACTCCTTCCTCTCTTGGCAGAATACCTTCTGAAATAACCTTATGAATGCATTAAGGAAATACATAACAGTAGTAAGGCAAGACCTTTGTGGGATACAGATTATGCCCTTATGTCTGTCCTTAGCTAGTTCATTGCATGCATGCATGCCAGAAATACTCACTGTCATACAGGATACAAATAAGCTCTTCACTTTTCATGGCTATTATGTTTGAGAGAAGTCATCAAGGATGTTTTGATTTTTTTTTATAGCTATGCTGGTGAAGGCAAACTTCCTTTTCTTCCTTTTCTGAAAAGTTTATTTTGCCCACCTTTAGCTATTTGTTCCTTCCACTTCTTTTGCATTTGTTCCTTTCAGTAATCACGTGGCCCTAGGATTGATCAATCTGGTTAGCCAATCAGATGAAAAAAATCTTCTAATTCTTGTCCTCTGGGATCAGTTTTCTGCTGGATGTGCCAAACTGGATCTACTAGGTTGACCCTGCACAGTTGCCCTCTTCTGTCTTGAGAGCTTATCACGTGGCTCTAGTTCAAGGAACTGATGTGGCTAAAAGTCTTTTGAATTTTGGGGTTATTTTTGTCAGTCACCTCTCTGAACTGCTTCACTGCTTGGCTACTGGGAATTTCAATGGTCATGAGCCTGAGGAGGGTAGAACTATGCCTGTGCTGCATTAACATCTAAGAGTAGAGACCCATGTAGTCTCATCTGTGTGATTGTTGCTCCTGAAAAGACTTGGGGAAAAGGTTTGAAACTCTCCCAGCTGGGAGGCTGAAGATTAAGTTTCAGACCTTCATGGTGTAAATCTTGTGGTTAGCTACAAGACTAGAAGAAGAACAGGGATCTTCCTTTGTCCTGTGCTCTGCATCCCTTACTTCAGTGTACAGTGGTTTGTGTGAATGCAAAGTGGTCAAGGACTGTACTGCAGGGCACAAAATAGCTTAGGTAGGCATGCCCAGTGTATCCTACCTGCACTTATCGCCTAATTTTTCTTGATGGTGTTTGTGGTTTGGATTGAGAAACTGATCTGAAAAATTATGGAACATATTCAGTGTTATAACTTAGGTGATACCTTTTGGAGAATAGGGGAGTTTTAAAAACTGTTCTTAAAACCTAAAGTAATAATGTTTATAGTATCAAAAATAAAAGGAAATGTACATTTGAATGAAGTAGTACTATGCTGTCCCTGTCAAGCTTATTGACTGCTATTATTATGTACTGGAATTTTCTGTTGTACTCTTTGGGGCATGGTATGTTAATGGTGACCTCCATATAGCTATTACAAGCTTTTTATGAAGTTATGCATGTTCCACAAGGAAGAGGATGGAGTTACGTAACTGGGTATGGGTTTTATGAGTACTTTGCTACCCATTTTGAATAGATACTCTTACAAATTAAGACCATGCTTTCACTTTCATCAGTTTGTCTGAATAAGCCTAATGTGGAATTTGTGGCAAAACAATTAAATAGTTTCTTCTTTCCTTTGCTTGCTCATTTTTTTGGATACTGAAGTATTACAAGTTGTATTTTAAAAACCATGATGGACAGGTTTAGCTAAGTAAGTTCATCTTTTTTTTAAAAAAGTTTTAGCTCTTTCTATTATACTGCTTAATAAAGCCTATTTTTTTCTTTTTTAGTTCACATGAGAGATCCTAATAATCAGCTTCACATAATTAAAAATCTGAAGATTGCTGTCAACAACATTATGACTCACCCGCCTCAGCCAGGTGCCATTCGAAAGCTCTTGAATGATGTTGTATCTGTCAGCCAGCCTGCTGAAGGAGTGGTAGCTAACGTGATCACAGCTGGAGATTATGATCTCAACATTAGTGGTATGTAATGATATTTTATTTTTCTGTAACTTTAATTTAGAGTTTTTATTACAAAATTGAGATAGCAACCTATTACACTTGATCTAGAACAGATAAATATATCAGAATTTACTTACAATATTGGTACTAATGTATGACTTTAAAGTCAGTCATCTTGACTTTTTTCAGTTGTTGTCTTAATCATCACTTAATGCACTGAGTTCATAAGGTCATCATAAAGTGGTTTTGCCATAAAGCTTAGTGCTTCATATTTTGCTATCACAATGGTTAGAATGTTCTAAAAATGATAAAAGTATTTGCAATATTTTATTCCTTGGAGAGCTGAGAAAAATTGAGACATGATCTTGAGAGCTGAGAAGATTAAACTCCTCCCAATTAAAGCACTAATCCACTAAAGCCTTCAAGTACATACTTAATTTAAAGCATGTATGAATTGTCCTATTTAAACATGACTTAGCTTGGCATGCTAAGTCATTGTACTTAGCTTGGCATGCTTTAAGGAATTTGGCACTGCTATAACAGGAGACGGATAGGTCTTTTTATATATATTTGGTAAATTAGGATTAGTAGTAGATGTAGTAGCATTGTACGTTGATTTTTCGATATGTGAATATGGAAAAAATCAATTGTGCAGTCTTAAATTTCTGATTTACAAGCCACATCTTCAGGCTGATGTGAAATATTAATAGTAAAGGAAAAGACTTGCAAGACTTAAAAATTCTCTTTTTGAGAGCTGCTAGTGGAAACTACAGCCTTTCTTCACAAGTTTCATGCCCCTGCTTATTTGTGGAATTGGTTCTCTGCTTAACAGCTTTTTTTTCTTTTTTCTTTTTTTTTAATGTGAATTTTTTTTTTAAGAGGTAAGTTTGCTTGAATTGTTAGGGATTTCCGGTTTCTAGGAGCCAAATCTTCTGGTGAAGAGAGTCTTCCATAATGTTTTGAACAGCCTCAACTTAGAAGTGATATAGTGGAAGAGGAGAAAAATGACAACTTTGAGCCATTCTTTGTGTAGTGGTGCAAGCATATAGCCCTTGTTTTGTCTTCCCTGTTTGCTGTTCAAGCCCAGATGTACTGGTTATCTCCTTGACCATCTTTAATCTCTGCTTTCTCTCAACAGTTAGGTTCTTATTTCCATTCAGACTAGGTATGATTTTTTTTTTTCACAGAAGGAGAACAGTGTAATCTCTATCCAAGATCATACTTAAAGATAAAATCATGTAACAATTTGGTAACTTTGTACCTCTTCATTAAGCTTTAGCAGGAAACACCAGCAGTGTTGTTGATGAAACTTAGATCCCATTATATTTTATCAAGACATGACAGAGTCCTTAGCTTGTCAGATAGGAAAAAAATATTTAAGTAGAAAACAAACTCCAAGAAACTTCTGTTCTCCCCTTCCCCTGGAACTTTGTTAGAGCATTTTATTGAAAACCTGTGAAGCACTCATTCCTGGCCAAAGATTTTTTTTGTCTTTTAATGGAAATGTGAAATACTCAAGTCTTTAATATATTGCTCTTTTTCTTGTGGTAAATTAGTTTTCTATGATAGCAATATTAAAGCTTATTTCCCTGATATTTTTTTAATGGTCATCACGTGCAGTATGTTTTGAAGCAAGATATAAGTAGACTGTAGAAGAAGGACATACATGAGCCTCTCCTATAGAGGGATCATTATCCTGCTAAGTTAAGAAAAGTTTTGGAACTGCTGTGATAAATTGGTTTGTAATCCTTCTTTTGTTGGCCTTGTTCAATAGTCTCACATTTGTAGTTCCGTAATATTGCGGTATTGATAAGACTTGGATGGTTGCTAAGAGGGTGCTAATGTTCAGCTGAGCATATCTTCCCTCTTCCAGCTGCTGGTCAATGTGGAGAGTGAGTAAAAGTGATCCTGCTGAAGACTTTTCTTCCTTCCCTTGTTACATCAATCTTCAGCTGAGTAGCTTCCTTGGTCCTGTTCATTCAAGGCTGCATGATCTTAATACTTATATTCAGAAATGTGAGACCAGGACAGAGCTAGGGAGAAAGTTGGGGCGGCTACTTCCAGCAGCTAACCTCTTCAGTTACTTTAACTGTTGTGCTGCAGGCTGAGAAGCTTCAGAAATTAGTGGCTTATATTTGGGCATATCTTCTATTTTTCTAGTTGGAAAAGACTATAAACATAACTCCAATTTTCCACAGCTTTATAGATTTCCAGATTTCCATTTCTGTTAAGACCAGAATTTGGGCTGAACTGGAAACAAATACTGAACTCTAAAGTACACTGTGAAATGTTGAGCCTGAAACATAATTGAGGCTCATCAGGGATTGAAGCCATTTGAATCCAAATAACCTATGTGGTACAGATTTCTACTTCATGCTACCAAAGCATAAAAGGCAATAGTGTGTTTGCACCTGAGCCTCTTTTAGTATAATAATACCATGTTTTTTCTATTAGATCGCTCAGTTAAAGCTAGTGTTCCTTGGTACAATAATTGGAAAGAGACACTGATGGAACTGAACACATCTACGTTTTATTCAGGTATTTTTTTTTTGTGGTTGGTGCGGATTTGCCAAATTGACCTTTATCCCTTTTCTGTGTGCCCCATCCACCTTTCCTTTACCATCTGCTGCTGCAACTGTTTAGCACTCTTCTTGGCATAGATGTGTATTCCTCCATTTTCCCCAAAATAAAAAGTTGTTGGTGATGGATATTCTTTTATTCATAGTTCTAATTCTGTTAACCTAAGTCATTTGGTCTTTCCATAGAGTCCAGTAAGTACAGTGGGGAGAAAAGATTTTGATGCTGTAAAAGTGCCATCTTGTTTGATTCTCTAAGAACTGTATACTGTCACTGTTCTATATTTCAAATGCAGATACTTTCCTGCTTCTCTCGGGTTTTCTTCTGTGTGGATAGTAGTGTTCAAATTGAAACTAAAGTGTAACTGTATTTGCAGTACATGTCTCTGCTTTATTGATATTTTCTGGTTTATGACTTCAAAACTTAATGCACTTTTGTCTAATTAGAGCTATTGCTCTCATAAATGTATTGGTGGTTGGCCTCTCAACTTACAGTGAAGTTTTATGATCTAGCTATTTTATAGATTACAACTTAATGTGTTTTTTCCAGTTTTAAATACTAATGAAGCTTATGCCTTCAGTTGGTCATAACTATCCTTTCAGCAGTGTCAGTTCAAATGCTACTAAATGTTGTCTTTTCTAAATGTGCTAAATATTGATACCTATGAAATTCATTTTGCTCAATAAAATGATAGTACAAAACCTAATGAAGTAGATTTCTCATATATAAGCTGTTTTGTATAAATAGAGTTTATCTTTTTTCCCTAATGGTTTCTGAACACATTAACAAGTTTACGTGAACTTGAGCTCTGCTCATTTAGTATATTATAAATGTGTACTGGAGAAACTTAAAACACAGATCTGTGATGCTTTGCACTGTTTATAACATGTGATGTGTAACACTGCATTCTTGAAAATATGGACAAAATACTGTTTGCTTTGAATAAGGTGCATGTTTATTTTTGCAAACATCTAATGTAAACGATTATAGCCCTGTAAATGTGCCTGACTAAATGTTGCAGGGTGCTGGGCACTGTAGAGGAAAATGGTTGCTTTTGTACCCTCTTAATCTCCTACTAGGCTGAATGAGAAATGGAACATACACATAGTACAGCCTTATTTATGGATCTGTCAATTTTTTTAACTTTTACTGTGGTTCAACTGTATAACAGGAATGGAAAAGTGAAATTAGAACTTGAAACTAAAACATAATTTTTACCTTTTATAGTTTAATACTACTTCGTTCTAAACCTGAATTACTACAAGGCTTCATTGTACTTGTGAAATAGACACTAGTCAACTTTAGTGGTTTGTTTTTAATAACAAGCTGTGTTTTCTTTGCTAGTAGTTGAAATACTTACATACTGGACTTGGTAAATGCAAATACATTTTTTTTTCTACCACAGATGAGTGTTCAAAGATCAGTTGGTTAGATCATAAGAGGCAAATTTCTAGCTTGCAATTACTGTTCTTTTTTTAATCACTGAAATATACTGACAAGTTGAGTTCGGTTGTGAAATGTGATGATGTTTGACTTAAATGTGTGGATGAAGTTGATGTAAGATGGCCTAACAATGCAAGATTAAACAAAATGGATCAACTTTAGTGCACTAGAAGGTTGACAAAGCTTTAGGGAGTTCTTATGCAAGTTAAATCAAGGGATGTGTGTGTTGTTCCTTATAGCACCCAAGATAGAAAAGAATTATCTCCAGGATTTCTTGATGATGTAGTTTTCCTTGCCAGTCATTCTTTTCTAGTTTGCAGATTTTGTTCTGGATGCCAGCTTACTGTGCTTTGTGAATCAGGTTATTAAACAAGTTGATTTACTTTGCCTTGGGGATTTTTGTACTGAGATGAAGGAATTGCAGAATTGTGATGGCATAAAACAAATCTTGAAAGGAGAAATAATATTTTGTTTCTAGACTGATAGTTGAAGTGGAAAGAAGCAGAAGATTTTTAGGTTCACAGACTCTCCAGTGTCGCAGATCTACTTGGTCTCTCTGTAGATCTTGCTTAAGTACTCTGAAATAATCAAATCCCTTTTGCAAAAGGGCATCTTGAGCATGGCAGAATATCCTTGTAAGGATTTAGTGGTGTGGTGTGGTGTGTGTCCTATGGGTTAAGGAGTGAAAGAGGAAGGTGACTACTGGCAAGTCACAACACTTGCAGAAAGCTTTTGGCAAGACCAACAGAACAGGGGTTTGGTAATCCTTAGTTCCTGTGCATACTCCAAAATGAATTTAGCTTCTCAGTCAATTGTTACCTTAGATGAGATGAGTACAATGACTGTTAGAAGAATTAATTTGTTTTCTTCTAAGTGTATGTGTGTGTTCAGAGGGCTGAAGTAGTAGTTACTCTAATGGTGTATATATTCAGTGTAGACTGGATATGTGTGAGCTCAGAATACTGAAGGAGTTTATGCTTGAGATATTATTACTCAGTTTCACAGGATTAATTTTAAGTATCTTTTAATATCTCCCACCTGTATGTTTTCAGCCTCTGTAATGTAGAAGCTCTTCCTTAGACTGTTTGTTTTCCCCTTTCCTTCCTGCCTGACCTCTGCAGACCTTGTCAGAGTTTGCAAGTTTCACTTACAGGTGTAATTTTTCTTAATTCCTTTATTTGAACAAATAAACAGAAGCTTGACTACGTAAATAAATCTGTTCGTATCTTACTGTGTATTTCAGCTACTACTCCTTGGTTTGAGTCTTACAGAGAGAGCTTTCTTCAGTCCATGCCTGCATCAGATCATGAATTCTTAAACCACTATGTTGCATGTATCCTTTCAGTGTTATGGTCATTTTCCATAAGGACCAAAGTCTTCGTGCAGGAGACTTTGAAATTTCAGAATGACTCTTTATGCCAATGTGCTGTGAAATATATGTCTAATATATCTGTATATCTAACTATTCAGGCCAACTGTGTAAGGGATTTCTTTGCAGTTGGAGCCTTAAAGGGAGGAGGAAGGGGAAATTATAAACTTGTTTATATCTCAGACTATGGCCTAATACATGTGAACTTACCCTAGAATGTTTACTGTGGCTTTTTAGGTACCTATTGACTGTCTTCAGTGTTCAGCAGAGAATTTTGAATTGGAATGTGCTTGCATCTCTTCATTAGCTTTTCTAGTACTTGAGTGTCGAAGGGTTGTCTAAAATGACTAGAAGTTCACCCCAAAAGGCTGTAAAGATGCTTTAAATGCTTTTGCAGTAACTTTTTTGAGCAAAAGTTAAGCCTGATTTATTGGCCTTGGGATGGGGAGTCAGGGAATGTGCTGTTTCATAATGTAGTTGGTGTTGACTTTACAGTAAAATTAATGCTGCAAGTTTCATAACACTCAATTGTCAGTTGTACTTTATCATTTCAGTATTGTGGCATGAGTATGTTTGAGATGACCACTTGTGCAGAATTAATTTGGCAAAATACTGATTCTGGCTGCTGACTACTAAATTTTAGTAATATTTAAAATACAACTTATTTTTTAGCTTCTCTAACTTAATGACTTTGAATAGAAATAGCAAAGCAGAATTTCTCATGATCAGAGTCACACTTAACACATCTGCTTTTTAGTCAGGTGTTGATGTATTTATTAATACTGATTGTTATTGTTTTGAGTCAAGTAATGCCTTAAAATTATAGTTCTTTTAACTTTAAGAAGTAAAATTGTTTGGGAGTAAACTTCAGTTACACTTGTGTAAGCATAAGTTTTAAAGGGTCGGTTAGCTAATACCTGTGGCATGAGATGAAACATGAACTTTCTCCAGTTTTGACATGGAATTCAAAGTAATAGTTCGTTTAGTGTTTTACGTCTTCTGTTCCACATATTTTAAAACTCTTACCTGTGGTACTTTTTGTATTTTTTTTTCCCCCCTTAATTGAGACCTAGGCCAAACTTCAGTTGCACAAGCTTTAGTCTCATATGTTTTATGAGCTTAAACAAGGAATTTTTTTTTAAACTGCGTGATCAGCGGCTGTTTCAAGTTCTTCTGATAATCTTCTGATAAATGTCCTTAACATATGTTTAGGTATGCTTGTAGTTTCTTCTAGTGAAATGGAGCCTGTGGAACAATTTCTAAAACTGTCTCAGGAACAACATCGAATTCAGCATAGTAGTGAATATTTATATCCGAAATGGTTTATACCGAACACGCTCAAATACTATGTATTACTGCATGATGTAAGCACAGGAGAAGAGCAAAAGTGAGTTTTCTGCCTTCAATGAACTTTTTTGACCAAAATGCATGTGGTGTTTATAACTGTTATTATTCTGTTGTGGGTTTAATCTTAACCAGTTTGCTGGCCATTATTAAGGCAGACTGCTTATTTCACATGAAGTGGAATTAGATCTAGAAATAGTATAAGGAAATCAGTTCCATTTTTTTTGAAGTAATGATTTCTATACTATCTCACTGAACTAATTTCTTTTAGGAGTATCTCAGTTTTGCTCTTATGTAAAGAACTGATTTTTTTTTTTATTTTTTTTATTAATCACTGTGGATAATTGTCTAATAGCTTGTTGTAGTAAACATTTAGAATTGGTGTAATAGTAAGATAGGGTAAACATTAATTTTTTCAGAGCTGATTGCATTTATGAAGAGATGAAGCAGAGATACGGAACTCAGGGTTGCTATTTGCTGAAAATAAATTCACGGGCCTCTAACAGAGGAACAGATGAACAGATACCAGATCCTTGGAGTCAGTACCTTCAGAAAAGCAGTATCCAGAACCAGGTATTACAATATTCTTAAAACAGTTTGTGTACACAGATACCTATTTTTTGTTGCATTAACTTTTTTCCTTAATAGTATGTATTTTTCTATGGAATGTGCTGAACTAGTAGGGATACTTTTAACACTATTTTACAAAATTCACTTTTAACCTGATTTTCTGTGAGGGCATAAGATGAGTCCTTATTCAAAGGAATATCTTATATGCCACTTAAACTGATAGTAAAAAGTACTGAAATAATACTTTCCAAAAAGATTCCATTGGCACTCAGGTTTTGACCTCCTGAAGTTATTGCCCTGGTCAGTGCATATAAAGCAGAAATGTACTTTTCATGGTAAGCTTTACATTACTTTTGGTTAACTTTCTTCACTTTCAGAATTGCTTTTCTAGGTCTCTTCTTGTGGTTACTTTCCGCAATGCGATATGATATGGTCTGTCATCTGCCCAGATGACAAATGATGGTATATGTTAGAGTGCTTAGTTCTGTTTGCCATTAACATCTGTACATGGGGTTCAAGACTAAAAATATTCCTCGACTCTGCTTTTGACTGTCCTACAGTTTTAGCTGTTTCTGTAAAAGGTGTACGAGTGGAATCGGTCCATCAAATCTAGCTGACAGTGGAAGGTCAAGCCTCTTTGATTCTTTAAGTTTTGGGTCCTCCAAAGAGCTTATGTTCCACCATAAGCTATTCCTGAGATCTGTGTGTGGGAGGGCTGGGGAAGGAGGGTGAACAGGCTTTCTTCCTTATGCCAACTATCCCATATGCATGTGTGTGTGTGTGTGTGTGTGTGTGTATATATATATATATATATAATAAGGGGTTTTTAGTAGTTGTTTGGAAGTGTATTTGCTACTATAGGCACTGCTATATAAGAGACTCAGCTGTTGGAGATGCTTAAGTTCACAGTGAAGCTATATGAGCAAGCTGGGAAGGTATTTGGTTTGTCTGTGAATGTAACTTTTGTCTTTGCAACTGGGCAAATCTTCACAAACTATTGAAAAAATGAATGTATAAGAATGTCTAGTTTAAACATAACTTAGTAATCCAGTGAACTGTGACTGAAGTTAACAATTGACTATTGTGTGTATATTCCAATATTCTTGAAATCCCACTTGTTTTTTCACCTTGGTGTAGGATTGCTATGAAGATTATCCATATGCTGTCATTTCAAATAAGAATGCTGACCACTTGATATCAGATGGCTTAGATAACGAGATTAAAGGTATTTTTATAAACTGCATTAAAATGTTAATGTGATAGTGTTTATAGAGCTGTTTCATGTCTTAGATAATTTGAACTCTGGGCAATATGTGGTTTATAGATACTTCTACTTTACAAGCATTAAATGAACTAGTTCTAAAAGTTCACAAATTTAATCTTAACTAGTTTAATACACTGAGATAATGTTTCATAAATCAACAAGTTTAATCAAGGTATGGACAAATGGCATATCATCTCTGAATTGAAATTAACAAAAATAAAATTTGTAGTTTTTTTTAAGAGTAGTCAAAATAGTAATTTTCTAGATGCTTGGAGGTATTTAACATGGTGTCCACAAAGGAAAGTGTAATGCTGCTGATCCACTAGTTGGTGGAGATTGATGGATGTATCTATCTTTAATGACATGACCTTTGATTATATTAGAATCATATATTGTAAGATTAAGCTTATGGTTTCCAAACTCTGACTAGTAAGTGGATAATTTTCTTTATAGCAAAAGTGAAGTTGAGTATGCTTTAGCGTAGCTTGGAATTTATTTTTTTGTTTGTTTTTTTTAAATCTGAAAATGGCAAAGTAGCAAGGTATTTATGTAAGTTATCTTGCAAATGAGCCCTCAGAGGGCGTAGGAAATGGGACAGTAAGTGAAATTAAGTGCAAATTTAATCATGGCTTATTTTTAAGGAGGCTGTGTGGGATACAGATGAGAAGCATCATCAAATAAGGAAGAAGTGCAGGTACCCAGCACTGGCCTGGCTCAGCCCAGGTCATTCAGACCTAAGGTGAAAGTCACAGGGAGACGTGGCACGTTTAGGAGAGCCCACAAGTACCTGAACAAGAGGTCTTCTGAGTCCTCACAGGTCAGAGGTAGTCTGCAAGCTGCTGTCTGAACCTTACATGCCAAGCTTTACACCTCCACTTCTTGAGTGAAATCCTCTAAGGATTTGCTTTAGCAATTCAGCTTTGCTTAGTGCTAGCTGGGACAGATTTTTAAAAAAAAAAAAAAAAATTAAGTGTTCTTATGTGGAAAGGAAATAATAACATGAAAAGTTATTAAAACTTTACTGATCAAGACAATGTCTTGATGTAGTTCAGATCACTAGAAGCAATAGTGGTCAATCACTACTTGAAGTAAAGAGGCTTCAGAGGAAACTGATGAACTTCATGATCACTAAAGGGGAATGGGAAACTAGTGTTTTACTTTAAAACAGAAATAGAAAAAAACACTTGGATGCAGCCATTGTAGGAATTGATGCATTTCCATCTTTCCATCAATATTTCCTGTGTTTTTAATGTTTTAATTGTTTTCTTTGAATATTGTTGATACTAGTTAACATATTTGGTGATTCTTTGCGCTGTAGTCAGAATCAAATATCTCCTCAAACATGTAGTTGCAGTGGTACAGTGTTCAAAGTTGGTTACCTTTAATGATGAACTTTATATACTTTTACGTCAATCTTTTGACAGATGGCCTATCAAATAACTTTAAAACTCACCCCCTTCAACTGGATCATCCCAGTGGCAGTTTGGATAGCACTGATTACATGAAGGCTACTGCATCTTTGCAAGAATCAAAGAAATCCAACTCTGGAATGCCTCATGGTGCTTTTTTAACACTCACAGATCATGACCGAATTCGACAGTTCATTCAGGAATTCACATTTAGGGGACTTTTGCCACATATAGAGAAGACAATTCGACAACTTAATGATCAGGTCAGTTTTCTTCTAAAAACACTTCCTGCCACAATAAGCTAAAGCAAATGTAAATAAATGTAGTTACCTGAAACAGTGTTGAAATTGTTACTTTCGTCTGCTTCTAATGATTCAGTGATCTTATTCAATATTACAAGCAAATTTTGAGAGAAGCTGTTTTGACTCTGTTTGTGTCTTAAGGAGCCCTCTGTGCTATCAACAAAACTTCAGTACAAAGTGGCTTCTTGATGAAAGCCTATTTGAACTATTGTTAGAGGTATCTGTCCTTGCTTCTAAAATCTTAATGTATCTTTCAACGCTTGAATACACTGCTAAAGTTTTATAAAATGCATGTTCATCAATAATTATCTCCCAAAAAAGCTGCACACCTCAACTGCTACTTTTTGACAAGAGAACACTAAATCATGCCATTGTTTTCATCTTAGAAATTTCTGCAATTAAATAGTCATCTCTTAAACTGCCAAACTTCAAAAGAATAGCAGTTGATATCATACCCATGATAAGGCAAGGGCATGCATTAATGGTATTTCCTTCACAGTAAGGAGTTCTCATTTGTATTAACCTAAGTCAGTCTGTCTTTCCAGCTCTTTCAGTTGATATAAAATCAAATTACCGTATTTAACACTAGACCTGGACCCAAATATCAGTCACTCAACTCTATATTCTAGTTGAACTGTCCAGTTGACAATCATTTTAAGCAGGATTGTTGCTGGTACCAAATATCTCATGCTGTGAAGTGCAGTCTCTCCCTGGATGAACTCTAGTGAGTTTGTATGTGTTGACTGTGTTTACACTGGAAAAGAAACAAAACAGAGCTGAACATCCTTGTGTGGAGAATGTTAGTACAGGGTATTTGTAAGAACAATGTGATAAGTCTTTTAAAATTATCTTTTAAAATCCTCTTTAAAGAGATGTAGTCTGCTTAGATCATATGAGCTGTAATTCCTGTGGAAATTCCCTTACTAGTTGGGGTGCATCTCTAAAATAATTAAACTGTGTAAACTTACTTGCAGGTATGACAATGGCATCCTCAGCACTAGACATTAAGCATCATCACATTGTAAATACTAATGTGGTGATGGTGGGAATGTTGCTCTTCCTGAAGTTTGTAGTGGTGCTGATATAAGGTTAACTAAGGCCAGAAATTATATTTTGTGATAACTTAGTTCAAACAAATACATCATCAGATGTTTCATCTTTCCTTTTTAAAGATTGAGTTGTATGAAGTACACAGCAATAGTAGTGAAGCTCAGCTATCTGAAATTGAATAAATGTGTGAACAACAGCTTCTATCTCTTTATCAGTGATTCACTCCAAAGGAGTGTGTTCTTGAGCATTTTATTGAAAACAGTTCTTGGGCAATTCTAAAGAAGCTAGACCCATGTGGAAACCCAGGCTTGTATCAGTATCCCTTGCAAAGCAGTGCTCTAATTTAACTTGTGTTCTCTTTACAGTTAATATCCAGGAAGGGCTTGAGTCGATCATTATTTTCTGCTACTAAAAAATGGTTTAGTGGCAGTAAGGTTCCAGAGAAAAGTATAAATGAACTGAAGAATACATCTGGCTTGCTGTAAGTAACGTCGCTCAGTAACTTTAAATCTAAATGAAAAATGTGCCTTTTTGGGGATTGAGGTGCCTGTGTTTATTGTGTGGTATTCTTGAAAGTGAACTAAAGCAACTGTTCTGTAAAAAGCTTTGGAGGAATCGTGAAAAGTACTTTGTATAAGAGTCATGCAATAAAGGTGTAGCAGGGATTAAGAAAAAGGCAACTAAAGCAGAAGGGGAGGAGAAACTGTCTACTGAAGCGTCCTCCTGCTCTTAAGCAGAGTAGAGCTTTTACTTGCTTTTACTTGTATCTAGCATCAATATATTTAACTTTGCACTTCTCAGAATTTATCTTGTTCAGTGTCCTCTTCCTATATCCTCTTAATCTTCTTTGCTGAATGCTCTCCACTCTTGAATGTCAGTGTGCAGAGCGTGATGGCCTTTGATTAACTTATCTGTAGTTTGTGTTGGTAGTGATGAAATTCTGGACAAGAAGCAACATTTGTATCCAGATGCTGACAGTGTGGCTATAAGCATTGTTTTTATCCACAATCCATGTTCTGAATTCATTCAGAACAGAAACTCATGGAATTGAAATGCATTAATTCAGAAACTTTAATTTCCTCTCATCTCCTACTTCTTTTGGTCCTGCTATCCTTATTTTAAGAAGCATTTCAGAATGTTACTGATGCATGGCCAAGTTATTGTGAGCCACTCTTAAAATAGTGAGCACAAGTTGTATTCAAAGTCTTCTCTGTCTTGGTAACTGTACTGTTTTCAGGTTTTTGTTTTATTTGGTTGTGAGATTTCCTTTTGCAGAGGACAGGAACTTGCCAAGCTTTTTTTTTTTTTTTTTTTTTTTTTTGCATAAGGTATAGCTAGATGAAGAATCAGAACATTTTTCTTCTCATGCAGCTCTTCTTAGCTCTAATTTAGGTTAGTTAAGCTCTAAGTTAATTTTACTTAGCAGTTGTAGTGATAGCTGCATACTTGTTTATAGTACTTAGTAAGATGGAGGCTTTCTTTGAATATTTGAGTTGGTGAGTCTTGTTAATTAGAAAGTTGAGGGGGGAACCAAGTTGTGTGACTGAAAGGAAGCAACTTTCTCTTTTCTTAGTAACCTGTTCTTTGAGTAAAACTGAAGTGACACAGTGCATATTTCTGCCTTCTGAACAGAAATTAAGGTGCAAGGGGAAGAAAAAAGCCGTAACCAGAGCAAGACAAAAAGTTATGACTTTATGACTTTAAATGTGAATGTTTATGTTTATAGGTATCCACCAGAAGCACCAGAGCTTCAAATACGGAAAATGGCAGACTTGTGTTTTTTGGTGCAACATTATGAACTTGCATATAACTGTTATCATACAGCAAAGAAAGACTTTTTAAATGATCAAGCAATGCTTTATGCAGCCGGAGCACTGGTTGGTATTTCACATAACACAGATATCTTGAACTTTTCATAATAATCTCCTAATACTTACCTGGAAGTAGGGAAATGCAACCCTTTCCCCCAGCCTCCAAATTTGTAAGTCTTGCCAAATTTGATGCTTAACTTTCGCAAATCCTAGAGTGTTTTAAAGCTGTTACTAGCTGCTGTTTTACGAAGGGGAAAAAAAAGAATAAAAATGAAGAGTTAATTCTTTACTTAGTGTGAAATACTGAAAGAAGTATTTCTATAACTGCAGCAGAATTGTTCTTTAAATTTGTAGTCTGATAATGTAAAAATACATGGAAACTATTTACACGGTATCTCTTTAGACTCTGGCAAACTACTTATCTTGAGTTCCTGGTAAAGATACTACTATAAATATGATATTGCAACATTTTTATTAATCCTCCTGGGGGATGTTCTTTGAATACGTGTCTATAGTTGAGTTCACCAGTGACTTTCTCATTCATTAATTAATTTCCCTGAAGAGTGGAGACCTAAATATGTGATTAAAATAATTTTCAATAAGATAAATGGGAACATTGGGGAAAAATGAAAACCTAGTTTTAACAATTTTTAGAGGCTATATTTTATAGTCTTTAGTCTGGTTAATTCAATTGAACTTAACCTTACTTTTAGATCTATGAAAACGTTCTTGTACATAGTCCAATATTGAATAAAAATCTTAATTTTTTTTTGCTGTGCAGACAGTTTTGCTGTATTTGGCTAGTCTCAGAATTTATCTTAATTTCTTAAATCTAATAATTTCTTAATATTTTTTAAAGGGCTTAATTATGAATTTATGCAATCTATTGTTCTTAATCTTTGGATATTGCAGAAAAATTTTGGTATCTGTACTCCATAAGGAAAGAACTAAGATGTTTCAGATGACACATTTAAGAGTAGAATGAATCCAAAATTTCTTTGGAAGGTGAAGACTGTAATTTCATTCAAGCAAAACCCAGAAAACAGCCTTCAACTGAAAATGGATGATATTTCTACTGTATTAAAGATCGTTTCTGCAATAGAAAACTACCTCAGACTTCTGCAGAAGCATTGATTCAGTACAACTTTACAATGTTAGGGGGTACCAGTAACTGAAAACGGACGCTTGTGTCAGTGCATCTGAATTTTTTGCTGTTCTCATTAAATAAAAGTGTAGCCGTAAATAGGCTGTTCTGTTAAAGCATTTGTCAGTTATAAAATGTTGTATGCCCTTTATATGCCAGTAAATAATTAGGTAAATATTTTGAACTAGCAACAGCTGGTGAAGTCTGTTTGTCAGCAATTTGAGGTATAGAATTTGTTGAAAAAATGTACTGATTGTGTGTGTGTGCATGTCTTTTTTTTTTTTTTTTTTTTGCCTTCCCCCCACCTTTTTTTTTTTTTTTTGGCAGGAAATGGCAGCAGTATCAGCTTTTCTTCAGCCTGGGGCTCCTAGACCATATCCTGCTCACTATATGGAAACAGCAATTCAGACTTACAGAGATATCTGCAAGTATGTTTGTTTTCATACTGGTTCTATGAATGATGTAATACCTAACGGCTTAACTTTTCTTTCTAATAGCACCACATATCTACAAGACCATGGAATGATGGTATAAGTCCTGAAGAGTAAGATGCGTTCATTTATCTAGGATAATGTAGAAGAGAGACTTTTCTTGACAGAGTAGTTATTAAACTAGTTGCTGGTTGTTGGATTTCTGGCTTATCAGGTCATTTAGTTAGATTGCCAAAGGCTTTTATAAATAAGATAATTTTCCTCAAATGATTTCATTAGCTTTGACTGACTGTACTGAGAAATGTAATGGTAAAGGTGACAGTGTACATGGTGTTTTTGGGGGGAGGAAGAACTTTTATTCTTAAAGAATATATATGACGAAGCACTAGTTTGATGCAATACAGAGAGCTTGTCAGACTTGAGGTTAAGTGTTCAATGGTTTCTTGTAATATTTATTTATTAATATATTATGCTTTATTCTAGGAACATGATTTTGGCTGAACGTTGTGTGCTGCTTAGTGCTGAAATCTTAAAAAGTCAAAGTAAATATTCAGAGGCAGCTGCTCTTCTGATTCGTTTAACCAGTGAGGTAAAACACTTAATAGTTTTTTCCATTCTTGCCTTCCCCTTGTTTGTTTACATACCCAAACACTTCTAGGTTACAGTCTAATGCTTGTCTGAAGTTGAAACATCCAAAGATATCAAATGACCAAGTATGAAGTTTGAAATGAAGCAAACTTCATTTATACAGCAAGTGAAGAAACTAGTACTTTGTGTTCTTTTTCTTTCAAGTGAGGTGACTTGTTTGACTACTTTAAAGACCTGCTAGATGTGTATTTATCATCTTTTGGCTTCATGATTAATTTCCTTTAACATCTACTTAGCTCTACTGGTGTACTTTGTCAGTTAAAGTTGTGGTTAAATACTAGCTTGGCTTTCACAGCCATAATGGATACCATCCCACATGTAATCAGTTCTTTATAGCTTAAGTGATGAAGGAACCACTGTAGCTCAGCTCCTATGAATCAGTACAATCTTAACCATGTAAGTTTAAATTTAAATTGTTTTGTCTTGTTTTCAAAGTAGGTCCAAACTTGTCCAGGGATTATCTGTGCAAATTCTATCAATATAAACTTTATAACTACCTATTCTTATAAACAGTTCGTGGACTTACATATGCACATTTTCTTTAAAAGAAATTGAAATGTTACCAAGTATACTCTTGTTCAGTATCTGTTCATTTCTTTAGAAACAAACACTTTAGGACAGGAAAACCTGATTGTATTATGAAGAATTGGATAAGTAGGTGCAAATAATAGGTTTCTCTTACAGAATAGTTATGTTCAAATGTCATTTATCTTATAGGGGACAATAGTGATTAGAGAAGTTTTCTGTTTTTATTTGGTGAACCTTTACTACTTTATTCAGCTTTGAGATTAATTATCCTTTTTGCTTTTAAATAGGATTCTGATCTTCGCAGTGCACTTTTGTTGGAGCAAGCAGCTCATTGCTTTATAAACATGAAGAGTCCCATGGTTAGAAAGTTTGCCTTTCATATGATACTGGCTGGCCATAGGTTTAGTAAAGCTGGACAGGTAAGTATATCTTTCCAGGTGGAAAATATGATCAGTATTTTATATTTAATTTGAATAGTATGTTGAATATGAATGTCTGTCTTCTGAACATCTTTGAACATCTTTGTATTAGAATTACTGAGCTCTGATCTTCTGGAGTGTGAAAATGACTTCTATGTTAATCAATACAGTCTTTTAGATTTGTATTTGAAGTAATACTGAGATTTCAGTAATAAATATTTTCATTTTTATGTGTAACTTTTTAAAATGGTGAAATACCATGCTTTTCACTTAAACAAAGATGTATTATCACCTTTGAGATAAAAGTGACTTGCAGGAATTGGATCTGTTAAATTGTAACTCCTTAAAATAATAGCAAAACTTAGATATTCTGTTTTCTTGGTGCTTTAACCATACGCTTTTCGGTGTAAAGGTACAAGTATGTTATCAGTTACTACTATGGCTACTTAGGCTCAATTAGCACTTAAACTAATATAGATTTTTTTCACTCACATTCCTGTGCAGACAGCTCTGTGATAAATAGACTGAAAGTCTTTTGTACATAATTTGTTCTTTTATTTCCATCTCAGATGTGTGACAGACTTGCTAAAGATAGATTTTTGCCTGGTCCCTGCAGAGGTTAGCTGCAGGAGTTAAGTTACAGGGCTGTTTCAATTTACCTATATGCCGCAAACTTGTGTTAAAGATCAATTTGTATTGCAAATCAACAATACAAGAGACCCCAGGCATCAAAATCCTATTCAAAACAAAATCTTTGCCCCTTCTTCCTCTACCTCCTGCTTGAAAAATCTAGTTTTGATCATCCTGATAAAGACCAAAGAAAGTATAATTTTACTTTCAACTTCTGTTTTTAAAATTAGAGGTGAAATACTAGTAGGACTATTTTCCTCTTAGCTTAGTTGTCTTGTTGCAGTAGATTTCCTGTTTCTCTGACTAAATTACTGATAGTGAGCTATTGATGAATGTGTGGTGTTTTTAATCTAATTTCTCTGCCTAGAAAGCTATACATTTTGTAGAACTTTGTGGTTCTGTCTTCATGTAGCATCCCTCTCACACTGTTTCTATTTAACTTCTGTAGGGATTCTGGTTTCTAAGAAATACTTTGTTTTGAAGTGATTGTAGATGTTCTCCTTCCACAGAAACAGAATAAATGCTACCCAAAAAAGTCAACCAGGCTGCTCAGCTGTAATACTACAATATTGTATTTTAAAGAGTGTCAGTAATATCTGATGACATTAAAGACTTACTGCTTGTATTCTTTCATCACTATAGCTGTTTGAATATTTCTTGTGTTTTTTTCCTCCTATCACTGCTGTAAATAAGGGAGTGCTGTTCCCTTTTATAGAAGCTGAGACTTGCCTGTTCAGGGAATGCCTATGCAGATGTTAAATATCTAGGTTTGGCAGTGAATGCTGGAGTCCTGATGTATATGCAGGAAAGGAAACTGAGGAGCTGTTTGGGAGCAGAGCATTTATCTCCCAGCGGCTGATGTGATTGGTAATTCTCATATGTACTACAGGGTCATGTGTATTAGTTTGCTCGTTGTTGATGTTGTCCTAAACCCTTATTACTGAAGAACTTTTGAGTTGAGCTGTCACACTGAAAGCTCTATTACTGAAGTGAGGTGAAACATGTATCCTGAGGCTTGGTAGTGGAATTCTTCAGACTAGCACTTCTCTGACTTACTGTTTAGTTTTCTTAGTACTGCATTGAGTGGTTAGTGAGATTATTTGAGACCTAATCTTGTTTTTCTTGCAGAAAAAACATGCCTTACGTTGCTACTGTCAAGCCATGCAGGTTTACAAAGGGAAAGGTTGGTCTCTTGCAGAAGATCATATTAACTTCACTATTGGTCGCCAGTCCTTTACTCTTCGTCAACTTGACAATGCTGTGTCAGCCTTCAGGCATATTTTGATTAATGACAGTAAACAACCTCCAGCTCAGCAAGGAGCTTTTTTAAGAGAGTATCTTTATGTTTATAAGGTAAATATTTCTTTCTTCCCCCTCTTTTTCTTTCATTCCTTGAGTAGTCAGTGATTCTATTACCAGTAACTTTTCTGTTAAGTCATTAATTTTAATCATATTTTTTGTTCTAGAATCAGCTTTTTATCTAGTTGACCTACTCATTTTTAACCTTAATTAGTCCTAAAACACACAAACACAGTAAATTTGGTTTTGAAACAGTTTCCACTGATAGCGAATCTGATACAGTAGAGCATGTTGGGTGCTAGTATTACTTTTGAATGTGCTTTTATTGCAGTAAAATGAGCTCTTAATTTTGAGATCAGTGGCTGAATTGCAGCTTATGATAGATCTGGCTCTTTTGTAAGAGTAAAAGGAGTAAAAGGATCTGCTTTGTTATCTTCATTTTATCTTTGAGGTTTTTAGTAATAGATGTTTAAAACTCTAGATGTATGCATTACTTCCTTGTGTCACTGACAAAATTTTTAATCTTTCTTCCTGTTAAATCTTTGAGTGTCTACATTTACTTTGAGTGTCTACATTTAATATTAACTTGCTAGCAGCAGATTTCTCTAATTGGTAAACTAAGTTTCAATTAAAAAACTTAGCTTGGTTAAGGTTGGTACCAAAAGCTTGGGGGAAGGAGCACTCCTAAAGTTAATAAGTGTTGTTCAGTTGCCTAAGTTAGTATGCTTTCAGCTTAAATTTATAATTCTCTGAGTTATTTTCTATGCAGATATTAAACTTAGACTGACTTTAACCTAACAAGCTTGCTTACAGTAATTTTTTTTGCTGCTTTGTCTGTCAAAAAAAATGCTCTTGGAATGCAATTGCTTTCTGTCTGAATATAAGGGTAAACTCCCTAATGTGGGGGTGACAGCACTGGAACAGGTTGCCCAAAGGCTGTGGAGTCTCCTTCCTTGGAGATACTCAAAAGCCATCTGGATACAATTCTGGGAAATCTTATTTGTTGGGGGGTGTATTGGTATGAGTTGAGGTTTTTTAGATACTTCAAGGAGAATTATTTTGTAACTTAGGTGCAGCAGATTATAAAATTCTTGTAACTACTGGTAGTGACAAACATCTCTAAGGTGGAGCTTTATTGTAGGAATGATTACTTGTCCCCATACATACTTTCATAGCCTTTTTCTAATTCAGCGGCAAGAAGCTTGTGTGAATATAGCTGTAGAAAATCAAGTTTAATCCAACTAGCCTTTTCTGTTAAATTACTCAATATCCATATTGCAGAGTTTTAATTCATGGGGTTTTTATAGATAAAGTGCATCAGTTGATATGCAAGTTTGTTCTTGATTTTGAATTGTAGCATATCTTATACAATAAAGATACCTACCCACAACTTGTAACCTTGCAGTTAGTGACTTGACTTACAAATTTATGAACAGAATTACTGCAGAAATTGTTAAGTTGTGGCAGACCTTACTTGGGACTGGTTAACAGGTCAGCTGTGGTGAGAACCTGCATAAAGGTAGTGGCATGGTGAGTGTAGTTTATCAAATTCTGAACTTAGAAACAAGCTTTGCATCATAATAAAACTTGCAACCACTGTGCCAGATGGTGAATTAAAATCTTTATTGCCCTTTTTATAAAGATTTCTTGAACTTTAAATTCTTACTGAGAGAAGATAATATACTCAGACTGTCAAGACAGAAGCAGCTCTCAGATCTTAAGCATTTAATGATTCATGCCATCTTACAAATGCTGGCCTTTCAAGTCTTGAGGGCTATATAACTATAATCTGAAAATTAGTGATATACAGCATAATGTCATAATGTTTCTTTTTTTTTCTCCTCTGCTCCAGAACGTTACCCAGCTAACACCTGATGGTCCATTACCACAACTTCCTTTACCATATATTATCAGTTCAGCCACCCGAGTTTTCTTTGGGCATGATCGAAGACCAGCAGAAGGTTAGAGAACCTTATGTAAACAGATTTAAATCTTTCATTTGTGGGACCAAAACATACTTTAGACTTGGTCTCTTTTCAAAGTTTATTATGTAAAAAGAATGTGACAAGACTTTTTCTGAAGTCTGATTTAAGAAGCTAATCTTAAACTTAGTATCTTCTTATTAGCTGTCTGCAGACTTCATGAAGTCTGCGTAAGCACTGGCTTCTTGGGGATTTTTTCCTCATAGTTTGAGAGTTTCAATGCAAGATCATAATAAACTGTGTTATTAATATATTAAGTTCTCAACACAAGTGCTAGTGATCAAAATTTGCTTTACATCTAATTTCCTCTTGGATGAAATGTTTGAAACTTAGGTTCCTGAATGTGGAGTACACTGCATAGAAATTAGTATGCAGACTGTGGGGCTGTACTCTGTCATAAGCTAAAAATAAACTGTAATTTGAGTATACCACGTTGCATGCTAAACCATGGAATTCCACAGTCTGCAAACAGAAGTATATTCAAATAATCTTCAGGATTGTCTTCCGTGTGTCTATTTCAAAATATCTGAAAGTTCTCTGACTGTTTAACTGTGACATTAAAAAAGGCAGTCACTGAGCACTTGCTATGTTTCAAGAATACTTAAGCTCTTTTTGTTTTAACTGTTGCATGTTGCTGCAGTCATCTTATAACATGCCTTTAACTTGTACTAGGTGAAAAGCAGGCAGCTACACATGTAAGTCTGGATCAGGAATATGACTCGGAATCCTCCCAACAATGGAAGGAACTTGAGGAGCAGGTTGTCTCTGTAATTAACAAAGGAATAATGCCTTCAAACTTCCAACCAACACAGTTCTGTTTAAATAGCTGTTCAGATAACTCCAGATTTCCACTTGCTGTAATAGAAGGTAAAGTTAAGACTTGCCTATTTCAGAAATAGTAGGTTAAATCAATTTGTCCAGTATTTCCTGTACTATTGTAGGATTAAACTTGCACTTTGTGTGATTGGCCTATTGAGTTAAAAGTGAAGCTTCAGATTTTAGTGGAGGTAGCTGGTTGTCACTTTTTCCTTTGTGCTTTTTTAATAGAACCAATAACTGTGGAAGTGTCCTTCAGAAATCCACTGAAAGTCCCACTACTTTTGACAGACCTTTCGTTGCTGTGGAAGTTTCAACCTAAAGACTTCAATGCAAAGCACGATGGAGAAACAAAAGAGCTGGTAAGGAAAGCTTCGCCTCTTGCAGCCTGTACTCCATAACTATAGTCATTTAGTATATCTCAACATCTCAAAATACTAGGGCAAGAAAACTTGAGTTAAGTGTAAATTTTAAAAAAAGCTATTGAATATTTTCATGAGTCATTTAAACTTTCCATATCCGTAGGGCACAAAATATCTCTTAAGAGATTTGTTGTAATAATAAATAATGTAAAGATACTTGAAGCTAAGTAAAATGTTTTAATACATTTATGTGTATATATGTATGCATTCTATTATATGTATAGTACATACTGTTTTGAGTCATGTTAGCCTTGACTGATTGAAATTACATGTATTTTATCAAAGACCTGTTTTTTTTAACCCTAGCTATATTATACTTTGAAATATGTCCTCTGAAAAACAAGACTGCTGGTGTGTTATGAGAACATCTTGGTATTTTGATTAGGAGAAAAATGAAAATGAAATTAATATTTTAATACTTATAATGATTAGGTCATCTAGTTTAATCTGTTCAACTGATAGGGCCAGTGCTTCCCTCTTGGTGATTCTTTTCACTTTTGTATGTTTAAGTTTTAATATTTTCTAATTCTGAATATTACAGTAAATTACTTGAACTTGGTTTCCTGGTAGAAGCTTTTTTGGAACATCTTGCATGCTAAAGGTGCTTTGAAACTTTAACTCTGGCAATTGTTTATATAAATAAGTTTCAGTGGTTGCCATACACATTCCCTTCTGTTTCAGCCTGAAATGCTACCTTAATGATATGATAAATGCTTTTGTGAGCATTGGTGAAATTAACTGGAATAGCTCCAATTTGTAATGATTCATCTTAAATTTCTCTCTGAAGTAGATGTTGACTGAGCCCTCTAACTACTTATCTAATTCAGAAAGCATCAGAGCACGGACATAAAACTTTTGCTGGTTCTAACTGTCTGCAGTTTTAGCATTTGCACACTCTTTTCTTAAACATTTTACTAAAGCTACAAGCACTAATATTTATGTCCATTTTTGTTTACAGAAATATCTAAAAAGCTTTCTTTTTTTTTCCTTCAGGGAACATGTGGTGGTGATATGATAGGGACTGAAGCAATAGCAGAGTTTTTAATTAATAGTGAGGAGACAAAAGCGGTAAGTAGTATACTTTTTTCAGTGTTAACCTTTGAGGCTTCGATTTTATTTCAAACTTGACCAAAGTTAAACTTCCAGTATTTCATGCATCAGTAATGCATTCTGCCTCTGTTAAAGTTTAGCTTTGTTACAATTTAGGACTTCTTTCATAATGTAATGAATACTTTTGAGTTTGACTGGTCTAATAAATTGTGTATATAAAAATTCCAAACCTAGTGACTTTTAATAGTTGTAAGTGTCTTTTGTAGTTGGACACTTAAATGTAATAATACTTTTTCTTTGGTAGCAGCAACAACAAAAATTTAACGTATCTCCACAGGCAAGACTAAAGCTCTTTCCCCATCAAACAGGGGAGCTACATATTCTGGGAGTCGTTTATAATCTTGGCACTATTCAAGGTGCTGTGACATTAGATGGAATAGATCCTTCTGTTGGATTACAGACAGGTGAGTGTATCCTTTAAATTGTATGTGTATGGAAGGCGGAGACAGTAATTCTGCAGGGTTAGACTAAATTCTGTTTGATCATGATGTGAGGGTTTCCTTTATTTCCATCTCCTCAATGTGAAGGAATTGGTATCTATAAAAATCCAATGAGAAGGGGAAGGTAGAGTAGAAGGGGGAACAGCTAGTCAACTTTGGAACTTAGTTTCTTTTAAATTTAGAAATTCTGAAACCATTAAAAATTAAAGTATTCAATCTATGCCATGTTTCATCTGTAATACCTTTTGACTCCTTTACCGTTTCTTTTTCTAGCTCTCTGACTCTTGCTGGTTCTCCTTCCCACTCTTCTCCCCACACCCACACACCCTACACCTTTTCTTCTAGTCCTGCTCTGCAGTTCTTTGGTATAGGTTCCCAAATTTAAATTTGGCTGATGGGACTTTTATCTATAGGCATCTTCACTTTAATTTGGCTGTCTTTTTTTATGTTAATGTATAAATAGCTTAGTACTTGCATGTCACTTTCTTTTGAGTTGTTTACCTGAAACTGTCTCCCATAGGGAAAACTCCATTGTTGGAGGAAATGGGATTAAAATAGGTATTTAAAAGAGCTAACCAAGCTTCACTATTTCTTTTAAGCAATATGCTTTTTATTCTAAAGGCTTATCCATAGTGAAAGCTTCCAATTTGAGAAGTGGTGGCATATTTTGAAGGAGAAAAACGTGTTGGGGTGTGTGCATGTGTCATGTTCTTCTGCCTGCCCTTGGCACTTAAATTGGAAAATAGAACAGGATCTCAGCAGCCCTCTACCACCCCAAATTTGACATCACTATTCTCTTTATTGTTAGGACTCTAGACAAGTGTAGCCCTACTATTAAAGGGCAAAGCATGTCCAAAACAGACATTTGACTGTCTGAACTTGCTGTAGCAAAACACTTCGCCTGACAGTGAACTGAATAGTTCTTTACAATGATGCTTAATCAGCGACCATTGTGTAGACCTAATAACAGAAAATTCAAAATTAGGAAGGGACTTGAGATTAATTCTGAGCAAAGTTTATAAGTTAAATGTTTCAGGGAAGTTTGTATCCAATGGATTGTCTGTACGAGGACGACAAGATTTAGAAATCCAAGGGCCTCGACTTAATAACACGAAAGAAGAAAAAACATCTATTAAGTATGGACCTGATCGACGTTTAGATCCTATTATTACAGAAGAAATGCCTTTGTTGGAGGTATGTAACTATTTTGTATTAGTAATTTTGAGGAGATTTTTGAATCTAGAGATACAAATGTAGTTCTAACCAGAAAGTCTAACCTTTGTTTATGTCTAAAGCTTAAGTTAACTTATTACCTGTAAGAGCCAGACTTGTATGTTCAAGTGAAACTTGAAGCCTCCAAATTAATATCCTGCTGTAATTGTTTTATTCCCTTCAGAATTGTGGTTGGCAATGGTTTTTGTAATCAAATTACAAGGAGGGAGCAGAATGGGCAAGCTTTTTCCCTCTTATTTGCTTTACATTCTTCATCATGAGTTTAGACCTTAAAGATTTTTAGTTAAAACACTAGTTTTCTTGTTAGGATTATTGTAATGGATTGTTAAATCTGGTTAATGATAACACTCTAAAGTTAGTGGTTATTTTCATGCCTGTTCATAACTTCTTTCCTTTCTCTCCAATACAGGTGTTCTTTATAAATTTTCCTACAGGGCTTCTTTGTGGAGAAATCAGAAAAGCATATGTAGAGTTTGTGAATGTAAGCAAATGTCCTCTTACTGCCCTGAAGGTTGTGTCCAAGCATCCAGAATTTTTTACTTTTGGTGGAAATACTGCTGTTCTAACACCTCTGAGTCCTTCAGCTTCTGAAAACTGTAGTGCTTACAAGACTGTTGTGACAGATCCTACCTCTGTGCGTACAGCACTGTTATCTTCAGCTTCTTCTGTAGACTTTGGGGTTGGCACAGGTGGTCAACCAGAAGTAATACATGTTCCACTTCCCGACTCTATTCTTCTTCCTGGGGCTTCAGTGCAGCTGCCGATGTGGTTACGAGGACCGGATGAAGAAGGTGTCCATGAAATTAACTTTTTGTTTTACTATGAAAGTATTAAAAAACACTCAAAAATGTGGTAAGTGCTTCTAAGCTATTTGTCATACTTAATAAGCTGTTAAATTACATGCATTGTTAACATATTAGTATTGAATTTCTCTGAATTACTGAGGTAATATAAAACAGTCTAAAAGCAATAATCTGTTTTCTACTATATGATCAAACTTGTATATGAAATTATGTAGCCTGTATTGGTTCCATCAAAGTGCTGAATCACTTTTTTAGTAACTTAAGAGTTCGTGGAATCTTGTTCAATCCAACCTGTGTTTATAGTCAGAGTTCCTCTAGAAGCACGTTGTTCCCTGTGTGATAGGGGGGAAAAAATTCCTGACTTAATTTGTTGCTTCTACATTTTTTTTTAAAAGAAACTTACCTACTTTGAACTTAAGATTTCTGTCCTCAGTTAACATGTGACTAGTGAGTATATTAGAAAATTTTTCGTTTTTGTAAGGGCTTTGTCATTTGCATGCTATTGGGGTGGAGAAAGACAACCAAAAAAGCTCTATAAAGACCTAGTTTAGACTAGAGGAGCTAGTTTAGTTAACCAGCTAGTTTGGTTAACCAGCTAGTAAACCTTTCTCCGATTGCTCTTTTTTCTATAGCTCCTTTTTGGATCATTCTTGAAAGAGTAGACAGTTGAGTTTGACACCACAAGCTAGCAAGTAGTGTTTTCCTAGAACTTTACTCCAAAGGGAATGAAATGACTATGTTACTTATTCTCAATTTCCTCACATGTCCCAGGCTAATAAAGCTCAGTCTTGCATATTTGCCCATAATTATGTAATTTTTTGGCAGCAGGAAGTCATGTTCCATTTTTATCATGGAGCTGTATGTGTTAAAATCATTCATCTGGAGAATGATTTGGCAATGTCTGCATTAACAACTAGTGCAGAGTAGGAGTGAATCTGTAGATTTCTCCTCCAGAGACTTCAAGAGGCTTGCTGGCCTGAAGGTTGAGCTTGTCTAGATGCCAGTGGAAGAGGACAGAATAAGGACAGTTATAAAAGTCAACTTTGAAAATCTTCAATTCAGGGGATTTCTTTGAATGCAAGAGTATCCTGTCTTGATGCTTTTTAATAAGTATTTATTCAGCAAATATAACTAGTGGGCCTTTCAGAGTGTATTTGCTTAAAAGCTGTATTTCACATGATATGTGCTGGTGTCAAATACTTAATTACATCCCTATGCCAATAAAAGCCTGTTTGCTTTCACTAGACCAGCAGTCCTATATTTTGGATATAGGACTGCTGGTCTAGTGAAAGCAAACAGGCATTTATTGGTATAGGGATCAAAATATATCAGTGGTTTTTTTTTCTTCATGGTAACACCTGAACAGTGTCAGTATTTTAAACTGGCTAAGACACTGCATGTTTGAACACCACATGTTTTCAAATACCTGCCTATGCGGTATAATTGTTAACATACTTTTCAGCTTCTTATCAAAAAGATAACATCTTTTCAGTGGTGGAAAAGAATACATTTGTCATGGGCATTAAGGACATTAAACAGCTTAAAAGTTGAACTTTTTAATGAGAAGTTCCAGATGACAGTCATGGTTCTGAAGAATGTCTTTTATCTTTTCTTCTCCTTCCTCCTCTTCTCCCCCCTCTCCCCCCACTTTATTCTCCTTAGTCATAGAGTATTAAGGCACACTGCCGTTATCTGTACTAGCCGGTCTCTGCATATTCGAGCCACTGTCTGCAGAAGTAATGCACTTGAAGATGAAGAAGGCAAAGGGGATAATATGTTGGTGTTTGTGGATGTAGAAAATATCAATACTGTAAGTTCGTATTTAAAAAGTAACTATACTATTATAGTTAAGAACGCTTACTTCTGTTAATAACAAGTTCAGTAGACATAAATATCATTAGAAGAGCCAATATTGAAGTAAAAGCTTTCATAAACCCGCTGACTGGAAACATTAAGTAAACCTTGTGTATTTAATTGTTCCAGTTAACGTTAGTGCCTTCTTTCCCTCAATAAGTTATTTGTCAAAATTTACTACGGAAATTTGCTGTAGTATTCTCTCTACATATTGCAGTACCGTGACTGAGTCTTTTCCTTGGCCTCCTGTAGAATGACTTATTCTGAATCCATAAACGTTCTTGATGCTCACAGCTTTCATGATGGCTCTGAATGAAGTGTTTCTGCTCCTGCCTCTTTCAATCAGAACACTAGCATGGTAGAATAATGATAACCTGAAGTCAGAATTTTTACTCAAACTTGAAGGAAGCATCCTTGTCTAAATTTACTACCCAAACTCTTAAAGAGGTTCCTACATCTATAATCTAAATAGATGCTTGTTGTGGTCTATCGGCTTAGCACAGCAGACAAATACTTGTGTTTTCACATTGCACTATTTTAAAGTGACTGCTTTTTTTGGTAAAGCTGCTGCAGTATTTTAAACAAAGTAAAGTAGTTTAATCCTCTGCTTAATGCTTAGGAACTATTTAACCTACTGGTTGAATTGTTGAACTGATTTTTCATTTTATGCTAAAGGTATGTAAAATCTGATGTTCTTTAGCTGCTAAAGGGTTAAGTTTAGCTCAGTTGGTTAGAGCGTGGTGTTCCATAATGCCAAGGTCATGGGTTCAGCCCCTGTATGGGCCACTTGTTTGAGGGTTGGACTAGATGATCTCCAGAGGTCCCTTCCAACCTTACCAATTTTATGATACTAAAGCGAGTATTGTCCAATCATTGTTTGAGGAGGGAGGATTGTATTATAAAGTACTTACCAAGTTAACTAACAATGTTCTGTGAAATTAAATTTTGCTACTGCCTCACTCTTTCCAAAAGAGAAGCAACACAAAAGCTTCTTTTGTATGTATATAATTGCTTTTTTGAAATAAAAAATGAAAAACAGTTACTGAATTACAGTTGTTGAAATAATCTTGGAGCACTATGTGACCTGGTGGACAGTATTCTGTACTGGAGTCAAAAAACCTAGGTTTGATTATAGTAGTCTTCAATGGGGAGGAGGAGGAGGAGAACAGCTGGCTGATTTTTCTTTCCCTGGGACTTGTTTTCTCTTCTCATTGTAGCTTCATTTAGTGGAACTGAAAGTTGCTGGGGGCTAGGATTGTTATGTGTTGTTACAATGGATCTTTAATGTCTTTTTTCCTTAATACAATATTACAGATAAAAATAATGTGAAAGAAGACATAAAGATTCCAACACTACCACCTTGCAATAACCACTTACTAAGCAATGCAGAACTAATGACAATTGTGATTAGTCTTGTTTAACATTTTCATTTCTTCCTTAGAGTGAGACTGGTGTTAAAGAATTTCATATAGTACAAGTTTCAAGTAACAGTAAGCACTGGAGGCTTCAAAAATCTGTTAATATCTCTGAAGACAAAGGTTTGTGAGTTTTTTCTTTTGAATTGTCAAATGTATGGGAGTCCAGCTTCTGCCTGGCAGAAAAATTAAAGGAATCTTAGGAAGAGTTGAATTTGTAAGAATGATTCAGTTATAAACTGCTTGTCCCTTTCAAACATACTGTAACTCTTGTTACAGTTTCAGGAGAAAAGTATATTGAAAAATATTTTTGAGTTCATAGTTTTAGCAGTGGTACTAATCTATGTGTAAATTATTTGGGTGGTATAGAGAAATCCATGTCTGAATTGGTAGATAATTTGTTTAACAAGAAAAACGTGACGGCGTTTTTTTTACCTTCAGTTATTTATATCAATGTTAAATTAATTAATTTAGCAGAATATTTGCTGATCAGTTAGCCCAGGAAAACTTAGGAGAAAAAGTGCTGTTATGCTTGCTACTTAAGTGCACTAAAACATGAATTTTCTGTCTTCTGATCCTTCATTCTTTCTTGTTACCTTCTTCATGTATTATAGCCGATTTACTGCTCTAGAACTAGATGGATGAGATTCTCTTGCAGTTGCTCTACTTTAATTAGATATAGTTAAGTTTCATGAGTGTTTGAGTTGCAAAGTGCAGAGGCTGACTTGAATGCGGACTTGTTGAGGAAAAATGTTTGTAACCTTTTTTTCAGATACTAAGCTCGCTAGCAGAGAGAGAGCAAAGTTATGTTTTAAAGCAGTAAGATGCAAAAACTCAGAAGGTAGGTTCTGAATGTGGTAACTTTCAAAGAAAATAAGATTTAGATACTGCATGCTGAAGTTGTAATTTTCCAATGATGCTGAAAAGCCTTTTCTTTTTATCCCTTAGAAAATTACGCATTTGCAGATATTGTTTTTGGAAATGAGCAGGTAAGTGAACTGGTGCAACTTAATATCTGTCATGTGCAAGTGTCCAGGAAAAGCCTTATTATAATTTAAGGACAAAAGAACGCTTCAGTGGTTGAGGAAGTTGGATTTTTCACTTAAACTCTGAGTACTTAATTGTTTTGTGTTGAGTGTACACTTACCATCTATGTAGCTAGCTTTTAAAAGCCACTGCTACTCTATTCTGTAGATGTATAAATTGAGTTTAAAACTAAAAATTTGAGGCAGATAATCTGCACATTTTAAATCTGGATGAGCTGCAGGGATTTTAGCTTTTTTTTTTTTTTTTTTTTTTTTTTTTTAGGAAAGTACTCTCCAATGGAAGAAGGAATGGAAAATTCCCCTTTAGATAGTTACTTGAGGCATTTTTTTCCTCCTAACAGGAGGGTTCTCCTGGGGTAGAGCAGTTCCCAGAACGTGCTGTTGTAGAGCTGTTTGCTTACCCTTTTCCAAAGGGGAGGTGTAAGGAAATACTTTTTTTCAGCAGGTGTGTGTTTGAAAATATAAGTACAAGTGATGAAAGCTTGACAAACAGCACAGCGTTTCTGGTTGTGCCACCTATGTAGAATGTTATACTCTGATCTCTCCTGTAGTAGCAAAATGTACATTTTAAACTTTAAGTACTCCTAGTTAACTAAGCCTGGGGGGATTATTAATAAAGCAGTGATTTGCCTCTGAGTTAGAGAGCTGGAATCTATTCTCCATGCTATACTTGGTATATCAGAGCAGACCCCAGTAACAATCATAGCCCTTAATGAAAGGTTGTTAGATATAATTTAAGGCCAGTGTTTTACGGTTCTGTTCTCTTGTGTTATCTTTCAATACTCTTTATATAGGACTAACCTATATAACAAAAGTGTAAAAGCTAAAACATACTGTTTCCTGTAGGTCTGTGGAGGATTGCTTGAGAATGGAACTGAAATACTACAGTGCTGAGCTCTCGTAGTAGAGTAGCTTGTGTCAACTTGCATCTTGTTGTGAAAGCACTTTCTTTCTCTTGCAGATAATAAGTTCAGCCAGTCCTTGTGCAGACTTTTTTTTCCAAAGTTTATCCTCTGAATTAAAAAGAATGCACGTGCAATCTCATACTCTCACATCTCAAAGGGCTGTGAAACAGTCATTTGATGAAGTGGTCAGATTAATACAAAGGTGTAGTGAAGTGGATTTGAACATTGTTGTATTGTGGAAGGTATGTATAGTGGTGGCCTCTTTGTACTTTGTCTTTGGAATAACTTGGTTATGAAATACAAATAGTAGAAATTATGGTGTGACATGGCATCCTGAACTTTCAAACATACTGGTATGGAACTTAAGCAGATGTGATTTTGTCTGAAGTCATGCAAACTAAATTAGCTAAGGTGACTGTCTTGGCTTTTTGATAACAATTATTGTAGTAATTATGCTTAAATGGCATTACATTATTTTAGATGTATGCATTCCTACAAGAGAGTTCTTTGAGCTCTTCTGAGCTCTTATAATGTGAGGTTCATTCATGCTTGCTTTTATCATTGAATTGTAAGAGTTAAGATGATGATTTACCAGAATACAAATATTAAATTGTGGAAATGAGCAGTCTCAACTTTAGCAGTCATCTGTGCTTGCAAAGCTAAAGTCATATGTATAAAGTATGTACGTTGTCCTAGCGTTTTAAGTTTTGAACAGTACAAACCCTTCCACTTAAGTTAGTGGGAAATTAATAATTCTGTTATGAAGGTTATGATGGTTTTTGGTCTGCTAATATTTTTGCTTCTTATATTTTGTAGGCGTATGTTGTGGAAGACAATAAGCAGCTTATTTTGGAGGGCCAGCATCATGTTACTCTTACCACTGTTGGGAGGGAGGCTTTTTCCTTTCCTCAGAAGCAGGTAATTTAGTACACAATCTTTCTTTACAATTGCCTTTTTTCCCAAAATGGACATGATTTGTTCTTAATTGTAAATATAAGTAAGTGGAATAACTCTGGGTGCTTTTGTAGAATCTAGCAAAAGATCTGAGTTAAATAACTTAATTTGTTTACTTCACGTTCTTGTGGTATTTGATCAGTTATCTGTATAGAACTGGCTACACTTAGATTAAAGAGGAGAAAGGCAATATACAGTTAATGCAACTACACAGTTGGAATAAACTTCTCTGGTATTTTAGACTAGAACTAGATGAAGAAAAGCTCATTAGTGATAGTAAGTCAAAGTTAGCAGTGGTTATTGGTAATAGTAAAATAGTGGAAACTCATATTTTTTTTATTTTGTAATACTTCAGAGAAAAATCAAATTTACTATTATATACAATTCATAAGTAAATACTTTTCTCACAGAAACCTGAAAAGCAGAATTGCTGAGGCAGTAAATAAGACACTGAAAGCTTCTGTTGGAAGAGATTAACATGTTACTTCATTTCTAAATTTTATAGCCTGTTCAGTTACATAAAAAACAGTGTCTGTAACAAAATGGTCTCCTGATACACATACAGCTTTCATAGCTGTTATTTTTACAAAAATTTGTGTAAAAACACGTATGCTGGATGTAGTTTATGTATGTGAAGAAGACTACTAGACAAAATAAAAGCCAAGTTTTGTACTTGTTCAGTCTTTTGCTGAACAGTACAGTCCTGTTCCCTCATGCTTCAGTGTCAGCTTCTTGCTTGTTTTTTGCCAATATGGCAAACTATATAAAGCTTTTGATGAGTGCTCACAGGTTTGTAATACATATTACTTAAGCACTTACTCTGGCAAGTGCACAGTATAAAAACAAATGTGACTATTGGCTATTAATTATTGTTTTATGCTGTAACATACATAGTGGATTTCTTTGTACACTTGGCTTTGGTTCTTAAGCCTTTTTAAAATATTTAACATCGTTAAGAAATCTTTTTGTTTAGCTTTTGTCCTATGAAAGGCCTTAGTGTAAAAGGGACACTTTTGGAGGTAAACTGGGTGCTGGTCCTTTGCAGTAAAAATCTAAGCTCTTGTCTCTGAAAAGTCTTTTTTCACTTAAGCACAAAAATTGACTCACTCTGCACATGTGTGCTCAAGCTATGGTGAACAATAGTATTCTATATTACCATAATAACTACCCAGTCCAGTATTTTTTTTTCCTTGTCTTAGTATACAGAACAGTAGTCCATATTGTGGGCATCTAAAGTGAGGAGAGAATGTTGTGGATTTCTGTCCCTGATCATATCAAAGCCTTGTTCTAGCAAATGGGAAGGGAAAGGAGAAGTTGGATGAATCGCACCTGCATCCTAAACTGAACATATTACTGAACTTCAGACATGCCAGGGGTTTGTACTTGTTGACTAAATTGGAATTCTAGATGTCTTCATCTGGTTAGTTGTCTAAAACGGAATGAAATTAATCTTGCCTTCAGTGCCAAGATGTAGCCTCAAATTATTTTGAGAAATGTATGTTACTAGCTTAGCATTCAGTCTTTAATCTCAATTTCACATCAGTGCAGCTGAAACAGTATACATTGATCATATTCATGTTCATCAGTGTAGCTAATGAATTTCCAGAGTGTTGTGAAGCATCCTATACTGTAGTTGGAAACAAAACTGCATCTTTTGAATAAACAATTGAGATACAATATTTTAGAAGTAGTACTAGTTGTTTTATTAAATGCTGAAGTCCTACGTCCTCGGAGTAACCAAAACTCGTGTTTAACTTAGATGTTAAGAGCCTATAATCTCAGGACTGCTGAAGATTGAGAAATACATTATATTCCTATACTATTTTTTTTTATGGGCAATCCTATACCATTAGGAGACAAACTCTTCTGTGATGTATAACAAATTAGGTGATCTGAGACTTTGCATCAGTTAAATATGTGGAGTAAATGAAATAAAGAATGCTCCAAAATTGGATTAAATAAGAATATGTAGAAAAATAAATGCAATTCATCATTAAGATTTGCCTAGTATTGCTGAATTGACTTGCTGTTGTGTTTAATGTCATACAAACAGTGAAACGGGAAGAAAAAAATCAGTACTTATAATTACACAATTTCAGTATTAACTTCCAGACCCAGACTTGTAATAGAATAGTCAGATCTTTCTAATCTAGTTGATGACACATAGAGAATAAACTCTAGACAATTTCTGAATATTTTGGACTGATAGAAGTTAGTTGTCTTCTGTGGACTAGACAGTAGAGGGAGATGGAGATGTATGCTTTTTACCAAAGTTTTATTTAAGGGCTTTACTTAAGTGATGCAGGGCTGCTTAGACCTGAAAAATGGATCCCTGTGCAGATTCTGAACAAGATGTCACCTAGGATGCAAAAGTCTGGCGCACTCCCTCTATTTTTTGCTAGTCTTCTCTTTGCTGCTTTTTTTTCAGTGACATCTTTCCTTTTGAATTGCTTCTACTTTCTCTATGCTGCAATCACCAGCAAAGAAGTCTTTATTTCTGACTGGCAGTATAATAATCCCCAACTAAGAAGAGTCTTAGAATAGACATGGAGAAAACACAAACAAGATTCCCTTCCCCTCTTAGCTTTCTGAAAAATTATTAAAATCTTAATTGAATTCTTCCAGTAGCTGCCTTGAGCAAATTCAGATAGCTCAATTTTTGGTTTAAAAAGTGTACTGATCTCTTGCTTTTGCCAACTGTTGTGTATCTCAGACTAATTCTTTACCTAACCTCTAGGGATTTAGTTTGGATTTATCCAAACTTCTAGAACCCCTCAGAAATAAAGCTACAGTAAAACAATCCTGTAGAAGCAATAGAACCACATTCACTGACACAGTCATGTTTTCCACATTATTTTGGTAGCTGCTTCTAGATTATCATTCATAGTGCTCACTCATTTTGGATGCAACATAAAGATATAACAGTGCAAGTGATAGTTCTGGTACTTTTCTTTGAGATTTAAGAAGCTATTAGTAAGTGTAGTCTTAAGAGAGCTTGAAGAAATGAGCTTTGTAATTCTACAATGTCAAGCTGGTGTGTTAATATAGCATAAGTCCTAATAAGGTTTCCAAGCTAAGATGTTAGACTGCACTGACTGAAAGGCAAAGACAGGTATTTTCTTCTGCCCTTCTCATTGTAGAAGATGTGATGGATGCAGCAGGGATATAGAGCTGTCTGCTGTACATGTGATTACTCCTGCATCACAGCAGCATAACTTGCAAGGGCATTTGATTAAAAATTGAAATTAAAACCACTGGTTATCAAGAAAATGACAGTGAGAAAAACTATATAAACTTTATGTGGAACCTCAAATGCATGTACTTCACTTTTTTTTACCATGTGTTCAGTGTAGAACTATGAACTGTTAATTCTAACAGACAATGATAACTGTACCCCTGATTTTCTGTAATTGAATAGAGTTTGTGGGTTTAGGTTTTTTTTTCCTTTCTCACACTATAGGTTTTTTCTGAGTATAGATTACTGGACAGAACAGACATTTTTTTTTTCAGGTGAGTTGATGAAGTACTTGCACCTTTTTCTTGGAGTTTGGACTCAAATTCAAGTAACATCTAAAGAATATTGCCACAGTTAAAACACTTTTCACATATGTAGAGCTCTCTAGAAACAGTCAGGAAAATATTTATCCTTCTGTCTTTTTCCTCACTTCTGTATATTAAAAGAAAAATGCTCTTTTGGTACAAGTAGGGCAAAAAAAGCTTATTTCTGGTTCAAGAAAAGCTAAATTTAAAAGATTTCAAAGTGATAAGTTATAGTCTCTAGCAAAGATATAACAAAATAGGTCATGTAAGAACTTAGTAAACTGAATAAGAACTTAGTAAACTGAATAGGTCTGAACAGATGTGCTAGCCATAGCAGTCTGACTCAGAGTAATAAAAAAAAAAAATAGCTGGATTACTCGTAACTTGGGGCTGTTTTACTTCTTTTGAAGCTTGTTTCCTCTCAGGAATTAGGTTGTATTAACTGAAGATCAGAATGTGACTGCATCCAAAATACAACTCTCTTGAGGTTTTTGACCTCTTAAGCTTAGCTTCAGAAAAGGAGAGGAGAAAATTGACGTAACTTACGCATCCATTCTCTGTCTGGGCCTGTCTTCCATATCAGTACTTACAGCTTTGTCTCCCATTTTGTTTTTTGGGTGAATTCAAGCCAAAAGTTTCCAAAGAAAAAGCAAATTCTCATATAGTGGGACTGAGATAATAGTATGGGTTTGGTGCATCTGCCATACTCTTTAATTGTCAAGCACTTCATGCTGTGCTAAGAGATGAGAAGTTGTTGATTAGAGCTGTCATTTCTGAATGTCAGCATGTTGGAGTAGCATGCCTTTATCTGAAAATTGTTCTCACGCATGCGAGTTTAAAGTTAATGTTGATTTAAGTCTAGGATGAGATACAAGTGTTTGAGTAAGGTGTATGTTCTTGAAGATACTATCCCTGTGTACAGCCTGTTATTTTCATTGCAAAGTGGTCTTGGAATGCACAAACTGGATTCCATCTAGGCAGTTAATCCAGATGTGCTCCAGGACTGCATATCATATGTTCTAGACTGCTGATTCAGTCCTGTGCATCAGACCAGTGCTAATCCAAAGTAAAATCCATGATATATAGTGTGGATACTGGCTTCTTGGTACTAGCTGTTTCACTTCACAAATCTAATCATCTGAGCTTGCACTGCTTCTTAATATAGATGTAGCTTGGTGAGGCTACAGCAGATTGGTTGGAAGCAGAAGTCCTTGAAAGGCATGAGAGGTGTTTGGTTCAAGTAACGTTTTCTAACAGTGAGTTATTAGAAGTGACATCTTGTGCTAGTTCAGTGTTTTGTATGGGGGAGGGAAATATTTGAATTCAACACTGATTCTTGGAATCAGTTTAAAGCATTCTTTAAATCACCTTATTGAAGAGAAAATAAAATTCTTAAGGGTTAACATAAGCACATCTTATGTTAAGTATACATCTTTCACTCTGTTGAATTAATGTACCCATTACCATACCAGCCTGAGGACTGCTTTCCTTACTGTTATATGAATAAAATATTTTGAATAGCTGACAAACTGGCATCTGCCTCTTTATCAAGTGTTGGACTCCAGGGATATAATGTTTCTGTGTCTTAAAATGCATGCTTAAATGTTAATCACTGAGTAAAATACTGTTTTGGAGTAATTGTTTCAGTGAGTTAGGAGCTAGAGTTAGGAGCCAGAGTGAATATATGCAACTCATATGGTCAGGAAAACCAACTTAAAGCCTAGCTTTGAAAAATGGAAATTCAAAAATTCAAAAAGGAGGAAGAAGAAACTTCAGATCTCTTCATATCTTTTTTTGTTGTTGTTGTTGTTGCTTTCAAGTGTTCTGTCTGTCTTCCTTTCTGTACCCTTAGGATTGTTTCCTGTTTATCTCCTACATGCTATGCGTGTTAGTTCTTCACACTCAGTTGACCGTTTTACTAATCCTTGACTATCTGAAATTGGTGATTTATGGGGAAAATACTGCTGAATTTCTGCACAACTTTGAACTTAATTTATTTTTGTTTTTTCCTGATCTGTTTAAGAGCACATTGACCCAATTACTAAAAAGATTTTTTTTGAAATGAAAAACTTAGCTGTCCAGTATTCCATAACAATATGGAAAATCCTTCAAAATACCTGAATGTGAAGATCTCTTTTATCCACCTGACAGAAAGGAAGAACTTGTGCTTTGAAACTCCATCCATATGTTATGGGCAGACCTATCTATTACATCTATGGTGTAGTGCAGAGATGCTTTAAATTGGATATAAATTTTCACTTTTCCAATTTTAATTAGCATAGTAGTTCAGCTGCATGAGAAGCTTAAAACCATTGTGAATTAACATGACATTCTAGCAATTCAATGTAAGGGTAATACATGAGTTCAAAGCAAGATAGCAAAAGTCAGACTCTAAATATTCTGGCTTTTTGTAGCTAATCAAAAAGTGACAATGTGAAGATTATTTTATTTTGAACAGTAAGTATATATCTAGTTTTAGGTGTATATGGCTGAAGCTGGCATCTGTAGATGAGAATCTTGTAGAAAAATCCTTCTTAAATTCTTAACACTAATTGAACAGTCTTGCAGCTGTTGGCAATTATAAGAGATGTGACTGTTGCAACTGAATCTACTGTAAATTTCCATTAAAAAGAAACGGCTATAGAATAAAAAAAAAATTACCTACAATTCTTTCCAGCTCCTCCTACAGTTCTTTCCAGCAAAGTCTGTGCCATCTTGTTATACCATCTGTACCAATACCAGTGTAGATGGATGACGCCTTCAAATATACCTTAACATTTTTTTTTTTTTAAAAAAGGAAATATTTTAACCATTGTTCTGTTGTTCTGATCTGGAATATATGGTGCTTGTTGTGTATTGGAGCTGATAACACTTCTGGAGGTTTTGTATGCATCGACAGGCTGACCTTAGATGTCAGAGCTTTTTGCCTTTTTAAAAGGCAGTGCTCCATTTGGACTGGTATTCTAGGGGTGCCTTCAGCAACAAAATCCCACCTGTTTGATTCTTGGTTTTGTTTTACTTTGTGTCTAATTGTAAGTAACTATGAAAATTTTGGAACTGGAGGCTGTTACCTGCATGGTGCATATTCTTGAGGGCAGGGTACATGTGCCAAAATGGGTGTGGGCATCCTTTTTCTCTCTCTTTTTTTTTTTTTTTTTTTTTTTTTTTGCCTTGATTCAATTTCTGAAGTTCTTGTGAAGGGAAGGAGTCTAATGCATTCTTAAACTTAACGTTACTTATTAGCTGTCTCTAGGTAGCTCCCCAACTTATACATGGATCTTCCATCATTTGGAGATACTTAATTTTCTCCTGAAAGCATTGCCTAAGAGAATCACCTGCTAAATGTTACTCTTATTATTTTTCACCTGTGTTCTAGGTACAAAATTACAGATAGCTAGACTATGAAGACTGAGCAACCTTAGAGATGCAGACATCTTTGTCCAAGTCTGACCCCTAGAGACTGACCTGAATTAAGATTTAATTCTGTTAAATTGTTAATCCTACTGCTTTCCAGTCCTTCAGTAAAAATATTAGAAGTAAAGGTTTGAAGCATTAAAGACATTCTGCCTCTTCATCAATACATGTTCCTGCTGCTGTTCATGCTGTTATTGTCTATTTTTAGAGATAAACCTTCTATCTGTCTTTTGTAGGGTTTAAAAAAAATACTCGTGAATTCTGATTGGGAGGACTTGGAACAGGTAATTCATTCTAGGGAAAACTACAGTATGTAGGATATTGATGTGTTGTTAAAAAGGGCATTGAATAATCAGTTGTGTTTTACTTTCAGGAGACAGATCAATTTAAATGAAAACCTATAATCTAAGTTTCTTAATTAGGTAATATCTAATCTTTGGCCAGTGGTTTTCATGCTTTCAGCTTTCAAGTTAGATGCCCATATGATAGAAAAAAAACAAAATTCATTCAAGCATTTACCAGATAATTTCATTGTTGTTGTGAAATATCTTTCTTGTGCCTCAAACTAAATTTTAAGAAAATTCCAGTGTCTTTTAAAGGAACAGAGTGCAAGCTTAATAGAACTTCTGATATTTTCTCGTTATACCAAGCACAGGTAAACATTAACTGTGATAACACAGTTTGCAGAATGGTTACTGACTTTCTTGTGGCCCATCCTTAACTGTCTGCTATTCAGTCAGGTTTTGTTGCCTATAACACTCTTTTTAAGGCCGTCCATCACCTTTAGACAAAAAGGAGACTTTAGTATGTCATCAGTATAGTGTGACAGTGTTTCTAAATTCTCCTGTAGTTTATTTTAGTAGTTATAGCTATGTTTATTGCTGCAAATTCATCTTTTTTCTTAAATGTGGACTTTTGCAGAACAGATCTGTAAGGGAACAATGAAATATTGCCACTTCCTCATTAAATCCTGTTTGCAAAACAGATTAAATGATGTTAGACAGAGTTACCATAGTACCAGAATACTGGACCAAATGCAGCCCAATTTGCCTTATTGGCACTGCATCTTTCTGCATTATCTGGTTTCTTCTGCTTCAAACATTGAGTCTGCCCACAGGGCTGGGGTACTCGAAGCAGAGTGTCACTGCTTGACTTGAGCTTTCAGCTGGGTGCAAGGGAAGATAACTTCTACATCCTTGAGATCTTGCTTGCAGAGCAGATCTGCTGTACAGATCTTACTTTGCCTTTGTATGTCCTTCAGTCATTGTTAGCATGTTCCCATAACCTATGTTGTTTGCTTTATGTTGCGTCCATTTTGGGGAGCTCTGTTATTGACTTTCCTGTTGTGAACTTTACAGAGCCAGTGCTTGGGTACTTTAGATATAATTGTCGAATTGGGAACTGTTCAAATGCTGTCCCTTTTTCTTTAATGAAAAATAACCCCCCTACACAAGCATACTTTTGTGAAGCATGCACCGATAGTGTTTTTGCAAGTGACAGTAAAATCTCTTGTCTTAAAAGAAGCTAGCAGATGAGTTATTGCTTCCTCATCTGGGATGCTTAAATACAAAATACATAGGGCAAAAAACTTTAAGCTTCATGATGCTGTGGATATGTGTTCTGGGGCTACACTTAGTAATTGAAAATTTTAATGTCTTTGACTGGATTTCTTGTGTTGCACTGTACCTTCATATCCATATTTTATACTTGATTCTGAATTTATTTTAGGAACTACCAGAAACAGTCCTTTTAAAGTTTTTTCGACCAGAAAATACCACAGTACCTGCAAGACCAACACCAGAGCAGCTCTCTAATCTTATCAAGACTAGGCTTCATTATCCAGAGTCTTTTAGTCACTCATTTCATCAAAAAAGGTTAGTATAAAGTTTCCTGTAGAAACTGTTGAAACAGGATTTATAGCAAATGAACACTATTGAGAGGTGTGAGTTATGATGCAGAAGACTAAATTATATGGTGGACAAAGGTGAAATGTTGAATTTTAAAACTTACACAACTCTAAAGCAATGGATGTGAAATGAAAGTTTTTCTTGAACAGGCAGTAATACTGCAGTTCAGTTTTAATATTAACTAGTAAGGTTATTGAACTTACTGAAAGCAAAATAAACATTCTGTCTTTCCACATATTTCTTCCTGTGCCTTCCCCCCAAAACTAATGCAACTACTCTGAGGAGCTAGACAGAGAGTAACCTGGTAATTTTAACTTACAACTGTTGTAATGTCTGCAGTATCTGACTTATCAAGATTTAGCTACAAGTGGTTCTGATCTGTGTTGTAAGGAAAGATAACAGTTTAGATCATGAGAGCTTGTCTCCAGAAGAATTTCAGAAATAACCTGTGTCAAAAAGCAGACTACTAGAGTAAATTAGTTGGAACCTGTACGATCTTGACTCTTTAATAACTAAAATGAGCTGAACGAAGTGTGCCAATTCAATTCCAGATAGGAAAGAATTATTCTCTAAGTGATAGAAAAGAATTGTTCTCTAAGCAAGAAGATAACTACTTAGGTTTGTGGTATTTAGCCTGAGAATGCTGTAGTGTTCCACTCACATTTATTTTACTTAAAGTAATTAAGTTGCTGAAATGGAGGGTTTTCTTTGTGAAGTGGCTTATTTTTATAACTTTTTATAAAGCTTGTATTATTCATGTACCAAGGTTTAATCTTACTCATTATAATTTCCAGTCTGTTTGAAAAAAAAGAAAAAAAGAAAAACCACTTGTAGATCATCAGTCTTAGGATATTTGAGCCCTTAAGCAAAGGCAGGGGATTCTGGTGGTGCAAACAGCTTCATACATAGAACTGTTTTGGTTGCAGTAATTCATATGTTTGAGGGGAAGAAAAAAAAATCTCAGGTCCTTCTGGCTGTCATGTTATTTATGGGAGCAGTCGTACTGATTCTGTGTATGCAAAATATCAATGTACTGCATTAGCTATATTCAGAGTGGTAGCTTAAATTAACAGAAAATCTGTATGTGTGTCTCCGCTTCTGTTGGGCATTGTTCTGGCTAAAACTTCATGGTGTCAATGCAGACAATTCCTCTACATGAAGGAGGTGTAGAAGAGAAGTATCTAGTAAAAAATGTTCTGAAGAGAATGTTCTAAACAGTTTAAAGAACTGCACACTGGACCAGGCTACCTCATTGTGAAACTTTTCTTCTTACACATCAGTAGCTTTCCTGTATTTGTGCTTGTGCTGATCTTTCTCAGTTGGACAAAGAAAAGTGTTAACTCAGGTGTGTGGCTTAGCATTTGCCTCAATTTATAGCTTTGATATAAATAACCAGTGAATGTAAATGGCTATATTGTAATGTATGCTGTCTCAGACTGTTGTATAATAGACAACTACATGTTAATTTTACATGAGTTAAATTTTAAAAATCAATAAAGAGAATAGTTAAAACTATTCAAAGTAAGACTCTTCTTCCTTAGCTATTAAACTGTTTCTCTTTGCAGCCTCTGTCTAGTACCTGTCACTCTCCTACTTTCCAATTGTTCCCAAGCTGTTGTAGATGTGATGATTGATTTGCGACATAAAACAACAAGGTAATGTGTGCATGTTAATACTTTGAGAATGCTTTTGGATTGTGGGAAATCTTAATGTGTTAGATATCTAGAAACTAGATATTTCTAGATAGGGGGACTTATTCTGTGGAAGAATACAAGTTAGTAAAGGCTCCATATAGGAGTCTTCAGTCACTATTCAGTTTTTGCTTTGCTTCTGACTACTGTTAAGAATGAACCTTGTTGTGACTTCTGAAGAGTTCAGTTAAACTTTGCTAGTTTAGAGCTTTTCAAGTTTAAGTACTGTTTCCTGAAGTGTGGTTCGTTATGTCACATCACAGAACCTTAAATATTTTTAAAATCTCCCCTGGGTTTTTCAGCTGACTTTTAGGATTGTAGATCTTTGTTTGGAACTGTAGTATTTTCTCAAATACTAGCATGAGGATATGTTTTATGAGTTGCTTCTGAAAGTTTTGTAAACTATATCTGTTGGAAATACAGTATTTCAGTGCCATGATGTGCCACTGGTAATTCTTCCACTTCTGTACATACAAGGAAATTACCCTACATATAATTCAGATGGGGATGGGAAAAAGCCTTGTCTGTTGTCAGATATAATGCTAGTTGCCCTGGTACCACATAATAGACTTGGTGGCAACCCTGACTGAATCCTCCTGGGGGGAGGGAGAGGGAGGAAAGCAGGTTATAAAACATTGAGATAGCTCTAGTACTAGGAACACTTGCTCCTTGCTAGCTGTCTGTCCAGACAGAAATTGAAAGCTCAGGATGTAATATATGGGCTCAGAAATAGAGAAGACTAGTGCCTAACTTCCTACTTTTATAAGTAGTCTGGTGTGTTTACACAAAGTGGTTACTCTGCAGCTGCTTTCTAAGGCAAAGCTCTATCAGGATAGGACAGCTGTGTGCCTCGGATTCTAAGAAACATTAATATGAAGTCTCTAAAGCCCTGTATATACATGTTAACTATTTCTGTATGCTTTGATCTAACCCTAGCTCATAGGGCAGACCTTAGGATGCCTTATCTGAGAACTTCTGGGACTGTGACAATTTGGATCTTTTGACTAGGTCTATAAGTATTTGCGCCAGTTCTATAAAAAGGTGGAAATATACTGGAATTCATAATTTCTTAGTGTATATGTATGTTAGGAACCAAAGAAATATTTTAAAGACTTGGATTAATCCATCTGAGCCAAGGAGGAGAGCAGCTGTAAAACAGTATGTCATGTGGGAGTCATAGAGATAAAGTGGGAAGTATTTGGGGAAGTAAGGATCTAGAGTTAAATGGAACTGATAAGTACAAGTGGAAATTGAGATACCCAAGGGTAACTAGGAAGTCTGGCTGTGTCTGTGTGTTTCTAGAATATAAAGGACAGGTACACTTTTCTGGAGCTGTATTTAGCATGTTGGTAAGTATTAAATTCAGGTCTGTGTGTACTTACGCTTGCAATTGTTAGTCTTGAAAGTCTTAACTTTCCCTTGCTACAAAAACTTTAGCCTTTTAAAGATAAGGTGTGGGGAAAAAAAACAAAGCATGGTGCACTTGGGGAAGGACCTTGAGTAAGTAATTATAGGCAGACAGTCAAAAGTACTTGCAGCTTCCAAGATGTACAAAGAAAAATAACAATAGGAACTTTCATATCTGAAGACTGCCGAAATGGGAGTTGGAAATGCAAGTTACCAATTTTCTGAAAAGGATTTGCAGCAAGCATAAGTGAACATATCAGCAATATGTGTTCATAGTGCACCCTGAAACACGGATGCAGAGTGCACCCTGAAATCCTAGGAGGCCTGTAAAGTTGAGGGATTTATGTAAAATAGTAATATAGGCTTCAAAAGGCGGAGAAATGAACTTTACCTTCTCTTTCAGCCCAGAAGCACTAGAAATCCATGGATCCTTTACGTGGCTTGGGCAAACGCAATACAAGCTTCAACTTAAAAGCCAGGAGGTCTACAGCTTGCAGTTGAAAGCTTGCTTCATTCATACGGGCGTCTATAATCTTGGAACTCCCCGGGTATTTGCCAAGCTAGCGGACCAAGTTACTTTGTTTGAAACAAGCCAGCAGAACTCCATGCCTGCACTGATCATTATCAATAATATCTGACCACTTCCTGAAAAATCATACTAAAATATGAAATAAATGGGATTCTTATATTGCTGATGTTTACTGCGGTTTTGGGAAATTGCACGTCAACATCTAACTTGTTACTAAAGATTGTGTAGGAAAAACTAGCAAAATACTCAGACTTGTCAGTTTATTTCTCAATGCAACGCACGTTGGACTGAGTACCTTTATCCTTTTATAATGCATTTCTCTTGTAACTAAGATATTCATAACACAAAATACTCTAACTCCAAATCTGAACATATTTCTGTCCTGTGCCCTGTCAAAGATGCGGTTTGACTGCTGTTTAACTTCCAGCATGGTGTGTTTAATATTTGTGACTGTATTAGGATATGGTTCTGGAAGAAACCCTTTCTGGCTTTTTCTGGGCTTAAGCCATTAGTCATGATAAATTCCAGCCTTACTGTGAAGTTCAATAGGGTGTCTCAAATCTGTTTCTCATTTTTTTTAAATTAGTTTAAGATTGAGTTTTCATGTTTATGAAAGCTGGTGACCTTTCAAGGTTTACACACAAGTCCACCTAAGATGTTTCAAATATAATTTTTCAACCAGTTTGAGTATTTTCTCATTCATCTCAGCACAGAATGCACTATTTCACAACCATGAGACTGTCATTTAAATTGTCACTTGCTTTATTATGTAACTATAACAATTGATCTGTTTTAAAAAAAAAAAGAATCTACTCAAGATTTTCAAGAAATGTATTATATTTATAACAAATGTACTGTAAATAGAATAAAACATACACCATATTCACTGTATAGACTTCTGGCTTTTTTGTTTCCTTTATATGACTAGCAGAATCTACAGGTGCTGATTATATACAAAAATTCAGTTGTGTACTGTGTTCATACTGGTCTTAGGTCTGGTGAGATTCTGGCCTGTTGTAATGTGTAATGTTGATATAAGATGAGGGTTATAGTGCTTACTGTCCTTGTCTTTTGCTTTCTTATACAGTGTTCCCTGGTATTAGCCTCAAAATACAGCTACCTGGGAAACTTCAAGTGCTTGCTATGTGCTGGGGATGTTTGAGTAACACCTGCTGAATATGGAGGAGGCAGTGTGAAGCAATCAAGTGCAGTGAAACCAGCTAAAACTAAAGAATTATTGCTTATAATGGGTTAACTGGGTGCAGGGGGAGTCTGAAGCACCTAAACAGACCAAAGAGTTCTGGCAGTCTGCTGTGTCTTGTTTTGTCCTATTAGGGAAACTTTCTTCAACCACTACTTTTTTAAATGAAACACATCTGTGTGTGTATTCTTTTTGGAAAAGAGTTTCTTTTATCCTGAGGTACTGTATGACTACCTCCAGGACTTAACACATCCTTAGTCTTGGAAGTCCTTCACAGCACAATCTTCTGTAGCTGTATACTTAATATGACTGCAGATCACGTTGATCTATGAACTGGATATTTATTTAGCAATATCTTGGTTCAGGGCTTGAGTTCTGTTCCTCTTCAGGACTACCCTTCTTAAGTGATACCTGGCATGTTTCTTTTAATGCTTCTGCTTATTCTACTTCCTGACATGGCGATGAGGAAAGTACTGAAGATTATTTTTTTTTTTTTTTTAAGGAAAAACAAACCTTGTCACTTTTGAAGACAACTTCCTGAAAAGCAGAAGTTGTAGTCCTAACTTTCCTAACAGCATTCTCTGCTTTAAAAGACTGCTGCCATGCTGTGTCCAAGGAATTACTCTCAATTGTAACCATTAAAAGTAAATACTTGCAAATTGGCACTGATTCTTTCACAGTGCATTGCTAGTTTGGCAGGGTAAACTGTTCAGAATGTCATCATTTCTGGGACAGAAGTTTGCTATTGTTTAGAAGAGCTGGCAAGCAGAAATAGTTAAACCTGGTTCCTTAAGGAATTCTTGGATGGAAAACTGCATGTTTGTGCCTGTAGAGATGACCAAAACCAGTTGTATTTGAACAGTTTACCTAGTCATGCTATTTATCAAACATCTCCGTAAAGGCTGAAACTGTTGCTGAATAGCAGTATTCATTCAGAATCCTTGAGCCTTCCATACAGTTTAGAGTTTGTTAATGTATATTGTTTTGCACATAGTTGGAAAGAAGTCCTCAAAAATGACAGAATCCAGGGATTTTTTTGTTGTTGTTTTCAAACATCTAGTAAATTTTCCACTATAAAACCCTAAAACTTAAGACTTTTTTTGGCAATAAGTAAACATTCAGTTTTACTCTGGGCTTGGTAGAGAATTTGGGAATAATTTAAACTTCCACTAAATAAAACATGTAAATTTCATACCTTTAAAAATAAAACTTCTTAAATTTATTAAATTTTTCAATGAGCTGTTTCACTAACCTGTAATTTTGTCCTAAATGGAGTGAATTATGCCATCAATTTCATACTTAGAGCATGCACTACTACATCCTCTTCTGTTCTAAAGAAACATAAATGATCTGGGAATTCAGGTAGTTTAGGGAGGAAAAAAGTCTTGGGGGGGGGAAGTGAAATTCTGCATTGGTGGATTATTTTGTGGAAATCATAAGGTTATATAAAGTCTTTAACAAACCACAAGTGTGGTTTGTGAAGTATGTTTTTTTTTTATTAAAAAGTATAGTTCAAGAATGGAGAGAATATCAATCTATGCAGCTGATACTTATTTTTTAATGTTACTTAAGTTTGAGAGGGCATTCTAGTATTTGAGTCCATTGTTTATGTGAATAAACAGCATTTATAGTATGGCAGCTAAACTTGATTTTACTTATATGCTGTTGTTCTGCTTTCACTAGTAGTTCAGCCTGCTTGCTGCACGCTTTTTAACCATCTCCTATCAAGCAGCAAAAATAGTCGTCTTTGCGTAGTGTTTATATGTAGATCGAATTAGGATGGCAAATATTGCTTTGCTTTTCTTTGTAGTTGCTTATGGAACTTGTGTATACCTATTAGTATGTGTGACTTGAGGCAATAGACAGTGTCCTTGAGCTTGTATGAGCTGCTAAATCTGTCCTGTGGACTTAGCACTTGGAAGTGCTTGCATTCAAAGCTATTTAAGGGTATTGGAGAAGAATGCTGCCTGGAGGTAGTAGAAATGCATTTGTGGCTGAATGGTAGAAGAGTTAATCTTAAATGGAGTACAGGACTTTGAAAGCAACTTTATCAGACAGGATACTGACAAAGCAGGTAAGCTGAATGTTGTGATGAGTTAAGAGTGTTTCCCTCAGGTGAAACTTGTGAAAGCTTGTGAATAGGTTTGGCAGAAGGGTTGAAAAGGAAAGGGACAGGTCTGGGTTCTAGCAGCTTGAGAGAAGATAAAAGGGAGGAAACTGGCCACAGCAATGCAGGTGAGGGCTGAGGGAGACGCGTGGATACTTGTTTCCAAAGGTTGCCTAAAAATCTGCTGGCATATTGAAGATCCATTTAATTTGTTGTTCAGACTGCAAATTGCAAATTCTGCACTAGCTATAGTTGGTAATCATGCGAAAAGATGAAATCTTTAACTGTTCTTGTGGGCGAACAGAGACTGCATTTGGTTCATATACAATTAGGTTGGTTGCTATTATAGTTCAAAGAATGTCTTGAGTCTTCTATGTAAGCTTCTTAAAAAGTCTCCATTCTGTACTTCAGTTACTGTATTTACCTGCCTAAAGATCTGATTTCTCTTACTGCTATAGTAGATGACCATGATGTTTTAGCAAGGTCCTGTGCCCCTCTGTACTTCCTGCACTTCCTTCTCAAAAATGGTAGAAGTTCCACTAAATACAGTATTCTGAGTCTGAATTGTGGATGGTGGGTTGTGTGATAGATGTGCGTGGTTGGATATTTTTTTTGGTTTTGTTTTGTTTTTTTTGGGGGGGGAGGCTAGTTACTCTGATACAGCTAAGGAGTGTTTGAAACTTGTTTCCTCATTTTAACTAAACTATTTTATGAATCAAAACAGGAAAAAAAGCTTTAATTTGGAATCTAAATCTATGATGGAAATTCATCTTTATCCTAAACTGCTTTATTTAAATCTCATTTGAACATTCTGCATAACAGACTAAGGCCTTAAGTAGCACTACCTTCCAAAAGTTAGGTTGTATATTTGGAATTTACAGAATTCTAGAAAACTGAATAGTCTGAAACAGTTTATAGCAAAAGTATTATTAACTGTTGTCTATTTTATAGACAAAATGCCTTACTGTGTAGTAGGTTTAATTTTGATTGAATATGGCTGTTCTATTAGAAAAATGTCTAACAAATCACTTAAAATAATCCATCCATAAAATGAATTTAGAATTTTTTCAGAATGTTGGCTTTTTCATAGTACTATATGTATATAACTACTAGGCAGATAATATTCTCCTGATGCTCAGTATGAATGAAAAGCTGTTATTTGTCCGGAGACTTGCTTATTACAAGCTCAAGTTTTTGAATTTGGAGATAATTTGTCTGTTACAAAACCTTGTAACCTGTTGTATTTGTGAAATCATGCACTTGTACTGGAAATTTTCTTTTTTTTAAAAAAAAAATTTATATAGTGAAGCAGTAAGTAGGACTAGCCACAAAAGGTCGGTAAAAAGTTTAGAATGAAAAAATGAAGTGAAAAAAATGATTCCTGTGTTAAAGCTATTGTAATGTAACTTCCTCTTAAAGTTCTATCAGTTTTGAAACTTGAACTCTAACTAAAAAATGCATGTTGAGCTGGTTCCCTAATTTCTCTTTTCACATCTTCATAACAAAAAAACCCCAAAACTTCCTCGACTAAAAGGGAAATCTTCTGGTTAGATTTCCCACAGTCTTTCAAAATTTGCATTCAAAATACTTTAACTTTTGGATGATTTTTTTTGAGTGATAAATGAGGTAGGAAGTAGCCTGTCAAAATTAAAAGTAAAATTAAAATCAGAAGGCCTATAAGCGTGGCCTGAAAACTTATGTAGCTCCTAGGAAAGGCACCATAGACATAAATTGAGAAGGTAATGGATAAATCACAGTAACTGTAAAATGTATCCACTATAATGGCTTTAAAAACATACAGACCATTATATGGAGGGAAAATGATCTTATTTTTGCCTCCACCAAGAACTTGATACTTGACTGAGGGCCACTTTAATTCAGGTCCATTCCTGTCCTTACAGCTCATATAGTTTCTTCTGGTCCACGCAGTATGTGGGTCTGGAGACTCCTGCTCTTTTAGCAAAGCAGTCCAATTTTGAGGTTGGGAGAAACAATTGGCATCATTAGCAGTCAAAAGATAATCGTAGTTATGCATTCCATTTATTTCAAACATAACAAATTCAGCAGAGACGCGCTTCTGAAATGCACCATTTTCCCATAACTCAAGAATTGGCACCCAAGGGTTTTTGTAATACACCAGAAGAGGACATCCCAGATTCTTAAAATCATATTTGATCTCTAGATTGTCTTGCTGTATGTTTGGCCTGGCAAGAAACTGTGGGTCATATATTTCATAGCTAATTGCATAACTAAAATTCTTTTTCAGTACTGCTTCCTGAAGGAGGCCTTTATCACATGCTGTTATATTTTTAAAAAGTCTAATATGCTTTGTAGGTGGACAGGACACTGCAACAAGTGCAGTCAAAGGAGCCACATCAATACAGCCAATGCCTTTGTCAGGGATGTCCACAGTGACAGTAGATATCTCCCCATCAAGTAAGCTGTCACAGAAATCAAGCTCTGCAAAGCCAGAGAAATACTGCTGCTGCAGACCTATGTGCAAAAGATATTTGGTGTTACCATCATATGTAAATCCTATCTCTGATATCTTTGCACTGAAGGCCAGCACATGGGGGTTGCTCACCGTCACCATGGGAATGGACGTTTTGCCTGGCTTGGGCACAAATGTGGCATTCAAAGTCAGGTTCTCATGCATGTCAATGTAATAGATCTTGTTTTCGAAATCTCCTTCAAGAATCTCCACATCGCAGGACTGCTGAGATCTCCAGATTGCTAACTGCAAGTTGAATTTGCATTTCTTGAAGTCATACAATTGAGAAAAATTGCTAATCACAGGGCTGAGCAAGGTCAGCCACCCTCTTTCTTCAAACAACATCACCGTGGTGTTCAAATCTATGCTACTATCTGTGGCAATATACACCACAGTGGTGACCAGGCTGATGCTGCCATAGAAGATTTGCTTGTTCTGGGTCAAGACTGCAATCTCAGACCCACTGACGCTCACAAGGGAGAAACCGCTGTTGGAGAAGGTAGTGTTTTGAAACTTCTTTGTGGGCATGACAGTCACTTCATCCATAATCAAACCATTGTTGGAGGATATCAGCAAAATGTCTGTTGTCCAGAGAATGATGAAACCCCTCAAGCCAAGACTGTGGATGCTCCAAAGTTTAGCAGGGCCTTTGCGCAGCAGATGGAAGACTGCAGAGCTATGGTTGGACACACGGTTGTTTTCAGTACCGAGGTATCTGAAATAAGCCCCTGCTGCCTTGCCTGTCTCATCCTCTTCGGTTCTGTTGATAAGCAGGCCAGTCAGGCCAAAAGAGATGAAATTGTAGACACCAAGCAGCACGCCTCGCTCTCCCGTGCTCATCTGAACGCGGGTGAACGTGTAACCTCCGTCCTTCGAAAGGAAGATGTGGCTGTCGGAGACTGAGCGCCCCGTGTCGTAAGCGAAAAGGGTCGAGCTGAGCGCCTTGCACTGGGAGTCCTCTCCTGTGTAGCAGCAGTGGACGTTGGAGAGCTCGGACACGGGCAAGCTGACCCCTGCTGACACGACCCATCCGTCGGGGCTCTCTAAGTACAGGTAGACACGGCCGTTGATCACCATTGAAACTCTGTCCGTGTGCACGAAGGCGATGGCGCTGACGGCAGCTGCTTTGGCCTCAAGCTCTTTCGGGATGCAGAGCGGGGAGAGGCTGGCCTCGAAGGTGGTCGTGCTGACGAACACGTCCTTCCCCAGGTACACGGATATCTTCTGCTTGTCCCAGGGGTTGTACTGGTGGCAGGGGTGCTGCAGGAGGACGGGCTTGGTGCGGCTGTAGCTCACGTGGGTGCATCTCGCCGCCGGCGCCTCCTTGGCGAAGGCGATCGAGTACGCCAGCCGCTCGTTGCTGCAGTGCAAGCAGCCGCCGCCGCCCACCAGGCAGAGCCACAGCCACAGCCCGGCCCGCGCGGGCCGAGGCGCCGGCGCCATGTCCTGCCTGCGGCTGGTGGCGGCAGTTGGCGCGGGCGTGGCCGCCCCTCCTGCGGCCTCCGGCCGAGGGAAGGGGACTTCGAAGCCCAACCCGCCTCCTGCGAGCCAGGGTTTCCTCACGGGTCCTGCCTGCCCCTGCCTGAGAGCGGGGCAGGGCTCTTTGCCAAGCAGCTGCGCCTCGTATTTGAGTTTTGGGGTGGAGGTCAGGCTTTTAATGGGAAATTAAATTGGCATAAACGCTGGTGTGGTTCAAGTTTAAGTTAGTGCTCAGCCTTCGCTGTCGTCTTGCGGAGCCTATGGATCGGGCCTGTTCTGCTCATCTGAGTTTTGGGTCTCACGAGGTGACCATGGGTGGATTTATTTAAGGACCTCCAGCGGGTACCAGCATGGTGTGTCACCAGACTGCGGCTTCCTAGTGCCATCATAGTAACAGGAAGATATGTAGTTCAGAGACCTGCTTTTTTTTTTTTTTTTTTTTTTTTTTTTTTTTTTTTTTTTTTTTTGCACTATCTCATTAGGTCTTAAGATGCCGTAATCTCTGCTTCAGTCATTTGAAGCTTAAGCCCTATGTGTTAGCTATTGGCAGCAGCGGCACAGAAGGTGGTAGCTGCCCTTGGCAGTGTGGTGGCCTCAGACCACGTGGGCTGTTTTCTCGTGATGACGACAAAGCAACACAAAGAGCAATGGGGCCCTGAAGGTGGTTGCAGGAAAATGTGGGGAAGCAAAAGCTAGGAAAGACCAAGTATGATGAATACAAGAATAGACATTGAGAAAGAATGGCAATAGATATTTGCCTAAATAGGAAAAAGACTAGAGGTGACCGATCTGGAGAAATATGCTGTTGGAGAATAGGAACCATGGGACAAATACTGAGTGGTATTTTTGAGAGGAACAATTCAGGCAGTCTCTTTTCCCCCTCCTGTGTGTGTATGAGGTTGAATTTGGGAGTATCGTATACCTCTCCAGCTCTACAGTATTTTTTTGTGACAGTGAGAAATACATCTTGCAGTTCTGTCATGTTACTCTTCCTGCCTCCTCTTATGGCAGTAGGAGGTTGGAACATCACTCAATTCTGCTATTGCTTATTGTATTAATCGCGCATTTTATCAGCAGCTCTGTCAGATTTTTGTTGCCTTTAATACTGAATTCCTGTCTTCTGTGCATGTCTCCTCTCACATACATAGAAACAATATAGAATTTCAAAAACTGTACTGTATTACTGAACATGGATAACTGCTCTCCTACTTACCAGCATTAAAATAGTTAAGCACTGCTGCCATCTAGTGCTTTCTAGGAATAGATGAGAAGCATGAAGGCTAGGTAGTGAAGCAATGGTAAGCCGGAGCCATATCCTGGAAAGACTGGAGAACATGAGTTTTGGCTACTGGAGGCACCAAGAAGTCCAAGCCAGCTACTAGAGAGTATGCAAGGTCTGGAGGTCGACTGAGAGCGCTATGTGCATCCCTGTGTGCAAGAACTGGAGGATCTGGCTGCTGGAGCGATCTGGAGGTTCAGGCCAACTGCTAAAGAGGCAGTAAGGCCTAGGCTTGTCAGAGAGGTTTGTGCACATGTGTGTGCAAGGCAACTGGAGATGGGAAGACCTAAGGGCCAGCTGCTGGGTAGACTGAGTATCTAATGCCAGTTATTGAACAGACCCATAGTGTACATGTGTTGATGAGTGCAAGCAGGTTTGCCTACCAGCAACTAGAGAGTGGCTGCAGGTCTTGGAGCCTCCTATTGCCCAGGTGCCAGCAACTGGGAAGACCTGTGTTCCAGGGACCAGCTACTGGATAGGCTCCATGTCTATCAGGTATGTAAGGCTAGCTGCTGGAAACATCCCTATTACATACATGTAAGTGTATGTTTCCCACTAACAGACCTTTATCTTGCTCAGTCAGATAAGAGAACAGGAGGAGGCCATTAGTACAGCCTGTGTTCTCATGCCTGTTTGGTTTTCTGTGTTGATCAGCACGGACAACGATGTGCATAGGTGTTGCATACGTATGTCTGTGTGTCTGTTGGAATATGTGCTTTGCCTCACTGCTGGCTGGCCCTGGGAGCAGGGAGCAATGGGAGCCTCACCTCTATCAGACTACTCCTGAATTAGGCAAGTCCTGACATCACTCCAGTATCATTCCCAAGCTTGAGATAAAAGAAGCAAAAGAATTAAGACCTCAACAGTTCTGTCACAAGAAATTTATCAGGAAAGAGGTGCTCAAGATCTAATTCTCTTCCTCTGAGCCCCTGCATAGGAAGCCAAAAATATTCCTTTTTCTTCATCTCCTAGATTACCAGTAAATTACTATTGACTCTCAGGAATCAACACTCAAAACTAACAAAGAAAATGAGCACTGATTTGCCTTCAATTTTGACTATGACTAAGATTTGCTCAGATGCAAACTCTCTAGTGGGCTTGGCCTTCAAACATTCTTTTTCATTTGGAGGATTATCTTCCTCAGTTCATGTGTTTTTTATAAAAAAGTTTCGTCATAACTTTGTTTACAAAGTAGCTTGGGAGTCCCCTTAGAACTATATGACTTTCCTCAGGACAAAATACTTCAGAATCTCCCAAAAGTATATCTATGAACGCAATTTCTTGATGCTTGGTAAAAGGAAAAGTTCTTCGTTTCAGAAAGTGATACCACTTCTTGAGACATAAAGCAAGCTTTGACTTCACTTTTGAAATAGGTTTTTGCAAGTTCAGCAGTAGAATACAATGTTCCAAGTGGGGAAAAATATTATTTTCTACTGTTCTTTGGCAGTTAGTTATACTGTATATTGTTTCAGAAGAAAGTACAAGATATGATTATAAAAATGGAAGAATTTTCACATTTCATGTTTGGGATCCTTGAGTGTTCATCTCATTAAAAGCAATGTTTAATACCTGCAGTCTCTGTGCATCCCACAGCACAGTTTGTGTTTTGAGCTATTTTGAGTAAGCTACTCTTTCCATGTATAACACATTGAATCATTTGTATAACATTTTTGTTAAGACAAAGATAAGTAAATTCAAAACGACTCATTTGTTCTAGGTTGTGGAAAACACTTGTCAAAGTGAGTGGAAAATACCTATGCTTGCAGGAGAGGATTCTGTATAAATGGTATAATGATTTTTTTTTTTTTTAAAAAAAATCTTTTTCCTTTCTAATTAAACTTGGAGATTCAATACATACACAGTCTGAGGAAGCTCTGTAAAATGCAAAAATTTCTTACTGCTCTAAAGTAAATTTTCACTCTGACTAAATTATGAAATGATTATTTCTAATACTTTTCTGTCAAAAATTCAAGTGTGACTGCCATACTGAAGGCAGCCATTCCATCAGTAAGACTAGTTGAAGGAGAATGGAATCAGCTGGAGATTGGTGACAGAATTTTTCCTGAAATTTGTTACCGAAGATAGTTATAAAATACAGCACCACCCTTCCAACTTAATCGAAAAACTGGTTTTGAAAGCTTTTCTTCTAATTTATTGTTTACTGTTATATAGACTTGACTATACCAGAGTGTCGTTTAGCTCAGGTACTAAAATTAATGTCTCTGAATTATAGACAGTGACTCCTTGATATTTTTGCCTAATTCTATTATTCTCCAGTGAGACACAATTATTTGAGTTTTTTAAAAATACAGATTTTCCCGTAATGGAAATCCAATTATTATTATGTAAAGTAAAAGTTAGACTAGAAAGAGGGTCACATTTTGTCAACTTTTCTGATTTTAAAACCATGAATACTGATTAGACATATTCCTTGACCGAACGATTTTCTGTTCCTATTTAAATCAAGATTTATTTACTACGCATCTCTATCAGTTTATGAGAGTAAATCATTAGTTTGTGAAATGTCATTTGGCTAATGAGCTCTGCTAATTGCTTTACTTGTAGTTGAAAAAGTAAAAAAAAAAAAAAAAAAAAAAGTGTTTAAAATTTTGTTTATGAATTATAGTGGTGTATAAAGCAATTCAACTGGTGCTTGTGATTGTCAGTCCTATGGATTTTTCTCTTTTTAAGTTAAGAGTAGATAGTATTTCTTTTCCTAGTGGTATTTTTTCCCATGGCTATGGCATAGTACCTTACCATATTTCCTCCAAGACAATAAGAAAGTTCTGCTCAAAAAACCTGTAACTGCAGATTTTTACTTACTGAAGGATATTATTTAAAAGCAGTAGTGACATAACATTGCAGAATATAAGTAGCCAGACAGAGCTTGATAAACATGAAAAGCCTAAATGCTTAATAGTCTGAAAAGTGTTTATGTCATTTTTTGCTAGTAGTTAACATTAAGGTAGAGACCTACGACAGGTCAATCAGGGCTAAATAAAAAGCTCACCTTCTTAAATGAACAACATAAAAACACAGCAAGGAATTGATGCGCTTCAAAACAATGAGATTAATGCAGGCACCACGTTAAAAGGATCTCTGAGTCACCGTAGGATTGGTGTGCCTGCATTAAAACTAGGGAAAGTAAAGCAGCCTGCACTGTTAGAAACTCTAAAATCTGTAACTGATTGCTGTACTATGCAGTATGGAACTGAACAGTAAATGTTTGTGGGATTTTGTTTTTTGAGACTAGTTCTTCCTGTGCCCTATGTATTTGAAGCCCTAGAATGCAGGATTTTTTTTTTTTTTTTTTTTTTTTAACATCTTGGGGAGGTTGCAAGGATAGTTACAGCCATTTCTGACCAAGAAAACAAAAAAGCTTCTTGAAATTCTCAGGCAGAAGATGCCTTTTCTCCTATCCTTGTGAGGAAACCCTCACATGATAATTCCCAGCTTCTCCCCCTCTCCCTGCAGCTGTTCATGCTAGAGGAAGAGACAAGAACGTGCCTGAAATGTGCCTGAGCTCTTGGTACTGCCAGCACTCAATGTCATATTCATGATATTTACAGCATCTAAAGGCTTAACTTCTGGACCCAGATGATACTTTGAGGCTTTCAACTTTTTGCAGTATGCACTGGTAGTCCTCATGGTGTCAGGGAAATGCTTGAAAATGTGATTCAGATGTACCAAAAGCTCTAAGGTCATAAGTGAAAACAATTCCCTTCTAGCTGCGATGCCATAGGCAACCAAAAGGGAGCTGCTGCAGAAGGGAAAGTATCCGTATCTCTTCAAAATGCTGCTTTTATGCAAGAAGACGACAAAAGCAGCTGTTTTGACACATTGCTATAGTTTGACACTAGCTACCAGTGGCTGATAGAGTCCATGTGTCTATGAAATTGATTTGTAATTTGCAGTCTTTCTTTAAGCAACAAAACAACAGGGAAAAAAAAAATTTGAACTTTTTTTCAGTTGAAATTCTGTCAAAGTCAAGGGGAGATTTGCCTGAATAAAAATGGGGTAAAACCAGGATTTGGAGTAATGAAAAGACATGAACATTCCCTTCCTTTCCCCTTCTAGCATTTTTTTTCTTTCTCTAATGCCTTTAAAGGTTTCTAAGCATAATTCTTAATTTCTGATGTATTTTTTTTCCATGAATTCTGATCCATACTCTAAATGGTAAAACAATACTAACAACGCTCTTTTTCTAGCCAGTACACAAAATATATGCTAACAAGAAGGAGGTTGAGATTAAATACAACCCAATTTTAGTTAGGTATTAAATCTTTCATTAGCTTATGCTGCTTTTCTTCATGGTTTATATGATGCAACTTTTTATATAGAAGAGGCTCCCTGAAAAAATTACTCATTGTATTCATAAGATTTTTGAGGAAAAGTGGTTGGTTTTGCAATCAAGAATTTTAATAGGAAGAAATATACTTTAAGCTATACAGAGAATAAAAACTCCACAAAATAGAACATATTCAGAGCATAAATTACAAAATATGGAGAAATTTTTTATTAAACTAATTTTTAATTTCCAATCACCTTTTTCAAAAGAAAACATTTCTATCCTATTATTTATTAAATGCTATACTATTAAGAACATACAGATGTACAACTAACAATGATCCTGAAAAAGAACAAAAGATCCTGCAAAAGAATTGGCTTTTATCAGTTCTTATACTTGATTATAGTAGTTTATACTTGGTGTTAATTTTTGATAATTTTTGATAAGTGCTTTGTTTTACAGAAGAATACAGTATATTTTTGATTCAAAGTCCTTGTTGCTTTCTTTGTTGCTTGTAGGGCATATATAGCTCAGTGGTAATAGCCCTTCCTCTTCAAATCAGTCCTGAAATTCTCATTTTAGTGTGTTCTTGTGATAAGCCAAGCTGTCACTAGGGAATTAAGAAAGGTCTTGGGAAAAAACATGTCAATACTTAATAGCAACTAATATTATTCTGCATTTTGGATATGTTGGATCTAAGAGGAAGTGACAGAGAAAATGAGATCTCTGACCGATGTTAGCAAATGGAAAAGAAAAGGGTGGGAAATGTTATCTGAAAAGTAATATAGACTTACTATTTGAATTTATCTAATCTCACCTTGTTATCAGAGTGGAGACAAAGACATATCCAAAGTGAGCAATGATGGCTGGGAAGGAGATGAACATAAGAGCCTTTAGAAAAACAGACCAGGCCTCCTTGTCCTCAAATTCTCGTAGAAGAATTGGGAAAGAAAATGGTGTCTGATAAGCTTTGGTGACTATTAATAGCAAAACCCAGGCAAAGCATAGATAGAACTTTTTAGAAAGTAATACACTTGTAAACATTCAAGTTATAGTTATTCCTATTATAGAAAATCTTGGGATTTTAGTTATTTTTCAGACTTACTCTGTATTATTCTCTGTGATATTTTAAAAAATACTAGCTTGGAGGCCAGGTGGCTCCCAGCTAATGTATCTTTGATTGATGGACAGCCACAGAATTCTAAAATCGCTGTTTGTGATGGCTGCCTTTCATAAAAATGGAATGAAGCTGGTAAAAGAAACCTCCCAAATTACTGAAGCAATGTACCTGTTGTGTGGCCAGCATAGAAATTTGAGGGAGGCAGCTTTTGGGCAGAACTGCAAAAATTGAAAGGGCACATTGAGAACTAGGGAAGGGGGTGGCTTTCTGGTTTGCTGACATATTCTCTTACTCCATGCAGAAGGGAAAGAAAGGACTTTCTGATTTTTATTGTTTTTTATTTTGTAAATAACTAACATTGCTTGGCTTTAATCATCAGTGCAAATCCCAATTTTTAAATTCTCTGAATGCTAATTGCTAATGTTAAAATTGGTAACAAGATCACACAGACTACTATGAAACTCAGTTTCCTTTGAAGATGACTTCTTTTTTTTTTTTTTTTTGGGAGGTAAAGGATATTTCAGGAACATCTTGTTATTTTGCCAGAAACTATGTTAAATCCTTTGTGGAGATTTCAGGTGGGGAGCCAACATCTAGGAGTGAGTGTACGTATATGAGGAACAGGCATGCATAAAGAATGTATCCTAAATTAAATTAATTAAAATAATAATAATAAATCCACAAGGATGCAAGCGAAAATTAATCCTGTGTGAACAAAACTGCATGGAGATAAAGGTGAGAAAGTGAAAGTTAAGATTTACTAGAAGAAAGGTTGAGATTCTAATGTATTGTTTACAACAATAACAAAACAGAAAAAATATATGGTTGAGCTCAGATCAGATACCCATGTGCAAATATGGGCCTAACTTTCCCTGGTAAAGACAAGGTTGCTCAGCTGTGATTCTAGCTAACAGAACAGATTGAAACAGAGCTGACATTGGAGAAGCCTTTCCAAATCAAGGGCCACTGATGTTCAGGTACTGGATCAAAGTAATAGCATTCACTAATGCAGGACAGATACATGGGTTCGAGCTGAAGGAACTCAAAAAGTGGAGCAGAGAGAGTGTAGGCAAGAGGTGGTCATGGCATGGTGTATTATACATTTGGAAATGCTATGAAAGATAGAAGGAAAAATGTCAAGACTACAAGCAACAATACAAACAGTATGTGAAGCGATCAGTTTGTGTCTCTGCTACAGCTACCCCAAGAGGAAGAAAATCCTGCCTGTGTTGACTGTGGAGGTAGGAATTGCAGTGAGGATGAATAGTGTCTCAAGAGATGTGTGTTACAGGTGGCAGCTGTCAGACATCCAGCTGGTATTTTTGCAGTTAGTGTTGTAAGAAGAGTGACCAATTCAACTCCACCTGCAAATGGCTCCATAATCCAGGATAATCCCAACAGTCATGATAAACAGCAATAGTTGACTGGGAATGCGGACTATGTACACTGAGAAATTCCTGAGGCCAGGAGCAAATATGAGCTATAGACAAAGTATGTATCTTAAGAAACGACCTGTTGTTAGGAATTGAGGAGGAGGGGGAGGCAGTATCACCTCCTGGCTGAGCAGTGAGGCTGGACAAAAGTAATCACAGAGTAACGTGAGAAAGTTTTTGAGAAAGGAAGAAAAATAGAATTATGGGATATATATGGTAAACTTAGCACTCTTAATGAAAAGTGTGGCCAGGAAATGGAAAGTGCTTTTTCAGAGTGGTAAGCCCTGATTCAAACAGCAGTGAGCTGCATTATGTTGTATCATGTGGTTCAGCACTGAACAGGAAGATGTGTAGTCATAATCTCCTAAAATCTGAAAAAGCAATAGGAAGATAGTCAGCAGTAAAGTCAGCCAGAGACTGATGCTAAAGGCAAAAAAGACTCAGTTTGTCTTCGCAGTAATAGTATTCCTTTAAAACCATCCAAGGCCCAGAATAGGAAGAGCTGTATCTAAGGCTTTGCTTTCTATTAGATAGCCCCTCCATCCCAGCCTGATGGTGAGACAGTGCAAGACCTGTTGAAAGAACACCATTCTAAAATGATAATTGTATTGTAAGGAAAGACTCTTGGATCAAAGGCCACTAGTCTGGTGTGAGCACATTTAACCATCAATAGTCACACCAGAAAATCTCAAATTCAATAGCACAAACAACAGTGGAGCAGAAATCCCCTAATCATGGAGGACTGTGATTTTGGTCTTGATTTCAATGAGGAACTTCAATTTTGTTTTGGATTTAAATTTTTTACTCTCTTTTTTGTTTAGGAAGGCTCATTCTTGGTAGCTGCTAATTATTAAACCAATCTGGTTTAATAATTTACTTACACTAAAATTATAATAATTATTTTTTTTTAATTATAATCATTAAAAAGATATTTATACTAAAGCTAGCAACTCTTTCTAGCTGGGAAGGTAAACTCTTGCTCATCTTGGTTGTCCACAACTGAATTCAATGGGACTAGTAGGCCTAGATTCATAAATGCATTAAGGCCTATAGCATTTATTTATTTCTTTTTGAATATTTATAGTTATTTGGATTCTTAAATTTACATTTTAATGTTCAGAAATGGTGCATGATGAATCTTGTTTTACTAAATCATGATTTATCTGTACCAAGTTCTGTTTAGATTAAAATACAATTTCAAATAAGAGTGCACACAATTAGAACATTCAAATTGTTAAAAGATACTGGAGGCTTCATGAAACTAAGAGAAATGTTTATACTTCTCTGTGTATGTGCATCAGATTTAGCTGTAGCCTTTTGGTAAATGATTTTCATTCCCTCCTCTCTAAACCACAAAATCTTCCATGACATATGCCATCTTATTCTGGGATACTGCAGAACATGTGGATAGGAGACTTTGATTGTATTAGCACTGCATGAGTGAAGTGGAAGTCTGCAAGAAAATGGAACCCCAAGTTATGCCAATGGGAAAGTCAGTTACATAAATATATGTCTACAAATATAGGGGAAAAAAACCCTTATTTTACAATAAACTAAGGTCAACTGTGGCTAACAGGAAAACATGCTTAGTCCTATGCTTCAGCTGCCAGTAAATCTGCCACCAGACCAGCTTCAGATACATTTTTGGCGCCACATTACACAAAGACTAGCAATGAATATAATTTCGTTGTATCATCCATTGAACTTACCCAGGTCTTGCCCATCAGGATATGACACAGAATGCTTTCAGGCTTCTGGTGTGGATTTGTGGCCTTGCTCTATGGAGCACCCCCAATTTATCTGTTTTCTCTTTTGCGGGAAATAACTTTTCAGCACATTTTTCTGGAATATGAATGTGACACTGCTAGCTAATTATTTCTGTAATTACTTAAGATCAAAGAGAGATTCAGTGTGAGGATCTGCATGTCCCACAACAGCCAACACCACCTAGTAGTGGTCACTTTTCATTAAAGATTAGATGGATGTGGCAGATCCCATAAAGACTCTAAACAATTTGTTCCAGGCAGTACAGATACTTACCCCAAGTGGAAATGTTAAGAAAAACATCCTGCCTGATTACTCTGAGGACTTGCAGGCCACTGGCAAACTAGCTGGGGATCAAGCTGGGGATAAAAGTTATGATGAGTGTCCTATTGAAATTTTTAGCACTGAGTAATAGTCTCCCTACATTACGGCTGGAGGAAAGAAGGTAGAAGACTAAATAACTTGATTACAACCATGGAAGTAACTAGTCTCAAAGCCAGAGCTGGAGTACAGAAAGCTTGTTCTTAGCTAACTGAGGCTCACAGGATCTTCTGCTATTGTGCCAGTGCTTGTCAAGTCCAGAGCAGAAGTGTCTAAACTCTAGTTTACTCATCCAGTACCATCTGTGGCAAAGCAGAATCAGTAACTCCTGGCTCTGCACCTGGTGGCATGCGTGTGCAGGAGGGTATACTCAACAGTTCAGACAGCACGCATGTTGCTAAATTGGAGGGCCTGCATGCCACTAGTTGTATGTAGGCTGCGGTTATAGAGCTACAGCTTAGAGATTATTTCCTTCTTGTTTGTTAGAAGAGGAACTAGAGCTGGTGAAGGCAGCATTTGGAGAAAATGGGGAAGGCGAGCGCATGGATAAGATGCTGGGATAGGCGCAGAACTTAATTTCCATTTTACCAGAGGCTTTCTTTGGGCAGGTGCTATCTCAAATCCTCTAAGATTTTTAAATACATAACCACGTTGAAGTTAATGGTTTAGACATTCTGAGGCTTTAGGACATCCTTATCTTCCCATACTTAAAAAATGGCATTTCATGAGCATAAATAAATAAATAAAAAAAAAAAAATCTGATCTGCATGTAAAATATCTTGAATGGTTTGTGCCAGCCCCAGTTTGACCAAGAATGGTATCTACAACACCAATGAATAAAAGGATTTTCACTCTCCTGGATTTTAAGAACCAAAAGTGAAGCACTCTGAGAGATAAGTAGTGGCTTTCTGTATGGCTATCCTCCCACAAAGAAAGCTAAAAAAATCTTAATTAAAAAGGGGAAAGACAAATTAGTAAATGTGCCTGGACTGATAAGTATGAGGCCAAAGTTTCACTCAATTTAGTAAAACAACTAGTCATATAATTCCTAGGTAGTTAATGCTGCATCTGTGATAAATTCATGGTCTGCAAAGCAGAAATACAATGATAATTAATTAAAAAGTCTCTAAGTAGTGTATACATGTTGTTACGGTTCTCAAAGTAGTGCGCTAGGTCGTACACTGTTTTATGTTTCCCTTGCAATGATTTGTTAACTGGTTCTCTTCTTCTCCCAAAGGACTTTAAAACACAGTATTTAACATTTTTTTCTCTAGATTCCTATTCCAGAAGCTCAGTGTGTTAGCTGTAGAAACATTATAGTGAAAACATTTGTGCTCTCAGAGGTTAATTTTGGTATTTTGCTTTCTAGGAAATGACCTGGAACTTGTTCAGATTACTTATGACCCCAATTACATTTCAAAGTGTGGAAAGCTAATACAGAAATGGCAAACAGTGGTTGAATACTATGTGCTTCAGTCAAATCTTACATTTGTTTTATTCACTTGAATCACCACTGACTTAATTAAATTACTCCTGATACAAATCAGAGTGCAGTAACCTCCTAGTTCTGCATTTAATGAAGCCAATGATTAGATCTTTCTTAAATGGGTATGCTCTCTCCACCTCTTCTTGTTATGCAGTGAGCTGGGAACCAGTTTCACTAGAAAGGATGCGGTTCTGCCCTCCCTCTGCTGTACTGCACGTGGAAGGGGCAGTGATGGGCCAGTTGATAGAGCTGGTAAAATCAAAGTAGCTTCAGAGTGTGTAAGTAGCTTTGAAAAAAGATTTAAGTTTTCCAGGAGATGTACTTGTGCTTCAGACTTGTATACCTATCCATTCCATAGCTAAGTTTGTCCTCCATACAGTCTACATGACTTCTGGATTTGTAGGAACAGATAAAAAATTAGAATAAATTCTTTGCCTATGGATATCTGAAGGGGGAGAAAATAAGTAAAGCTGATAAGGCTTGTGGTTTGCATCTGTTAAATTTGGATGGGAGCAAACATGACTATAAAGCAAAATAATTGCATCTAATTATTCCTAATCCTTTTCAAAAGGAGTCTCTAGATTTCTCAGAATGATTGTTTTAAACTTTCTTCCCACTTGAAATAAGAATATCAGAAAATGTGGAAAAGGAGAAATAGTTTACAGTTAGCCTGACAACTATATGTTAGTTTTTTGATAGGAATTAATTAGATTTCTTGGAACTTTTTCTAATTAGGAATAAATACTTCAGTTCTATGTCTGTGAACTGTTGCAACCCCTACGTGCTTCTGTTCGGGTGCTTGTGGAGAGCCCGGCCCCCGCGGAGGCTGTGGGGCAGCCCCGGGGCAGCTGCAGCCGAGCACGGGGTGTTTGGGTTTGGGGTAAGGGGATCCCCAGCCCCCTGCGTGGTAACTGGAAGAGTCAGGAGCCGAATCACGTGCGCTCTAAATCTGACCCGTTTTTTGTAGTTAGACAGGTTGCCTCTTCCCCTCCCTGTATGCAGAGGGTGACTCTGAGGGATGCGCTTTTGAAAACCGGCGTGTTCTCAGGACTTGTAGTGAAGATCAGTTGATTGGGTTTACTGCAGCGCTGCGGCGTCCAGGGTCGCGACTTTTACGGGGAGCTGCAGATCTGTCCTATCTAAGCCGCACCACGTGGGCTGGGGGCAAAACATCCCCGCGGTCTGGGATAAGCTAGGACCTAGAACTCCTTTAATTGGTCAGCCCTTGCTCGGGCTGCTGCTGCACGGCATTTTTTGCTCTCCCCCACAGCAGTTCAGAGGACTTTGCGTGCAGCTTCGCCTGGCAGGAGCAGTGCAGCCGTGCGCTACCTTTCCGAGGTCAGAAGATGCGTGGGGCGGTGCGGGGGGGAGAGGAAGCGGAGCAGAGGCGGGGGGCACCTTTGGAAGCGCCCTGGGGGGGCCGGGACGGAGTGGGCCGGGGCAGGGGGGTGCCCCGGAGGAGCGCTGCGGAGGAGGAGGAGACCGGGAAGGGGTAGGGAGAGGGGGGCCCCGCTCCGCCGTGGCCAAGGTGGGTGGCGGTGCTGGCGGGGAGTTTGGGGGTGCCGTGGGAAACTTGCCCCCGCTCCTCGCCCTCTTCCGTGAACGCTCGCAGATGTCACTCGTCCAGCGGATGTGTCTGATGTGGTGGTTGGCTTTTTGGAGGGGAGGGCTGCTGAGACGAGGAGCGCTGCGGGACACGGACGCGTGTACCCGAGTATCCGTCAGGTGCGCGCAGGCAGCGGCAGCGCCGGCGCTTGCCTGCAAGCGGCTTATTCGGGGCGCTGACCAACCCCGCTGTCGGCTGGCTGGTGGCAGCTCTGCCGATACTCCTGTGGTGAAGGTGTCAGAGGACTTCCATCACCGCATCGGTGCTAAGAGTTCTCGTTTCTACGATACAGATATGGAGGCTAGGTGGAAAAAAAAAAATAGCTGTTACAAAGATTTTCTGTTAAGCGTCTTTTCCATTCGTGAATTGTTCCTTGATGTCATGTTGTCATGCTTGGAATGACAGTTCTAGGACTCGGGGAATTATGAAAAAATCTAGGTTTGAATTTAAGCTACTATCCTAAAGCCAAAAGCTTGAAAACAGGATTCTGTGCAGTCTCTGAATGTTAAGCAAAGAATAAAAATCCAGAATTTACTCTCTCAAAATCTCATGGTCTGTAAGACACTAAAGTTCAGCCAGAGGGCTGCACTGCATGAGTTAAATGCTCCAGATGTTGATAGAAAGGCCAATTAAATTCTTCTTGCACTAGCTTTGTATATTTTTCAAGTGTGTTATGGCACCCAATAACTTAGATAATTGTTTCTCTGACTATCTGAGCATTTGTTAGCAAACTTGAGATTTGCTTAGCGAAGGTAAAAGGAGATGGCGAGTTCTTCGTTTCTTCAGCTGAGTATGCTTTGGCCTGAAACAGAACGTGTTTCTTTGCTATTGAATAAATTTCAGCTGCGAGTTTGCAACTTGCTTTTTGTGAACAACAAATCTAAATTCTGTTTAGAGGTCTTCTGATGAAAAGAAAGTTAAATACCAGGAAAAGTAGGTTTGTTCTAATATGATAATATAAGACTATATCTGATATGATAACTGGTGTTGGTATCTGTCTGCAGTCCAGCTTGAGGTTTTTTTTTTTTTTGCAGTCAGGAAATGCAAAATTTTTAAATTGGAGCGTAGTGTAGCACTTCACATCCTGTGAGATTTACTCTTTGTAGCTTATGAAGATCTCTGCTATCTTTGCATTGAAACAAGTGGTTGCTGCCCTGTACACAGCCAAAAGGAGCACTGTGCACCAAGACTGTTTAATGGTGTTATTACTAAATAACTTTGAACTAGTTTGATTCCTAGATATTCCAGAAATTATAGGACATGGGGATAATTTGGCAAACCCAAATTATTTTTAGTTGTAGTAAGGTTTATGTCATCAAAGTGTTTGCATCTTTGGAACAAGGCAGGACTGGGAGGAAATGTAATATATTTTTCTAGACCACATGATAAAGACAAAGACCAACAAAGTGTGAATGCTAGAAATTGTGTCTCACTTTGATTTTGCTTCAATTTGTCCTATGGTAAAGGGATAATGTAACTTTTTTCCAGCAATATCTACTAACCTTTTTCTATACGGAGAAGTAAGATCTCTATCTGCTGGGTGATAGCAAGGCATAGGGCAGTTCTGCACTTGCTATGTGTTTGGGCAGACTGTTTTCAGAGCTCCAAAAAGTTTCCTGGAAAGGGAGTCAGTTCAAAGTGAAGAATTAGCAGGCAGTGGGGTACAAAGCCTTCGTCTGCCACATGCAGGGTGAGTGTGGCCTCATTCAGGTTCAGGATATAACAAAGATGTTCTGTGAGCATTTTTTCCCCCCTTTAGGTTTTGGAATTGCAAATGATTCACTCTGTGAGAGAAACCAACTTGCAAAAAAGAGTATGGAGGGAAACCATTCTGTAAAGGAAAATTATCAGAAGTAGCTGAAGATCTCTGTTAAGGAGACAAAATCCAATATAAAGCGCTCCTTCCCTTTCCCTTACCATCCTCATCTTCCCCCCAAACCGAGGAAGTCTTTCCTCAGGAAATAGATATGGATATATCAAGGAGAAATTAAAATTTAGAAGGGACTTAGTTCTGTCAGAAATATATTTGTATTATGTGGTTTAGTATTGGTTTGCATCAGGTTCCCTTGAGCGCTTTGTAATGTTTTCCTGTGGCACTGTGCCTGAAGTCACTGAAGCTTCAAGAGCCCCTTAGAGCTCAGAAAACTGCCACTTATCACCTTCAAGGAGCTTTAGATGCATCCTGCAAGACCTCAGGGCTAACAAAAAAAATCACATGAGACGTAAGAACTCTTAGTCATGTAGAATTAAGAAGAGTTACTGCATATATTTCTTTAGAGCAGTGAATGCCTCTAAGCCTGATGCTGCAAAGATGATCTGGGGATTTTCTTAGAGCTACCCCTGAGGAAGCTCATGAAAGGAGAACACTTTTATGCTTCTTTTGAGATTCGATGTGCAAGTCCTATAGTGTCAAGCAACTACAGCCAATGAAAAGTTTTAACAAAGGAATGTGAGGAGGAGACTTGATATATATGTAATCTTTATACCTGGCCAAATAATAAAAAAAAGAAAAATAAAATACTTCCCCCAAGACAATGTCAGCAGAGCAAGAATTACAGAAAGTAGAGCAATGACAGCTAAGAGAAACAGTGATGACAATAGACAGAGAAGTGATGCAGTTAGCAAAACGTATTATACCTGTCCTGCTGAGAAGCTGGACAAGGTAAATGACAAGACAACTGAAATCCTTGATTATTAAAGAGCTTGAGGAAGAAAATTTTAGTGTAAAATAGACTCTCTTCTAAAGGACTGATGGAGATGTGGTATGAGGGCAGTTGTGACTCAGCTACAGACAGTGAAGGATATTTCCTGATTAGCAAAGACAGATGTAAAAGTGTTTTCTGTGAATAAATTCTTTTTTAGGACAGCTATAAGCTCCGAAGAAATAGAATGACATTCTCTGGGGCAAAATTATTAGAAGGAGAGGAAATGACATATTTTTTAAAAGGTTCTGCTGGAACTGAACTGTTAAGATTTTACTGAAGTTTTCAAGGTTGATTTAGAGAGACGTGCCACTATGGACAGTGGACCTTAGAAAATCTTAACTTTCCAAAACCAGCCTGCGGGTTAATACAGAGGACTGTAGAGAGGAAAAAACAAGTGTCATCAGTTATTGGTAGCAGCCTGATCAGGGCAGTGCATGGATACAAGTTGGTGCCTCCCTTCTTGGGAATAAACCCACATCTTTCTTCTCTGTGAACAGTGGAGCTTAATGTGATTGCAATGCTGATGCAAAGAAGGTGAATGTGATCCCTGACTGTGCCAGATATTTCTGATAAAATACTGATTCTAAGCTAACCAGTAAAGTACAAGATGGTTTGATGGGTGTGGAAGTTTGACAGATATTGGGGGAGGTGGTATTGCCACCACCTGAGCCTGAGAAAAACACACTCTTCACAAATAGATTAATCCTAGGCGGGGACCTGGAGATAAAAAACGACTGACAGAAACACCTTTTATCATTTTATCTGGAGATGGTAAATAGTGAGAGTAAAAGTCTTCAGAGTTGTGGATGGAGATCAAGGTATTGGAGGACTATTTGCTAAAATGGAAGATGAATTTAATTTTAAGTGTGGAGTAAGGCTCTAATTATACAAGTACAATGAGGATCCCCAAACTAATTATTACAGTTCAGGACAGAGGTTTGGTAATCCAAACTGTCAGTTCTTTTAAATCAATTCAGTGTTCAGCAGTATTCAGCAGCAACGAAAAAGGAAAACTGAATTTTAGCAATTACAAGATAAGAACTGGAAAACAAAATAGTTACTTCACTATGTATTTCCATGTTATATTGGTACTATTTGTGGTTTCAGTCTCTGCATCTCAAAAATTATATAGTAGAGTTGGAAAAGGTACAGCAATGTTCAGAGGTATAGAAAGAATGCCATACAGGAAGAATGGCTTTTCAGTGCAGAGAAGATGCAACTAAGGGAGAGTAAGCTAAACTATATTAAATCAGGAATGATGTTTAGAGGAAGGTTAAGTCACTGTTTTTCAGATCACAAGAACATAGATACAGCCAATAAAATTATCAGTCTGGCAGCAAGTTGTGAATATAAATACTTTTAAAGTACTAAGTAACTTTAAGTCAAATAAAAAGAAATACTTTTTGTCATAATTATAAGTTAGCAAGTTAACTCTGTCATTCCTTTGATAGAGCATAAAAATCTAAATGGGCTCAGAAGACAAAGAAGGACGAATGAATGAAAGAACAAGGCTATCAAACACAAAAGTGCACTTTCTGACTTGAGGAGCACCTACCCCACAGACCACTGGAAAGGCCCACCTGACACTTGTTCTGCTCTGGTACATTTTTCTTAAGTGTTTGCTACTGACCATCTTCAAATCTGGATTGGGCTAGATTTGGTTTAAGTCTCTAAAGCTGCACTCAAACCTTTAATATTAATGTCCAGTTCTGTTTGTCTGCAATCATATGAGATTAAACGGGTATAGACAAAGGCAAATATCTCTAGGACATGCTGTAGGATGTCTGATGATCTTCTGAGGGGAGACAAGATGTTCTTTGGCTTGCATAACTAGCAAAAATGAGGCAGAGGGGATATGAAAGTTAAATGCGTCCTCTGTAAATACAGCAAGTAGTACTGGCTCAGGAGAAGAAAAGCAGCTACCTAAGCTGTATGGTGTGGTTGCCTTTGACAGGAGACCGTACAGGATGTCCCAAGAGTCCCTTCCAGTACTGTGGCTGTGTGTGGTGGAAAAAAAATTGACTAGAAAGAATTAGCTGATTAACTTGAGTGAGACATGATCATGAGAGACATGATCATGAGAGAGGGCTCACCAGTTCATTTCTTGTTATTGAGTTTAAAGAACAAAAAATTTGGGGGGTGTAGGAGTTCAGGTGAAGCAAGGACATAGGAACCAGCTGTTCTTCTCTTCCTTTGTTGCTTCTGAACCTGCTTATAACTCCAATGCCAGCCTCCAACTCATCTCTCTATGTCAACCATTTCCTTTCTGTGTTCAAACGCCAGGATTATGAAGTTTTTAGAGAGAACTGTTGTTCATGGACTGATTTGCTGTTTTGAGACTGTGGACAACAGAACTGGGAATAATAATTAATCTGTGCTTTTTGCAAGTGTCTTCAAATGATATTTTTTGTAGTTGTACAGAGATTCTGTTAGGCCCCTGCGTAGCGTTGTCAAGTTCTCTCGTGGTGCTTCCCACCTCTTATGTATCAGGAGTTTCTAGAGCCCTGTCAGAACAGCAGTACACAGAGGTAGCTCAACCTTAGTGTGTGCAAAGTTAGTAAACGGGCTGATTTGGATGTTGGCAGGCCTTTATATTTCAATTCGGTAAAGAACAGGAGATGCTGCAAACTCCTGAATTGAGTCTGATCTCACTAATAACACTGATGCAGAGTAACTGTTGAGACATGATGAAAACAGAAGAAAACAGCCTGCAGTCACAGAGCCTGTGAACTTAGCTGCTTATTTAGACAAAGATTAAAAAAAAAAAAAAAAAAAGAAAGAAATGTTTTAAAATGACTTGCTCTTCAGAGAAAATGGATGTTACTGAGGCTGTAGGCAACCATTCTGCCTGTTCTCAGAGCTCTCTATGGTGTTCATCAGTGGTGTAACTGCTTGAGAGATGTGGCAGTTTGATCAGTGCAGGAGGCACTAACATTTGTAACCCACTGTGTCTTTTAATGACCTCTACTAAAACATATAGGGAAAACTTTTGCTGAATTACTGGAAAATCTATAAAACTGATCATTTCCAAAGTCCCTGTTGACCGTAGAGAGGTTATAGTTTTTATAAACAGAATAGAAATACAAGCAGAACTTTATCTGAATTCTGTGTCTAATTAAGGAGCAGTGCCAAAGTAAGAAAAATTCCTATACACATCATAAAATCTAATCGATTAAATGTGAAAAATTAAAAATGAAGATACATTAACTGAAGGTGACTAAAATGCACAGTAAAATTTCTCTGTCTATACAGATGGTGAGTCCAGCTCCTTGTCATCTTCAATAGCTTTGTGTGTTCCTGGTCTTTATTTTTAAAGAATGACCATAAGAAGGCACAGCATGTCCTGCATTTCAGGTTTGCTTTTTCTAGTGTTTCAGATCAGAAAGAGTACATGAGTATGTGCTTCAGAACCTACCCAGTGTTTGTGAAGTAACTAGAAAAAAGACTCTTCCTCATGTCCTGTGATTGTTTTCAGAAACATCCTGAAAGAGTTTACACTGCAAACTGAAATTCTTTCACCTGTCTGTGTGGCTGTGTATGCCTGGATGGTGAAAGATCTACAAAAATTCAGTTAGTTTCCCACTATACACTTATGTGGAAATGATAGACTTATCACTTCTGCCAGGAAGGACTCAGAGGTTTATAGGTAATGACCACCTCTTGATTTTTAAGGAAATCCTGGAAAGCTAAGATCTTCAAGTGAAAATTCACAGCTATGTCAAGCATATTTGTACGCACCACTGTTAAGTAAAATGTGAAATTTCTCCTGAAGATCACACTTGGAGAGTAGTACAGAAAGAATTATCTGAGGTCTAGCACACTACTCCATGCAGGATCATCATGGCTCAAAGATGGATTATACTCTATTACTTGCAGTGCATATCCCCTCCTGGAAAGCTTCCCAAATCATTCTGGTGGGTAATAGAGGTGCAATAAATTTAGTAATAAATGGGAGTCTTCAAGCTGCCACATCTCAGGACTATCTAGGTGAGTATGTGGGAAAGAACTTTTCTTCTTAGGTTGTATATGGTGAACTCTCATAGCCCATCTCCATTACAAACCGCTGCTTAATAAAATAAATAAACAAATAAAAAGCCTTGATGGAGGCTTCAGAAGAAATCTAAAGAGTGGGCAGTACATATCCAGTACATATTACTTGTCTGATGGAACTCTACATATCTCCTTTCAAAATTAAGGGCCTTTTGAGACATCAGCAACATACATGCTATCAATTTGAGTTGATTTTGAAAGTTCTCTATTTTCATGACTGTTGTTCTGATTTTACTACATTGTTTAATTTTATTACATTTCTGCTGTTTCTATGTTCTTCCTTTTGCTGCTTTACCTGATGGAAACTTCAGAGATGAATTTTTAGTGGTGTCTGTACCTTTGGTCTTGTACCTATAACATTTTAAACTTGGGAAGGAAAATTATTCCAACTTCTTTATCAAATGAGAGAAAAGATAGGAATACATGGCACAATTCACATAAATATCACTAATATTTTTATGCTGACTACAGACTGACTTTGTCTGAAAAAGTTTTCTGTTTCACTCTTTCACACTTGCGGTGAGTCCGTAGGTGACTGATATCAGAGATTGGTGTGTTTGCGCCCTGGGCAGCCCCTTATTAAGCACTGGACTCTGTATGTTGTCCTGACTGCTTGAGGATCCAGTTGCAAGAGCAGAGAGGATGAAACCATATATCTGTGCCCCCAGTCTGTGGAACTGGCCATGGCTCATGGCCATGACTTTGAGAAGACTGACTAAAGGAGGGAGTCCATGGTAGGGCAATATGAAAGGTTGGAGGCTTACAGAAAATATGATCTAAAAGGAAAGAATGAAAGAAGAATGAAAAGAAAAAGGGGGGGGGGGAAGGAGGAAGTGTGAGGGAGGCAAAACAGCCTCTTATATATTATTTCAAGGCTGTTGCAAAGAGAAAGGAGAGAACTGTTTTGGATAGCTATCCTGGATGGGCCAGGAGGACATTTCAGAGCAGGGAAGATTCAGGTTAGACACTAGGAAAAAACTTTCTAATAATGAACATACTTGAGGGTGGTAGAACATTAATATTGCCACAGGAGCCAGTGGTGTCTCTTGTTAAACTTCTTAGAATACGGGCTATGCCAAGCATTTGTCAGAAATACAGTCTGGCTACATTCTTACTTAAGTCTGTAAGGTGGCTATATCATGGCTAGGGGATGTGTCCTGGCAGATAGCAATCTCCTGACATATAAAGACTGGTCAGAGTACTTACTTGGTCAGAGTAGCTCAAGAGAGGAGTAAAAATTCTGTTTTATGAAATAATACATTTTTTTTTTGATTACTTTGAAAGCAAATGAGGAAAAGTGGAACTAAATTTCCTGTTTCTGTGCTTGGAGAGTGGAGTTACTGTTAATGGTAAGAACTTCACATCAAAGTCTCATTTTGTGTTATGTACTTCTTGATATCCTTAAAACAAAGGTTGGATTATCCTTTGTTTGGTTTCATCCTATTACATGTAACTAGGAAAGATGATGATAAAACTAACAGCAGAAAGTATTCCTAAGTACAGTTCCAAAACCTCAAATCAGTGGTAGAAATTGCATCAATTATACTGTTTCTCATCTCTTCCTGTTATAGTCTTTTCTTTAGAAATGATGTGATAAAGTTGCTTGTATTCATTTTAGTTATGGAAACTGAATATGCCTTAAAATATGTAAGCAACACTTTATGTGAGTTTTGACTATCATTAAGATAGTAGTAAAAGAAAGGTTTATTTTCAGCCTACCTGTCTTCCCAGTCATTGACAAAATTGCACTATAATCTACTGCTTGACTTGTCTAAGATGAGCAAGTCCTTCCTTTATTCCGACCAAAATTTATCTCCTGAACCAGAGCTACTTTTCCTATGCTGCTACTACCTTCCTGTGTTTCAGTTATTCAAACCATCACTTTCCAACAGAAAAATGAACCAAAAAAACCCTACATGTTGCCCCTGAACCCAAAGCTTTCCTAGCCAGCCCAGCTGGTAGATACTTAGAGCATGTGAAAGTCTGACTACTCCATTTGGGTTCTCTAGTGGATTGGGATAGTTTAGTTTCTTGTATCAGAGAATAAAACTTATGCAATAGCAGGCAGGATTCAGATGAACAGAACAGGTGTTTTTATTCCTTTTTTGTAGTGAAAGTGTGTGACAGCACAAAATAAGTGCTGTGAAGCAGCAATAATTTTCTTAAGAATGTATGTGCTCTATCCTACCTTTCCCTGTGCTCCAGCTGTGAAAAGACTCTTACTAGAATTGGAAGTATAAAACAACCACTTTCTTATTTTCCTCCTTTTCAACTTATTTCTTTTCTGCAAAGATATTTTTGGGAAATAAACAGTTTTCTCATACCCATGCTAAATATGACCCTGTTAAGAATAGAATTTTTTTCCAGTCTTTCAAAGTATACCATTTAAATTCTTTTGGAAAGGGGAATGAAAGGAAAAAACAGTTAAAAACAAGTCCATATTTTTTGCAGATCTACATTTTGACTCATGATGGTCCATTTTGACTCATGATGGTTCTTCTCTAGTTAAAAATTTCCAACTATCTCTAACTCATGCTAAGTTTACTAGTCAAGCATAGTCAGAGCAAAATGTGAAATTTTCTTTTTTGTACAAAAAAAAAAAAAATATATAAAACTTGTTGAAAGGCCTAAATTTTATTCCTGATTATAAAAGATTTGTCTATGTAGTGGTCCTAAGTTGTTGCAATTACAAAGGACTAGGCTTACTGAAAGACAGACAGTGCTATAGAACCTAGTGCTTGCACTCTTGTAGGTTGATAGAAGAAATGCACTGTGTTTTAAGATAGAGCTGTAAAGGCAGACAAAAATAGAAACAGTATTTGTTGCAGAAGATTTGCATGAAGTATTTTTGTCTGACTATATAAATACCCAAAGCAAATTTTTTGGAACTTGGCATATTAGCTTTGCTAATACTGGAAGGCATTTATTTTACCATCTAGTTTTAGTGGGATTTCTTTCCAAGTATAGGCATTATAATTCTTGTTCCCACAAGAGAGTGCCTAACGCTTCTCTGCAACTAATGAACCAGAATTGTTCTTATGGGCCTAATTTTATAATTTGTAGATATCCCCAGACAAAGTAAGGTAGCTGAATGTTCAGCTTAGTGAGGTAAATGTACCAAAGAAAACACATAGGTACTGATTCAAAACTGTTTTTCTACATACTGGCTGATGTATATAGTTCTGAAAAAGCAGAATGATTTTTTGTGGCAAATCTCAAAACCTAGAATATTTGTTGGAGTATGCTATTTATTAAAATATAATCAAAGAATTTCTTCAGGCCTGGGATTTATCAGTGACTAAAGAAGAAACAGAAAACTCTCTCTTAGGAAGTGAGAGTTAGGAAGTTATCATCAATATGCTTCAGAAACCTCCTGGATTGCTTGTGCCTTGCTGTGTTGCCCTTCCAGCAGATATCATGGTGGTTGAAGTTCCTCATGAGGATCAGGGCCAGTGGAATGCAGAAGGCCTTACCTGCTTCTTCCCCATCAGGTGATCTGTAGCAGATACCCAGCAGTTGCCCGCATTGGTCTGTTCTCTAATCCTAGTTCTGTGACTCATTTCATGGCCATGTATTTTCCACGTACCTCGTACCTCGCAGGCATGCACAGGAGTAGGTGGGAATGGCCCTGAAGAGGTGGCCTGGCAGAGGAAGCTGCCTTCTGGCTGCTTTCTTTCCGCAGTGTCCTCCGTCCTCTCCTTCTCTCCCCAATGGTATGTAAAGATGTTCATGTGCTAGAACAAGCACAACAGGGCCTTTGAGAAGGAGCAGGCTACAGGCCGATTACCTGTCCTGGTGGGCTGTATGCAGGCTGGGAGCTCTTGTGTGGGCTGGCCAGTAAACACATGATGTGTTGGATCACCTCTCCCACGGGGTGCTGATAGAAGAGACGTAGCTTAGCTGCCCTGGCACTAGGCCTGCAGGGACTATTGAGACCCTAATCAGACCCAGTAGAATACCAGGTGAGGTCTGAGAAATTGCTGCATTTAACCTTTTTCAAAAGGGTTGAACTGTGGAAAGCAAAATGAGTGGATTTTTTTTTTTTTTTTTTTCCTTCTCCATTTCATGCTGCCTTATGTACTAAGCTATCAGTCTGGGAATATGCTGGGAATAAGCTGCAGCACAGCATTGGGGCACGTCTTCCACTCCAGAGAAGCAAAGGTGCTATGAATGTGTATATGATGCTAAGAAAGCGTAAGAGATAGTGATCATGGTAGGGGGAGCTGACAGAGTGAATCTCATGCTAAGAGCATGAGATTTGACAGATCTGCCAGGTACACATAGAGCAGAATAAAGAATCATGCTTTTTTGTTTCATAATAGTGGTTTATTGAAAGCCATGGTTGGTTTGCTTATTCTCTGCCAGGAGCAGAGATGCTTCTGGTTTGCATAAGAAACATTCCTGCCAGAGCTGTCCTAAGCAAAACGGTTCTTTTTAATTAAACAAAAAACACTTTAAATAGAAAAAAAATAAGTGAAAATATAATTTTCTGACCAACTGTTATTCAGTTATATAGTGTAGCTTAGGGTTTCTATATTAGAATGTAATGAAGTTTATAAGAAGGCATTACATGATTTGACTTGTTCTAGGTTATATGCAGGGACACCAATGACAGATCAATGCATTAGGCAGTATTTGGCTACCATTTAATGTATGCCTTCCTAGGCAGAAAGGTTTTGCTGTTTACAGATGAATGTTGGAGTGAACTGAGGGAGCATCAATACATGTCATGCTATTGTGACAGTGTTTGTGTGGCGTCTCTTAGCACTGGATAACAACAAAAGCAAGTGTGGCAGTATTACTGTTTTCTATGATTGTTCATAACTGAGCAGTGCTGGCAGTTTCTCTGTTGTCTGGAGCTGAAAAGTCAGGCTTTGTCATCTTCCTACTAAATTTGAGTATCTGAATTCAGTAAATAAGATTAGGACTGTCAGGCCATTAGGGAGTAGCTCCTGTTGGTAATGACCTGGATTTATGCACAGCATATATACTTTTTGGCATCCTCCAACCCTCAAAGACAAAATTCTGCTGATACCCAGAATGTTTCAAAAATTCATCCTTCTACCAGACATACAACCTTTAGATAATTGCTTGAGATTTGCCAAAGCCACTATGTATTGTGACCCAGACTGTCATGGGAAGAAAAAACAGTTTGTGCTGTTTTTTACCAGTTAAATGGGAGGTAGAAATTCTAGCCTTGCTGATGTCAGTGTGTAACACTTACTGCAGTAAGGCCATGAATACTCTATTTTTTAAAATAGAAAAAAATAGTCTTTACATCTCCAGGCCTGGCAAGGTTGTCTCTGAGCAAGGGGGTTCTCTGGCAGTGCAGAGGCAGTACAGAAATTTCTGCATTTATCCTAACCATATCTGCTTTTAGCCTTGAGTCTGACTCTGCACAAAGTAACAAGATGACAAAAAAAAAAAAAAAAAAAAAAGTTGAAATGAGCTTTGTACTATTCAGCTGTAGTAGGAACTGTTTCCAAGGGGCAATGGATATGGAACTTGACTGAGACTGATTCTACTTGTTTGCACATCTTTTTGCTAATAGCACGGTTCATATGGTCCCCCTTCTGGTCTTCCTATTAAACAGTGACTGGAATGCTCAAGCTCCTTTACAAGAACGCGTGAAGTTGTGGGCTTCTGGACTCTCCCAGCTTGTCACACATCACACTTGGTTATTGACCTGTGTGAAAGATGAGACAATTCCTCCTGATTGCTTCCTGTTGGGATTTAGCATTCTTCCACTGGATTTGCCTCAAGAACTGAAATGGTGGTTGGATTCAGCTGCAGATGAAAGCAGATCCTTTGTTAGTTCTGATGAGCATTACATCCTTTCTGGGTCTAGCAGAAGAGGAGGACTCAGGCTCAAAGGTGGAATTCAGCTCCAGATGAAAACACTTAAGTATAGTACATGTATATGTGCTAGATACATGAGCTCCTCTCAAATCAGTGGAAATCTGATGAATACAGTTGGTTGTGCCTAGAAAGTTATTTAACTGATCCATCTGGTTTAGGGTGAACTGAAAAGCTGTTAAGGCTCAGATGACTGTTCGCTAGATCTCCATTGACTATAGCAGGAGCTTAGACACTAGATCTTTAGCTCTTAGTCTGGTAAGAGCTAAAAAGGGTTGAATCCTTCCCATTGAGTCTGAACACACTTCTTTCATCCTTTGGGAATTCAGGTGCTCCCCAGAGCTGGATCTGAAATGTGCAACCATGAACAACCTTTGCTCTAAATCTCTTGGTTACTTTGCTGTGTGTAGTTGTTTCTGGTTCTTCAGAACAAAGGTGATGCTTTTACTTAAATCTCTATTTTTAAGACTTTAACAGAAGAGATGAGACCTTGAGATTACTGTGTTTTACAAAACATGAAGTAGAATATGCTTGAGACTATGTAGCATTTCTTATAAATTTAGTAGTTGAGGCTGGGCTCTTCAGAAACCCTCCTCCCCTCCCCTCCCCTCCCCCAACCCACACCCCAAATCTACTAAAGGAGATGAAGAATACACAAAGACACACACACACACACACACACACACACAGAGCAAGCTTCCGGGAAAAAAATGTTCCATGTTACTAGCATAAAATGTTCTATGGATTTTTTTTTTTGTTTGTTTATTCATAGAGCAAGACCAGAACTTTACTGTTCAATTAATTAGAGTAACTGCTGGAGGCAAAGGAATGCAAAACCTTTGACAATTCAGGCTAATATAGTCTGATGTCACAGGTTTGAAATCCTGCTTATGAACTTGTCTCTCCTCATGTTCTTGTAGTCTCTAAGGTGTGACAAAAGATTAAAAGTTTCAGATAAACACCTCTGCACTCTTTGAAGTATTTTTTTTCTCTGTGTTACAGAGAACAGCAAATGCACTGGAATCACTGCTAACTGGCTGCTTATGTTGACCTGAAATCTGTTTAATTTTAGTTGATTTTGAAAGAAAATGTTACTGAATAAATTGTTTCTTTTAGAAGCTTTGAACACAGACTATATGAATCCAACTTCTGTAGAAATTTGCCTAATTTACTCCTAGTGCCATATGCTGGGAGAATGATTAAGCAGTGGCAAGCCGGGAGGATTCTTTGCTGCCCTCATATCCCAAAACTGATTTGCTCAAGGCAGAATGTGATTATACAATGCTTCAAAAGAAAAAAAAAAAAAGTTATACGCATGAATAAATGTTGTTTCTTTCAAATGGTTATGTTTCCCATAACTGAGTGTCAGGTTTCAGTGATGGGGCTATAGGCTATAGCACCCAGAGGAGGGCCCTGATAATGTACTGTTACGAAGTCTAGTGAAATGTCAAAGCTTGTTACTCCCAGGAGAAATGTGAAACTGTATGGATTCACAGTGCAGGATGGTGAATATATTAATGTAAAGAACCTTTATTCAGGATGTTCATGTAATTTATGATATCAAAGACTTCGAGTAAAAGATCAAGCCTTCACTTTTACTGGCACTGAGGTATGTTGTTAATAGTGAGCATATGCAGGTGGTTCAGACTGAGAATTGTATACTGAGCCAATATTAGAAATTAAATACAAAGCCATGTTATTAGGAATAATTTTTGGCTTTGGTCCTGCACATTTTTTGCTTCCTTTCTCTGGTTTTGGGAAAGGGTAGCGCTGTGGATTGGGGAGAACAGTCATCACATGGTCCAGTCAACCTTCACAGCAGGAAGGGGAGGGGGGGGAAGTAGATTTTTTTTCCTTCTCCCTTCAGACCATTTGAACTGCTCAAGGTTGGAGAAATTTGCTGGAAAATCATGCTTGGTCCCTAAGGTGGCAATTTATTTATTTATTTATTTATTTATTTTTACAGGGCCATAAAAGCACATTGATGAAAAATTACAACTTTGTAAACTTTTTGAACAGAACCGTGGTATTAAAATAATATTAAAATTTCTTTGGCAGGAGTTACTAACTTGTGTCTAGTTTCAGCATGTAGATCCACAAGACTCAAATTCATTCACTGAAGTAATAATTCTTCCAAAAAATACTTTTGCTGATTCATATTTCTAGGAAAGTTCCTTCATGTTTGACCAGTGGCTTAGTTGGAGACAATAATGCTTCTTAAAGGCTTTATGCAAATCATGTCTTTGAATTCCTCCTTTACTCAAACTCAGGGTCCTAGTCTGAGAAATATACAACTTTTCCTAGCTGCTGGAAAAAGTGTATCAAGATTTCTAACATAAGATATTCCCGCAATTACAGTGCAGATATTTAAATCTTACTGCTGTCAACTCAGAAAAACGGCAGCTACAAGGCTGCCCCATTCTTTCTGCATTTCCCAGGCAAGAGGGATTGAAATGATAGCAAGGAGATGATTCCCATTCATTCTCCATTCCACTCAGACTTCATATTTTGATTACCATGCTGTTTACTCCTGATGTCAGTCAAGGCTTTGGATCAAGACCAGAAGCTTTCCCATTAATTTTTTGTAGTGGAGCTAGAAGTGTACCACAAGGGTGAAGAAGGGTTGTTCTTGCAGAGAGCCAAATGGAGCCTGTGAAGGCTGAGCTAATGGTTTGGATGTGCTGGCAAGACTGCCTGCTCTGCACTTGTCTGCCATAGACCTGTTCTCTGTTTTCCTCTTCTGAGGTATCTGTGGACACTTTACAACTCTCTCTCGGTAAGTGGAGGAGGGGTGGCTTTTTAAAAGCAAGAATATTTCTTCCTGTCACCATTATTGACAAAAAACAATACTGGGTTCATAGTGATACCTAAGGGTGACCTTTGTGTATATGGAGCCCGTATGGTGTTTTCTATATCCATTCAACTTGCCTTGTTTATTTAGTTTGTTCTGTGTGCGAGGGCCATTCAATATGCTGTATCTTTACTACATAGAGTAGTGTTGGGTTTAATTAGAAAGATAAAAGCTAAATGGAAAGAAAAGATAAGGAGGACAGCAAGGATATCAGGGCAGGGGACTGAAGAAGTAGGTGTGAAAAGGGCTGAACTTGCATCTTCATCTCCTCTCTCAGACACACTGAGACCACTAAGTTAAAGAGCCAAGCTCCGTATGGCTCTGTGGGTTTTAGATTCTGCTTTCTTGCATGTGGCTCTACTTCAGCAGAATATCCCTTCTTCCACCCTCCCTTCAGAAATGGGAGACATTGGTTTGAATCCTCTTAAGATGAGAAGGCAGATGATGATGATGAAGATGATGAGAAGGCAGATGAGCAGCACGCTGCAGGTGTGACCATCACACCGTAGCATTAGGCAGTGGTGCAGAAGTCAGGTTTTTCAGTACCACCACCCTTTTTCCCTTGGTATCTAAAGTGCCCAGTCCCATTCAGCTGTGGTGCCTGCTCTGGGCTCTGAACTCTACATGGGTGAAAAGCAGCCTTGAGACAAGCACTGAAGTCTGGAGAGAAGGTAAAATTCATGCTCAGGCCAATGCTTATTGGCCTCTCAGCCTTTTAGTATTTGGGGATTGCTCTCTAAGACTTAGGTTCTATGAACTTTTAAAACACTGTTCTGAAAAAGGCCATTCAGGAGCAGCAGTGTTTACACTGAAGGCACTTAAATAGTGTCTTTGGATCTCCCACTAAGTTTGCATATTGCTTTTCTTCCTGATTTCGTGTTATTATTTATTTATTTATTTATTCGTACTTGCATTAAAGAATGATCAGCTAAGGAAGGGCTCTTATAGCCATGAAGAATTTAGGTATTCTGATATCAGACTGTGGTCTCTCTATTGATGAAAGAGAATTTACTGATGCAAGTAATCCTCCCTGATCTCCCCAACACTTTTTTTAAAGGATTTTTTCAACACCCTTTCAATGCCCTTTTAAAAGATCCTTTTCTTTTACTTTTTCTTTTAAATCAGTGGCATCTCAGACCACTATATTCTCTCTTAATGCTTTGAGAAAGAGACTTACATACACTTCTCACCTTGATTCCTTTTTTTTTTTTTTTTTTTAAGGCGAGATAACAGCACTACTGCATAGTGGAGGAGATTTCGCTGATTATGGTCTTCGCTTTTTTTTTTTTTTTTACAAGTTAATTTCTATTATTATTTCAAGGAAGGAAATTGAAAATTGAAGCAGTAAGTTTTCACAAAAGTAAGAAGGCACCTTATTTCTACCTCTTCGTTATTGTCACCTCTGGTATTTAGTCCTTTTTTCCAGAACTAAATTCCTCTCAGGGAACGTCATGGCCTCACAGAGGCCATGCACTCTTGCATGCACTACTGGTGCTTGAAACCAGACTTTATTATTGAATTCCTGTCAAAGGGGAAGACTGCCTTCTCTCAGCATTTCTTACAGACCATAAACCCTCTTCTTTTATTGATTTAGAGATACATTGAATTTACATTGTGGAAGTAAATTGTATCTTCAAATCGGTCATTATTGAGTTTTGTTCTGGCCAGGATTCTCAAAAACAAGTCAGGGCTCTTAAATATTGCTCTTATCTAGACCAAAACCAGGAAAACAGCTGTTTCCCAAAGGCACTGTCAAAATAATTAAATCAATACCAGAAAGCCTGACTGTCTTTTTCCTCCTCACAAATGAGACTAGAAATAGAGTAAATAAGACCATTTGGAGATTTTGCATAAAATGGGCATGAGTCTTTTTACTGTTTCAGTTATTCAAATAAGTAGCACAAAAGTACAGAGTCTCTAACACCTACACTGGATGAACTGAAAGTGATGGCAAGAATAATCAATTAATTAATGAAACCAGAACTGTGCAAGAAAGATGCTTTTCCATTTGTTGGATTCTTCCTTCTCCCACTCTTCTTGGGCTAAATTGTGGTAGGAAATCAGTGAATGAGACCAGCAGTTAAAAACAGCCAAGATGGGGGAACTTCAGCTCTTCTGAGAGCCAACTATGATATTGATCTGGCATTTGTACTGTTGGACCCAAATTCATTGCTGTTGTTGCATTTTACTTTAGTTTTTAAAGCTACTGAGAGGATTGCCATTGGATGCAAGGATAATGTAGGTTTGATGTAGAACTAGTTTAGGACTCAGGTCATCTTCTCTTCGCAAGCTCTACTCCCTGTTTTCAAGAGTCATGACCCTCTTCATTTCTCTTGGTCTTTTGTGTTTTACATTCCTGGTTGAACAGAGCCCGACTTCAGTAGCAGTGAGAGAGAGAGTAGCCCCTCAGCCAGCCTTTCTGGTTTTTGGATTCTGCTATAATAAAAATCTGATGGTTCAGTACCTTACTTATTCTTGTTCTTTCTTCCTGTGTGGATACCACAGTCAGCCAAATAAGAGTTCACTTTTGGTTCATGTGCTGTCTGACACTTTTGGTCTGTGGACCATGGCTTACTGAGTAGGGTATTTACACACCCATATCATAAATATACTTGTGGAGTTCCTTGATGTTTGCACTGTACAATTTTTCTATTTAACTGCCCCCATTTGTTGTCATGTAGATAAAAATTTACCATGCTAAGTACTGGAGGGAAAATACAACTAATAATTTTTAACTGATCCATGAGGATAAGGTTGAACAAAAATGTACTATTTTGTCAGGTTAAATATTTCTAAATGTGTCTTTAAGAAACTCCTTTATGTTGTTAAATGATTCAGGAATCTTGGGGTAAAAATAGCATAGCACCTGGTAATGAAGGGCTGCATCTTAAGAGTAATGGAAAAGGAAGCTTGTATGAGATTTTTTGAAGGATAACTTTTGAGTGCTTGATTTTGCAATCTTAACAAACATTTAAATTTAATTTTTGGTATTTAGTGTGTTCTTCTAAAGATGTGCTTTCCACTCTGGTGTTAGGCAGTGAGATAGTATGGATTTGAGGCTGTTATAAATTTAAAGCTCAGTAGAAGATCCCTAGAGACTGTTTTCCCTGTTAACCTGTTAATAGATTCTGTGATATGATCTAATGATATTTTTTCTGTCTCTGTAGAGGGCATCATTGTCAGTATTCTTTATTAAGATACAAGGGATAAGGCTTTGGTCTTAATCCTCTTGGGGTGTTCTCTGAGCTCTCAACATGTAGCTACTGTCTTTCCCCTTAGTTCATTTTGATTTAAATTAGTTACTCAAGGAATAGTGTTTACCGAATAAAAATGCTACAGCAATTCACAATATTTTGTGTTCTTATATTATTCAGAATTTTAGCGCATTCAGAGTTTTTTTTTGGGGGGTGGGGTGGGGAGGAGTGTGGGGTGAGGAGATGATTTCTTGCAAATGTGAATGCTCCAGACAATCACATATGGTTATTTACTCCTTTAATTCAACAACATAATAATCTATTTCTTCATCATACAATTAGACTATCTGAATCCATAATTTTTTTTTTCTATTTTATTTTGGCAAGCAAAAATAATAGTAGATTATGTGATCATTTTGTAACATCTTCCTGGTTTGAAGCACAAGTATTATTAGCAAGTAACACTGCTCCCAGTAGCTGTGCCCTCGGACTGTAACATGTTTTAATGTGTCTGAAATGAACCATACACAGTCTGTGCTCTGCACAAGGTTAAGTTCATTCTTGCTAAGGCTTTTCAAGATCAGCAAAGGATTTATTTCCCAAACACAAATGATTTGTTGTATTCTAGCTATGCAAAATGATTATAGAATTTCCTTAAAAGTACATTTGCTATCTTTATTATTTAGTCGCATATGTGAAATCCTTTTTCAAGTATTCTGAAGTCTTAACTTAGAGACTGCAATAAACTTGTAATAATGTTGTTTTTGTTCTCTTAATCTATGTTTTAGGTGCTCTCGTGGTTCCCTTGTATGAGCTACTGTAAATTCTTTGGCACTGGAACTCCTTTTATTACATTTTGTACGTCATACTGCAGCGTTATATAATGTTAATAGACAAAACAAAATAAGGCAGGGGAAATAAATGTAAAGAATGGCTTTTTCAGGGGACATTAGAGATTACTGACAGAGGTATGATGAGATGTTCTTAGGGTACCCAAGTTCCTTTCCAATAGCATCTTTTACCTCTTTCTTCCTGCCCTATTTGCTGTCAGAGTGAGCTTGTTATCTTTCTTGTAAAACTTTCTGAAACGGCCAATGTGAAACTTGGTTCCATACACCTTGTAAAACTTCCAATCTTTGTTTAAAGTAGTTAGAAAATGCTGGTATGATGACATAGTTGAGTTTTTACATTCAATTTTCTTTGGTTTTATAATGATATAAATAACTCTTTATTGTGTCTATCACCAGTGCCTTGGTATGCATAAGGTCTCCCGAATACTGAGCAGGTGCCCACAAAGTACTACTTGCAGAATCTCTTTCAAGAGAGGAGTAACAATTTGACATCTGATAGCCCTAAGTGAGTTATTCCTTGCAAACTGAGGGAGGCAATATTTTCTATTCTAAAATCTAGCCTAATATCCTTTAGTTGATGGCAGTGTTTTTTCCTGGCAGCAAATTCCTGCAAAACATTCCCTTGCCAGCACTGAAAACTATTTAAGTTCTGAGGTTCATGTTTCATTGAAAGGATCAATGTATGCAGGAGCAGCTAACACTGTCTTGCTGCTGATGAAATTCCTGGCTTCCTTGCTGAGAGCAAATTTTTTAATTCTGTATCCTGGTGGACTTTCAACTTTGGACTCCTGGGTGACCCTGTTCAGCCTTGTGTCTTTGCAGGTATATGGCTTGGTGATTAAGTTCATTCTTCCTTTCAGATGAGTTGAAACTTTGTGCCTAATTTTATTTACTGCAGAGATTCGTAATGAATCATTTCCATTTTAGAATTATCAACGTAATAACTTCTATTCATTGAGCAATCTACTTTTAACACCTAAGCTACTTCATTTTTTTAATTCACAAGCAAACTGAAGAATAGAGAACTATGTACGAGCACCCAAATAGAGTAAAGATTATTATTCTGCAATAACTTTGTTCGTAGCAGGTTTAAATATGCTATTTTGAGCCACGCATGTTAGCAGAGTTCAAGTAGTCTAATGCCTGCTGTATAATTACATCACTATTCATTAGTTCTGGAATAAGATTTTGAATATCCAGGGCTTGTACTGTAATTCTTAGCTATTTTTTTTTCTTGCCTGGATTCTACCTTGTGAGCCTCTGTAGAGCAGGAGTGAATTGTTATTTTTTTCTGGTTCTTTTCTCTCCAGCAACATAAATTAGGATTGTAATTAGAAAATGAAATATAAAAGCAGATGTTAAGAGCAGGATATATGTGGATATATGCATATATCTGGATATATATGCATGTGTAGATATACATAGATATATACCTGCACATCTGGATATGCAAAAAAAGATTCTGGTTCAGAAATGAGGCAAGCATTCTGCAATGTAATCAAAGCTGGACACCGAGCTGGTAGGTATGCAGTCCCCTACTGTGCGGAAAAAAGATGAATTTTGTCCTTTGGAGGAGCAGAAAGGGATTGTGTTTTGTTATTGAGGCTCGCTGCCTGCCTACCTGCCACCTGAGGAAAGATAGAAGTAAACTTCAATGTTTTTTCTATTAAGAGTTAATGAAGTGTATTGCTACCTAAGTTAGCCTTATGTAGAAACTTCTTTGTAGTTTCACAGTTTCCTTCAAGTTAAAATGAGGACCAGTGTCAACTCTCTTAGTGCCTTTGTTTGTAGGATGCATCTACTGCAAATTTATAAACTTGATTTTGTGTAAAGTAGAACTGTAAGCCTAATTCCCCAAAGCTTCAACACATTCACTGAGTCTGTTCTAGAGTGGTAGGTCTCAGTTCATCCCTTTTCAGCCCCTTCTTTTATTTTATACTGCTGAAGTGCCAGGGAGCTGTAAACCAATCTGTTGTACTCCTAGACTGAAGACAGGTCTTACGTGCTCCCCCTAACCCATCCCCATCTCTTCCCTAATGCAATTCACTGAAATTCCTTGTTGTACGTGTTCACACTGGAGAACATACATATACAATGCTATGGAAGGGATTTATTTTGCTACTAAATAGTGGGATTTTTTTTTTTTTGACAGTTACAAGCTATGTGAAAAGCCAAACAAATCTGTACTGATCCCTTAATTCACCTTGTTGACCCTGGGCAGATGCAAGGCAGGAAAGAAGTGTCTATATGTCTAACACTGCCTAACTTAAACTATCCTCTGGCTCAACCCACTTTATTAAACACAGCAATTTCTGTATGATAAAAACCCATAATTAAATGCAAATCTGAGTTCCATTGCGTAGCCTCGTTTGCCTTTAGCAATTTATGAAGACCAAACAGGGCACAAAATGTAGCAGAGAACAGATTACAGAAGGGACGTTTCTGTCAAATTTCAGGGTTACATCTGCGGCATGCATCTGAGCTCTGCGGCCGGCGGACAGAGCCTTGCAGTCATTGCAGAGTGCTGGGGATCTGTCTTGTGTTTTCTTTCTGCATTTTTCCTGTGAAGTTTTACTTCTGTGGCTCAGCTTTCAGTCTCATGTTGCCTTGGGGCTGCGTGACTGTCTGGCTTTGGAGATCCAGCCAGACTGTTTCTGCTGTGAGGGAGGAAGGGATTGTAAGGGCTGGGGCTGTGCTCCGTGGTACAGCCCTGCTTATTTCCGAAGTGTGCATGCAGAGCACTGAACGCAGCTGGAGGACAGACCTCCTTCTTCCAAAGTCCAAGCTTTAACAAGTGCTCTGTGCAAGACATGATGCATTTCTGGGCCTCTTTCCAGCTGGCTTCACCTATAGCTTTCCATTCCTTTCCTTTAAACAGTCAGGTTGATATCGCTGTGTGTGCAGTCACTCTTTAAGGAACAGCCTTCCTGGCTGGCTGTGCAATAGGTGATGGTTTCTATTATTTCTGTGCAGCAGTTTGCAAAGTGACACTTCAGCATTCCTGTGTACTAACAGCAAAAAGGCTAAGTGTATCTGCTGACTTTTACCAGAGATGAACATAGCTGCTGTTAGCATTTTCCAGAACGCTACTGCAATATTGCTGCAATGAAGACATAATTATAAAAGCAGATATTTTTCTGATAGTTTTTACATTCTATCACAATTGTAATTGAGTATTTAAGTTTTGTCCTTCATCTGCTGAAAAAGTTTGTGTTGGTGAGCAGACATCTCTGTCATAGCAATGAACCAGTTCCCAGACAATCCTCAGCTTTTATTTGCTTTCTTGGTGTTTCATCTCACTTCCATAAACTACAGATGACTTAATCAGCTTCAGTTTTAGCTTTATATATGTCATTCTTCTAGTTAAAACTTGCACTTTCAGATCTCTGAAAGGAATGCTTTTGTTTAAGATCCTGTCGCTACATTATTTTTGTAGATTCCTACCTCTTCATACATTGTTATTGTGCATCTTTTGTATGGTTTAAGGTGCTGTGGGTATAAACAAGGAAAATGCTCTTCCTCAGGCATGGTTTCTTCAATGATCATGCAAAGCAACTGTGTGTTTCTTAAGAGTTAATGATCTCTGTTAATGTTGTTAAATACTCAGCCATTAGCAGAAAACTACTTGCTGATTAAAACAGACAGTGGTTTTTGAATTCCTGTGCTCAGTGAATAAGATTTAGCATTATTTATTTGAAATTTTAACTGTTACTACTATTTTCCCCAAAAGACATTGAGGAGAACTTAATTCCCTCCAAAGAAATTTTTTAGGCCTTAGTATCAATTTATTTTTTTTTATCATTAATTGCAATGCTCAGCTGATCAACTGCAGCCATAATTTGATGCCATCCTAAGGAGATTTCAATAGAGTAAGTAGAATACTTTTTTTCTTAATTTTTAGTATTTCTAGGCACAGGGAAGTGCAAATAATTGGCAATTTGACTTTTTTTGACCACAGAATGTGCTTCAGTGGATATTTCTGTGTCGACATACGGTGAATGTGCAGTCCATGTTGTACTGGTTAAATATATAACCAATGAAATATTGCCTTGAACAATTAAAACTTTCTAACTAGGAGGTCACTGACTTGTAGTAGCTGGATCTGATAAGTTTATGTATATGCAGTAGATTTATAGCATGAATCACTATTCATGTAGCATATTCATATATGCTACAAATAATGATTTTCATTATAGAGACCTCATCCTCTGGAAAGGGCTGTAGCTAAGTAATCTGAATGCCCTCTATACATCCCATAGGCATTAGACATGTATTTTGGGGAAGCAAGGGAACATGCTCTGTATATTTGCTTATATCTGACACTTTGGGAAGCATCAGATCTACTATGAGTTCAGTAATATTATGGAAGACAGCTCGCCTTGCCACTAGAAACTGTGTGTCCTGCTCAGGCAGGGAGGTTCGGCACTGTCCCCTCAAATGTCAGGATTTTGTTCTAAATGCATGTAAGTGAGGCAGAAATGAATGACTGCAGGGAAAACAGTGCCAAGAGGGGCCATGGGGATACCCAGCTTTAAGACATTAACTGAATGAGTCAAGCTAGACTGACACCTGGATGGGCAGCAGTAATTGTAGGTGAACTGTTCACTCTGCTGACCAGATGCTTTGTTAATCAAGCTGTAGCATCTGCTAATTTCTCCTCTGGAAGAGCTTTTTCTCAGATTGAACGAATCACTCAAGTCATTCACTCCATAGTGTTGCCTCAGCCATGGGATGCTGGTCGAAGATGCCCTTTTTTCTTCACTGTAAGAGCTGCCCAGAGCTGCGGTGCTGTTACTTTTAGTACAAAGGCTTGCAGCGGCAGGGATGTAAAGGCATGAACTGGTACCTGTGACTCAGTGTGCCTGTCACGAGTGCTCATTCTAGGAGCTTTAAAATAGCAAAGATGGCAGGCATATGGTCCAAGAAAGTGTGTTTTATGTCTTTGACTTCTTAACAGTTGTCTGAATAAAATAACCTTTTCTCCTGGTATATATTCTTCAGTGAAGTTGTATGTGATCTGAATTACAAGACAGCTACTGTTTTTGTGGAATATATAGATAATGTGCTACGTACTTGTTAAGTATCAGTATAATTTAATAATACTGAAACTATCTTTTATTTCTTCATCTGTTACACTATTGTTTTTATAGTTCCTCCTTTAGTGCTACTGCTATGAATAGTCTAAGTAATTCTGCATAGAATAATTGCCATATTATGACCATCACAATCAGTTGTGTGTGATATTTATATGAAAAAACCCTCTTAATTTGGGAAGTATAACTTAATCCACACTTCATACTTATATATTTTACTTCATGTACTCCATATTTGAAACACAATTTCTGTCCTCTCTGTCCCTTCCTTGCCATTTCTGCTTCCAGCCAATATTCACAGAAAGGTGTTAGAAAGTTTTCCCATCTCTGACTCACATCTGATGGCTATTTCATCTTGTCTGAACTTCCCACTAGATCTTAAAAATTGCCAGTTATAGCATTTTTCAGCTACGGTATCCCTGTTCTGCTTAGCATTTTATGTCTAGCATTGGACTTATTTTATACGTAAGTCTTTGCGTATGTTCCTTTTGGTCCAGAGGCAACGTCCTTGGAGTATCTCAGAGCTGTTCTGTGAAACTGAAACATTCACCTCCGCTGCAAAACCAAAGGGCAAACAAGTCCTGATGTTTTGGAAAAAACTGCAGACTTACAATGCTGTACAAGGCAAAGAGGCATGTCACCAAGTGAAAAGTTTCTTTTGGCTGCCTCTTACGTTACTTGAAGAGCGATGGCCCATTATTTTAGGTACTGATATAATATTGAGTGTCAGGTTGCAGAAAGGCATACAATATTCTTTTATGTAATAATGGAGTTTTATTACTTTCTTTTTGTAACTGTGAAATTTTCTGATTGACGGCACTTTTATTGCTCAAATAGTCCACTTATTTGCTCTATGGAGCAGTAGCTTTTGTGCTTGTATTTCCTATACACTCTAATTTGGAGTAAACTATCCTGTCATGGTCACATTTCATCACAACTCAGAAAGGAAAATTCACTATGGTCCCACTAAATATGTGGCAGTTTAGGATGGGGTTAGATAAGTGCATTGTTGATTATTTATTTTTAAAAGGTACAATATGTGCATGTGAGATTATGATATTTTGCAGTTATTTTTGTCAGTAAAATGAGAAAATAAAATTGAGTCTTGCGGTACAACTTCTGTGCAATTCAGTGGAGTGCATAATGTGCATTTTGTACATTGTTATTGTTTCTAAATGTGCACTTTGGTTTATCTTCAAATTTAAGCTTAGTTGCTCCCTCCTGTTGGTGTCATGTGAAAGGCAATAAAGCCATAATGGGGCAGAGATAATGAGACCAAAGAGGAGCTACATTAAGGGAAAGACAGTTACACAATATCCGTGTCCTTTTGGACATGCCCTTATCCACCTCATGGCTGGAGGAAAGTGGACCTGAAGCCTTTGTATGCATCCCGCTCATGGAAAGAATTTGAGTAGCAAGCTGTCAACATGCTTTATGCACCTTTTTTCCCCACTGCTCTGATCAGCTGTAAATGCTTCCATGGTGTTCACCAGCTGCTGAGTGATTATGAAGATTGGAGGTGTGAAACAGGTAGGGAATATCCAGTAACATGATCAGTTCTGAAACGGTGTGCAGATTGTCAGCACTGCATTTACAACAGAGTGGGGGTTTTTTATACTTTACATCCATCAATTAACCTGGCAAAGGCTAGTAGATTCTTCTGTTTTCTGAATTTGCAGGATTTTGATCAGATTCCTCTTCCTGAAGAAACTTCAGTGCTTAGAATATGCTCATAAGGCAGCATTATGGGAATTTGGAGACGAGGGTTGGTAGCCACACATCTGCTGAAAGCTGGTGCAAATGTAAAATTTTGGAAACTGGAATGATTTACTGCAGAAAGTGAGAGCAGATCCTGGAGTGCCTAATCTTCCAGTGAGGTCAGTGAAGTCAGTTCTTTGGAATAGAAACAACCTCTGTCCTAAATCTCCAGAGCTCACTCTATTTAAATTGTCAAGGAAAGGTTAAAGGCGGCTTATTTTGGTCTCTCTCTGTGCTGGTGTGAGAACTTGTGTGATTGGAAAGTGAGGCTAGATAAATGGCAAAAATAAAGCATAATTTCGTCCTCCCCTGTTGACTGAGCAACTACCCAAGGATAGTGCTAGACCTTGTGTCGTAGGTCGAGCCCAGATGATTGCTTCATTTCCATGAAGGCCAATAGCTTGTATCAGACTGATCATGTTGTGTGACCTCCTGCAGTCTCTTGTGAGTATCTCCTGAATCTGAGATAACTTCTTAGTACAGAGGGGTCTGTGGGAGGATTTTGGACTTATGTCTTGATTCTTGGGGGTAGAAATGCTTAAATAATTACTCTGACCATACTGATGTACACAACATTTTTTGTCTCTATTTTATTCTATTCTTTCTTACTAAATTTAACAGAACTACATTAAAATTGTCCCTTTTGCCTGCTGTTCTCCCTCCCTGTGTTGTGCTGTAGAAGTAGCAGTACTGTTGCACTGGTGTGTAGGGATGTCTTGTCATACTTCAGAAGTACATAGGCTCTCAGTCTGCTCTTATAGCTTTTCTCATCTTAATGTATTTGATTCACATAGGTGCTTTTAATGTGGTTGGCAGAACAAGTAGGAGATATTACCTAGTGTTGAACATTTTAAGAAAAATGAGTTATTCAAGGTAATGTCTTTGATTTGCAATAATGGAACCCTTGAAATGTATCCTTGATTTTTATTGCAGAACTAGCCCTTTTAGATTCATGGATAAGCTACTGTAGACAAGCTACAATGCTCTTTGACTTCTAATCAGTCCTTCCAGCTAGTATTACTCACAGAATATGGAGTGCCATTATGTTGAGGACAAGTATGCTTTCAATCCTGTGCTCCAGAAATACGGGCTTTTGTAACCAGACTGAAAAAAATCAAATTTATTTCTGAGAGAATTCTCCATAAAGCTGAAAGATGACAGGACCTCTGTGTATCCATGAATAGCCAGCTTGCTTTATGTTTGTATGCTGAAGTGGCAACAGGATTGATGTTCATGTTAGCCAAAAAAAAAAAAAAAAAAGAGCAATCGGTAATTTGCAATTAGCTTCTTTATGTAACCCACTCAGACCTGTTGACTACTGATGTCTGGAATCAATGACTAGTTATGCTTAACTCTAAAATTACTGCAAATATCTTCAAAAATATAAGGGCGTGTGGGAACTGCTTAGATAGTAGCCTGGAGAAAACCCAGAAGTCTGAGAACTTTCATGATGAAAATGGCTTTATTGTTCCTGATAAGGTGTGATTTTAGTTAAATTATAATAAAGGAAAGCAAGAAACATTTGCAGTGGTTAGAAAAATGTGAAGATTGCAAAGCGCTACAAATAACTGTTTGAACTGAACTGACCAGGTAATTCTCAAAATGGAGGTTTGTGGGTTTTTATTTAAGAGGATGGGAATACTTTCACTTGGATTGGATTTTGACTTCTCAAATCTGCTTTTATAATGTTACTGTGATAACAAACAGAAAGCTCAAATACTTACCCTACAATTCTTGATACAGCACAGCTGATGCCCAGGCTTTACACAAGTTCTGGCATTGGAGATACGTCAGCAGAGGAACTCAGTAGACCTGACTATAAGGACTATGGTTTCCATAACAGAAAGAATTAAATAAAATATGTCAACTATGAAGTTACTTTACTTTACAGAAGTAGATGAAAACTGTGATATTATTGGAACAGGAGTTTTGTCTTCATTTTGATAAGATTATTCAGCAATCAGTAAAGTTAAATGAGATAACAAGAGGCTTACTGGCAGTGGTGCCAAAAACATCATCTTGACATTTCTGAGTTAGATCATCTTATCTTCTCAGTAAAGTGATGGCCGCTCTCATCAAAGCCAAATTAGCAATAGGATTGGAAGAAGGAACTTCTTGGATGAAGAGCACTGCCTATATTGGGAATATCAGCCTGTTTTTGTCTTGTCTGAATGACTGTTTTAAAGTACTGAAGTTTTGGCTTATATGGTCCTCTGCCTGGCTCTAGCCAGTGCTATGCACTTTGAATAAAACTCTTCCTTCCTCAGCATGGAATTCATTCTCCAGACTGCTGTTCCATAAAGGAAGTGCAGTTTTTAGGATAGGATGTCTTTACTTTTAGAAAAATCCTTTATCCTTTGATAGGACAGAGGACAGATAGGACAGAAAATATAGCACTAGTATCTGAAACGAGCTCAGCCTTTCCTTTTGAACAGTTTGCCTTGGAGGAAAAGCAGATGAATATCCTATCTTTGTTTTTGTTACTGTTTCTTGAGGGCAGTCACATGCTGTAGCAGCAGCCACTAGGAAAATTTTAAAGCTGAGGCTTCTAATGTGAAATCATGCTGTTACTGCTTCTGCTTAATGAATGGAACAAATATTAGTAAAAAGATTAAAACATAAATTGTATGAGTGATATACAGAAGGTTTAATTCTTCCTGCATGAACATTTGGTGAACAAACAGCATGACCCATTTGGTTTTGGTGGAAGTGCCTGGATTGTAGCAGCTGAGGAAATACACGTCTCTGAGAGACCTCTGAGAGAATAAGCAGTGTAGGGGAAGCTGTAGGGAAGATGGACAAGCTGAATTTAGATACTCTGCCTTATTAAACTGAAAGAATGAAATGCAGCTACAAGAATATTGTTTAATGTGAATCACACCAGTTAGCTTAAGCCTGGAGGGTTTAAGTGCTATGTGAACTGGGAGTTTCAATTGGTTGCTAAGGTGACCTCATTCTTCCAGGCATTTTTGCTGTGACATTTCACATGCTACCTTCAAGCCAAGTGCGTACAACTATACTGCTTGCTTCACTGTCAGCTGTTGTGCTAGGAACAGGGTAAAAGTGTGTCATTATTTGCAGTTATGATGAAGACGACAAGACCTTTTTCTTTGCAACAAGAAACTTAATGCAAATAAAAAGTGAGAAATAACTGGTAGTGAAAATGTATTTACAATTACCCAAGGCAAAGGTTTATAAATATGTCCGGAGGGACTTTGCAGAACTTTTGGCATCGTGTTTTTGTAGTAACTTCAGTTTACGCTATTTTGTGAAAACAGCTCCAGATAATAACAGAATCACAGAATGGTTGAGGTTGGAAGGGACCTCTGGAGATCATCTAGTCCAACCCCTCTGCTCAAGCAGGGTCACCTAGAGCATGTTGCACAGGATCACATCCAGGCAGGTTTCGAATAACTCCAGGGAAGGAGACTCTACAACCTCTCTGGGCAACCTGCTCCAGTGTTCAATCACTCACACAGTAAAGAAGTTCAGGCAGAGTTTCCTGTGTTTCAGTTGGTGATCATTGCCTCTCATACTGTCACTGGGCACCACTGAGGAGAGTCTTGCCCTATCCTCTTGACGCCCTCCCTTCAGGTACTTATGTACACTGATAGGATGTATCTACGACAGAAAAAAAAATAATGAAAAAATTGGCTTTCGCTAGTCCTTTTCCTCTCTTTCCAAGAGCACTAGAAAATGACTTCACCTTAGGTCTTTGCGCTTACCTTGGATGATGTATTGAACCCTGTATGTGAGAACATCTAGGTAGCTGGGTTTGGCTCTAGAAGGTATATCGCAATTTTATCTCAAGTTTCTTTCCTCACTTCAATATTGCTGTTATCCATGCAGGCAGTAAGGTCTGGACTGTGTTACAGAGCCTGCCCCATTGCAGTGCTTGAATACAGGCACAGCTTACCAACAAAAGGTAATTCTGCTATCTTTCTGAGCTATGCCAATAGGTATCCCTGACCAACATAAATACAGTTGAGAAAAGCTCTTTTTCATTAGCGTAGCTGTTACATAAAGGATTTTACTGGGGAAAGCTGAATAATATCCCATTAACTGCTCTTCTTTGCTGAAGACTTTATATTAATACCTGTAGCTGTGTTCAAAGTTGACCTATAGGATTCCTCAAATAGACCTTCTTAAATTTAATAACCCACTCCCTGAATTGTGATGAGTTCAATATGTTGCAGCTTAAGAATCAGGGAAGTGGCAAGAGCTGTACATTAAAGGAGGCTATATTGCCAGGGCTGGAGGACCAGAAATGCAAGTTTCTATACATACCTTTACAGATACACTCACTGAGGCAGATTTAGACAGATAGAGGGCAGGGATGGGAAATAAAGGTGGCATGCGTTTGGAGGGGAGAAAGAAAAAGGGAATTGATGAATTGATTTGGTTCACCCCTACTTACAAAGCTAAGAGTCAAGTAGTATGAATAAATTCTAGAATTAAGTGAATACATAGAAGTGTCTCATATATTTATATTTTTGTCTTTACCTATTAGTTATTTTGATGCTCTCCCTACATTTCTCTTATAATTTTTTGTTTATTTAGGTTTAGATTTTCAGTTCTGTACCTATTGTTGTGAAGGTTTCCTACCTTGGTTCCTCTGGTTCTTGTAAAGTGCTGATGAATGATATACTGAGCCTTTCTGAACCTGTGTCAAGCTGTGTTTCCAAAAGTTAAGGCATCCTTGATTCCCAGTTGCTCTTGTAATGTTGTTTTCACTTTTAGATGAGTCTCTCAAATTAATAGAAATTAGGTTAGCTCTGCATCAGCTCTGTACTGTGTTTTTCATCTGTAAATTAAATTGTTGTTAGTTCAGAAAATAAAGTGAAATTCTCCCTGTCCTTTCCCACAAAGTTCATAATTGTGTAGAAAGCCCACAGGTGCTGAATTTCTAATATCATGGGTTTTTTTGTTTTTCAGATGGGCCCATCTTTTGTTAACGCAACTTTCCAGTCCAAAATAACAGAAGCAGCTGATATTGTTGTTGGAATATGTTATACAGTATTTGGTAAGTATGATTTCATGATAAGTATTTTTATAGTATTTTTACTGTATTTGAGGTGGTACTCATTTCGTATTCTGCAGAATGTCAGAAGAATGAAGCAACTTGAAATTCAAGTTTACTTGACACAGATGAACTTCTAAATTTTCAAAAAAAGGAAGAAAAAGCATAGGATGACATCGTTAAAAGACTTTCAATCTGTGATTTATGTTAGGAACAACAACTTTATTCAGCATAAGGAACCCTGGCAGATCTTATACTAACACTAGCACTCTCAGAGAAAATCACCCTATCTACAGATGGTAGAGGCATTATTTAATTACATTTTTCCTTCTTTCATGCATAATTCAACGTTCTTGCTCTACCAGTTATTATTCCTTGAAACTACAACAGGCACCTCTGAGAAACTACCTCAAAGGAAGAAAGTTTAGTAAGAGGAGAACACTTGAAACTGGGGAAATGTGTGCAGTGGTAGATGGATATAGCCTCGCACTTCATGCCAGCTTCCTATAGAAAAATTCTATTTCGTCAGGTCATTTATTTTAATGGACAAAATGCTTTTGAAGGCATGTGGGCACTTTGATCTTATTAATGATTAGATCTTGGTAGATAATTTTTTGGAAAAAATAAGAAGAAACCTAGGGAATGATAAAAAGATTCAAAAACCCTAAAATTTAAGAAAGAAAACATCAAATGAGGAAGAGAAACGTTCATCCTATGAAAAGCTAGCTATGTTGGCAGCACACTTCATCAGTGACCTGGATGAGGGGACAGAGTGCCTCCTCAGCAAGTTTGCTGATGATCCCAAGCTGGGAGGAGTGGCTGACACACCTGAGGGCTGTGCTGCCATTCAGAGAGACCTGGCCAGGCTGGAGATCTGGGCAGAGAGGAACCTCCTGAGGTTCAACAAGGGCAAGTGCAGAGTCCTGCACCTAGGGAGGAATAACCCTAGGCACCAGTACAGGCTGGGGGCTGACCCTCTGGAGAGCAGCTCTGCAGAGAAGGACCTGGGAGTGCTGGTGGATGGCAGGTTGACCATGAGCCAGCAATGTGCCCTTGTGGCCAAGAAAGCCAATGGTCTCCTGGGGTGCATTGGGAAGAGTGCTGCCAGCAGGTGGAGGGAGGTGATCCTGCCCCTCTACTCAACCCTGGGGAGGCCTCATCTCGAGTACTGTGTCCAGTTCTGGGCTCCCCAGTACAAGAGAGACATGGAGCTACTGGAGAGAGTCCAGTGTAGGGCTATGAGGATGATCAGAGGGCTGGAGCACCTGCCCCATGAGGAACGGCTGTGAGAGCTGGGCCTCTTCTGCCTGGGGAAGAGAAGACTGAGGGGGGATCTTATCAATGTGTACAAGTACCTGAAGGGAGGGTGTCAAGGGGACAGGGACAAACTCTTTTCAGTTGTCCTGTGTGACAGGACAAGAGGCAATGGGCAGAAATTGAAGCACAGGAAGTTCTGCCTGACCGTGAGGGGGAATTTCTTTGCTGTGAGAGTGACGGAGCACTGGAGCAGGTTGTCCAGAGAGGCTGTGGAGTCTCCTTCTCTGGAGATCTTCAAGGCCTGCCTGGATGCAACCCTGTCTACCATGCTGTAGGTGACCCTGCTGAGCGGGGAGGTTGGACTAGATGATCTCCAGAGGTCCTTTCCAACCTTACTGATTCTATGATTCTATGATTATTTCTGTGCATAAAAAGGAAGAAGGCTGAAAGTAACTATTTATTCATTTTGTATGTTTCTCTGCAGGAATATGCTCCTTGTGTGGGAACAGTATTCTCCTCTGTGTTTCCTACAAGAAAAGGAATTTGTTGAAACCAGCAGAATACTTTATAATAAACCTTGCCATCAGTGACCTTGGTATGACTCTGACATTGTATCCTCTAGCTGTAACCTCCAGCCTTTCACACAGGTTTGTTCACTATGCACATGCTATTTAACATCCTCTGCAGACACTGGAGGACTGTGTCAGTGATGAGGATTGAATGACTCTGCTGCACTACTTGTCAGAATGGCAGAAAATAATGAAAGGGATTGAGAGATGTACGTTGTGTAGCAGCAGTTTTTTGAACTGCTGGTGTTTATTAAAATTTGTGGCTATTTGAGGATACTATCATTTCTGCAGGGGTGAGAAGATTTTGTTCCAAACATCCACTATGAACTGCCTTTGTTCTCTTGCAGTAGGATCATTCAAGCAGTGGTAAAATGCTTCATATTTTTTTAAGTGGGAAGTTAAATTTTTCAGCATAAAAAATAAAACTGAATTTGCCTAAAAACACCAATAGTGATGATAAACCAGACACTAAAGTTCTATTCAATGTTTAAGCCAACACCCTGTGTTTAGAATTTTCTTATTCCTTCTCCACCTCTCCCCTCTTTATCCACAGGAGTCTAATCTGATAACATTGTGTAACACCTAGTTTTTGTGATCTTCTTTTAAAGTTTGGGAGGTTCATTGCTAGACCTCAGATAGTATTTGTGCAATGCAGGCATGATGAAAGTCTTTGGGAGAAGGGAGCTAGATAGGAAGGGTGTGGGAAGATCAGATCTGTTGGTCATTCTTCAGAGTTAAATTATGGTATTTGTAATATTTTGATCTACTCCAGTTCTTGCCGAACTGTATGGATGTATATATGCAGTGCTGATTTGGCTTCCCAACACACTTTACTGAGAAACCTAAAAAATTATGTAAAATTCTAAAGACTATGAGAAATGTAAAATGTTACTGGTTAGATGGAGAAAGCATTGAAGTTGTCCAGAAAAACTGAAATCTTTAGTTACTAAAATTAGATTTTCTTAGGAGAGAATTGGTTGAAAATAACAGTGGAATCAGAAGCTTTAAGTAGTTAATGTGTAGTATGATGGGGAAAAGAGAAATCTGAAAGAACCACTTTGACAGTAAGTATGTTGGTGACTGAGACATAGAAACCAAATATTGATGTGAAATAAATTGAAGAGAAAAAAAATGAGAGAAATGGCCTTGCAGTCTGAATGGAAATGAATTTGTCACAGAAGTGGTGTTATTTGCGGTATTGTCCACAGGGACTTAGACTTCTAGTGATTGAGCAGGGGTGGCTGAGCCCAGGGAGCATCTGCCAAATGTTCCCACTGTCCCTCTCAAAGGTTTCTGGTCTAGCTGCCATCTATGTTGGTTGGTTAGTAGCAACTAAACCTTCACGGCTTCCAGCCCAAAACATGGCAATCATTTTAAATTATACTAATATACTGGGCTATAAATTGCAGCAAGTCAGCTCTTGCTGCATGAGTGTCTGAGACAGAGCTACATCGTAGATGGGGAACCCTTGGCTAACGGGAAATGCTACAGACTTTCTGAGTTATGCTGATCACTTCAAAGCCCTGAGACTGGGAGAGTGAGAAACGAGACTGTGAGCTGTCCTAACTTTTATATCTTAGAATCAGTAAGGTTGGAAGGGACCTCTGGAGATCATCTAGTCCAACCCCCCCCTGCTCAGCAGGGTCACCTACAGCATGGTAGACAGGGTTGCATCCAGGCAGGCCTTGAAGATCTCCAGAGAAGGAGACTCCACAGCCTCTCTGGACAACCTGCTCCAGTGCTCCATCACTCTCACAGCAAAGAAATTCCCCCTCATGGTCAGGCGGAACTTCCTGTGCTTCAGTTTCTGCCCATTGCCTCTTGTCCTGTCACACGGGACAACTGAAAAGAGTTTGTCTCTGTCCCCTTGACAGCTCTCCAGCCTGGCCAGGTCTCTCTGAATGGCAGCACAGCCCTCAGGTGTGTCAGCCACTCCTCCCAGCTTGGTATCATCAGCAAACTTGCTGAGGAGGCACTCTGTCCCCTCATCCAGGTCATTAAGGATGAAGTTGACCAGGATGGGACCCAGTAGTGAGCCCTGGGGAACGCCACTACCACAGGCCTCCAACTGGACTCCACGCCACTGTTGATGACCCTTTGAGCTCTGTCTTTCAGCTGGTTCTGTATCCACCTCACTGTCTACTCACCTAACCCACACTTCCCAAGCTTATCTAGGAGGATGTTATGGGAGACAGTGTCAAAAGCCTTGCTGAAGTCAAGGTAATATAAGATTTGTGAAATCAAGGTAGCTTGATTTCATAGACAGAATCGCAGAATCTGTGAGGTTGGAAGAGACCTCTGGAGATCTAGTCCAACCTCCCAATTCTACTGGGGCTTGAACCCAGGACCTTCAGCATGTAAAGCAGATGTGATAACCACTGCACTATCAGTGAAACCTGAGATTTATTTTAGGTAAGATTTAATACTAAATATATTTATGTTTATATATTTTTTTTCCTTGCTTTCCTATGCAGTAGGAATAAATGTACCTATTAATAAAAATATCTTCCTGGATTTGAAGTATGTCTATTAGTGCAGACTTAAAAGGTAGAGTGGAACAGTTGAGGAGTCTTTATGTTCAGCTGAAAATTTTTTGAGAGAAAAGCTGAGAGTGTGATGGATCAAACTGTCACACAGTGATGCATGAGGTCCAAGGCCTGCTGTAATGTGTTTAATAGTGTAATGAAGCAGAACAGATTGAATAAAAGAGTCTGAGAGCACTTTGCCCAACTTTTGGGTGGCTGGTTAGGTCACTCTGCTAGGAAGTGAGAGACCTGATCTAGGGGGAGGCGATCTGAATCCAGATCTCTCATGCCAAAGATGTTTGAATTGTTATTCTTGAGAGGATAAGAGAGGTAGCACCTTGGTTTTGAGCATGATGCCCCCCTATACCTGTTGAATGTCTTCTCAGTTTTCAGGCTTACTTTCCCTTTGATAATAGTATGCATACTTTAACCGTATCTTTTTTCTTTTCAATTAACAAAAATGAAAAAAATCTATTTGGTTTGACATAAAAAAGATCTATCTTTCTCTGTCCTTGCACTGTCCAGTTCTGCCCCAGTTTGGCATCAAAATAAAAATAAAAAACCCTAGTAATTACTTATATCTCACCACATTACTTTCTCTGTCCAATATTGCTAAATATACTGTTATGATTAAAGGAGATGATGTCTTCAAAAATATGGCATGGGGCTTTTGATAATTACTAATGGAAAACACGCACATTTCTGAATAAAAAGTGAAGAGACAGAGTGGCTCAGATTGAATTTTTATTTCACTGGAGAACTTCCCCAAGTGATTGCATTGATAACAATGAAAAACTACTTAGAATAAATATGGAAAGGTAGTAGAGGTGATGGTGAGGAGCAGAAGTAATTTATGACCTACTAGTGATAAGCATTTTGATCTTTCTTTCCAGAATGTTTATCATCACATTATATACTATTTTATTTTATAAAAATAGAAAGGCTGAAATGTGAACCTTAAATATAAAGGGAGATGTGGCTAAATTACTGACTTTTTTTATTTGACTGTTTTTACTGACTGGTTATTACTGTTTTTTTTCCATTGGGAATGTCTTCTGAAGTTGACCCTGACTGATAAATAATTAAATCGTGTAGTTTTATTAAATCTTCATGGCTAAATTATATTTCTACTATTTAGCCTTGCATTTAAGAAAGCACAGCATCTATGCACAGCATTTAAATGACAGCATCTAAGTATTAACTTTCTTGGTTATTTGCTAGGTGGCTGTATGGGAAACACATTTGCTTGTTCTATGCATTTTGTGGGGTACTCTTTGGGATCTGCAGTCTATCAACACTGACATTACTGAGCACTGTGTGCTGCCTCAAAATTTGTTTTCCAGCTTATGGTAAGCTAATATTTCTGTCTTAGATTATCCAAAATATTTCACTGGAACTGAGATCAGTATTTCTACTTTGCATACCCTAGAGAGTATTTTTATAGAAGAAATCTTTTACATCCAGTCAAACAATTCATATTTTTATGATCATTGATAGTTGGCTATAGGGCTAGATAGGTTTAGCTTATTAGTTTTAAGCTCTTTTAAGCCAGGATGACGATTTGGAAACGTGGACTAAGCATTCTGAGATGAATACAGGACTGACCTGAATATATTAACGTTTTCAAAGTTTATTGCTACATTTGTTACAGATTCATGTTTTGCTATTTCTCTTAGAAGTATCAGAGAATTCTGATATCTCATTTTTTGCAGCCTGTGGTGAACCATACCATAGTCTTACAAACCTTTAAAACGCTCCAATATTTTGAACACCTGTTAAAGGTATCCTTCTTAATTATCCTGCTCACTTGTCTGCATAAGGGAAATTCCATTCAGCCAAGGCAATTGACATAGCATCTGATGCTATGGCAAAAGGACATTTTTAAAATTATAGGATCTCATTGCTATAATGAGACAGGAATGGACAAGCAAAATTCTCTCATTTGGCTGAGAATGGCATTTCACTGCAGAGCTAGTGTATCATTATGGTTTATGTTAATTGGTGACATAACTATTGTTTTTAACTTAAGACCATAATGGGTAAGGTTTAACCCAGAAGATGATTTGAATTTTTAAAATTATTTTTAAAATAGGAAAAGGAGTAGTGTTTAAGAAAACCACATGCCACTATAGTAAGCTTAGCGGTGCAACTGATGATGTTTCTCTATCTGCTAAGTATTTGTGAAAGAAATATTTCAAATGATGACCTTGCCTTTAAACACAACTTCACCATCATCTAAAAATCCGACTGTTATGGCGGACTGTTGGGTTATTGAAGAAAAATCAGGGCTAGTTGGTGAATATTTGTAAAGCACTTTGGGAGATGCAGATCACTCTTAGGTACTTTATAAATTTTGATTTACCGTCTCAACAACTTGAGACAAAAGTAAACACAACTACAGGTTAAGATTTCTAGCATAGCAGTGGTCAAGGTAGCAAAAGAGCTAGTGAGGTCTTCCTATGTGCCAGCTTTTCTTTAGAAATTTCTCCAGAAATTTGAAACTCAGGCCAGATACAAAATCTGCTTGGGGGATTCCTGTGGGTCTTTAATATTTCTTCTACAGTGAAAACATAATTTTTCTTTTCCGGGATTAGGCATTACTGATAATCTTAGTTTCAAGTCAGGAAATAATGTTTCTGCAGCCTGAGAAGTTGTTTTTCTAAGCTACTTTTTAGATGGATAATTTTGTTGCTCCTTTCTGATGCTTCTCTGTTTTTCTTTTAATTTGCTGATGATCCACACTTCTTGTTAAGTCTCCATCTCCCTGCCCTCTAAGCTGCCTTTGGCCAAGAACGAAGGAAGGGTGTGAAAGATGTGTCCCACAAAATACTGAAACATATCATAGACTTGGTCTGCTTGTCTTGTAATTACAGAGTTTTCAGAGTGTTTAAAACTCATTCTATGTGAGCTCTGGGAGCAGGGCTCCGCTGTGCTAATGCTAGACAATTCAGAGAAAAAAAGACACGTCTTTCTTCAAAATACTTACAATTTGTGTTTAAAACAAAACAAGCTCCCCACCCCAGCAGATAGCAAGAGAAAGGAAATTGTAAGTAGCCAGTATAATGGGCAGTGAATTCAGTGTAAGTGTATTTAAGTTGTCCTGTAGACAATGTTTTAAGAAAGAATCTGTAGGTTACATAGAATTATTCCCAAACAATAGGGACAAATAAAATGAAATTTCCAGTGTGCAGTACAAGAGATCTGTTAATAGATCTTTGGACTGTCTGGTTAGAATTTAGAGCAGTACTGTGTGCTGATCATCACTGATTGTTTTGTGTCTTCCAGGGAACAGGTTCAGGAGAGAACATGGACAGATCTTGATAGCCTGTGCTTGGACCTACGCGGCAATTTTTGCCTGTTCTCCTTTAGCTCACTGGGGGCAATATGGAGCAGAGCCTTATGGCACAGCTTGTTGCATTGATTGGCATTCCACGAACGTAAATGTCGTGTCAATGTCTTACACTATAGTTCTATTTGTTTTCTGTTTTATTCTCCCTTGTGGTGTAATTATCACTTCCTACTCTCTTATTCTCATAACTGTGAAAGAATCCAGGAAGGCAGTGGAACAGCACGTCTCCGGTCCCACCAGGATGAGCAATGTGCAAACTATTACAGTCAAGGTATTTGAAAGTTAGTGAGGAGAATAAGAAAGAAAAAGAAAATTAATCCTTATTACATTTTAATTTCAAAAAATAGTATTGTCTTGTGCCAATTCATTTCATGACAATGAATTACTAAACATGCAAGTAGTAACTGTATTGTTTTTGGAGTGTGAGAGGTAAGCTCTTATAGAGCTTTGTTATTAGTGAAAATGGAGATTTCAAAATTTTTTAAAGAAACAATTTTGAACATTTCTATAGAAAACCTGAATTTTTAAAAGAAATTGTGGAGAATGTAGTAAAACTTTGAAACAAAATGTAAAAAGATAAGTATTTGCTAGTACAGAAAATACCATCATTTGACATACCATTAACAAGTTTTGGAAATGCTTCTTAGGAGTGGGTCTCTGATGTTGGCGATGGGTTATCTTCTGAGCGTTCACAAAATGCCTTTATTCCTCTGTGCTCCTGAAGTATCCCATCATCATACGTCTGTAAGCTGCTACATACTTCTGTAAGCTCCCTTGAGCTTTCTATTTTCTGAAACCTTGAAAAAAAGACTGTATTATTGTCAGTCCTTTGTATATTATACTTTCTGGAAGCCATTTCACACAGAAGAAGATATATATGTATTATTAAAAAAAAAAAAAAGAATATACAATAGAAACTCACTGCAACGTCTTTGATAGCAAGGTGTGCATTTGGTAGTACAGTTCAAAACCAGATTTAATAGAAGATTCAAAATTGGAGAAGTGAGATTGGGCCTTATACTCAGGAACCAGTGCTTATGAAAGCTGATCTGGTTTGGGGTGAGAGAAGTCTGTTTGCCCAGCTACAAAGCACTGAGAGGATCCAGATTTTAAGCTTTATATCATTAAAGATTTTAAAAATTATCATAGGGATAAAATTCTCTGGTGTATAGCAGAACAGAGGAAAAATGTCACAGAAAGATTTATTTTTATGAATACTTTTTGAATGAAAACCTCTTCAACTGTGTGTTTCAATAGCTCATACAATGAAATTAAATGTGTGGTCACATAATTTGTTGTGTAAATTGTTTCTGGCTGCCAAACTATGTCCCTTTCCTTTCAAGGTAAAGACCAGCATCTTTTTTTGACTTCCATGAATCCTTCTCTCATTTTTCTAATTATTTAGTTAGCATGTAATTTCAAGCATATTCCTCACCACCATTCAGCTTTTTGCTTAGTGTTATCTTTAGTCCTTATCTTCTCTCTCTATTGAGGAAAATGAATATTCTCATCTGCAAACACAATTGGCTAGCTCCCAGATCTGTTTCTGATAGCTCATCTACTTTCTCTTTTTCATATTACCAAACTTACTCCCACTCTGATGTCTCTCTTCAGAATGCCAACATAACACCAGACTCTGCCCTGTCTCATTCTTTAAGTATTTTGGTTTTGATCACTGTGGAAAATGCTGTCATCCTGCCTACTACATGAACTTGTAAGGATGAGCATCCTTAATGCAAGGAGCTTAGAAGCTAAAATTATGCCTATCTCTTACAAGTCCTTTATAATATCCCTTAGATAGACTATTTCCCAACTAAAGCTCTTGAATTCTTGCCCCACTTCTGGATGTTCTGAATGCATTCATTTTCTTACATCCTCCTTTGACTACAGAATTTTTTTCCTTTAAGTCTTTAGTTAACTTTTAAGACTCTTCATAGCCTCTACCAGTTGACCTCTATAGTCTTGTTTGGTAACACTAAGATGCTGGTTACACTGTATATTTGCAACTCTCAAAAATATGCAAATGTGCTTTGTTTAAAGCTACTTGTCATTCTGGTGAGTATCTTCTAATAAACACTGGAAAGATGAACAGGATCTCCTTCAAAACTTCCTGTATCATGTTACCACAAAAGTCATATGGGCATATCATACAAGTTGATACTGGTTGGGCTGCTGGAATACTAAGAAAACCTCCCATCACATATTGGCAAGTATTTGGTCTTTCTTTCGTGTTCCCTGACTCTTCCCTTGTAACTACTCCAATTTTCACTATTAGACTAAACTTTCTGTGAGAGAGACTGTTTATCTGTCTGCAGGGAATCCCACCGCCCATTATTGTATAATAATACAAATAACAAATAGTTATAAATGATAATTCCTTAGAGACATTTGCAGAAGTATAAATGGATGGTATAAGTCATACTGATAAAAACAAAAAGGAAGTAAGAGACACCTTGTTTTCTTTTTTCCCCCCCTAACAAATTATACTAAAACAAACTACCTAAAATATGTCAGTTTTCTGGCATATATGGAATGCCTGTTTATGCTTATATATTGAGCTGTAGTTTTTCCTACTGGATTTGAGCAGCAGTAGTTTATTTTGTAGCTACTGTCAAATCCGAGACAATTTATAGCACATTATTCCTCCCACCTTTTCCATCCTGCATCTGAAATTAGGTCACTGTAACTTAGGCATCCTGGTCACGTTTGACCTGTGCCTCTAGGAGGTGATACAGCTTCAGCTGAAGTGCTTGAACGCTGTTTCAATCTTGAAAAGCTAAATCCACAAAATTACTTTGGCATTTAGTGCAAGATTATGCACCTACAGTCTGGCTAAACCCAAAAATATGATTGTGAAAACCTTTGTTTGGCTGCTGCCTAACACTAGAGGGTCCAAAGAAGTGTCGTATGTTCTTCTGTAATCTTAAAAGTTACCCAGGTTCGTGCAGTTTGCCTTAATCTACATAGCCCTGTGCAAACAGTTATCTCCTTCCTTAACTGTATTAGCATAACAATATCATAACATTCAATTTTGACTCAGTTTAGTCTATTTGGTATTTTAGAAGTAGTTGGAAAATTTTATTAAAAGTAACACTAACAACAGTTAATATCACTATCACTAATCTACTTTCAGTGTTAAAAGATCTGTCTGTGGTGCTTTTTTCTGTGCTGTGTTAGAATGACACTATCAAGATTTTTAGAAAATGTAATCAGAGCTGTAGAGTGCTATTTGTGTTTTTGTACTTGTGAGTTTATGAAATTGGTCATTGATATTGTTTTTATTATTATATAGTACAATAGCAAACAATTACAGTGCATATGGAGGACATTATTTATTTTTCTCATCTGATCTCTTTGTGGGGTTATGTGGGCCTACCAGCCTCTGGAGAAATTATTCTCTGAACATATGAACAAATAGAATAAATAAATATTATAGAACAAATTAAATATTACGAATGCAAGCCAAAATGTAGAAAATCACCTTTTCGCCAGGAGTTCACTGGGATTAAGCAGGTTCAGAAACACATTCTAATTCTGCTTAGATGTTGGACGAATAAAACCACCATGAATGTAAGTTGACATGTTATTCACATTTGTTAAAATATCATTTCTGAATGCTCCACAACACTCTACATTTGGAGTCATGAGGGAATAAGTCTTTGACTGTGGAGACTGTGTTCATTTTTCTTTTCTGTGCTACAGCAGACTTTGTATATGACCTTGGACAAATCTTATAGAACCCAATTTGTATTTTGCTGTGGCTCGAATTTGTGGTTTAAAACACTGAAGTATTGTTTGGCTGTATAAGAGAAAGCTGAAAAAATCGTATCTCGCTTCTAATTTTGTTTATTGAGGAAATGGAATCATTTGCAGTTAAACAGCACAAATCTACACATCATAAAGATTAATTGGAGGTTAAATTGTGCTTACGATGCGTGGACATAGTGCTTGGATTTTTAATCCTTCTAAATTATCCCATGTTAAATTCAATGGATATTTTACTGTTAATATTAATAGGAGTTGTCAGTTGTACTCTCTGAAACTGGAAGTATTGTACATCCAGTGGTACAAATAAGATTGAAAGCTATGGATAATTACAGGTTGGAGAGAGAATTATGAACATGATGGGAAACTCAGTGGATATCAAATTGGATAAAAGTTATTCTTCAAAGAATAATGGACATCAAATTAGATAAAAGCTACTCTTCAAGGAAGATCTACAATATAGAATAGAAGATCCCAAACACAAATATTTCATTGTGATGGGGAAATCTACTGAAGTTGAAACACTGAACAGCTGCAATTCTTTTCGTAATTTTGCGCACCTTAAATAAATACCTCAGTTATAAGGCATAACAATATTGTGTTTTGCTGCAAGCATTTCAAAGCTGTTTGGGAATTAGTGATCAGCGTGCTCTTTCTAAATGTCAGTCTAACTGGTGTGAAATGAGAGAATAGGAATGGATAGAGAAACAGTCTTAATGCCAAACATACAGTTGTGTTACACTGTTGACTGTATAATATTTATTTACTTGAAGTGGAGGCAAACAGCTCTTTGGTAAATGTAGGAGGGTCTAGTTGACATAAAAAGAGCAGATTAAAATTGTCAAAACTTGTTATGGCAGAATATAGACATTTTATTTGGAGAAAAGGTGGAATTGAGATTCTGTCACTTTGAAATATATAATAACATTTATAATTGACTTTTGTGTAGCAAAAACACTTATAAAAATGAAGAATGAAAAAAGTGCTTTAAGATTCCTATGTGAGCATGCCTCAGATCAGAAAAAACTCTAAATAGAGTTTTAGATCTCTCAGAAAGGTTAGCTTCATTTGTGTGTTCTCTCTGTTGACTGATTCATTTATAGTGATCATTGCTGCACGTATAAGAACTCTAGCCTTTCCAAATGTGCAGGTCCTACAGATGGGATGGGCACCTCTAAGATGGGCATCTTGAGCAAAAGTGCAAAAAATCATTTTTATTTATTTATTTTTAATCTGGAAAAGATTTACAAGATAATAAAGGGGACAGATCCAGAGTGTGAGATAGCCCCTTGTCATCCCAGCTCACCTTTCTTTCACAGCCTTCTGGATGTGTTTTTATTATTCCCATACCAGGAAGAACAGAATTAGTGTCAGTTGTTTCTATCAGTTACTTTTCAGACTTAGTCATCATTGCTTAACAGTATTCTGCAAGAAATTTTGCGTTGAAATATGCTTTAGCTTTTCAGATCAATAAACTACCAATATGCAGAGTGTTTAGTACTATGCTGGTTAGTTTTATGCCTTTTGTGTATACGATGGGAGATTATGGCCAGTATTTCCCAAAGTGATGATAATCAGAGCAAGGTTAAACTACCAAACCAAAGGACATTAGGGTAGTTGTAGTTAACTACAAGACTCAAATTCAGGAACCACTCTTGCTTTGTCTAGTGCTTAACCAGTCAGTCTCTCTCTTGCATATTTCTTTCTCCAAACTTTTGTGTATGCTGTTTCTGGTCTCCTGAATGTCCAGCAAAGTTTGCACAAATGAGAGATAGTATGCAGTTTTCTAATCTAAGCCCAGACATGAAAGATGCTGTATACTGTGAAACTCTAGTTCTCTGCCTCTTCCTAACACAGAGTTCAGGTGTGTTGGATGGGCTGGTCCTGAGAATACATAAGTTTACCTGGTCTGTGCCTACAGGCCACAATCATTCTTTGGTTCATATAAGCTTTATAAGGGGACAGGGTTTTACAAATCTGCGGCCTAACTCAGAAGCATCCTTTTTGAACTTGACCAAAGACTCTCCTCTCTGTCTTCTGTACATTACTCCTTCTTCTTAATAATCTTGATAATCTTGGGCAATCAGTTGAAACTAGATTTTTTTTTTAGTCAGTTTATTGTTCAGATGGAAGAATTTTCCAAATCTTCCTTATGATAACGAATAAGTTGCGCTTGTTTGGGTCCCAAGAGAGTTCACTGCAGTGAGAGTAAAGTGGAAGTGGAAGAAATGTTACACAACTCCCATAATAAATTCTCACAATCTGTACATATTTCTGGACAATACTATTCTGTAGATGATTTTTTTAAAAAAATGTAGTGGCAGACTATTACACTGAAGCTGCTGCATTAAACTTAGAGACCTAAACAGAAGTTTTGGGGGCTGTTTGAAGATCTGAAGCTTCTATTAAATTGGTGAGATTTGATGATAATTGACACAAATGCAACTGTTAAATCTGAAATTATAGGCAGGTGCTAAAATAGTGACATACATGCTGAGCTGTAGATGCCCAGGACTGAACAATCTAAAGCGTCAATATAGTTTCCATTTAAGCTTGCTGAAATTATACAGTCCATGACAGATATGTGGCTATATTGCATTTATATATTTAATAATTGAAAAGCAAGTCTAGTATGCAATTATGATTCTGTTAGCTAAAATTGACATCTATTAGAGATTTGCAGTTATATCTACATTTTGGGTTAATATAAGGCAGGAAAATGATCAGCAGTAACTCCTATCATCTTAACCTTTGTGATTTTGCACCTATATTTAAATTTCCTTTTGCTATTTAAAGTACTGGTGATGTAAACCAACCTTGCCTGCTTAGGGCAGTCAGGTATCACAGCTGCGAGGTTTCTGTTTTCTTGCATTTTAAATGAAATTATTATTATTTTTTTTTTGTAGAAACAAGTGTCACTAAAGTGCAAAGGAGTCCATATTGTTAGATTTTGTCTGACTACAGTCCCAGAAACGTATCCCAGATGTCTTACTATCCAACTGGGAAGAAAAACATGACTGAAAAAAGCATACGAACCTGAGGGGTAGTTAGCAGGAAATTGTGGTGACTTCTGTGTTGCTAAATAAAAGAAGACCAAGAAACACAAGCACTGGTCCACTGTTGCTTAGCTGTTAGTATGGTCACTGCTGTTTTTTTGTCTATGCCTGGACAAAGTCTGGTCAAGAGATAGCTGCTCTTGCCTGAACAGCACTGTGCTATCCCCGTATGCACATTTTAAGTGGGAAAATTAACGACACCACCTTAGTTTTTTCCAGCCAGAAAATTGCCAATGTCGGGCAGGTATTGGCCTGTTGTCACTTATGCCATGAGACTGTTCCTTCTTTTCTCCAAGAGCCTGCTATGCTGCTTTTGCAATGCAGCTGGTGCTAAATGAATGACTGAGAATAACTAGATTGACTTTTTTTTTTCATCCTGACGCTTTAACAACTTGCTTAACAGGATCTAAGCATATTTTAGGATTTATAGATCTTAATTTCTTTGCTGTCAATGCCTGTGATGTCAAATCTGCATGCCATATTAAGGACATACATTTCTTAAATTTGTCCAGTGAGACTTCTGGGTTCAGATTAAATCTGGAATAGTGTACTGGAGTTTGGTCTGGAATGATTATTTTGAAAACTGCTATGATACACTACATTTTCAGATTTTAAGTTATATAATACAAATAGTTCAAAGATTCTTCTTTGGGATGCAAAAATGCATGAGGCTCAGGGTGACATTTGCTGAGGTTACTTTTGCAAAGACCATGCAAAAACCTTCTAAAACATGAAAAATGAAAAAAATGTTGTGTGTCTATAAATCAAGCACAAGGATATTTTTCATGTAGGTAAGGTAATGGTAGCTGACACTGCTCTGAAATTTACAGGCAGAAATCTCTCTTGGGGAATTATGTTTGAACTGGAACTTGGGGAAAATGTTAAGGTTGTAAGAACAACTTCACAACAAGGAATACAAGCTACAGAGAATACTTTTATATTACATGTAGATATAAAAAGAAAACAAATGATGTTCTACAACTGCAGCATTAAGTCAGCTTTATAGTTAGATCCTCTCAGCTCGTATAAGTCGGTCCACTCAGACTGGAACAAGCCCTGGCTCTTGGCACAAGCTAAGGATCTGATGTAACTGTTTCAAATTACATGCTCATTGGAATATACATTGAATAAGATTATGTGAATTCAGCTTATTGACACTTTAAGTAAATGATACTTCAGGACATTTTTGGAAGCCAAAGAATTTTCAACATTTTTATGTCTATTCCATCACGAATTTTCCTGACATACATTTATGACAAATAAAAGGAAAAAGCTCAGCCAACACTGGTCAGGATAAGACTGAATCAACTGGTGAGAATAGAGGCTTTTATGATCTTGTTAATGTTCACAGCATTGCCCTATATCTGCATCATCATCACCCTTCTTTTGTTGGGCTTATGAAAATCTTGATATTCTTTTACATCTCATGTTGGCACCGCTGGTTATGCCAGTCCTCATGCCTGTTGTCTTGGAACCATGCAGGTTATTTTGTTGATCTTTTGGTATTTTCATCTAGTACCTGGCTTGTAACCTCTGAAGACTGGCAGAGAGTGTGAAGTGCTATCCAAGCCCTGTTATTAAACTCTTAACTTCTGAATATGTGACATGACAATACAAGTAATAATAAAGTCTCTTTCTACATGCATGTATGTATATGCATAGGTGATAGGCTCAGATATCTCAAAGGGTGTTCATTTTGCCTAACTGCACTCCACTAAAAGCTAATTATTTTAAGCTGTTAGTGACCATGAGTGTCTCGCCTATTTTAGACACATATCTCTGGATGAGATCAATTGCTCTCTGGAAATGTGTGTCTTTTTCCTTTGACATTATAAAGAACCTACACTGGCACAGACTTGAGTATGAGTTTTTGAATACCTGAAGTTAAGGAAGATGAGCCTTCCCCCCATGCTGTGGAGACTCTACTGATCCAGTTCTGGAACTTGGCTCAGAGCTTCTTGAAAAAATGTGCCAAATGTCTTTTCACAGAAACAATGTAAAGCCTGTTGCAAAACCAAAGATTAATTGCTATCGTAAGTAGTCAGCTTGGAAGTACACCAATCAGTTCTGCTGTTCCTTTTTTCTTAATGTGATTCTAAAAGGCCAAGGCAAGTCTTGAATATTAGGCATGGGCAGTTTAGGATTCCAAAAACCATACATGCAGCACCAACATTTTCATAGGTAGAGCCCAATCTTCACCTAGTGTAAAGAAATAGAACTCTACAGAAAGAAAGGGAAAAATTAAGTTCATCTCATCTCGCGGATTTGGCTCTTCATCTTTTCTTAACTGATCTCATTCTGTCAAAATATCTTGTTTCTCAGTTCTGCCAAATTAGTTCAACTGGTTAGACTTCAGGAGAGCTCTAACAGCACCAAATGGTTGACACACACAGATTTGAAATGTCACTATTATCACAGACATTTTTTAAATTCTAGAGACATATACAAACTCATAAATAGATTTTAGCACATCAGTTAAACTGCAGAAATTTCTCAGAAGACATTTGGTGTATTCTTCTTGGCAATCACCATGCACTTCTTGCAAAATAAATTTTGTGAAGTTATCAAACTTAGGGAGAAGATAATGAAACTTTGAAAAAAAACTGAAAAATTTTGAAAATGTTGTGTCTTAAATGAGTCTAATGTGTGTTCCTCTGGTGTTAGGTATTCAGGGCCCCTTTCATTCTCACTCTGAAAATAACAATATAATCTCTTGTTATGAAAAATAAACATGTTTTTTTCAACCCTGAATCTATAGCCAGAGCATCACTGAGAAAAAACATGAATTTGCAGTTAACTAAGCTGATTAGCAGCTCTTTGTACTCCCACTTTCAGAGGGCAGCTCAGGCAGGTGGCACAATCAGCAATTCAGTGCAAAAGTACCTTCCTTTGTATCCTTCTTTTATTCACTTTCATCTATCACTACTCTAGATTGAATAGATTTTCTACTGTCTCTCTCTTGCATACATAGTTTTGGCAAACATCAACCTCTGAAGCTTCTTCAAGAGCACAAATATTTTTGTTTCTGTCTTTAAAATACATGCGCTCTTGAGTTATGAACAGTGCATAGAACAATCCCCACCAGATTAGTCTTCTAGTACAGTTCAGATTTCTTGAGATTTATGTTTATTACAGTTCCAATACTTAATCTCTCATTTTGTGTATCTCTCTGATAATTATTAAAAAATATTGAAACCCCATAATTAAAAAAGAAGACATTTAAACTTTCTTGATAGAGTTTAAGACAACCAATTGTAGAGTAGGAATTTATCTAAATTCATGAATTTGATTCACCCTCAGGATTAATTTTTTTTTCTGCTTGGGACACACTTATGCTTTTAAAACCAATGGATTAATTAAGCTGTCAGGTGCCTATGTGTAGCTCCAGTTGAACACCAACAATAAAATGACAGACGACATACTGTACCCAGTAGGGCCTACAGACTAGACAGCAGATAGGAATCGCCATGCAAATGAGACAAATTTCTCCAGAATGATACCTTTTTTCTTTAGATTGTCTTCCTTTTTAATCTAAAGAGTATTTTCATGGCTTTTTAGTGAATAGGAAGAGAATTGTGAGAGCTGATATATTTGAACTTTAAAAAGTTCAGACAGAATGAAATTTCTAAACAAATACGCGCTTAGCAGCTGAGGTGTGATGGAAGGCTTGGAGAGATATTTTAACAAGGAGAATCAATTACATGGTATTTTTATGCCTATACAGTTTCAAAGTTATTTTGCTCAGACTAATTGTTTTCTTTCTCTTTCTATTATCACTGCAAGCTGAGCGTCGCTGTGTGCACTGGATTTTTTGCTGCATGGAGCCCTTATGCCATCATTGCCATGTGGGCAGCTTTTGGATCTGTAGATAAGATTCCTCCACTAGCCTTTGCTGTGCCAGCTGTCTTTGCGAAGTCCTCCACACTGTACAATCCAGTTATCTACCTTCTTCTGAGGCCCAATTTCCGAAATACTATTGTCAAAGATTTTACAGTTTTTCAACAGCTATGCATCAGGACTTGTTTTTGTGTCAAGGCCCTGCAGAACTATAGATCAACTTGGGAGACTGGCCTGAGAACATTTAAAGGCAAAAATGAATCCAGCTGTAACTCTTTGCAAACTACAGAAGGGTGTTCTTACTTCCCCTGTGAAAAGTTCAATGATAGACTTGAACACCTTAAAAACTATCCAAAACACTGCCAGGAGAGCCTAAACATTGTGGAATGCACTCCTCAAGAAAGCGTGTCCTCGCAGAGCAATCTCCAAGTAAATGTGAGACAGGGCAGTAAGAAGTCTGTGAAGATAGTTGTGCAAGGAGAAAAAAGCACTGAAATTGATAACTTGGAAATCACTGTAGAAACCCTACCTGTGCGTTGTACATTTACAGATCTCTAGGACTGCTCATCCAAAGCCCTTTGACAATAATACCATTATACTGCATTTATGAATGTAACCCTTTTAAAAGAGCCCTTCTACTACCCCATTTTCTGTACTCTTTTCCTGGTTTTATCACGTATTCTTTGATAGGACACATGCTACAGCATGGATATGTTATAAATGTTGTATGACCCTCATGATGCTGACTTAAGCAAGTATATTGTGTGGACTGTATTCATGTCATAAACTGTGTCAGATAAATCTCTGCACTTTGTAGTATCCATTTTCAAGAGAACACACTGCATATTGAGAGGTTTTCTGTAAAGTGTTATAACCCTTTCTAGACTTTGTATGTTTTACATTCTGTATGTTCAAAACACAAAATTCAATGTAAAGTTGTAAAAGGACAATCTCATGCTGTTTTAATTGTTATAACAGCTGAAAAGTAAATGCTAACTGAAATACCTGTTTTCCAAGAAGCAAAAATGAGAGCGAGAATGCAGCATGTTTTGTATTTCTGAGAGGCAGAGGTCCTTGCTTTGCCAGAACAGATATGTTCTGACCTAATTCCACATAAATGAAATCAAAATATTTCTGGTAAACTGAAGATAGCACGTAGCTTTTGTTTACTTTTTTGGAGTGACTTGAGAAGAACTTGTCCTAGAACATTATTTATTATTCCCAGTTCCCTCTACAGGACCTTGGAATTATGAGAGTGAAGACATAGCCCAGAAATACTGTAATGGTCAAAAATCTCTGCTTGAGTTAGCCACTGAAACAGTGAAAAGCACCCTATTTGAAGATCCCAATCCTTCAGCAATTTTTCCATTTGGCTTATGAGAATAATCTTGCAGAGTAAGAATACCCATGCCCATCCTTTCCCGTGATTTGGGTTCCTTCTCCTCAGACGGGGAAGGAAAAGAAAAAGAAAGGAGCATTGATGAAAGGGCTTTTGAAATGGTTGCTTCTACTGATTCAGGAGGAATTGGTCAAAGTGCTGCTCTGCTTCATGGCTTACCAACAAGAACACTCTGCTCCACTGCTGTTTAAGCAAGGGCACACTCAGAGTGCTACACTCTCATTTTGGCCAGTGCGCAGCCCTCTGGTTCAGTTATTTCAGCTTTGTTTTGCAGCAGTGCCCAGAGGCATGTGTCAGTGTTGGGGCATCTTTGGGAGGTAAGTCAAGGGATCTGCAGCCTGCAAGGCCAGTTTGGCCTACACTTCCCAGGGGCGACTTCAACACTTCCAAAGCCTCAGGGGGGATATCTATATCTTTCTAAAGATAATGGTGGGCAGCAGCACATTTCACTGCTGTATCTGTATTGCAAAAGGGGCAGTTATGTTAAATTCTATGAAGTTAATTCTACGAATTAGCCAGTTTTCTATTGCTATAGAGCGGCCTGTTTACTTAGGACATGTATTCTGTTTGCTGTCCTGTTCTTAAACTATCCTCATCTTTCTCCAAGCCTCCTTTCATCTTCCATGTTACTATATGTGATTGATAATTATGATATATGTTGTTAGTTTTATATAGATACATATGTACATGTCATGTATACATGACCAGCTACCTGATAAGATTACAGTGTTTACAATGAACTACAGAAAAGACTCTCACTGTAGTCAAAAATACCATGGCTCTTCAGGAACTCTGAAAAAGCAATCAGAAAACAGAGTTTGGCTTTGAAAGCTGTTTCAGTGAGTGTTTTCCCAAAGACTCCCTAAGACCTATGGATCAGAGGTGTGTCACAAACAAGAGCTTCCTTCTCCAGGACTGCAGTGCAGGGGACTTTTGTCACTGACTTCAATAAAGTAGAATTAGGCTCCATGACCCAAACCTTTAGGTTATACTGACATTTTCAAATAATGAATCTGTGAAAAATAAGATTGTAAGAAAGAAGCATTCAGAGGTCATTGAGTCCTTATTGCTCATAGTCTCATTGACATCAGTGGACAAAATTGAATATGTGAATAAATCGCTAGAGGATTCACTAACACGGGCGTTTTTGAGAATTTTAATTAGCATATCATTCTAAAGCCTAAAAATGTCAGACTATCAAAAGACAAAGTTATAATCTGTGTTGTAAGAAGAGACTGCATGCCCAACTTCCCTACAGATCTCTGAAATCCCAGCTGTAGTATATAGCTATTTAAAATATTCAGACAACTGTTGGGATGTTTTGCGCTATAACTGTTCTCTGAGCTGTGCTACTAGCCAGCTACATGGAGAAATAATATTTTGAGCTGCTAATCTAAACCACAAATGTAGATCTATTTTTTCAGATAAGTCTACATAAGGAAGTTTGGAAACTAAGCAAGCTTGGAGTCTCCATGCCTGGATTTATAGTCACTTTAAATTTAACATTTGCTACAGGGAAAGCCAAGCTGACTTGCACTAGACAGTACTTTTTTTCCTGGAAAACATGTGAACATATTTTTGCATAATGCCTATTTGGTTATATGGAGAAAAAAAAATCATATCATTTTAGGTTCCTTCAAATTGGCTTTGTACTACCTGAATCTAGCTGTCATCTGTGAGTGCAGCATAAAAGGTCATTTGTGTAAAAGGTCATATTCAATTGTGAATAGAAAACATAGTATTTTAAAAATACTGGTGAATCCATGCCAATTCCTATTATAAGTTAATGGAAAGAGTGCTGTACCTTTGTAGAGAATTCCTCATATACATAGGCATTAAAAATGACAGTGCACTCAGACGTTATGTTCCCCTTATGTAGAGGGGGAAGCATTTCTTCCTATATGACTAGCTTTTTCTGTAGGAACTGCAGTCTCCAAAAACCTTTTCAAACCTGCCAGTCTTTGGATTTTTCTGTTATTCACCAGGGTTAGTCAAAAATTATTGCATATAGATGTATGTGTTAATCAAATGCCATCAACTGCAGGGTCTCTTTATTATTATGCGTTAAGGTCTGATGAAAGGGTTGATGGAATTGGAATTGAAAAAAAGATTTTGTTTTTAAAGATAAAAAAATAAAAGGTATCCTCATCTGACAAGTGACCTTATGATTTTTGTTGCTAACATGTTTAAATACACTGAATACAACAAGCTTTTATGGTCAGAAGTAGAAATGGTAAAGACAAACCAGTGGGGTTGCTGCTGTAGCATAACACAGAAGATGTAGGAGACCCTCACCACCTGTTACGCATTTGGAAGGGGAAACACCAATTTTCACAACTCAGTTACTCAGAATAGGCTTTTGTCTACAAGGTCATGGATTTAAGACTGCTGCATAGAGCAAGAGATTGAAAATCTGGTGGGAGGGTTGGTTCACATGCTAACAGGTCTATGCTGTCATTGCACATGCATAGCTGGATTAGAAAAGACCTAGTGTATAAAGTGTGCAAAAAATCCCTGTTTGCACTGAGGGGGCAGAGGGACTGCTCATGAGAGGGGCTCAGGTGGCAGACCTTGGGGGAGGGGGACAGGACAAGATAGGGGGTCTGAGCAGGACGATCAGTGCTTCAGCGAAACCAGCAGTTACTGGAAGCATGTTCCTTTGCTCTTGTAAAGATCGTCACCCTCATTCTTGTACTGTACTTCTTGCATTCACTTGTGGTTTTGTCTTCCAGGGGATGGTGAGTTTTGGGATTGGAACTGCCTTTTGCTGTGTGGAAGAAGGATCTCCAATCCAGTTGGGGGGCACCAACTTTTCTCACAGGGGCAGCAGGGCTGAGAAACCTGCTTGGTGGCAATGTGGAGAAACTCATGCTGCTCTTGGCTATGCTCTGTATCTAGTGTGGAGGCTGGATGTATGCTGTAGGCAGCTGATACAGGATGTTTCAGGAGCGTTATATATTCACTGAGTAATTTCATGTGCTGAGCAGTGATGTTTTGGCATCAGAGCTCCTCCTGCAATGGAAAAAGAGTCAGTGGTTACAGAAAGCAAGTGAACTAAATGCCTAACCTAGATGTCAGCCAGAAGAGGTGGACATCTTGCTCCTTACTTTTGCTGCCTTCTTCACAGAATCAGTAAACATTTGAGGCTGGAAGAGACCTTTAAAGATCATCTAGTTTAACCCCCCTGCTCAAGCAGGTCACTCAGAACACATTGCATCTGGACACTGTCCAGATGTTTTTTCTTTTGAGTGTCTCCAAGGACAGAGACTCCACAACCTCCTGGGCAACCTGTTCCAGTGCTTTGTTACCTTCACAGTAAAGAATTTTCCTTGTTTTCAGTTGGACCTTCCTGTGTTTCAGATTGTGCCGGTTGCCTCTTGCTTCTCCTGTGGCATTCTCCTTCCCTTGCACTCAGCTTTTTCCTGCTGGGCTCTCTCCTTCCTCTCTGCTCCAGGCCTTCCTTTCCCTCAGGTTTCTATTTCTTTTCATGATCTTTTTCTCTCTCCTCCTCACTCTCTGGCACTCAGAGCACCCAAGGGGAGCTCTGCAGCAGGTACTTTGCACTCTCATTACACTCAGCAGACTAGTAAAAAGTTGTAAACAGCCCAGTTTCTATGTGTTGTTCCATCTTAATGACTGATGGCTTAGCTCTCCAAACCATTACTAGAACTGAGCTGGTGTGTGGAGCCCAGAAGCACCTTCCAAGCATGAGCTCATATTAAATACTTTGTTTCTTCTTGTTGACTCACTGGCTTTATTTTAATAGGGTTTCCCAAAGGCTTTTCTCTAGCACATCTGCCAAGACCATATGCTCTTGCAGTGGGGGTAGGAAAGGACTAGGGGCATTGCATTATTTTCCCCCCTTTGAACAAAAAACTACCTGTAGAGGGGGAAGAGAAGCAGTAAAGAGGTTAATATAGCATATGCTTTTCATGCTGTGGTCCCTCTCTAGCAACACAGGCCTTTCCCTAGATGGGGCTTTTAACAAAAAAATCCAGTGACGTCACATCATGGATTTAGCTGTGTAAAGGAAATCAGGTAAGAAAAGCCAAGAGAAGTGGATCTTTGAACAGGAAAGTTATGACTGGCACACAACTAGTTTAGTGTCCCTTAGGAGGGCAAGAAGTAGGCTCTGCAGGTACATTCAGCTGCATGAGCAAGTGAGAGCTGGAGAGCGGTACTTTGGTCCAGTTCTACGTGCTCAGGCAGTGCAAGCAGTGCAACAAGATATGAAACTGAAGTATCACTGAAATGAACTTTGAAAAGCACATTACCTACAAAACACATTACCATTTTTCAATGAACTATAAAATGCAACTGTGAAGTAGGTGGAAGCAGTGAATGTTCTGAGTGTGGGGAATAAACACAGTTGGCAACGTCAAAATCGTTCAATACAGCAATTCCAAAGTGAACAGCTTTGATTTTCTCAGGTTAGAATCATAAGTACCAGTCACAAAGTGTCAAAAAAACCAAACCAAAACAAAAACAAACAAACAAAAAAAAACCCAAAAAACTTTTGTCCTTGGCTGATGGCTGAAAGTCATCAAAGACGGACAAAATCACCGCAGAGTTGCTTGAAGGACTGTGCCGCGCTGAGCGGCGGTGGCGGGGGAGGAGGAGGAGGAGGGTGAGGCAGCCGAAAGGCTGCACTGCCATCAAGTGGCCCAGATCCCGCCCGGCATCAGGGAGTGCTGAGCGAGAGGGGCGTTAACGCTGCTCTCTGCCGTCCAACCCGTCTGTCTCCCTGGCCAAAGACCTGGGCTGGTCACAGCACTCCTGAGGGAACAGACAGGTGTCCTGGCGCGGTCCTTGGGCTGATCCCACAGACACTGGAGATAATGTTCGTCCAGCAGCAAGCTGGTGCTTTGCCACCCTTGATGACGCTGTCAGCTGTCCTAGGTGAAGCTGTCAGCTGCTCAGGAGAGCAGATCTGAAGAACTATCTGGTGACCTGGGCTTCTCACTGGACTGTGGGCCGTGAGCTCAGTACTATGCAAATAGTTTATTCCAGATGTGAAATAGCTGGGACCAATCTTGTCCTCCTTGCACTGTGCTGATTGCATAGTTATTGCCAATTACACTTTGCAGTTACTCATGTATTTTAATCTTATTGTTTTATGAACTGCAACTAATTAATCTTCTCTTTCCTCTCAGCTCAACAGATGCTATTGAGAATTTTCTATATTTTTGTTTCAGATGAAGGATCACAGCAGAGATTTCAGGAGACTTGTCAGTGTAATTAGAAGAGTCAAGGTGCTGGATGTTGGTCTCCCATTACTTGGAATCCAGGAACAGCTCTTGCTACGTGTCTGTCATTTGGAAGAGTCACACCGTAAAATTAATAGCTGTGAGCTGAAATTACGATGAGTCTTGTTGTCTTTTGTTTGACATCTCTCACTTTCTGAAAGAGCCAACCTATTCCATTGACAGAGGCTGGTATCTGCCAGTCAGTTGTTTAGATTTGGTTACGAGAGACTGGCAGAAGTCCTGAGTACTGAAGCATTTTCCTTTTCAATTCTATTATTTTTCTGCTATGACACTTTGCTTCTTATCAGGCTTTACTAAAAAGCTATCAGGCAAAAAAAAACATTTAACTGGTTCTACAGTGAAAAGTTTGGTCCTGACCTCAGGTATCTGGATGCATTCTGCACAGTTTGATGTAGCTGACATACCTCAGCTGATTGCCCCTCCCAAAATATTTTATTCATTTCAATTCTTATCAGTGCTGGATTAGGTTTCACTCTTGACTACAAGTAGATTTTCTTCTCTCTCTCTCTCTCTTTTTTTTTTTTTTTTTTTTTTTTAACAGACTCCATGGTCCTGAGTCAAGATATTTGCAGTAGCAAACTGCATGACAACGTGGATTGTAAAGTAGTGCATATGTATCTTCTGAGTATTTTAGATATGGAGCCAAGAATTTGTTATTAGTCTTATTGGTGCACTTGCAGTCTAATCACAATACAGCAAAGGCATATTCTTAATCTAGCTGGAATTATGCTAACATATATAGTACAAATTACCGAATTATTTCTTATTGTCATTAATGATGGAGTTAATGTTATACACAGACTTCATAGCACCTTCCTTTTCCCAGTGATTATGGTCATCCTGCCCCCTGGATTAGAAAGATCAATGGCATTGATCTTCCCTTCAAAAAGAGGGTTTTCTTCATTGCAAAGAGTCTGAACTGCTAAGGGAGGTCCTTTCTATTGGTCTATGGTCTCCTTGGATCTGCTTTAAGGAGGCGTTAAGGCACTTTATCTTTTCTTATTGCCCAACAGGCAAGGATTTCGTGAGGATTATTTCACTTTGTTAGACCTTTACCATACTTGGTTAAACTATACCTTTGCAGAGTCAGCATTTAAATGTAGCAAAGCAAGCCATTGTTCAGCCATAGGAGTCAGTGTTCAGCTGGAGAAGATCACACTCCTGTGCTTTTCCTGACCCTTATCAATTTTTACAGTTACAGCTGAGATAGACCCATGGCTACTGAAGATGATTCCTGATGTGCTTTGAATCTGCCTGGCTCCTGCCCACGTATCTGATGGCCTTGCAGACAGCCTGCCTGAGCAGCTCAGGGAGCACCCAGACCACCTTGTGCCCCAGCGCTGGCACACCCTTGTGCAAGGAAGGCACATGCTCAAATACATAATGTCATTTGCTCTGTGAAGTGACTGCACCTCCAGGTTTTCCTTCTGGCTTGCTCAAAAAGTAGTAGAGATGTTCACAGAGGTGCTGAATTCTTTGCAAAACAGACTTTTCGCTGTACCCTATAAATGTGGGGGTTAGAAGCTAATGGATGACCAAACTACTTGGTATGTATGACTGCAAGGCAGAAAAGGGAGGGTTGGACACTGGTGTAGAGAGACACTTGAGGTTCATGAAAGGTTAAACAGGATAGACTTGCTAAAGCTCTTTTACACTCTAAGCTACATGGAGTAGCTCCCTTAGGAGCCATATAGCAGGGTTGCTGATGAGAGGCTGCTGGATGCATGGACTGGATGCCCACGTGCACATCCTTGTGTATGCCAAAGGCCTCTTCTGTCACTATTTTCTTATCTCTGCTGGGCTAACCTTGAATAACCACTCAAGCTTCTGATAACTAAAATAATTCAAAATTAGTTTTCCAAAAACTTTCAAATAATTTTTTAACTAACAAGGTAATTTTTCAATAATTTTTTAAAATTATTCAAAATTCCTTTCCTGAAGGGAAGCAGCTAGCCATTGCTGACAAGAGGGACTATGCATACCTGGCCCTGACAGGAATTTGGTCAGTGCATAGAGAGCACTCAGGGCTGCCATCACGTAATCTGCCAGTCACTGACCCTTCTGCAGGTGTTCTCACTGCAGCATGGTTAATATGCTGAACTCTAGGTGTTCTCATCTAGTGAGAAAGAACCTCCTGAGACACTGATATTTCACCCTAAACTGAATTTGAATGGGGCCTGCAACCAGACAAAAGAAATGGAAAAAGAGGATAATATAGTAAAAAGAAAAGAGGATAATCTAGGCTAAAATGTGAACAGGGGGAAGTGGGAAATTGTTCCATAGCTCAAATAAAGTGCAGATGGAGTAAGGAATGTGTGAATTTAGCACTGTCAGTGCTATGTACACATGCTGGAGGCCATGGGCTATATTTGTGGCTATGTGGGTACGTGGTGCAAAACCCGGATCCCTTGCAGGAGAGATCCATTTTTCCCTATGAGAGGGATGGGAGGAGGAGAGGGGAGCAGTGCACTGCCCCCTTGACATGCCCATGCACAGACATGGGAAATGAGAAGAAAATAGAGGCTCTGGAAGAATGAAAGCTATGACATAATTGGATCGCTGAAAGGTGCCAGATCAGACCATTGGCACAAAAACAGGCTGCCTGTTTGTGAGGAATGTCGCAACAATAAAGGAAAAGATTTTATTGTCAGAATTGGAAGTACCTACCTTGAATCTCAGAAATAAAAGGCATTAAAAGGCATTGAATGCAGGTAAAGAGAAAATGGGTACGTATGAGGTCGTGGTAAGAAATTTGATATAAATCACCTAATTGGGAAGAAGTGGAGGGTTTTTGAATTATTTTAGTTACTAGAAGCATCAAAAACTCCCAACAATCTGCAAATCCATAGTATTCAGTGGAGTAAGGGACTTGAATTACCTCTATAACTACTGGGAGTTAGAAAGAGACCTATATGACAGACTACAAGACAACTAGCAATAGGATAAGGAGAATAGATTTCAGAAAAGCAATATATCCATGATGCTGGTAGGGAGGGAATTTAATCAAATATAACATATAACATAATCAAATACTTTTAATTAAATGAATTCTAACAAGGAGGTAGGTTTTCCAGAGACTGAGGAACAAAATCAAGAACATTTAACTAATATACCTGCATTTGGGTTTATTGGCAAAGTAATAAAGTATCTCATGATGGAACTAAAAGAATTATTTTGCAAAATGGATTCTGTATCCTAGCTCAGAATTAGAAGAAATATTGTAGCATACACTCAAAAGGATTTGTCGAAGTTGCACAAACTCTCCTTTGCATTAACGTATGGTGCCTTATGGTTTTAAAATTTGACTGCTCTTTTATATAACTGAATGCGAGGCAGTAGCACGTGCCTAGTAACCTCACATTCTTTTCCACTTCCTCACAAACTCTATCCTTTTTATTCCCCCTCTTAGATTTAAGGCAGTAACTTTCAAAGCTGCCTTTCATCATTCTTTAATAATTAGAATCAAAAAAGACTGTGGCTTTCTAAGCAGTGGTTGGCTGCAAACTTTGCTTTTCCTGAGCTGGTAGTAATTTTAGTGGTTGTCACCTATGCGTATTGTCTGTTGTCCAGTATTGAAAGAAAAGCTCAAATCCCCACTGATTTATGTTCCTTTCTAGGAACTTAGACACTAATTGACCAACAGCAGGTGTTTTGAAGCCAGATAGCTCTAATAGGAATTAAGGACAGAAGAAAAAAACACACCTTGTTTAATCTTTAGTTTATGGAGGAATATTTCTTGTAAAATACTTCATTTTTATCCATTCTAAATATCTTTGTTGATAGAAATACTGCTCTTCTTGGAAAACAACACTACAGATCAGGGGCTATTCAAGGCTCATTGAGATTATGTGTGTCTTTCCATTAACCTCCTGGAGCTCTGGGCTTAGCTCTAGTGGAACTTCTTGCCAATGCTATTTTTTGATGTTTTTTCTGTTTTGCCTCTCTTGAGTGCACCGTTTTTCTCAGGGATATATTACTGTCAACAACTTTGCTTCTCAGCTCTGCTTACAATTAAGCAACATCTTCAGGATGCATGAGAACAGCAGCAAACCAGTTCTTCCTTCAGGCTACAGAATAAACTTTCACAAAGTTCAACTCTTGATCATTTATGCCATGTGACAGCTGAGGTTTCATAGCCTTTCTAGCACTCAGATCAGTGCACAAACAATGTGTAATTGTTTGTGGGTGCAGGGAGAAGGGACTAGGGAGGGAGAAGACCAGACTAGACTGTATGGGAAACCTGTCCAAGCCCCATTCAAACTGAGAGTAAGAAAAAACAAAGGTTGCAGATATCTATGGTTGTTATTTGTCCTGGGTAAAATGAAATGCGGATCTCAATGCTCTTTCTAGGAGAAGACAATTGGTACTATTTGGCTGTCTTCTTGGCATCCTTATGAAAACTGAGCCACCTTTGTGCCTATTTCCTGCTCAAGAAAAAGCTGAGATAGGTTTGTTCTGCTCAAATCTGGCCACACTTGCCTTCTGGAGCATCCTGTGGCTGTGATGATTGCATCTTGGAAAGCTCCTGAGTGTGTGTCTGTGGGTCAGAAGTGAAGGTGTGCAGAGCTATCTAAAGCTCACGTCAACACATGTCACAGACTGATAAAATCCAGGAAAAATGATCTGAATGTACTTATAGCCTGTTCAAGTTGAATTATTTTTCTTTTTATTATGAGTCCCTAAAACACATTCAGCAGAGTAGTGAGAACACCAGAAGAAGATCTGGCGAGGGGTCAGCGACTAGCAGAGTATGTGAGAGCAGGCCTAGTGTGTGAGACTGAACACTGACTAAATTCCCATCAAGAGCAGGCATGCATATTCCATTTCATCAATGAAATGATGCTACTTCCCGGACAGTAGTTTCTCAAGGTTAGCGCAAATGAAATAAGGAAATAGTTCTAGTAAATTTGAGGGGCCCTCACAATGCGACGAGTTGGGTCCCACCTGGGTGTCTGAGCTGTGCTTCCAAACCGTATGTCCAACAACCTCCCATCAGCGACCCCTCTGTGTGGCTTTCAGGTTTCCCTGTTCAGCTTTTCCTTCATTAAATCTATCTTGTTTAACTCCTCATGAACTTTGAGTGTCTCTGTTTGCCAGTATCCAACCCTCTCTTGCTCACCTTGCAGTCATGTGTAGGGGTTAGGTTGTTTGTAGAACAGGACCAAATGTTGGCAGGCCTGTCTTTTCACATGGCCTGAGTATACTGAACAGGAAACTTTGATCTTATTTTTTCCGTCCTTCCCCCTATTACCTTTGGACACGTAGTAAAACTTTGAAGTGAGTTGCCAAAATAATTTTTGCAAGCACTTTTCAGTTCATTGACTGAAAATCAATAATATAATTCTCATCTTTTGAAAATATCACTGCTCTGGCCAGAAGTGGGTTTACAGCTGTTGTATTACAAAATATCCTGATGCAAACCTAATCTGAACAGCATCAAGTTGTACAAAACAATCTCACCTAGAAAAGAGTATTCTATTTACAGTAATGGCAATATGGAACTTTTACAAATATACACATTCCTAGTCATTTATGTCCTGATTTCACAGCAGAGAATGATATCAAGGGTGTTTTCTTTCTACTTCAGAAAGAGCTTGCAGATTGAAGCAAATTCAGAGAATTGGATGATAGATTTTCTAAATTATTATGACTAATTTTCTAAATTAGTGACGCATTCTTTCAAGACTGTTATTTGTTTTTAACCATTAGGAGTTCACACCTGAGTAGCTGCTAATTAACGTAGCTTCCTGAAAGGCAAAGGAGCAACAGCAACAGCAAATTACAGCTGTTGAGAAGTTGGTTTCAGCTGTTTGAAAAGGGAGACCTGTAGATAAGACTAAAAATAAAGTCATAGTCATAGGATTTAACTGGCAACTAAGTGCTTCAGTCTAAAAATCATGATGCTGCTGAGAATCCTGCTCATCTGCTGCCCATTCAATTACTTTTAGGACAGTCTAAAAAACATCTCAGCCACTAAGAGTAATGAAAAGTATTAGAATTAGAGTAAGACTGAAAACAGTATTTGTTCCTCAGAAGGGTCTTGTGGAGGTTTTTCTCCTAGCTTGTGGATGATTACTGGCACATACAGACACCCCTGAGAGGGACCTAAGCCCAGGAGTGGCCCATATTACAAACAGATGAGCAGGTAGCACTTGGCAAGCTTTGGGCCTGGAAACCCCAAAAGAAAAGAGACTTTTCTGGCAAGGTAAGCTGAACTCAAAGGTACATATGTGTACCTCTAATGTATATTTAGTAGTATACACCTCTAATGTATATTTAGTTGTAGGGATTGAGAGTTGAGAAGCACGAAAAAAGGTCCTTTGCTTTATGTCAATAAGTTCTACTCTTCAGAAAATAATGACATATTTGTGGTTAGTGAGTAAAGTGAGCTAGAAAGAGAAGCAGAGTCTATGCACATCAGGTATGAGATTTAATGACCTCTTCAAAGCTCTGGTGGGCAGGGAGCAATAGAAAAGCTAAACTTCTCATCATTTACATGAAGGATCACTGCTAATTTTGTCCCAGAGTAAACACATTCCTGGCTTGAAACACAGGTCTCTTTCCTTTTTTTTGTCAGTAAGTGGTAGGCATGCTTGTAAACCAGGGCAAATGACTTCTGTCAAACCTTAACGCTCATGTAATTTTCTAGCTCTGTCACTTCTCAGTACTTTGCTATATGCAGACTGCAAAAATTGTCTCCACTTTGTTATATTTAAATGTTATTCAGCAGCTGCTAGCAGTACATTTAGATAACTGTTTTGAGTTTGAGAAAATATCAAAAGATAATCTTTTAATGATTAACCTTAAGATCTGTCTAGCTACATGAATTAACCTACAGAAAGCTGTAACTTCACAGGCAAGTATTCTGATGTACTATATGTGCCTACGAGCAAAGAACAGATTGATTTTACTGCCATGACATTTATCAAGTGATGCGTCATATTTAGTGACAATGAATTTTCAGAGTTAGAACAAATCACTGCCACTTGTTCCTCACTTGTCAGTGTTGTCTGCCATTCACCCCGAAGACAAGCAAGGTCTTTTTAGTCTCTTTAAAGCAGGAAATCATTCAAAAATCTTCATATTAATGGTCGATTCCAACATTTTGAAAGTAATTCCATCAAAGAAATTGTGAGACAGAGCCAATTGAGGAATCACTTGGGAGAATTTAGTCTCTAATCAAATGCAAGATTTCAGAGAGTGTCTGGGAATGCAAGACTTCATAGCAATATGAAAGAACATGTTTTCATTAGCAAAACGGGGTAATTAGGACTGATTTCCCCAATGTCCTGTAGCCTATAAACACAGTAACACATTCTGCACAAACATATTCATAAAGATTCGAGTCTGAAAGTTGTCTCTGGAGATGGCGACGTCAGGTACCATAGCCACAATTGCCCTGGGCACCTCCTAGGCATTTGTAGGTTGAGGGAATTGAGTAGTGAGAGGAAGCATCTCAGGCAGAGAGGGGTGAGGTGTTTGTGTCTGAACCAGTGTGAGGCAGTTCCTCACACTTCACAGAAAACAAACCCCTCAGTGCATCCTTTAGTTCTTTAATGCATCACAAAATAACTGGTAATAGGGTATTTTCCTTGTGTTACCAGTAACAATATCAGGCTCTTACGTGATGATGAGTATCAGATTTAACTGTGTTGATTTGCATTTATTCTCTCTACCTGTCCACCCACCACTGGATCAAACCTCTGGCAACAACATAGCAAAGCCAGGAAAGTGCACTGAACTTAATCTAGATGGCTAATGATAAGGCTGGATATGTGCAGATGTCATTAGGGATTGATAGCAATCAATATCGATGCCTATCAATAGGAATTGAAAAATTGATAGGCATCGATAGGGATTGATATCGAGAGGTATCAGTGTTGACATAGGTTAATACCTGCTGAGAGCAAACTTGGTCTGAGAGCAAAAGCTGAGGTGCCTGCTGGAGATCGAGAGGTATTGATGGCTATTGATAGGGCTGGATATCTGTAGCTGTCGTTTCCTAGCACTACCTCCAGCAACTGATACTCAGTGAGGCCTCTGTGTGTTGTGAAGGGTCAACACTGATAGTCCTTGGTGTCTTTTGAGAGCACAATCAGTGCAAGAATGAGGGCTCTAGAAGGCAGTGGAGATCAAAAGTTCTCAATGGTCCGAGTAAAACAGCTCCAAGTGAGGGTCTAGGCTTTCACTCTCTCCTAATCCAAACTCTAACCCTAACTCAAACCTGAAATTGAACCCTAATGCTAACCCTGCTCTCAGGCTAAGGTGAACCTGAGCCCTCCTGTCCCATTCCCAGCCTAAAGGAGAAAGCTGTCCTGGGAGCAACGTTGGTGTAGCCCTGCATTGCCTCTGGCATGCCTTGTGCAGCCCCACGCCATGTGGATCTCTAGGCTTTTTGTCTCTCCTAGCCCTAACCCTAATGCTAACCCTACTCTCAGGATAAGCTGAACCTGACCTCTCCAGCCCCATTCAAGGCTTTTTTTTTTTTTCAAACCGTTTTTCCTAACTATAACCCTAAATTTTCACCCCTAGCCTTGATACCTAAATCTGAAGAAAAATCCTAACCATTTTCCCTAACCCTACATTTTAACCTCTAACCCTAATCCTTACTCTTTTATTCTTAATCAAACTCTAACCCTAACCCCTCACCCTAAACTTAACCCTCTGTGACCACAATTCAGGAATTGGAGGGGATAATACTGGCATAGAGAGACGTTCAAGGTTTATGAGGTTTTAAACAGGATAGATTTAATGAAGTACTTATACTCTGCACTGCATGGGAAGCTCTGGAAATTGTAGGGAGAGGTTGCTAATTGGAAGCTGCTGGATACATAGATCAGATGTCCTGGAGGGACTCACCCCTGTGTATCCTAAGGGCCCTTTAAATCTACTTTAAATCTATCTCCTTATCTGAGTTGCACTAACCTTGAGTATCTTCTGGCTGCAAAGCAGCTAGACACTGTTGACAAAATGGAATATGCATATTTGGCCTTGATGGCTTTCAGTCAGTGTGCAGAGAGCACTCTGGGGCTGCTGTTGCGTACTCTGCTGGTCACTCACTCCTCTCTAGACCTTCTGCAGGTGTTCTCTGACGTACTATAAGTTCTCCTGTCCAAGGCAATTTACAGGTCTTGAAAGAGTTAACCCTTCTTAAAATTTACACTAAATGCTGAACAATGTAGCATCTAGGCTAACACGCGTTTTATTTTTATCTTCTGTTATAGTGCTGATGAACTTTCACAGGCAGACACAAATGAATGCAGCCAACCGTTTATTTTTTAGACAACTTTTTAATTTTAGTGACTCCTGAATTCAGAACAATGCATGATTATGAAGTGCACTTAAGAGATTTTCTTCCTTGCACTGTCTCCCAACTTTTGAATATTTAGCTAGTTTTATAGGTGCCTAGGTAAAATTAGGTTTGTGCAACTTTCTGATCCCTTCTGCAAATACAGATCTTAAGGCTTTTCTATATTCCTGTTTGTTTAATTAGCTAGTGGCAGTTATTAAATGTGACTTCAATCAACCTACCAGTAAGTCATTAAATACTATACACTTTTCCTTGGGTTCATAAAACAACAGACCAAGCTTTTGATTTATTGTTGCTTCTCAGGCCCTGTGACTGCTTAATGAAAAGAATGCAAAATACTCTGGCAATTTTGCAGTGCCAAATGTTATTCCACTCTACCAGGAGCAATATTGGGTACCAGTTTATAATATGATAAACAGTATGATCTTCATATATTTTAGGGAAAGTAAAGTAATAGTGCTCACAAAAAGGTTAAACAATCTCTAAGTTATTCTGTAAAGATATGGTTAAGCTTTTATGTGTTACTGATGAAAACAAATTTTTACTCAGTTGTTTGTACGTTGCTCTTTCACAAATTAAGAGAAATGGGGGGTAGAAAAGACATTAAATTTACCATAGTGCTACTATTTACTAATTCTAGTAAATGGTTTATTTATTCTATAGCCCCCCATGTCTGTTCAAGTCAATCCTTGTTAACTAGAACTGGGTGAATAAATATTATATTTGGAATGGCGGTATCCACTGGCAATTTTGAAAAACAAAAAGCTCAACCTTAAATTCACCTTTTTTTGCCAAACAATATCCTATCCAACCTGGCACACAACATGTAAGTTTAATTCTAAACATTTGTCAACATTTTAGAAAGTAAAATTATGGGGATTTTCAATAGTAAAAGGCATTTTAAATTTCAAAAACCAAAACATTTCACTAAAAAGGCAAGACTATATGACCTTTTCAAAGCACTTTTCTCTATATGGGTGAAATGATTTTTCTTGCAGCCAAATCTTCAGGAATTTATACTGCAAAAGGTTAATCTACTTCTAGTGCTAGCTACTACAGCATATTAGGGTTCATCTGTAGTGGAAATGATTAAGAAGAGTACATTTGATTCAGAATGTGTAACTTGTCCAGAGTTGGTGATGCATCATGGTACAACGATACTTGAGTTAGTTTCAGAAAATTTATCCCACTCCTGGATTCAGAAGCATCAGTATGACTACTTATCTGCTCTAATTAGACCACTGAAAATTTCAGTTAATTGTCCAGACAATTCACCTGCCTAATGCAGGTCTTCTTAGCCAATGATTTATAGGGCATTTTTTCTGTGCAATATGGATATATCAGGTTGCTTGGTTAAAGATGTCTAGAATAATTGCACTGCATTGCTTAGCATAAGCTTAATGTAAATTAAGTGCAAGAGCCTTACTCCTAATGAAGTCATGAAAATCCAGTTACCAGGCTTTGCAGCAGAAGACAAGTGTGAAATTGCCTATAGTTTTTTTCTGATACAAATCATGCCAACATATACCTTGTGAATTATAAGTCCTAAGAGAGTTTCCTTTGTTTATGGATTTTTTTTTCAGTTTGTTCTGACATAAGAGAGGAGTTAAGCTGTCACATTACAGAGCAGAAAGAGCAAACATGATTCAAAAAAATTCCAAATAAATCATAGCTCTTAGAAAATGTTATTCTCGACTTCAAAGACTATTGAAACACCAAAGGAACTTTATAAAATACTTCTGTGTTTTTGGTTTTGCCACAAACTGTTCGAGGGCATCTGTTGTAACATCTTCTAATTTTTAACTTCAGTTTCCCCAGTGTGGGATGATTTAAGAACCCTATTTTTCATTTATAAAAAAGAGAAATTTCTTTACTCTTTAAGTTTGTGGAATAAATCAGATTTAAGGCTATCATTTTTACTAATTTCGTTATGTTTTGTGTCTTAGTAAACATTCATTTACCGAATGCTTCTGAGCTGGCATTTTCCTAAGTCATTTCTATTTGTATGTCCTTCTTGTAGACTCGAAGCTTGTTCTCGAGAAGGAAAGAGGACACTTCTGGGGTTCATTTTTCAAGTATTGTTTACTATCCTAGTTTATAGTTTCAAAATAGCATTTATTGAGTCTCAATACAACAAAACAGGCAACTTTGACTGACTAATGACAACAAAAGAGGAAAAAAACAGGCCGTTGGATACTTCAGTCCCTCTCAGTAGAATTTCTTCTTCCATCTGAGCCTTTCACCCTGCTTGCACCTTTTCAGGGGATTCTCATCAACTGAAACTCTTTATCTTGCCAATTACTCTTAAGTATCTCATATGCCCTGCTACTGATTATAGCAATATACATCCAAGAAAGTAGGATACCGATATAGCTCTTTAACTGATTTTTGTTATAAAAGGGGAAAAAAAAGCCATCCTAAACTTTGACTTCATTTTCCTTCTTGTCTACAAGCAGCTTTTATGTGTACATTCCTATGCCCCATATTCCTTTGCCCTAGTGAATTTGTGATTCTCCTTCTCTGAGTTTAAGTTCAGAGGCTAGAGATATAATCTAGGCAAACTCCCAGACTCTCCATAAGATGGGTAGTTATATTTATTCATTGATATGGCTGTCTCTGTAATACTATCTTTTTTTTCCTCTGTGTATATATATGTAAAATATTTCCTATATTCCTCCACAATATTAAAATTTGATGAAAAATACAAAATATTGTGTAACAGATCTAGCATGATTTAAGATTGCTGTTTTAATATAGACTTGCTGCATTAGATATTGGAAGTCTTTCACCCTTATACATTGACCAATCCCTAATCTTAATTAGTGAAGGACTAGAGTATACTTTAGGCTGACAAGATTTTTTTTTTTTTATTTTTATTTTTTTGCAGTCCAATATTCAAGCACTGGAAATATTTAGTATATGTTTAAGATAGACTTCACTAGTAGAGAGGGATGAGTAGAAATGGTAGGAGAGGTCAGGCACTGCAGCAGTTCTAAATCAAAGTGGAGGTAAAGCAGCCTAGAAGATGTATGATTTTTTTTCTTGTATATATGGAATTGCTTAGGCATTTATAACGTTAAAGACTGCCTCCATGAGAAACCAGTGTAATTTAGGATTAAGAGCGACATGAAGCTAAACTGAAGCAACTATTATAAAAAAAAAATGACAGTTTTAAAGTTGCCTTTTAAGGCCACACTTCATTGAACTAGTTTAACTTGCCTGCAGGGACTAGGTCTTCATTAAGTTGGTTTACTGCCTGATAGTTTTGGTTTACGGAATTCTGTAATAATTGTAACTCCTTCCAGCTACTTCCATATATTTAAATCTTACAAACATTTCCAGATATAATTACATTTTTTGAACAAAAATAAAGCCAAAACTCTTGCTGACCACTGGAAGTCTTTCCTGTTCTCTCCATGATGTTCATGTCTCCATGTCCAAATGTCCCCTAGTTGGCCCTAGTTTGGAGGGCGAGATGGAATGCTGAGACCATCCCACAAAGTTCCCAGTGTTTATAAAGTGTTTATTAGTGCATAATAGTGATTACTTTTATTTTGAATTTGTGGAATTTCCTATGCTTGCAATTGGAAGCACTTCAGTCTCTTTGTGAACTTAACTAATAGAGCTTGTAAATTCTGAATGATGATCACCATCTATATTTATATAGTGAGGGAATGTTACTGAGTGTAAAATTATTTTGAAAATAAACCTGTGTAAGGGGAACTTCTCAGATCTCACTCTCTCTGGCATTTCACTCCTCCACAGTAAAGGAATAGATAAATTCCATAGCAATACCATGCTTTGGGATTCTCAGCTGTTTCATGATATAAGCAATTCTATTTTCTGTTCTGAAAAAGAAAAAAGTCTTTAAGTATCCCCAGAAAGAAACAGCTTTGTATACCTCTGACCTGTTGCACATCATTTCATTACAGTAGACATTATTCCATTTATAATAACATTGTGTTCTGAATGCTTCTATCCTCCCGTAAGAACAGTATTTGCACTCCTCGGATGAAGTGCATAGTCTGTGTCAGTTCATCTTTCAGCACACATCTTATTTTTGTGTAGATGCCTTGAACTTGTCATTATTAGTGAAATAAATCCACATTCTTTGGCTCTTGACTAAAGTTTTGTTGAGGGTTTTTTTTTTCTCCTATGCCTTTGACAAGCTTCCTAGTTAGCTGCATGCTTCCAATATTATTATTGTTGTCTTTATTTATTGACTTCCATATATTTATTTTGCTTGTTTTTCCTCTTACTTTCCTTAAACTTAATCCAGTATCTGGCAAAATCAGTAGGAAGGAGTTCATTTGTTGACTGCAGAGGAAATTGCACTGGGATCTTTCTGGTCATTGTATGATCCAACTAACCTGCCATGGCATTTTGCTTTGGAATCACCATTCTCTGAGAGTTTGACTAGTTCCTCCTAAGTCCTGGTTTCCAGAATTAAAGGAGATGGATCCTGTAAAAAGAGTTAAAAAGGTATTCAGTTGTGTTATTCATTTTTATATAGGGTAAGTAATCTGGATAACACAAGTCCAAAAAAGGAGTTAACCACCTAAAAGTTAGAATTCTTGTTTGTATTTGTGCACGTAATTAAAACTAGCCATTTTGTGATACGTCAAGGCCTGGATTATACCCAGATAGCTAAATTTTCTTCCTCCTATACCCATTGTATAACTGCTCTCAGATGCTGTCTGAGAGAGTGATTTTTTTGTCATGGAAAAGAAACATGCCAGGAAGCTTGCTGGTAATTAAACAATATGAACACACATATGACAGTACTCATGTGCCCTTATCCATAATACCAACTCTTAGACCAGTAAATGAAAGCCTTAACCAGCAGTCTGCAGGTGAAGATTCTTGTTGGAGGGCACTGGAGAGTTTAGAACTTCAGAAGGATGATCAAGAAATCTTGAGTTTTGAGGAATCATCTATTCGTGGAGCTTGCATAAATTTGTATCAAGGCTACAGGCAGGTGTCTCTGTCAGGCAGAACATGATGTTCTCTCCTGAGAGTATATGTCTCTTCTTTGAAAGAACAGAGTAGTGCTTATTTTGTTGTAGAACAGATAGTATAGGATGTGTTTTTTGACTTCTAGGTAATTCCTCAGAACCAGAATTTTTTGACCAGTTGCTGAATGGGATGGTGGTCTGTCAAAGGCAGTGATAGAGTTATAATATATTGTTTAGCCAGATGACTACATCTGAAAAAAGGAAGGCTATGAAGGTTAGACCAGAGATGACTAATTAAAGTTTAGCCTGAGGAGTTTTTTATCCATGGTTTGCCAATGACCTGAACTCTCCTGGCATTGTAAGTCTGAGGTATTTCATACTATTATAAGCAAGGTGTCAATAGACTCCTTTGTCTGCAAAAGAAATCATTTGGTTTTCACTCCAGCATCTGCTATCAAAAGATAGAAGTCCAGTGAAGTTGTCTTAGTTGAGCCCTCTCTCAGACGTGACATTTAATGGAACAACCAGTGCAGGATCACCTTCTATCTTGATCTGAGAAACTGAGTAGTCTGAGACAAACTAGAACAGGGCCTGCTGTTCCAACCAGATCTCTGTGTTGCAGGGGTTAAATTTGGTGCTTACCAGTACTGAGCATTCTTTGTTGATGGGAGGGCTCTAGCAACAAAGTTGCCTGTGTTGCTGCTTCTGATGTTTTCAGTGGTGATGGCTTTGAAATGTAACAGAGTTAGAAAACCATAACATATATATATATATATATATATATATATATATATATATATATATATAAAATATCTAGTTTTCTGCTGCTTCTCAGACTGAATAGCAATAGATGAAGAAGCAAACAGAGTTTAACAGCAGATGATCACTAAATACTGTTAAAAGCAGCCTTGCTAAGCATCCTTTGACATATTTTTGGAATTAGTCTCCAGGAACAGTCCAAGCCAAAGATGCATATTCCTGCATTAACAGTATTTATCCTGAAACTGTGGTGGCAAAATTGCTGTGGGAAATAAAACCCAAGATGAAAATAAATCAGCAGTAGAATCAACGTGCCTACGCTACCATGATACCACCTAATGTGACATACCTGATTTGGAAGAAGATAGAGAGGAGAAAGTACTTACACAGTGAAAATGCATGTGCTAGAGTGAAATAGAGGTCTTCAGATCATATTAGGTGCTAAAACTGGAAGACCAGGACTAGAACAAAGCTTTATGGCTCTTCTCTCCTAACAAAACAAGACTCTGACAGCTTCATCAGTAGCAATGGTGCCTGTCCTGAGAAGCTGTGGGAAGAGACCTACTTACAGATTTTCAAAAATGGGAAATGTTTGATGTTCCTTCTAGACCATTTTTTTCAGAAATGCTGGCCTCTCTGAAGCATGTTCCTTCTGTGATGTTCTTGGAAGAGTGAGAAGTGCCTTTCTTTACATCTTTAAAATGTTAGAATCTGTTGCAATAACTATTCTAATATTTTGAGGTTTTGCAATGTAGCAGAAATAGGCACACTTTTAAGAGTCCATGAAAAAATTTCTGAAGTGTTTCACATCACACAAAAGTATGTCTATTTCCACTTCGAATCGTTATAAGGAACTATGGAGAGTGCTTGTGAAGGGTCAGGCCCTGTGTCATACTTTAGTCTTGCTACTCAGTAAGTTTGGAAGGGACCTCTGGAGATCATCTAGTCCAACCTCCCTGCTCAGCAGGGTCACCTACAGCATGTTAGACAGGGTTGCATCCAGGCAGGCCTTGAAGATCTCCAGAGAAGGAGACTCCACAACCTCTCTGGGCAACCTGCTCCAGTGCTCCGTCACTCTCACAGCAAAGAAATTCCCCCTCACGGTCAGGCGGAACTTCCTGTGCTTCAATTTCTGCCCATCGCCTCTTGTTCTGTCACACGGGGCAATTGAAAAGAGTTTGTCCCCATCCAGTAGCTCCATGTCTCTCTTGTACAGGGGAGCCCAGAACTGGACACAGGACTCGAGATGAGGCCTCAGCAGGGCTGTGGAGAGGGGCAGGATCACCTCCCTCCACCTGCTGGCAGCATTCTTCCCAATGCACCCAAGGAGACCATTGGCCTTCCTGGCCACAAGGGCACATTGCTGGCTCATGGTCAACCTGCCATCCACCAGCACTCCCAGGTCCTTCTCTGCAGAGCTGCTCTCCAGCAGGTCAACCCCCAGCCTGTACTGGTGCCTAGGGTTATTTTTCCCTAGGTGCAGGAACCGGCACTTGTCCTTGTTGAACCTCAAGAGGTTCCTCTCTGCCCAGCTCTCCAGCCTGGCCAGGTCTCCCTGCATGGCAGCACAGCCCTCAGGTGTGTCAGCCACTCCTCCCAGCTTGGTATCATCGGCAAACTTGCTGAGGAGGCACTCTGTCCCCTCATTGATGAAGAAGTTGAACAGGACAGGACCCAGTACTGAGCCCTGAGGGACACCACTAGCCACAGGCCTCCAACTGGACTCCACGCCACTGATGATGACCCTCTGAGCTCTGCCTTTCAGCCAGTTCTCAATCCATCTCACTGTCCACTCGTCTGACCCACACTTCCTGAGCTTATCTAGGAGGATGTTATGGGAGACAGTGTCAAAAGCCTTGCTGAAGTCAAGGTACACAACATCCACTGCTCTCTCCTCATCTACCCAGCCAGTCATTCCATCATAGAAGTCTGTCTCTCCTAAATTTCAGAGAAATTGCTAGAATTCATTTATTTTCTTTATTTATTTGCTATACTTGATTAATATTTACAGTGTTCCTTAGCAACTTTGAGTCAGTCAGTAAGTAAATATACTAAAAAAGTCCATAAAATACTAAAAAATCTCTTTTTTGTACATCTTCCTTCAGTTTTTTTTTTTTAATAATAATCTGAGATACTGCCTTTTCTAACAAAATACTTTTCTGTGTTCCAAGTTCTGCCTGCATTTCATCTTCCTGTACATGACAGAGGCACTTAAAGCAGTATTTAATCATGTTGGAATTTTATTATGTTGGACTAGTGTTTACATACAAAAAACACTTATTTTTGCGTTGTAACTCATTAAAACAGTCTTTATGTACAGCTGCAGAACATAGCTATTTACTTTTCTGGGTTTGCAATCACACAGAACTAAGCTCTTTGAGGAGTCCTGCATCCCAGTGTCACATATGTCAGACCTTTCACATTTGTTTTTCAAATAAATCAAACAATAAAATAGAAAGAGCTTCCACATGCCCTTCCTGTTCAGTCTGTCAGCAAATAAGGATGGGTGAACTTTTCTTTTCACAAAGGCTGTCCCTTTGAAGATGTTTAGAAAAGAAATGGGGAAGTTAACATCAAAGGACCCCAGAACCTGTTCTGTGTAGTCGCTGAGTATTGTTCTTGTACATGTGGGTCAGTTCGGAGTGTTTTGTTAAGAGGCGGAAAATCTTCTCCCTATAGGCAGTGAAAGCTCTCCACATGCTACATTCTCCTGAATTTATTATGTGAAATTCAATGTTATATTGAAGTTAATTGATAGTGACCCCATATATATATAATCCTAGACAAAACTATGCTTAGATCAAGTTCAGGTCATGAGCTATAGCTATAATTTGGAGAGATAAAGATATCTAAAGGGCATGCGGGACAAATCCCAAAATTACAGAGCTGTAAGAATAAACTAAATGTGTTTGAGGAAGGAAATGCATAAGATGAGACATCCAACCCTCTCCTCCTCCCAATAATACCAGTGATGCCCAGTATTGCCCAGTGATGCCACAGGGCAATAAACTGATTATTATTATTTCATAACAACCCAGATACGATTAAATCCTTTTAAAGACATGTGTTTCCCTGAATGGTGCCATCTAGAAGATCCCTGCCCCTAAGAGCACCCAAATGGCAAGGTTTTGAGAGTACTGTGCTGGGATGGGGCAAGATTCTCTTTTGCTATCTTGCACCCTACCCCAGTGCAGCATTTTCATCTCTCTTTCTCGAAAATACCATTGCCAGTTTTATATTTTCAAGAAAGAAAGAAACAAATCATTTAGAAGATTAGCATGTTCCACCTAAAGCAATTTTGCTGCATTTTCCTATAAGCTCTACTGAACCTCCTTTAGCTGGAATATTCTCCATCTGCCCAGAAAGAAGACACTGTACCATGCTCTGAAGGTCCATAGTCACTATATAGGGCCAAGCACTGGGCCTACTCTACATCTGACAGCTGCTGCCAATAAATCAACTTACTTGCTCTGTGCTGATTAAATCAAGCACATTCAACTTTTCTCCTTCATTCTGGCCTGGTTTGATTCAATTTCCCCTGTCTATGGAGTTGAGAATCAGCTGACTGATCTGGCAAGCAGAAAATCTCTGTGAAGCTCTTTTGGGCTGTCATTACCCTCCTGCTTTTTCATACTGGAGTCTGTGTATTTGCTGTAAAGTTACAGCTGGCTTGAGTACAATTGTTCTGACAGAGGCTAATGAAACCTCCTATATAAGGGATAAATGTCATTTTCATAAGAAAGAGGTGACTTTATTTGCTGAAGATGGACATCCTTTTCCCAGGCAGTGGTTCTTTCCCTTGACTTCTAGAAATGCTTGTTATTGCAGGGCCACCCTACGAGAGCTTTAGGACTGACAGTTACTGATGCTTAAGAAGAACCTGAATTTAGTTTATTTCAGTTATTTGGGTATATAGACCCTATATTTTATGAATTGGTATATATGGTACAAAATAATAATATTTCATCTAAAATGTGAAGTAAAAGAAGCCATTATTTCTTGCCATATTCCTAGGTCAAATTCTCCCGGTCAAGAATATCAGTTGACTCTTCAGATACCTAAGAATTAATTTTTGTGCCTTTATTTATAAGCATTTAGCAGAGTGGCAAATAGCATTACAATTGCAGGATTTGTACAGGTAGTCATATGTAATGGCTCTCTAGGACATGCGAGAGCTTTGCGTTTTCTTAGAAATCAAGCTGTATTTCTGAACTTTCCACAGTATCTCATCATAAACTCCTCTGCAATGCGTTTCTGATTCTCTAATGTTATCTTTTAAAATGAAGGGATTTTTATAAAAATACGATTTGTCTGTGTGAGCCTTTATTTTTATATTCTAGTCCTGGATGTAACTCCTGCCCCCAAATCCTGCTTCCTACAGCCCTGTAAAACATGTCTTGTCTTTCTAAATTTGAACAGTAGAGGGCAGCCGGAGAATGTCTACGGGGCTCCTCACTTTTCGTTTAGGATAAGTTGCTGTGACTAGGTAAATTTGGTGGTTTAAAAGTTATTTCCACTTATTGCAGAGAGATCCCACATAGGATCAATATTGAAAGTGAATATGTTCTACTCGTTCTAGGTCAACTAACATGAGACCGCATTAAACCTTCCACACACCATACACAGCATTTCTGTCACTTGCAAAGTAAATTCTGCAAGTAGTGGAAGAAATCCTTAAGTATCAGTGAGGTAAAGGCATCAGGGAGAGAATGAACTCCTGTAGAAATATCCTAGAATTTAACAATGGTAAACTAATATAATTTAAAGGACGGTAATAAATTTTTATAGACATTTCTTGATCGTGGTATATAATTCTCTGTTTACCTCTATGAATTTGAGTAAAAATTCTGTATCAATTTTTATTGTGGAGTTTTTAAATCAATATGCAGAATTTAAAGAAGTTGTACAGTTTTTGTCTAAACTTAGCTGAAAGTGTGATTACACTATATTAAGTTTCATGGCAGAAGAGTCTACTTGAGAGAAGCTGGGACACCAAAAGACATGAAATGACAGCTAGAGAGAAGAAAACTTCTATAATACTAAATATCATGACTGTAATTTTCTCTTTCTTCATAGCCTGACCCACATACTGCAACAAATTTATTAATTAGATATTATCCTTTAGATCTCAGAAATAGTTTTCCTACTACTGCTCAGTACAGCTTATTTATATTTAGATGCATTTCATTACATTTCTTTAAACAAAAAATTGGATTTTCAAATACAGGCTATGACAACACATGCAAAGAACATTTGCTGCTGCTGGTTTTCCGAGGAGCCTGCACGCCTTCCTCCCAAGCTTCTCTGGGGTTTCATAGGATTCATCCCTTAATCCTCCTTTCATTTTCCCCTCTTGTGAATCTTCTTTACGGACAGCTATCATCCTTATACCAATGGCTCACAGATTTAGTCCTCCAGTCAAGTTCAAATCAAGTTTTTTTCCAGTCTCCTCAGAGCTACTCAATATCAGTGTAAGCTCAGCATGCCTGAAACACAATTCCTAATCATTCCTTCTATGTTTCCTTTGTTTTCTTTGTAAGTTACCACCACTATCCTTCCTGGGCCTGGTGCCTGTAGCTTGGGGATTGTGTTAAATTAAACCTTCTTTTCAGAACTTCAGGTCCAAAGTCCAAGCTGCAGTTTTGACCTTCATTTGTATCTGGGAAGAATCTTTCCTTTTTGTGCATATGGAAATAAGTCTTAACTATCACAACTTTGGAGCATTTACATCTATTTAAGATGGTGCTCTTCCACTGATTTTGTTTGCTAATTCATTTTTAAGTCTCATATCACATTGCTCTTTTCTTCATAACAAAAGGAAAAATATGTCTTTTCTTGTAAGGCCTTTTCCTGCAAGCCTCACTACCTTTCCATTGATCTCAAGCTGTTAAACCTCACATCTTTCCTATTAATGACTCCCCTTATCATCTCACTGTTACATTTTTAAATTAAATATATTTGTGTCATTTGCTACAAATATTAGAAGTAATCCACTCATTTAGAAACACTTCTTGTAGTTAATGCTAATGAAAATTCAGGAGGAGGTATTAAACCTTATACTTAACAATTTAAGCCAGTCTTTTCTTAACCCCCCCTTTTTTTCCCAAACAAGAACAATATGATAAGTGAGTTTTCATCAAAACTGGCTTCTTAGTGAAAAATCAAAATATTTTACCAAGGCAATCATTCTCAGTGAGATGCTAGTACGTGGGTAGAGGTTGTATGTGTGTAAAAGTCCCCTGCAAGTCCCCAGCCTTGCTTTATAGACTACTTCAGAAGCTGAGCTTTTAGGATTTCCAGGGGTCTATATCTCCCAAGCATTGCCATTCAGCCTTACTTACAGTCAGAACTCAGTTCACTTTCATGGAGAATATGAAAGTCTGAGATTTGCTCTGCATCAGAATTTAGCTACATTTTGGTTCTTTCCTGACTTTCATTGCCTTTCTCTGCATCTGAAAACATTAAAATTGCTCATTGATTCTTGAACATGAGATTTACAAGTGCAAATAAGAACCTATGTAAGTGTAGCTGCCTCTCCTTGTCTGGAAAAGCAGTTAAAAATATACTAACTTTCAGCTGGTTCTAAATTAGTCTGTGGCTATGTAGCCTACAAGATAGGAAAGGGAGGGAAGAAAAACAACGAGCTCACTAGGTATATTTACGGACCTGGCTAGACTTATGAGCTCATTATCATCAGCCATGTTTTCCCTTCTTTTTGTCTGCTTTTCTATAAGTTGGTGTTGTCTGGTAGGATCTAGACTATTATTTCTTCATGATAGAAACAGTGTGAGATCATACAGCATATTTGGGCACCTGAAAGCAAAGAATGATAATATATCCATCATTTCATAGCACAAAGAGTGAATATCTTTGTCATATGGAATATAAATGTATTCCAAAAGTTTAGTTCTTAGTTTGTTTTCTTTTTTATCCAGTGGTGTGAGATACTGGACAGACATCACTTTTCATAAAAGTCCACTAAATGTTTATGTTTCTTAAATGTCCTTCTTAATATAATATTGGCAAAGCCTATCAACATTCTGTGAAAATATTGGCAAGATATCCATTGGCGCAAGTGTTAAAACAATATTAGTTAGACAGAAAACAAAACTGAGTGAGCGATTAACATAGGAGATTAATATAACATTTTGATTTCATTTGTTGAAAGTGCTGTAATTATGACCACCAACACTTTTTCCACCTCTTTTAGAATAGTATTAAAATGCTATTTCAGAACTTTTTGGCATATAGCTACAAAACATCACGGATTTTCAGTTGCTGTAAACCAGCAAAGCTGGTTTGGCCACAGCTAACTTGTTGTTGCACTGTGTGTTTACTCTAGCTGAAGTTCTGGCACTCCCGCCTAGATCGCATAATCCTTGTCATCACCAAACAATTTTCTACTTACTAGCTGGTATGCCCAGTCAGCAGTGCTAGAGTTTGCCTTACTACAGTTTGTCTTACCTGCGGCCACCTGCAGGAACAAAGACTTGGTTTTACGTATTTGTGCTCTACTGTTAAATAAACATTTTTGTGCTCTATTCCTGAGCCGTGCGTCTAGGTGGTGGCTGCCCTGAACTGCCTTCCCCTGCAGCGGTAGGAAGCACTGCGCTATATAACAACTTTTTGCAAGTCCAGCTTCAGTTCCTTAGCTCCTAAATCCTGTTTAACAATATCAGCTGGAATCGGACAGGGCTGTCCCTTTCCCTAGTAAGTGCAGTCTGTGTGTGGCTAGCTGTGATTTTTCCGGAGGGCCCCAACACTAGCCCCAACAACCATGATCGCAGGTGGCAGTACTGCTAGCTTGTGATCTGACCTGTAGCCTAGGGCTACTTTGTTCAAAGTGCACAGCTCTTTTTCCGCTTAAATTATGCTCTTAGCTTCTAAAACGCTTGTCTTTAGGCTTAATATTTTTAACCCTGTGGTTATTAGATAGCTCTTTTTAAATTAAGTCTTGTTATTAACATGTGCTTTGGAAGAAACAGCTGAAGTATTTTCAGTATGTTTTTTTTCAGTTTCAGAGGAATTTAACAGTGGAAATTTTCAAAAAGTAATGAATAGTAGCTTTATATCAGAATGACAAAGGGTATTGTTAAAGAGCAACTTGGATGGATGATGAATTGTGTTCTTTTTCAGAGTAATCATGTTTTAGCCAGTTATAGGAAAGATTATTTATTTTTATAGGACAGGAAAAACACAAAGATTTTTAATGAAATACTATGTGTAATCTTAATTTACTGGTACCTTCTTATAAATATTTAGTTTAAAAAGAATATTACAATATAAAAATTTAATAAAATGCAGTACTAGAAACAGACAAATGCCAAAAACAAGGTTGAAGAATTTCTTTCTGAAATTCTAGTAGTATAGAATGTGTTCAAAGATACAATTTCCTCCCATACTTATACATTTATATAGAAAAATGCTCACTTCATTGTTCTTAATATCTAAGTCTGCTTATCCTAGGGCCTAGATACAATGTAAGTGGGCATAATGTGATCACTTATTGCTGTGCAAATGTGCCCCATCCACTTGCAGCCTGGGAGACTGGATTCACAAAGAGGAAATCATGCTTAACCAACCTGATATTCCTCTATGATGGAATAACTGACTTGATGGGTGAGGAGAGAGCAGCGTATACTGTCTACCTTGACTTCAGCAAGGCTTTTGACACTGTGTCCTGTAACATCCTCACAGGTTCAGCAAGAGATACATGAGCAGAAAGTGAGATGGATTGAGAACCAGCTGAAAGGCAGAGCTTAGAGGGTCGTCATCAGTGACGTGGAGTCTAGTTGGAGGCCTGTGGCTAGTGGCGTCCCCCAAGGCTCAGTACTGGGTCCCATCCTGGTCAACTTCTTCCTCAATGACCTGGATGAAGGGACAGAGTGCCTCCTCAGCAAGTTTGCTGCTGATACCAAGCTGGGAGGAGGGGCTGATACACCAGAGGGCTGTGCTGCCATTTGGATGGACCTCAGCAAGCTGGAGGGATGGGCAGAGAGAAACCTCATGAAGTTCAGTAGAGGCAAGTGCAGAGTCCTGCATGTCGAGAGGAATAATCCCACGCACCAGTACAAGCTGGGAGCTGACCTGCCAGAAAGCAGCTCTGCAGAGGAGAACCTGGGAGCGCTGATGCTCAACGAATTAACCATGAGCCAAAGTCATGGCCAAGAAGGTCAATGGTATCTTGTGTTGCAGTAGGAAGAGTGTTGCCGACAGGTCAGGAGAGGTGATCCTTCCCCTCTACTCAGCTTTAGTGAGGCCACATCTGGAGTACTGTGTCCAGTTCAGGGTTCCCCAATACAACAGAGACATGGAACTACCGGAGCAAGTCCAGCAGAGGGTTACTGAGATGATTAAGGGACTGGAGCATCTCTTATGTGAGGAAAAGCTGAGATTGTTTGGTCTGGAGAAGGGAAGACTGAGGGGAGAGTCTTACATGTGTGTGTAAGTATTTGAAGGGAGGGTATAAAGAGGCTGGGGCCAAAGTCTTTTGAGTGGTGCTCAGCGATAGGAAAAGAGGCAACAAGCACAAACTGAAATACAGGTAGTTCTGCCTGAACATGAGGAAAAACTTCACTGTGAGGGTGACAGAGCACTGAAGCAGGTTGTCTCCTTTTCTGGAGACATTCATCCAGCTGTCTGAATGAGATCCTGGACAGCATATATTCTAGGTGACCCTGCCTGAGCAGGTGGGTTGGACTAAATGATCTCCAGAGGTCCCTTCCAACCTCAACCATTCTGTGAGGCTTTTCTCTTATGGGCTCAAAGGGAAATTCGATTTTTTTTTTGCTTATTTAGGCTTGTGGCTTTTATTAGCTACAACTATTTATTACAGTATATTGTGCATCCATTTACTCAATAGTAGCTGAGCTAACAGTATTGAACTTACAGCCTGATAGTAGAGGGGTGAATGGTCAGTGCAGAACAGTTAATACCGCTCAACCAGTTGAACGCAAGGCAGCAAGAATAGAGGTGAACCATAAAGTAACCCCTTGTACCATCAGCTTACAGTGTCAACAGAGATCAAAAGAAAGAGTGTAAACATATTTATTTGTTTATACTCACTAGAGTCTTCTGTTTAGTTGCCTTTCCAGAACCAAAGATTTCAGTTTGTGCATGGGCTCTGGACTATGGGTCACTAGCGTGCTGAAGGTAGACTAGGATTACTTTTGCCAATACTTTCTTGTATAGCTAACAAGCAAAAAGCCCTTGTAGATGGGACACAGAACTGTATATCCCTAGATCTAAGCCTCAGGTCCTGGGAGCACTTCCACACTCTGTATTGGGTCCACTGTTGTTGCACCCAGGGACCCAGGTGTGTATCATGTACCTTGTCTTCCCCATATACCTTTTTTTTTGCATAGGAGAAAGTAGACTGCTTGTTGGAAAGAAGCTGCAGTTTTCTCTGACCAACATTCTTGGTATGAAAGTTTAACAGCCCACAACCCTTGTGTACCTGCCACCTAGTGTAGGCATACCTTTTGTAACTTATTCTAGTCACAGTCCTGTTTCTTGCACTCTGACTGTCTGCTTTTGCTACCTACTGGAAGGATCAAAGGTGAGGTGGACTCTGGTATTCACAAATGATATGGGACAGTACTTCACCAAGATCTCATAGTGATGGTATAGCAATACTTCAACAAAAAATAGACCAGTGTGGCATATCTAGTCTGCATGCATGAATATCTTTGACATCCACTCTCTACTCCAGCGGTTTTTGGCTGCTTTGGCTATATTTAACAGTACACGTTGGTAACTGAAAAACTATTTAGATCAGTGAATTATATAACCCTTCTTTTTCAGGCCCTCGGGAGGACCTGAAGGTTACACTGCCTCTTTGGGGCCTGCTGTGGATGACTAGGAAGAAATAATTTTTCATGGGATGTTCAGAAAAAAAACAAAAAACCAAAAAAACAAAAAAACATAAGGATGGCTAATGGTATATGCTCTGCCCTCTTTCCTCTCACAGCCACACAGCAGAGTAGCATCAATGCTTTACTGTCTATTGTCCAAAACATATACAAAGTAAGGCAAGTACCTGAGTACCTGATTTGTGTGTATGCGTCATCTGCTTCCACGTACATTATAGGCATTCCCTCAGCTTAGGAAGTCAGCTCTCTAAGTCATCTCTTCTCCATTTTGTTACTGAGAAACAAAGCACTGCAAGTCAAAACACGCACTTGCTTCAGTGGCAGAAGTGAGGTCCTCACATGGATTTGTATCAATGTGCCTACTTGCTAAAAAATGTGAATGTTGAACAAGAGCAAACATCAGCCATATCTGTGGAACTGTCTTTTATTGGAATGAGTGGATGGCCTTTCTCATGATTTCAGCGAGTGTGGAGTCACGACTGCAGTGCATTATAATCTTTAGTATTTTTGTAAAAATACAAGTAGGATATGTTTAACTAGAAGCCAGCTGTGAGGTCTCTATATTAAACATAGAAAAGCTGTGAGAAGTTTAAGCCTGTCAGAGTTACCTACTTCTATTAAAAAGAAAGTTATACTGACTTCATTGTCTGTGTATAAGATCTTTCTACTCAAACATTTTCATAGTCTCTTTAACATGAATCTTGGCAGAATGGAAATAATATTTTTAATTACAGTGTTCTTACTGATCAAGTCCAGATTATCACTATTATTACTTTAATTTGATATTTATAGCTAATGAAATTTCTCACGTTGCAATTTGAGATGAAAGCTGTAAACTTCCCACTGTACATAATGAGGATGTAATTTCAGGTTGAAGTGGCACGGTGGGCTTCTGTGCTGGTCTTTGATGTCTGCAGAGTTGAACTCGCATTCTGGCTTTGATCTCAAGTGAATGTGAGTTCAGTGGGTCTTGTTTTAGCCTCTGTCCCACACAGCACAAGTGCTCCCACAGTTCAGTACAATTGGCATTCTCTCTGCAAGGGAGGCCCTAGGCATGTGCTGTTTTGGGGTCAGTGCTGACATTTGCTGGCAAAGCTGAATGGGGATGCTAGTAAGAGAGCTTGCATGATGCCTCCTTTATATTCTGTTTTGCAGTGGAAAATGCACTCACATTATTAATATAAAATGATATAGTTCCATAGTGGTTGACAAATAGACATTTTTTGGTTCATCCATACAGAATATTTTACTATATCATATAACTTTAATGACTCCTTTTTTTTCTCCACTTGATACACAGTTTTGTAAATGTACTTTTAAAATCTCTACTTAGTAGGCTCCATCTAACAGTAACCCTCTGGGAAGAGCCTGCCATCAAAACCTGCCAAGACCACACACACTGTATATTTCTACCTAAAGATGAATGCAGTAAAACATGATTGATTCTGAGCTATCTCCTGAATGTTCAGTCATTTTGCAGCTTTGCACTTACCTTTTTTTTTTTTTTTTCACTGAATTCTTCACAAGTCCTGCTCTGTCATAACCCAGCTTCTGAAACTAACTATTCTCTTGGTCACTGAAGATGTGGTACATGGCTAAATATATTTGCTTTTGGAGCTTTAGCTCCCTAGATTTAGGAGCTAGATTTAGAGACTATTGTTTTGCTGTGCAACTGTACAAAAGCGTGTATTAAATTTTGACTCTTGCTAACTGCTATTGCAAATACGTTGCATAATAAAAATATTAGCAAGCGAAATATATAACTGTAAAAATTAGAGACACTTTTAGATTTGTTGCAGAGTTAACTCTGCAATATAGAGACTTAAAAATAGGGAGTTTTTTTTATGTGTACATATTTGCTGCAATTCAAAGGAGTTTAACAAAATGAAAGAAGTAATAACGAAGGACCTATGTCCCCTCATTTATGTTTAACAGACCAAAACTGGTCTTGGTGCCAAGCTGTGGCTTGATTTATAAGACTTTCCTCTCATTAAAGAAAGCCTGCATATCAGTGTTACTCTTGTAATTATTTCTGTGGTTCAAAAATGTAAAGAATTTCTCCAGATGATATAAAATTAAGGCTTTAACCCCTGCTCTTGCCGGCAGGCTGTTCTTGTTCCAGTGTATTGCACAGATGTTCTTGTAATGTCATTAATTTTTTATTTAAACTGAATAACTAAATAAAACTGCGGGACTTTCAGATCATAAGGCTGTGAAGACTTTGTTTCCAGCGTGGGCTGCTGCCTTCATAAATCGCAGTGTAAGCAGCAAGAAGAGTGACTGAGCCTCCTTTCCCCCTCAGTTTTTAGTAAGGGCAAAAAGTGTGTTGGACCTGAACTCTCACATCGCTGCTGTTCTACAGGGTACCGGCTGACTGAATTGGCACAAAGGGTATCGAAAAATGTGTATGGGTGGGTTCTGGCAAACGCGGGCAAGTTTTACCCACTCTTGAGTCAGACACTAGACAGCTACTCCAGGAGGCATGTAACTGTGCTAGCATGGCACTGCATTTTTGAGCTAATAAGCTGCTATCAGAAGATGGACACAATGTTTGTTAGCTGAATAACTACAATTATTCAGCTTCTAAACTCGAGCTGGTTCATGTCTGACAGGCCATTTATTTCAATCCTAAAACAAGGAGAGAACTAAGGGCCACACTATGAGGGAGTCCTAATTTCTTGTTCTTTCCTCGGTCCAGGTAACAGGCTGATAAGCAGGCTATGAGTGCAAGGTTTAGGAATTGTCAATTCGTTTATCAGTCCAACCTCTTGTAAAGCTGAATCAGCTATTCATTTTTTTAACTTTGTGAGTATTGCCCCTTTAGAAATATTCCTGAATACCTCCTATCTCCAGAGTTTTCATCCAGAGAGCTGACATCCTGTCGTGATGATGAGTGTTGATACTTACAGACTATCTGAATTTAGCAAGGAGGATTATGGTGCTAAAGAAGAAAAGACTCGGAAACAAAGGAGAACCTGTCAGCCTGTGGGAAGGAGGCTGTACTAATCTTCTTTAGGGATATCTGCACTGTTTTTTAAATAACTTGTCTGCAGGAGTGATTTGGTTAAGGATAATGTATAAGGCAATTTCTGATAAGCAATGAGTCCAATGAAACATAAAGACATAGGAACTAACCAAATAAACACCGAGGAAGGAACACTGGAGGGGCAAAGCTGAGAGATAATACAGAGGATGGATAGTCTGGTAGCTTTAGTGTTAGTCTAAACTTGCAAAACTCAGGTTCATTCCCCTGCTTTGCCAAAATTTTTCTGTGTGACCACAGGCAAACTGCCTAAGCCAGAAGCTACAAGGGGATTTTGGTTTGCAGTTCAGCCTTAGGCAAACAATCTCTCTATGAAACTCAGAAGAAATGAGGAGCAGACGTTTAAATATCTTTGCAAACATTGTCTGCAGCAAATTTGTGCCTTGGTTCTACACCTCTCAGGGATATTGTAGGCATAAAGATTGCAAAGAGCTTAAACAGTAGGCTGAGGGTGAAACAGATGTTTTGGGCGCACTTATCTCAGATTAAATGAACCACCTAGAGGTACTTATTTTTCTGCATTGACCCTAGTGACAGACTGTAGATGTCATACTCTGATATCTAAATCATATATGTCCAAATCAGGGCAAATAAATCCTGTTTTATGTAGTTAAATTATTCCTAGGGGTTAGTATGAAGCCTTTGTGATGTTATTTTCAAAAAAATAGTAACTGAATAAAACCTAGTGGTGTATATGCCTATTGGAATGATCTCTGTAGGGTCTGTGCACATACCTTGCAAAAATCACGTAGAAGCCAACAGGACATCCATATTGTGATAGGTTTTCATCCCCCTTTTTGCTGCTTGAGCATTAGCCCAGAGCAAATGCAATTTTTCTGCATTCAACCTGGCTTTTTTCCTGCTGCCCAGGAAATGGGATCTTCCTTGCTGCCTGTTTACGTTGTGCTGGCTGCAGTGTCATCCTGAGCGATGATGTGACCGGTCTGTTGCTTTACCTCACTCTTTTGTTAGATTTTCATGTGGAATCGATCCTATTTTTATGTATGATATACACTAAATTAAAATAAAGTGCATGAAGTTCACTTCATGATGAGTCTGACAAGTTAAATTAGGACTGAAATGTGTGGTTGTGCCAAAGCTGTTATTAGAACATTTGCAAAAATATGTTGCCAGAATATAGTTTGTTCAAATTTAATACCCAGCAGACCTATCTCTGACATACCCAATTTCACTTGTGTTTTAGGTTGGTTTGTTCAGCTCTTCTCATCATGAGACCTGGTCATAGTTCATTGAGACAAATGTATACAGATTTGTTGGAAAAATCTCACTCATTATATATGAGGTGTGAAAAGCCAGAATAATGGGGGGAAAAAAACACAGTATTTTAAATACAGCAATATTTCAAGATCTTTTCTGTGGATCTAGATGTTTGCACGTTACCAGCTGAATATGCACGTGTCCACTAGTCATGGATAGTTGTACACACACCTGCCATTCAGGGAATAGAAAAGGTGCTTTAACGCTTAGTACTTACTGTTTCCCACTTTAATGGCCACTCACAACTTCCATAAGAAAACAATGAACTCTTTGTGAGCTGACTGGCAGACTTTTAAATTCAGCTGAAAAAAAAGTAAGTTCTGTCCAGTCATTCCTCTCCACATTAACAGGATCCACATTTCAGAGTGCCTATACTTCACTGGAGATAGGTCAAATCCAGATTTGTCAAATCCTGCTCGAGGTTCTGGCACTTTCATTAACTAGATTGCCAAAGCTGATACACTATTGAAACATATCTGTCAAAAATAAGCAGAAGGAAAAACCTAATTCACAAAGTGAAAAGATTTAATAGATGAGTAGATGCTGTTTTACCATTAAGTCCAAGCCATAATGGCACTTCTAAATGACCAGTTTATTCCGAAACCGAGATTTCAGAACTCCTAGACCATTACAATGTTTTGACTATCTGGAGAGTGATTTATCTTTTTTTGTCTTGAGCATAATAGTACAATAAATAATTAGATTTTGATACCAAAGCCATCACTAAGGTATATTTGTGCTAACGATTGGCGTATACCAGCCTTCTCTCCTAAAAAAAAGAATTTGGGAAAGATGTTTGACCATGTAAGAATATTTTTAAATGAGCAGCTAATGTAGCACCACATTGTAGATCGTGGGTTCTCATGTGTAAACCTAAACATGCAATCAGTTACCCGCTAAAAGGTCTTGGAGAGTGATAAAATTGTATTGAAGGTGGAAAAGTATAGAAAGAGAAGGAGAAAGCTGAAGATGCTTAGATAAAATGTACAAAGAAATCTTCACTCAAAAAAAGATGTATAAAGCAAAGTAATCTCATTTTTCAGTAATTTTTAAGTATAAAGGGCAGATAAAGATAGTATGTTCAGATACTGTATGAATAAACAGATACTTCATCTCCTGGTAAAAGTAGTTTTAGAATATCTGAGGCCTAAATGCTTTTTTTTTTTTTTTAATCAACTTTGTGTTTCCTGTGTTCCAAAAAGTAAATCCTTCTGCTGCTAGCCAAAGAAGAAAAAAATGTACCTTATACAAAGAATTAGGAAATATTTAGAAAAAAAAAATCACCTCTTCGAGACATGAGCAGTTATGAGAGAATTCTTTATACTTTCTTTTTCCCATGTAAACCTTTGTGGTCAGAGAAGGATCTATTCAGGAACAAGAGGAATTTTACAAAAAACAGACGCTTCTATTTCCCTGGTGTTCCACTCTTCATCATGCCAAGAGGTTTTAAATATATGTATATACTCTTTGCTTAAAATAACACTTTGTTTATTTCACCCTGACAAAAATGTGCCAAGTGTTTTCTTCTCTACAAGAGATTAGTGAAATCTGTGAGTTGGAAATAGTAGAGATATCTGTAGCAATTAGCCTTAAATGAAATATTGGGAAGTTTTTCTTTTATTTTCTTCTCTCTTTCTTTCTCTCTCTCTCTCTTTCTCTCTCAAAAATAGTCTGCACATAAGCCTTACTTGGAAATACCTACGTTAAGTAAGAGGCAGTTGCTGTAACGTGTATCACTATGTAATCAATATATATGCTATCAATTTATTTATGGCTAATTACCTAAATGGTATCACAGCTAGAGATCTTCAGATTCTGGATGTTTGGCACACTGTAGTGACATCATACAAATGTACGTACTATAGGTATAGACACCTGCACACACATGAATATATTCTTATATATGCACACATACACACATGAGGGCTAGGGTTTTTATATTCTATAAGGTCTTTTTATAGTTCATAAATCAATTTACTTTGAGTCTTTCTGTTTCAGTGTTATGAAATATAGCCATAAGTTCTTTAACATAATAAAATGTGACTTAAGTCAAACATGAAAAAGCATAAAAAGATTTTCAACTGGGGGAGAATGCATGAGAATATGAAGTACTTTCATAAATCTTCTTCATATTTTAGGATGAAGGGAACAAATTAAAGATCTGTTCACATGGAACAAGACAATATATTGCACATGTAAACATGGCATAACTTCATTATTAAATAATGATATTAAGGGGAAGAAGTAAACAATACCATAAAAATAATATCCCAGAAAAGATGAATGTGACTGCAGCAAACTAGAAACAAACATGAGGTAATGCTCCTTAAGTGGTGATTTGTATGCTGGTCCCTATCATGAAATGTATACTGTTTCTTTCCAAGGGAAGCTGGAAAGGGAAGGGTTAGTAAAGGCTCCACAGTAAGCACAGAGAGATGAAGAACAGTAGCAGCGAGGTGCCAAGTGTGAGCATAACAAGCCACCCTATCCTTCCTTACCAAAAGCATTCTCCTTGAAAAAGGGACAATGATAGATAATCAGTTTAAATGGTCAGTGAACAAACTGACGTTTAAAGGACTTAAGTGATTTCCTCAAGTCTGCCAATAAATCAAGTGGTAGAATCTGGACTCCTTGCTGCCAGACTTTTGTTTAAACTCCTCAGAAATAATATGGAAACCATCTGAAAATGTTGTGCTTATGCTCAAAGTGATCCCCAAGCTCAGGTTGTTCAATGTCACATCTAAACTGTTTGATTTTTTCAGATGAGCTGATCACGTAGTTCTCTTTTTACTTTTATGTCTGAACTTGGACATTCAAAATTAGCAGGCACTCATGAAACTGCTGACTCTTCTCTTCTTTCACTCAACTTTCAATATAGGTAATATTTATCAACTTTCAGAGAAAGGTTTTGAGTGTATGGAAAGCAGATTAAAGTTGCAAAGTAAGGAGGCCGAACCGGTAGCCCAATGGGATGAGGCTGACGTAGCTGCCTGTCCCCAGGTCCGAGCAGTAAGAAAGCTGAGAGTGTATTCCCAGCAGGTACCCACACAAACACGTGTGTACAACACGTATGTGCATAATACACACGACCAGCCACACAGATCTCCATGGGCAGACACATTCTGCACTGGTACCAACACAAAGAGCGCCAGTGGCCTCATCCTGTTTTCCTCTCCGGCTGATCAGAAGGAAGGTCCGTTAGCGGGAAATATGTATACTATGTACCATGTGGATCCCTCCAGCAGCTGGGCTTGACACTCCGCCAGCAGCCGGCCTTGATTCCTCGCTCTCCCCAGTTAGTGGCAGTGGGACATATGAGTCCCTGAGGCCTGCAGCCCCTATCTGGTTGCTAGTACAGACCCCTTCGTTCACACACATGCACTCCTCGCCCCCCCCCCCCCCAAACACACACGGCTCCCAGGTCACTTAACCTACTCGCCAGCTAGTCCAGCCAGCAGTTGCATGCTTGCAAACCCTCACCTGCTCCAATTGCTGGCTCTGCCGAGACATGAGTCCCCATAACCCATTGTCCCATTCCAGCTGCTAGCACTTCGACCTCCACACATGCACATGTGCACAACGATTAGAGTCCCTCATGCAGGAAAATAGAAAGGAATTTAATAAAAAGATAGGGCAGACTGCACTGACCAGGCACTGGCCATGGCCAAACAAGGTACTGATCAGCTCTGTTTGTTTACATGCAACTAGCTGTTTTAATCCACTTGTCTTCTAGTTTCCCATGTCTGTTGTTCCCCAAATCACCTAGAACCCTCCCTTTATCAACCTTTGGTTCCTCCCCTAAATATCTCATAATAAGTCTTGTGTAATTCTGAAATTCTGTTCCTCCATCCCACAATGTGTCCTGTACCCCTAGACACCTCAGTCCAAAAGATGCTCCAGAGAGCTGCTCCCACTGACACATCGTGATGTTTCACACCTGAACTATGGGGCTGATGCTGTCCTGGAACAGAGGTAGGTGATGCCAGTCAGGGTCTCCTTTCCTCCAAGCAGATAATTTGGGTTCCCCTGCCTGCCTTCATGCCTCTGTGCTCTTCTGTGCTTGTGGAAACAAGCTCTTGATGGGCTGAGCACTTCCTGTGATGGGCAGGGTTCTCCCACTTGCCATTGTCTTTCTGTGCTGCTTTGTGCTGGTGAAGATGAGCTTCTATCACATACCCTAAAAATAGTATTAAATTTTCAGTGTTAGCAGTAGCTAAAAAATGGAAAATACTTTCTTTAGGAACAAGCTGGAACAAAGAAAGGACAATAATAGGTTTCAGAACATTTTCCAAAGTTTCTTTCTCATAGTGTGAAATGCTTTGAGAGGTTGCTGAAATCTCTTACCATTTGTTTTACTGACAGTTTTTGACTTGAAGGAAAATGTTCAGAATAATAAAAAACATCAAGTTTGTTAGAGACAGTAGTGAGTGGAAGTTCATGACACATAAAGAGGAATGCCTTGTCTTTAGATCAGGACCATCCCTTACCTTTGAATAATGGTATCCACTCCGCAACACTCAGGAAATTTTTTCTGAATCTTATTGTCCTCTTACGCTAAGTGCAGACAACTCATGTGCTTGCACTGAACCTGCCAAGACATCTTTCTGACAAAATAGAGTGACAAAAACGGGCAGGAACTCACAAGAAAACCTTTGAAAATACATTGAAAGATTAGGTCCAGAAAATGGGTAGTTATAATAAATAGAAGTTTAAAAATGTTTGACTCAGTTTGGATTGTGTAGATTATATTTTGCTTATATAACTTTCAATATTTACTTTAAGATTGAAAAAGAGTCCAATTGTGAAATTATGGTTGTTGTTTGGTGATTGCAAGTCTTCTGCTTGCAATAAAGTAAGGACACTGATTTTAGGATTAACATGTATAGCATGCCTTGTTTATGAACAGAAGACAAAACACAACATTTTAGAATAACTTCAGACATACTGTGGGAGTAGTCATACTATTATTCCTAAGCAGCAGTTTTGGATTTAGAAGGTAGACAGCATCCTAGTATATAAGTGTGTTTATGTCAGTCTTCTGAATTTATTTCTTCAGCTCTCAAGGTGAGATCAGTAGAATGATGCTCTCAAGGTAGAGAAAATGAAAGGATAGTTTTGTAAAAAGGCAGAAGAGCACTGATGAGTTTGTAGGTTTTAAAGTAACATCTTTAATGGATGCTGACAGCCGTTTTGTGGTTGTCTGAAACAGGAACATGATCCATTTACCAAAGAGGAAGAGCCTCTTGATGAATTCAGTCAACATTTCTTCAAGTCATACTCTTTCCAGTGTTCAAGTGTTTAGTTTTACATCCTTAGATTAAAAAAAGAATTTGTATTTATCACAGGAAACTGGAGGAGAGTACAAATAATCTGGACTTTGTCTCTTCTGGCTCTAGAAAAGAAGTTTTAGAAATGAGTAAAAATACACTCCCTGTCTCCTCTGCTTCCGTGTTCAAAACTCCTATCTACATTCTCACACATGTTATCAGTCACTCCACATCCATCTTAATAGAGTCAAACTTCACTCTCTTGCCTTTCGGCACCATGCATACTCTACATATTCCGGTAGGTCGCCAACTTTTCTAACTATCTTGGAGATTGCAACTTTCAGCTGAAATGCACTTAGTTGAACAGTGGAACTAATAGCCAAAGCCAGGCAGAATCTGTTAATGTATTTCTCTTTTTATTAGAAAATAATAAATGGTGTCAGAGTTGCATAAACTTTTTAAAATAATCAGTAGTGATTATACCTACTAGGTCTAGAGGAGCTTTCTAACAGTATTCTTGCCCCTTATTTCAATATGTCTAAACTGACTTAAATATAACGTTGTATCAGAAACATTTCAAAAACCTAAAGCCTCTAGTGTAAACTGCTATTCTTTTTAATTCCATTGCTCACAACATGCCAGTACAAGCAACAAGGACTGATGCCATGCTTGAAAGCCAAACATCTCTTAAAAAAAGAAGTTTGAGAGAGGGCAAGCAACTGAAAAAGTCTTTTTTTTTTTTTAACTTGTGAGATGTCATCAGAATATCACCACTATCATTGGAAATGTTCTACTGCTTAGGCTACAAGATGAAGTACATCTTCTAGTGCATCCTCTTTGGTATCATTCCTTAAATGAACTAATCCCAGACAGACTACTTTTTAGGTGAGTGAATCCCCTTTAAAACAAATAATATTAGATGTGTAGGCACCAGTTTGATCCAAAGATCTTTCTTGCTATAATCCCAGCATTTTTCTTGCTATAAAAATAAAACCTAAGATCGGAACAATCTCTTTACTTTATAAAAGCAGCATCTGTGTTTGTTCACACCTTCCATGGGTTGTCTGGGCCACCCAGATGAAAGAGTCACAAATCAAAATGGACTCACATTATGCTGTTAAACACTCCCTGAAGATAAGAGCAACAGGCCTGTAACATCAATTATCTCACCAGTGAGAGAGAGCAATGGGGTCTCACAATATCTTGCTCTTCTGACAGTTAGTTCTCAAATAAAACATTTTTGGGACAAAAAATTTTGAATGTTGAAAAATACTCAAGTCTCTCTGGCTATTTTTCTTGTAAAACATTGTAAATGAGACATCAGCAAACTCAAATTCAACTGATTCTATGACTGGTTAATAGCATGGCAAATGCATTTAGTTTTAGTGACGGGCTTCTACTAAAGTAATAGGCAAAATCTTTGAATTGCTGTCTGGGACATTTGGATTTGTTTTGCATTCCCAGGACTGCCTTTTGGAGGAATGAAAATGTCTCTATTCTTTACCTATAAATTAGAGGTATGTTCAATTTAAAATAATCATTTTAATATACTTGAGAGACATGGAAGGATGTCCAGAAAACAGTTTTCTATTGTCTTAAAAGGGTGGGCTAATTAGCACAGCTTGCCCAACATTTTATTAGTCCAAGGATGCTTTTAAATATTCCCTAACTCACCTGGAAAAAAACCCTCCTGCATGACCTCTGAAAAAGAATCCATGTAGCTCTTGGCATTGCTGTCTATCAGCTTCCACTCTTGCTAGGCACTGGAATCAGTTTTCCATCACTCAATATGAGTCTCAGTAGTGGGTCTAAGCTATGGTCGTCTTAGCTCTCATGTCTCAGATCAAAATTGGCAAAAGTATCCTAAGTCTACTGTGGACCACATACACTATCATTCTGCGTTATATAAAAATATTTAGATATAGAAAGTACACTAAACTGAGGGAATATTCTATATGTGAGCCTGTTATTTAGCCTTTCCTTAATATTTTCCATCATGTGTAGTGTATGCATTATGGCGTGTGCTAAGAGCTAAGGTATTCACTGCCTCACTAGTAATATTGCTGTCATATGACATGATGAGCAAATTTCAGATTGGTTGGGTAATATTTCTAAACTCATTTAGAAATGTACACATTTATACACAGAGTAGTATTAATGGCATTGATTGCTTTCTGTGAGAATCCACCAGAAAAAAGTGTGATTTACTACTTTTTTGCAATGTTTTATATTCTTCTTTCAGTGGTAATGTCGATATCCAGTAGTTGCAGAAGAATATAACAGTGTCCCATAGAGTCCAATAGGAGTAGTAATAACTAAAAGTGGGTATGCAAGAAGTAATAAAAATCACAAGTGTTGCAAGCAAAATAGCTAAGATACTAATTTTTTCTTTTCTGCTTTCTCCAGATGAGCATAAACTCATGATGAAAGGTTAGAAAATTAGTATTTAATGTTCTATTTTAACTTTTCTTTAGCAAAAAAAAAGTCAAAAAAATGAAACAAAAGATATTTCTAGCCCTCCTCGTCATGAGGGAAAACTTGACTATGTAGTTATAACGTTTCTAACATTCAGAAAACAGAAAGCAAATAAAAGGAAACCAAACATTTCTGTAAGAGGAAGGTCTGACTGGGAATTTTTGGAATGCTAAGAATTATCAGTGATGTTGATGTGATTTTAAAATAGTAATTGACAACAAAACAGTCCTTTTAACTGCAATATGAAATCAGTCTACATGACCCAACGCCTAAAATTGCAATGTTTTTTCATACCTGAAATAGTTTTCTTCTATCTGTGTTCAGTTTAACAGAACAGAAGATCTTTTGCATAAGTGCGTATAATGAATTAACTTATTCAATGAATAAGAGAATAATAAGAATACTAAATGGAATATGATATTTTTTGACTTAGAAGTACAGATTATTCTTTATGTTTTCTTCTTTAATATCTGAAAGATTTTCATCATCTCTCAAATAACTCTTCTTTGCCAGTTGTGACTGTGGCTGTAAGTGACAACTTTGGCTGGTCTCTAGGTTTCATTCACAGTCTTTTCTAATTGGTATGCTTTCCCTTTCCACTCTTGTGTATCACTGGTAACATTTCTTTTAAAAGAAGACAACTTGACACTGCAAATCTGGCCAGAAGCCTGTTACACGGACTTTCTATGCATTTGTTCTCTCTTGTTGGCATGATTCTTACCATCCACATTGAAAATTTCAGCATCCTACATAGTCTCCTAAGCCACAGGTTGTTGTTCCTAGGCATGATGATTAGAATCGTATAAAAAGAACAGTCTCCTAAGGTTTTTATTAAATAATAGCAGCACAATCTTTTCTCTCCCCCCCCCCACAGGAGGCTTTCATAAACCTCCTATCAGTGTTTCTAAGCCTGCATAACACTAGACAGCCGTGTGGCTCTCCACTTTCAATGTGATTTTGAAGGCAGGCTCTGGAAAGTTGATAACGTGTTTCACGACCTTCGTGTCTGGAAGCAGTTTCCCCTGATTGAAGTCATATAAGTTCAGCTAACTTGGAGTGTGTTGTAAATATTTATCTGGCAGTCTGACATATAAAGTTGTTCTGAAATTACAAAGTACATTCCTGTCTTTCATGTATTATTACCACTTTTTTCTATACACTTCTGGGTGATATTATTTAGAGAACCTTCTATAAGTGACTTATCATTGCTTGTAAAAGTTCTCACACTCTGTTGTACGGTCATTTTTAGGATGGTAGCTCTTGAGTTATATCACTTTCCTATCTTTCAAAACATAAATGTGAGATTATTTCAGAAGTGTAACAAGAATTTATACAATGAGGTAAGCATTGTTGGCACATTTCATTTTAAAATCTGCTTTGCGACACTTATTTCCATGTAGGGCTCCAGATGCTTTCTGTTGCTGGCAAATCTGTGGTGTTGACAACTTCTTTAATCACTAGGTCCTTTGTCATTACCTATCAAATAATTATATATAAAGTAATGCTCCTGGGTAGACATTCTTTCCCAGAGAAAGAGAATTAATCCAGTATCTGTTTCTCTTTTTCTTTGATTATTTCCTTCTCTTTTAAAAACAATTTTGTGCTATGAAAGGTGCTAGACCTGAAATGTACAATTTTCTCCATGCTGAGAAATAAGACTGGTTCAATAAAGTCAGTTTTAGGATGACTTCTGCACTGCTGCTGAGCTCTCAGCTGGAGGGCAGCTTTCAAATTCAAACATATTTTCTAAGTGCATTCTTCGAGGCTGCTAAGTGTGCCTAAAATGTGAACTGTTTCTCTGAGTTTCTGAATAGTTTTTATGGCCAGAGAAAGGACTGAAAATTGACGTTTCTTGACTTAGAAACACAGTTGTGGACATATCAGCTAATCTCAGCAAGCAGTTCTAATTTCCACCTTTTTTAGTTAATACAACAAATGTTGGGTTGAGCTAGATTTGAAACAGCTTCCCTGACATCCTTGTTTTCCATGGCCAGAAGCTCTTACAGCACCTCAAACTCCATATTATGAAAGCTTTGCCACTGAGAGCTATTTGGATGCAATTCCCCTAAATTCTGGAAAAGAGAGTACTATAATTTTGGAACAATTAATACTAATAAGATTAGGTAAACCTGATGTCCAAAAATCCATGGACCCTGGTGGGATGCACTCACAAGTACTGTGGAAACTCTCAGCTGTTGTTAAGCTACTACCCATCATCTTTAAAAGTCATGGAGAACAGGAGAGGTGCCTGAGGACTGAAAGAAAGCTAATGTCACTCCAGTCTTTTAAAAAAGCAAGAAGGAGGACCCAGGCTACTGTAGGCCAGTCAGCCTCACCTCTGTCCCTGGAAAGGTGATGGAAGAGCTCATTCTGGATGTCATCTCCAAGCATGTGAAGGATAAGAAGGCGACTATGAGCAGTCAGTGTGGATTCACCAAGGGCAAATCATGCTGAACTAATCTGATAACCTTCTATGATGGAATGGCTGGCTGGGTAGATGAGGGGAGAGCAGTGAACGTTGTGTACCTTGACTTCAGCAAGACTTTTGACACTGTCTCCCATAACATCCTCCTAGATAAGCTCAGGAAGTGTGGGTTAGACAAGTGGACAGTGAGATGGATTGAGAACTGGCTGAAAGGCAGAGCTTAGAGGGTCGTCATCAGTGGAGTCCAGTTGGAGGCCTGTGGCTAGTGGTGTCCCTCAGGGCTCAGTACTGGGTCCTGTCCTGTTCAACTTCTTCCTCAATGATCTGGATGAAGGGACAGAGTGCCTCCTCAGCAAGTTTGTCAATGATTCCAAGCTGGGAGGAGGGGCTGATACACCTGAGTGCCATTTGAATGGACCTCAATAGGCTGGAGAGATGGGCGGAGAGGAACCTCGTGAAGTTCAACAGAGGCAAGTGCAGGGTCCTGCATGTAGGGAGAAATAATCCCACACAGTAGTACAAGCTGGAAGCTGACCTTCTGGAGAGCAGCTCTGCAGAGAAGGACTTGGGAGTGCTGGTGGATGACAAGTTAACCATGAGCCAAGAATGTGCCCTTGTGGCCAAGAAAGCCAGTGGTATCCTGGGGTACATTAGGAAGACTGTTGCCAGCAGGTCAAGGAAGGTGATCCTGCCCCTCTACTCAGCCCTAGTGAGGCCTCATCTTGAGTACTGTGTCCAGTTTTGGGCTCCCCAGTACGAGAGAGACATGGAGCTACTGGAGAGAGTCCAGCGTAGGGCTACAAAGATGATCAGAGGGCTGGAGCACCTGCCCTGTGAGGAACAGCTGCAAGAGCTGGGCCTCTTCAGCCTGGAGAAGACTGAGGGGGGATCTTACTAATGTCTACAAATATCTTAAGGGGGATGTCAAGGGGATGGGGCCAAACTCTTTCAGTAGTTCCAGGCAACAGGACAAGAGGCAACAGATGCAAATTGAAACACAGGAAGTTCCACCTGAACATGAGAGGGAATTTCTTCACTGTGAGAGTGACGGAGCCCTGGAGCAGGTTGCCCAGAGAGGTTGTGGAGTCTCCTTCTCTGGAGATATTCAAAATTCATGTGGACGTGATCCATGCTCTAGGTGACCCTGCCTGAGCAGGGAGGTTGGACTAGATGATCTCCAGAAGTCCCTTCCAACCTCAACCATTTCATGATTCTGTGATTTTGTGATAAATGACACCTGGCCTGCATACAAGAAAAAAGTTGACTTATAATAATGAATTGAGATTTTGTTCTAGATTTTTTTTAAAATTTTGATTTCTTAAAATTTTTTTTTTGTATGCTACAAAATCCTGTGGTTATTCTTAGAAGTCTGTCCCATACCAAATTGGAAATACAGCTCCTCCTTGGATCCTGACTAGTAGAAAAATATAAATGTCTCTCCAAACTTTAGGAGACAGTATTGATACATGAAATACCTGTTGCTTTCTTCAAAACATTAAATTTTGTCATGAATCCAGATGGTAGTTTCAACCTAAAGAAACTTAATGTGCAAGGATTGTATGACTAATTTGCCACCCTCCCCCCACAACAACAAACCAATAAGTCTATGAAACCAGAGCATAAATTCTCATGTTACAAGCTTAAAGATGTTTCAGATATGGTCAAATATATCTAAGACAATTTATGACTTATATCTATAGAGAAACCAAACTAGCTGACTGTTTTGTGGTAACTCAGTGTAGAGAAAAATGTCATTTGTTTTTGGGCTGAGAGGTAACTGATAAGCTGCATAAATAAAATTTTTTACTAAGATGTAAAGTAATTTATGCTGCTGTTTGGTGATCCCTCTTGAGTGATCGCTGTCACTCAATATCACTGACGGGCTCTGAAGCAACTGTGTCTTGTGTCTAAATCCAAAGGGGTGATGCTTGTGGCACAGGACTACTTAGAGAAACACATTTAAGAAAAAGACCAAAAAAATTGATACATGGCAAAGGGAATGGAGAAAATAATCATGGGCCAATCAAGTAAAAAAATGGCTTTCTTCAGCCATGCTGCTCTTTGGGCAGACCAGCTACTGACCCAAAAACCTACAGAGAGTACATAATCAAGAGTGGAAAAAAAATGAAGTCCAAAATTCTTGCCTTGTCTCATTTAACAGCAGCAAGATGGGTACTTCTGAGACAGTATCATGATATTTTATAGCCTAAATTGATGTATAATAGTGTCTTTCATATTTTGCTCTCAGTATTTCAGGGTAATGTTATTCTAGTCAGCGACCAAATTTTGCCATAGTCCTAGACACTGAAGTTTTTCTTTCTTTCTTTCTTTCTTTCTTCCTTCCTTTCTTTCTTTCTTCCTTCCTTTCTTTCTTTCTTCCTTTTTTTTTTCTTTCTTTTCTTTTTTTTTCCTTTTTTTTTGGTAGAAAAGCAAATGTTTGCTTAGCAGTCAGAATTTCTAAGGTAACTTCTGCAGCAGAGAGTAATCTGCCACCTGAATTTTACTTCCTAATATTTATCCAGAAACTTGTAAAAAGTAGCCTACTCTATTGCTCTCAGCAGCTCTCTGTACTAACAGACCATCAAGTGAACTATTCCACCAACAAGACTTTGGAAACTTTCATGAAAAGCGGGCATCCAGTCTTCCCATCTACAGTCTCTCTGAAAATGGCCTCTTTGTGTTGCGTCCACCTTAGGCATGCAAGGAGAGCGTCTTAAGAAATTCACCTACTGATACATAAGCATATAGATCATTCTTGACCATTTAAGGCAGATTGCCTGAGAGAGGGTGGTAATTTCATTGACTATCTCCATTCCTGACTGTAGTCTTTTGGGATGTTTACAAGAAAATCATGTTTTCAATAAAAATACTATTACTTTCTTTTAAGCAATTATGCAGTAAAAATAATTGCTATAACAGCTAAAATGGCTGCTTTTCTAGCACTGATATAAATGATAACATCTTTTGATTTTTTGGATTTGGCTTTCGTAAAGCACTTGAGCCTTCATGGAACCACATCTTCAGAAATATCACTGCTGAAAACCAGCAGGACTCTTAAACAGAAAAAAAATGTCTGTAATGACTTTCTGCAACTATTTTATAAAAAAGTTTTACGTTATCAGGGTGCACAGTGATAACTCCTTCAGGTCTAATTTTGTAAAAGGAATCAGAAAAGCTAATCCCAATAAACACAATCCTTCATCCAAGACTTTTGTATTTCTTTGGGGGAAATCATGATTGATCAGTTTATTTGCATTGGAAGAAACAAGGGAAATAAGAAACTGCCATGTGATCCAACCATGGACAAACCACAGGTACGACCCAACTAAGCATGTGGTCTCATATGAGTAAGAGTTGAGAATTTACACTCTAACATATATTTTAAAGGAATTCAACACAATATCAATTCAGTGTGCTGTGGTAGTTTTACTTTTCATGAAGGTATGGTTCGATACCATAAATATAATCACATTATCTAGATCAACAGACTATATAACTCAGAAAGATTTGTGTTGACTTTGTATCCAACACAGAAGTGATATAATTAAAGGTATTCGTAAGGAAGGCTTCCCATGAAGTAGTCAAATGTTAAAGCAGAAGACTGAAAATGAGGAGCTTGGTGTTCTGTTCTTGGCAATGTCACTGCATTGACACAGGATGTTTGGCCAGTCACTAAACCTCCCCATGCTTTTCCTGTGCCTTTTGTTAACCTAGTTACATTTAGGATATTTTTTTGTCTTACACGGTTTTTAAAGTGTTTTCTAACTCTTGAGGGAAAATGAGCAATATAAGGGTAAAGTTATAAGGTTATTACTGTATTTATGTGATTCTACTCAGATATTTGAATCTATGAGAAGTCCTACAGTGTAGCACTAAATCTTTTTAGCTGAGCTAGTAGATATCAAATGACAACTAATGTAAAGGCAGAACATGCTTATTGCTGTGGTTCATATCTATTTCTCTGAAAATATCTGATGCTGGCTTTTGTCAAAAGCAGATTAGGGACTAGATAGGGTCAGTTTGATCCAATTGGAGGATTTCTGTATTCCAAAACCTGTTTTTTTTCATATGGTGGTGGGGAAGACTGATGCAATAAATGTTTTTTATGGCCTATGGCCTTTTTTGACTGCTGTTATGCCACCTCCATAATATTAATTGTATTTCAGCTTAAATACTTTGCAGAATTGCGACTCAGAAGGTGCATCCAGAAAATATACATTTATTTTGCATCTGAATGTATTAGCATTACTATGAAATTGTTGTATTTAAATATCAGTATTTAAGAGTAAAACGCCTTTGTTTCTGTCACTTAGGTCTCTTCACTTTGCCTGGTGTAAAGATTTCAACCCTTTGATGTAAGTAAAATCCTTTCAGATCACACTCCTTTAAAATTAGGTGGTTCACTATTTATTCAGGTATTATACTGTTTGATGCTTGTTTTCTTGTTAATATTTAAGTTATTATTTTAACTCATACCATTTTTTAAATCTTTTTATTTAAATCACCACATTGTTCATTATCATGTAACTAATCAATGAGGCTCCAATGAGGCTAAACAATGAGCATTGGCAGAAATGCGTCAGGTTGAGTGCATAATTTGGTGTTCAAGAAAGGAATCAAATTAATATTTTATCTACATTTCAGGCGTGACAAATATTTAAATATCTGTCTCTTTATGCCAAGAGTGTTTGAGTTCCTGTGATCTTTCAGACATGCAGGAATATGTCTTTTCTTACTGTGTTTTCCTCTTATATCCCAGTTTGTTGCCCTGTGTTTTTACTCTTGCAGACATCATCTTAGAATGTCCTAGCATTAAACAGTCTTGTCACATGGAAATGATACTGACGTATACCTTTTTTTGTTGTATACAAGACAAAATTTCTTCATTTTTAAGGAGGAAAAGAAAAGGGAAAAAAAGAAACAGTCAATCATTTATCAACTTCAAATATCAAAACATCTTTATATTAGAAACTGGACAAGGTAAAATTTACCTCAGAGATTATACATGTTCCTAAGCGTGTGATCTAGTGATTCCTAATGTCAGTAGCACTCAGAAATTATAGGCTTCACTAGGACTGAATGAACTTTTTTCATCTTGCATAACAAAGCCAGCCAGCATTAAATACAGGAATATATTTTCATTACTCCTGTGGAAAGAAGAATACTGTGCATATCACTTTACTTTTGCTGATATTCTAAAAATCTTGTTTGTTCTATTCAAACAAACACCTTCTGGTATAAATGGAATTTTTCTCATGGATATTTAATAAAAGTAAATAACAATTTATGATTTGGTATATTTTCAGTAATATTGTATTCATGTCTCTGGTTGGCTGTTCCTTGTCACTGGAGGAGTAATCAGTTAAGAATAAGAACTGCATGTTACTTTTTGGTTCTCTTAACCCTTTCAAAACTTGTTTCATTTTAAAATCAACAATTTTTGTTGCCTTTTTAAAAGTCAAACATCTGAGATTTGTAGCAGTATAGATGGGGACTCAGTTTCAGTAGAAGAAAACATAATCTATCTTCCCTCTGTAGTTTCTGAGAACCTGTCCCATTTGGATCTTGGCAACATTAAAGATATCCATCACTACTAACTATGCTTGTCTCTAAGCAAAACACTGGTCAGCCTACTTTAAAAGTCTTGATTTAAACATTTCCACTTCATCACTGCACATGAGTTCACATACATGCATTCACATACGTATTCCCAGAGACGCATTTTCTAATCAAATCCGTGCTCCAGACTGACAGTGGTGGATACGCCTCCCCGGCTCTCCGTGTGCATCTCAGGAGGGCCAGCCCAAGCAGGTTTCATCAGATATGAGGAATGTTGCCGTGAACAACTATTAATCCAGAAAATTACTAACTCTGTCTGTCTCCTGAAACATAACAATTTACTTTTGATGACTGTGCTGTTCCCGCTCTATTTTGCTTCATTGTGGCTATGATATGTTCCCTACAGGGTTTTTTTCCCCTCATTTTAAAGGAGCTACAGGTATATATTTCCTAAGCACTAAAAGTCCAGCTGTGAGCTGGAGAAACATATGTATGCGATTAATCAATGGATGGATAAGAAATCAATTCCCAGTTTTCATTAGTTGATGACGTTTTAAATTTCCTAGTTATTCATGCAAAGAATGGTTTTGAGGTGTATAGATCAAAACTACATTTGTATGTACTGAGAGATGGAGATGAGTTTTTTTAGGAGAAAAGATTTTTTTACATTTTTTTAAACAGAAAATGAAAACTAGGGCTTTCCTTTAGAATAATAGAGATTGTGGGATCAGACTTTGTCACAATGGTTGGTTCTATTGGATCCGCCAAAAATAACTTTGAGGGCCAAAAGAATTAAAATGTTAACTTACCCAGAAAAAGAAAAATAATCTGTTATTTCTACAAACAGCCTTTAACTGTCTCTCTGTAGCTGCCTCAGCAAAACTTTGTAGGACAAGAAGGAGGGTTTAGCTGCTGTTAAAGATCATGTGAAAATATATGGGGGAGTATCCTCTAAAATAGGAGGCTGGTTCTTTTTATTTTGTTTTGCAAACAGCGATGAATTAGGCATTACTGCACAGCTTCTGAAGGGTTTAATGGAACTCCCCGATAGATATTTAGATGTGTCTGTCAAAGATCTGAGATGCATAAAGAATTTTTTTTGGTTTTTGAAACGATTAAAGCTGGAGGAATAGGCTATGAAGAGTTAAGTGCTAAACACGGAGGTGTTTCTCACCTAATAGAGCACAGTGATCTCTGTGTTTTAGTGCTACTGTATTAGAGATACTCGAGCAAGACTAGGAATCTGAGTCTGTTTCATTGCGTGAGATGTATGTTATTTATTTTCAGCATATGTTTGTATGTAAACTCTTAGAGGTATGAATGATTGAGGACGGGGAAGCTGACATGAAGAGAGGAGGATATATTGTACAAGCTAAACCTGCAATTAGCATGTTTATTGTTTCTGCTTCCTGCTTCCCCTCTGTAATAGAGATAGGTAATGCTTGGATGAAATGCGTGGACATGACTAACCTGTTTTCAGATAGGGAGCAATAGAAGTGCTGGAATTTAGCAAATGTTACTTCATATGGTTGTTATGTTTTATTTCTTGAAGTATAACTGTCGTACTGAAATGAATATGTGATACACTGTGACACTCCATCTGTGAATCTGTCTGTGTCTGGAGTCTTTCCCAGGACCTCCTTGAAAGAAGATTTTTTTATATCAAGGGATTCTGTCTCATTAAATAGCTCTAAATATTGGAAATATATTCACTAAATGGCCATATATCATGACATCTCATCGTTATTATCTAACAGATGGTTTAGTGAAAATCTGGCTCATTGCTTTTATTCAAATCAAGTTATAAGCAACAGCTAATGAAAATTAGGTCTTGAGAGGTCTTAGGAGTCTATGTTCTTCTAATTAGATTGATGTTGAGATAAATTTAATACTGAGCTGGCCAAGCATTTTGACTTGGGGGCCCACACAATCACTGTGCTGAGGCTAGGAGCTTGCTTCTTTCTCTGGCTCTCTGACTGATGCAACCTCTTTAATCTGCATTGGAGACAGAGAGATTTGTATTACCATATTCTGTGGTTTGGAAAGTATGTGAGAAAAACTGTGATTAAAAACCATCCAAGAATGCTGTGTCTACAGTGTAGAGCAAGCTACTGGAGGGAAACTCAAGACAATGAGCAAAATTTGGAGCAGTAAATCTAGTAGGAAAAAGGAGAAACCCAACATACGTTGCCCACTATGAGTCCTTCTATTTTAATAGTAAATAAGGTGCAGGTGTAGAAGATGACATAGTACATAGCTTCTAAAAACATACAAAAAGAAGTAGTAAGGATATTTTCATGATTCTACACTGCCTGTTTTTAGAGCAGGTCTATACTGATCTTTCTCCCTGCAGATCAGGATTTGCTGCAGCCATTTTTTGCTTTACATTTATTGGCTCATTCAAAGTATTCCACAATGTTTATTTTCTTCCCACAGCGAAGATCTGTTATAATATCTATTCAATTGTTGCATGCACACAAGCCATCCATATCTGGTATCTATCTAGACAGCTGCTATCCCACGGTGAATCTGGAGATTACCGAGATGCAAAAGCACTTCTCCACTGCTGTTAAGCACTATATTTAAATGTCTCTGGTGTTTTAAACTCTGCATTTGGACTCACAGAAGACTTGAATACTTCTGCTCCTTAGAAAGTCCTGAAAACTGGACAATCTTTAAAGGTTTTGATCTGTTAGATGTGGATGCCTTCCAGGAAATTATGGCAAGGCATAGTTGAGAGAATGAAAAATTCTACCTCCTCTGAGCTGGAAATAAAGTTGGGTAAATACTCCAGGGAAAAAGAGTGTCACTGCTCTATAGCAGGAATCATCACTCTTCCTAAGACTTTCTAAGGGACTCTGGAAAACAGGATATTGTTTCTAGACTCCGTCACTGCTTCACTCTCAGAACAGGAATAATTTGTAGCAGAGTTGCTGGAGACAGTAAGGCAAAAGTAGCACAGAAAGCTTTATTCTAAGGAGTTTTAAGTTTGAGCAGATTTAAACAATTCTTCTTAGGGTTGACACTAGGTAAAAAACGATGTGTGGTCATCTTTAGGAAGGTATGGACTGACTTAAAAGCACTCCAACTATGCTGGCAGAAAAGGAAAAAAAAATCTGGAAACTGATGTAACTCATTTCCCAGTCTTAATTTTATAGCTTTGATTCTCATTTTAGTGGCTGTAGAGTTCAGGGTTTCTGTTACTGCACAGAGAGGGCTGAGCATGCAGTCCTCTCATATGGAGGCCTGAGAATGTGTTTCTAGAAATTTCTCACACCCTAAGGCAGATTATACATCCCAATATTTTGGTTAAAGTTAAAAAACCAAGGAAGTGGATAATTCAAGCCAAAGTTATTTTTGTATGCAACTCCTGTACTGTGTTTTAAAATTTAGCTCATTAGCTCTGAAGGCAGACATTAGATACAATATTTTCCTGAATATGTACAGAAAATAAAAGCCAGCTAAATGATTCAAATGAAAGTGTTTTAATTTAAAAAATGGTTATTTAATGACTTTTTCATGAAAATTTTTGCATACTTTTTCCATTTTCATTAAAATAGTGGAATGATTATACAAATATTATCAAACTTTAACTTTCTATAAATTCAGTTTCCCAGTAATGTAAGACTTTACTTTTAAACATTTGGTGTTCTAAAATGAAATATAGGTCCTTTTGATTCTTTAAAGAGAAACAACACCAATCTGAATTTTTTCCTATTTCCTTTCCCCCTTTTAAACCAGTTCAATAATACAATGAATCAGTCAAATACAAAAAACAGATTTAAGTACCTGTTAGGTACTTCAAACCCACCACTGCTTCTCCAGCTACCTACATTTTAAAGAGCCAACAGCTTAAATTTCCCCTTAGGCTGAATACTGGGACTTGTATTTTCCTAATGGAGTTCACAGTTCAGGGTAGGAAACATTGCTGAGGTGCTATGTCAGACCCTGGCGGTCTGCACTTCTGTGGGACAACCACACTTGGTACTTGCCTGGAAAAATTCACTATAGATGCATAATGCTGAACAATGCCTGCCAAAAAACCAAAAACAACATCAAAAAAAAAAAAAAAAAAAAAAAAAAAAAAAAAACAGACCTTCTTAATTAACTACATAAGAAATTTCCAAAAGATGTAATTAGTATGCTCAGTGTTCCTGCAAAGACCTTTGTTTCATAATCCATTATATACTGCAATTAGTTCTCCATGTTTCAGTAAATGTGTCCAGTTTTCCAGAGTTTATCCATTTCAATCTCATTCAATCTGCTTCTCACGTGCTTCTAAAAGCACTTTTCAAATATGACAATAAATCCCAAAATCCCATATTGGACTGGCAGCTCCGTAGCAGGCACATGTTTGAAATGCAACTTAGACTGAAATAGTTGTTATCTAAACTGATATCTGCAAAGACAATATCTCCTGGGTTATGGTTCACAGACTGCCAGTGCAAACACTACATTCTCATAGTGCAGCCTAAAACAACCTCATGGTCCTTGCAAACAAAATGAGAGGAAAACTGAAAAATCCATTTTTAGAGGATTTTGACATTTACTTCCATTTGAATTTGAAATGAAAGCAAAAAATTACAAAGGTCTCCAGGAAAGAAAAAGAATCCACAATGAATTCAATTTCAAATTAATACAACTTTTTATTTAACATTACTAAATTAAACTTAGCATTACTTTGAGAATGTAGAGTTTTATTATTGTGAAACTTTTGCAATATCCTATGTTAAGGATATTTTATTCTGGTCATTTATCATTTTATTCTGGTTTGTTCTTGTTCTTATACATTATTATATATGTATATATAATGTCATACTTGTATTTTAATTTTTAATTTTTATTTTTACTTATATATTATTTTTAAAATATTTATGCAGATTAAATATACCTCTTATTGTAAAGAACGACTGTTTCTGATACAGAGCTTATTTTATTTTTCTCTTTAGAGTGCCTCTTGTTTAAAGCTTTCATGGAAAAGTCTGAAGCTTTGAATTAGAAAATATTGTGCTCTCAGTACAACTTAGAATGACACTTGCTTTAGTATCTGCATGCCAGCTTGATTTTGCTGCAACAATAAAACAGTGGCTACTCAAACTTGTATTGAGTGAAGCACATTACTTTCTTGTTCCAAGTGTTTCTTCCTTTGTTTGATGTCCTAATGAAGCAGTTTTACACATTGATTCAAGGTGTCAAATTGCTTTATTACAACATATACATAGCAGGGGAGGACGTGCTTTGAAGAAAAAAAATCAAAATGAAGCAATTAAAATGTTGAACAAGGTCTCTTGTTTAGTGTTTAAGATGCATTTAGAAATGTAAAAAATAAAATGCGTGGGAGCTATGATTTAGAAACTGCTGACACCCAGAGGAACTCATTCCTGGAGCAGTTTGAAGGCCCAGCTGTGCTGGGGAGCTGGGATTTCTGTGGCACCCAGTTTCCCAAGGAGGTGGCTCATCATTCCTGCGAGTCAGGCAGCCCAGCTGGTTCAGGAGCTGGGGCAATTGCAGAGAAGGCCTGTCAGAAAACACAGCTTCTCTGGTTTCCAGGGGGGAGATATTGAAATAGATGCATTCTTACATTACATATCATTCTTTTAGTGATTCAGTATTTTTTCATGGGAAAACATTCCATTCCCCAGCCAGCTTTACTAGGGAGGTAGCTGCCTAATCTTTCCGTAATGCACAGGAAACTTGCTTAATTCATTTCAATGTAAAGATCACTCTTAATTTCTGCATGATCCTGCTATGATTTAGTGAGATTCTCTGTTTACAGCTCATTACAGTGCATGACCGCTAAGACTGAAGTCCACTCCACACCAACGGGCTATGCCCTAGCAAGACTGATTAAAAAAAAACAAACAAACAAACAAAAAAAAAAGTTCCTGTTTAAGTCTGGTTTCCATTTCCCCCAGAGTGGAACTGTAGTGTCATCCCTCTGTAATAAGTGGAAAGAACTACTGAAAAGCTCAGTCTACATTTTTAGCTTGCACAAATCATAATAAATCTGTAGCGCTCACTGAAGCAAGATTCAGATATGCAATATAAAATATCTATTTTTTAACTTAAATTTAATTGTAGGCTTCAGTGCAAAATTCTCAAGCTCTGATAAGTTCAAGGGAGTTTTGCTGTGCTACTTCCTTTCAGCTGCAGATCTAATCCATACAGCTCTAACTTTCAGAGTTTGACTCTAGGTTGTGATTACATTACTATGAATCTAGAGATCGCTTTCTGTTCTTAGTGTCAACCAACATGATAATTGTGACGTAAGTATAAACAAAAATTGTCCTATTCAATTATTGATAGAATTTAGCGTTAATCATGCCTAAATGTAGCTGTGGTAGTTTCCAGCCCTTAGAAAATTGATGTTTTAATATTAGACAATTCTGAATGATAAGCAACAGTTTAGTCATTGTAGGCAACATGCACTATTGTTTTTATCAACACAGTGGCAAATAACAGGCTATAAATTATCAGTGTGACAACAAAAATAATAAATAATTGGATTAAATTCCTCAGATTCCTGATTTATTGGTGTACTGACTCTTCAAAGCAAGAGAATTCTCTAAGATGTGACTTGGATGATAGTCTCCCAAAACAAAACATTTTTTTAGGAGAAAATGAATGCCAGTCTCTAAAAATTTTGGGAGGGAGGGTGGATAGGGTAATTTAATTGAAGAAAAATTTTTCATATAAAAAGCAGGTTTACTCCTAAATTATTTTTAATGAGAGGTTGAGAGAGCAGTGCAATCACAAAATATCTCATTACAGCCGTAAGTATTGTGACACTTCAGGGAAATGTACAATGTACTTTCTTCTAACATTCAGCCAACTCTCCAGGCACTCATAGATATGTCTAGTCATTGAGCTATGACTAGAAGAAAGCAATATGATTTGAATAAAACTTAGTGGATGAGGCAGGTTACATCTCTATAAATAAAGATGCTCTTTAAAATGCCATATAAATATAAATGGGAGAAAACATTGTATGTATTATTTATAATCTTGTTACAGTAATACCATGATTCTGATTGCAACTGAGTTCAAGACTCCCTTATACTTGACACTGGGAAAAGATATTGAGAGATCCCAAGACCTATCTAATGTTTTAAATCTTCCACAGTTGAAGATTTGCCCCCTTTGAGCCGCAGATAGCAGCAGACACTGCTTATTTACTTCAGAGACAGATTTTATAGCCGTCATCCACACCTTTTCATGCCAATTTTGAACTGCTCCCTTGTGTCATACTTCCATTTAGTACTCCATAAACTGTACTTTAACTTACTCGTTATATTGTGATTCTTTCTATAAATGGACTAAACCTTTATTCTGAGGTCTTTGCTAGTTCCTCTTCTTTTTGAGATTGATATTAAGGTGGTAGTCCTGGACTATAAATGAGGGATTGTATCTAGCCTCCCCAATCCTATATTTATGTTGCTAAATAAAATAAGTTCAGAGAGTGAGACTGATAAATGAATTGTCAGTCATCTATATTCCTTAATCATTAGCATGCTCCTAGATACAGACTTAGTCCATGGTGACCTTCTGTGACTAACCCTCATGACTAATCTTCTGGAAGAGAAGGCCCAGGCATGGTTTTGTGATAGGTTTCACCAAGGACCACTCCCAACAGGCAGCATGGTCAAGACAGCGGCAGATGTGGCACTCTTGTCCGTACGCCCCTGTGCATTCCAGCAGCCTTTGCCACCTCAGATACTTTCATAAGTCTCTCAGGCATGAAACTCCCCTTGGCATGTAACACACACTTACAATAGCATGCTATGAAAACACCACTCCGGTAGGCTTCAACTTTACTTGCAGACACTTTGAATCAAAAACAACAAATAAAACATAACATCACACATTACTGAGCGTAGCATGGGGTTGAGGGGAGACACAGGGCCTTACTTACAGACACTTTGAATCAAAAACAATACATAAAACGTAGCATCATATGTTGCTGGGCGCAGCATGGGGTTGAGAGGAGACATCGGGCAAACACTGTGAGATGTGGTTGAGTGTTTTGTGCTGCTTGGCTCCAGAGTCAGAAGGATAATTCCTAGACTTGAGATATTAAGCTACAAAAGTGTAACCTAAGAGACCTCCTCTTATGACATATGTTGGTCAGCAGAGATAACTGAACTGAAATTCTTTCAGTAACATGACATAGATTGCCTGACAGGTCATTCTTGGTTTGGTCTTCACACCTTTTTCTCTCATTGGACACCTCAGACTTTCTACTGTCAGAACATTTTACAGGATAAAATCTTCTACTTAGTCTGTCAGAAAACAGCTTTATGCTAATGTTGGGCATTGTAGGAAATTACTCTGATGAGGGCTATGTGATGACAGAAAGGTAGGTTATTTTTCATTAAATTTATTCTGACTATCTGTAATAGTGGCAGATATATTTATAGTTAAACTTGATAAAATTATCTCTGTGTTAATAAACCACTCAGGAGATGCCTAATGCAGGTGACCTCTTCCTAAGAGTGGAGTAGAATTATATTTAACATATTTGGAGATGTTTTGGTATGTCTTCCTGAAAGGAGAGAGACTGCCAGTAAAAACACTGTGTCAGGTGGAGGTTTCCCTCCACGCTGCGATGTCTTGACATAAATTTCTTCTTTGAAGATTGTCATTGTGAACACAATGTTGTGAATTTCTGCTTTTTATCTTTGTGTTTCACATAAAAGATGTTTCCTTTTCCATAAGAAATATCCTTTTGCTTAGCTGTCAGTGCTGCACATATAGCCCTGGTTTAGAGAGTAGACTGAATTCCACCCATCTCATCTTCCTGTGGTAGCAGCTGTGTACCAAAGGCTCAGATCCCAGTGTCCCCCATTCTCTGCATGCAACTTTTTACTTCTGATATTGTCATGTGTAGAAAGAGGACTGGGCACTGGTTAGCCAGTTGCCTAGAACTGAGAAACACATTGTGTCTGATATTACTGAATGTCTTTGTCAGCAATCTGTAGAGGGGAATAAGTTACAAGGTAATATCAACTGATGGACTCCTGGATTTCCCCACTTCTGGACTGTCAGCTTACCAACAGGCAATTAATTCCTCAGCACAGAGCAGCCAGTCAAACTGAACCCTGGGAAGAGTAAAGTAATATCGATTGGAAAAGGGAAATCCTTTAAATATCTGGCCGAAAAATTACTTCCACATTCCACGGAAGAAATACAAGCTGTCTTTCATCAAAATAGTGCAAAGCCTCGGGGCTCTGTTGACTCTTTGCCAACATTGGATGATCAGGTAGCATCAGTTTCCAGAAGGACCTCTCCTGTCCAGCTGGCAGGGAAAATTCATTCCCTTCTCTCTGACGAGGATTTGACTGCCGTAGTCTGCCGTTTTTCTGACTGCAATGTGGACAAATACGACTGTGTCTGTAGAAACTGAATGTGACTGACATGAGCAAGTTCCAGCTGATTCAAGAAGTATTTTTCCACCTTTTTTCTGATTCTGGTCACTGAAAACAAAAGACGTTTGGGCAAAAGTCCATCATGGGCAGTAACTTTCTCTTCCAATCTGAGGTCTTCATTCTGATCTTCTCAAAATAGAGAAGAATTTTGTTTGGAAAATTCTACATCCATCCAGAAATTAGCGGGGAGAAGCAATTGTGTACAAGAGTTATTTTACCAAAGAAGCCAGTGCTGCAGTGATCCTCTGAAGATCTGAAGTGAGTGCCAACTCTCTGTGTCCTTAGGAAATGAAGTATAGCTTTTCTTTTCTAGAGACCTTTTTAAATGTATGGGACCTCACACAATGATTTGTATTTCTAACTTCTGCCATCATTTTCTCTTTCTTTCTATTCCCAAAATCAGATCTCATTTCAAGGAACACTTGAAAGGAAGAACCTTTCAGAAGTTCAAGTTCTGCATTGCTGCCTTTGGTTTTGTAGGGAAAACACTGGGCTAAATGACAGTAGGACATCGTGTGGTAGTTATAAGCACAATTGTAGATGAGAACTATTTTGGTTAGTTACTCAAAGGACTAGGACAAACTTTAGGAATACTTAAGGAGATGGAGTAAATTAATTCAGTGCTATGGCAGTCATATTTATCAATGCTGAGAAATAAGAAACGATACTATAGGAGAATAACATACTATAACAATACTATAGGAACAGTATTTTAGAAGAGTCCAAAATTAACAACATCAGCTCAGGTTAATGATCCGATTATCACTGCAGATGCATTAGTGAGGAGGTATGTTTAACAGAGCTTATGGGAAATCAGATGAAGGATAACTCAAGGCTTGCCAGAACTAGGATGGTAAATTTTATTTAAAAATGCTATTATCATTATGTATGTTGTTGATATGCTTTGATGGAATACCATAGATGAAATTGGCCACTCTATCTTAAAAGAAAAAAGCAGAACACAGAGTGGGCCAGAAATGCCTGATAGAATCATCAAATCTATGGCTATATTTGCATATATAAATAGAGAATGAAAAGGGTATTTTGCTTATCATAGAAGACAACCTGTTAGAAGGGTACTTGATAAAACAAGACAAAAAATGACATAGAAACTATATGCTTGTAGCTTCTGTTCTCCTGATGTCTTAAATGTGGGAACATTTCATGAAACTTCAATGTGACAAATTTAAAATGCATAAAAAGTAATGTTTATTTACACTACGCGTAATAAAGCTTTTGGGCACAGGATGCTGCTCGGTTTTACTATTCTAAAATAGGAATGGGACATTTGTATTAAGAGGTATATCCAAAATTATGACAAGGGATTTAAAACAAAAGTTTCATAAGGGGTAATAAACTTCATGCTTTAGTGATTATGCCTGTCTCTGCTACTAAATTCACTTGTTTGCTCATATGGGTTTCTTGAATATCATTGTGAAGCATCTGTCACTGCCACCGTTAGAGGTATATCTGATAGAATGTGGAAATGTCTCTGACGTGTATCACTGATTAGAATTCAGTAAAAGTTTAATATTACAGATGGCAAACAGAACCAAAAGAAAGAACTTGCTTTTGACACTTAAGCTGGATCAAATGACTCTGCAAATCCATCTGCTAGATCCCATCCTACCACTGGACATGGAAAATAGCCAAAAGAGAGTGGCCAAAACAGATACAGTATGTTATTTTGAAGTTTTGGTGTTACGTTCATAATTTTACTGTCTTCTTTGCATTTTATACACCATTTTTTTCTTGCCCAAAGTGACATCGTACATTGGGATGTCTTCATACGTCACCTAACACAATAATTGATCCTGGTTGCCAAAATATGAACAAGTATAGTGAATTACTTTAGAAGTAGAAGGAGGACTGAAGCATATCTGAATAACAATATTGACTTTGTCTCATGTTATTGTGTGTTAAATGCGAAGCTGAACTTTATCTGTTGCTAATATCATGATCAGATAAGGTATTTCCCCAAGTCCCTTAGCCATATCTGCATATCCCATTGAGAGGGCAAGAAGAAAAATACCTCTAAATTATTTCTCACTGTTTAATAAAACTGTAAGCCAAATCTTCTCATGTAGGTTTCCAGGGGATAAAAGACTGCCAAATCTTTTTACTTAAGTAAATTGTTCTGAAAAGCTGGGTCTGTAAATAATCAAAGTGATGCCTATACTCCTGTCAGTCACTCTCAGGGAATCAAATGCGGTATTTTAATTACTACACATAACATTTTTGTAACAACAAATCCTCTCATCCTTACCCACTGAGTTCTTTGCAGACCTGTTCAAATGAAAAGTGGGATTTCCTAACATACTTTATATTAAGGAAGTAGGGGATATCAATCCACTAAACCCTTTGTGCTGCATTCCAGATGTGTAACATTTAAGGCACAATGGGATTGTGTAATGCAATTAAAGGAATTTGATTAAGAGACTAGACAAACAAACTATTCAGCATTAATGGCTTGACAATGAGCTCCTCACTCCTAAGTAATGTGAAATTCCCCTCTTTAAAAGGAGCCAACTAAATAAGTGGGCACCCTGGGATAACTATCCCAGGAATCCAATGTTTTAGAAGTTTCAAGCCCTTCTTGATCAAGAAAGGAAAACTCTTTTGGAGATCTTTTGGGTGTTTGCATTAGAATAAGGAAAAAAAAACGAAGACAAACATACCACAAAATAGCCCTTTGAAGAAACCTGAGAGGCAAAAGTTGTTTCAATATTCATGTTACTGCAAGAAAAGACATTGGATACAACCTATGAAAATACTAAATCTCGTATGCTTATACATTTGATCTGTCTTTTCAATTTTTTCTTTGAAGAAGAGAGATGATGATGGTATGCAGAACAGAGTTTCTTAAGATTCTATATTTTGGTCATAAGTGAATTAACAATTAAAGTTCAGAATTCAAACAGAAGAAAACACATTTCTACCTAATGGTTATAAAAATGACCAGTGTGTCATCAGGGCCAAATTCCATTCAAATTACTCAGACCATTAGGTTTTTGAAGCCACTGGAACTAGCAGAGTAAGCAAGGTGGTAGTGTTTTCATGAGACTATTACCTCAATGATTTCATCAATTATTCCTTTGAAAAAGAGAGCGAGCGTAGCTTTTTTCACTCCCATGGGTTGAAATAAAAGACGTTATTTATTGTAGATGACACTAATGCCTTTTCATGGGCAAATTAATCTTTTTTATGGAAGGATAACACTAATGTCAAACTAAAGAGAAGACTTAAGCGTAATGTCATTCCTTATGACCAAAGTAATTTTTTAAGAGCTGAAGAGATGGTCTGAAATTAACAAGGTAAAATATAGGAAAAAAGGTATGAAATGTTTGTGAAGAAAAAGTATGAAAACTATCAAACTAGTTCCTAGTTTGTATGGCAGAAATTGGCCTGTTTATAAAAATGGATGACCAACTGGGAAAATGACGAAATAAATTCATGAAGCTGCAAAAAGAACTGAACAAGTGTCATTTCTGAGTAAGGACAGTGTCTTACCTTCAGGAGGTTATTATTAAGGGTTTTTTTTCAGATTCAAGGTTTAGGATTTCACCTAAATGGTTGCACAAAATATGTGGAATATAGGGATGAAATGGAATGAGTTGTGAGGACAGAAACAAGAATAGCAAGCGATTCTAGAAACATGAACTTATTTCTAAGATCATGGAAGAACTCAAAGCCATCCACTTTTTCATGGATACCATTCCTTGAGTTGCAAGATATTTTGTTTTCTTTGTCTTCCATCTTGTTTAAAAGCGTAAGGACAAAAAATTAACTGCTTTCCTACTGATTGGCAATACATTCATGAAAATAAAATTTTCTTTCAACTGGTATTTCAAATAAATACGCTCTTTCTATGTTCATCTTTTTAATTATTTCTTCATTTGTGTTTTTGAATGTATTTCTGGTTTTCAGCATTTTTAGAACAATGAAAGTCACATGCCCCAATATTTATCTGAGACTTTTTTAACAGCTTGCCATATAGGAAGGGCAAGTCTACAAAACTTTCAGTATTCTAAAGATGATTTACTTTCTACAACATAGAAGCCCAGAAGTTGGAAATTGAGCTATTTGACTGTTCATTTAATTTTGAAAGTTTTCAGCTCCATGTAAAATGAAGTCATTAGTCATCTCAGTTCAAATGTTGCTGACCTCGTGCTTACTGAGTTTACCTACTGCTAATATTTTTGAAATTTTTATCATCATACATAATTCATATAGACTGTTATGACACTGAACATATTCTAAATGTCTGCTCCAGTTGAGTGAAGTTGATGACATACTCTATGTTAATCTTGTTATTTTTTCAAAATCTTCTGTTTGGAATCTTTTTATTAGTTATTCTTACCGAATGGAAGTTCAAGGGAGATTTAATATTCAGCTGGAAGTGGATGTTTGCTGTCTTCATACGGAAAGGCTTAGAATATTGGGCACTGCAAGCTGGCCTATTGCGTCTGAAAAATCTCAGTCTGTGTGTGTGATATTTCTTATCTTAATTTCAGTGTTGCAATATTTTCTTATAATTAAAAAAACGATACCAGTTTAAGTATTTTCCAATATAACAGTAAGGATTTTGTTATATTACCTGCAATTACTGTTTCTTGAGAATAATTACGTTCATGTAATTCAGTGGGATTAAATTTTATTTATGATAGAATTGTGAATGCATAGGGGTTTTCTTTTGGGGTTGTTTGAAAGTTATCAATGAAAGATCATTTCTACTCTATACTACAGATAAGTTTGTTATATTGTGATAAAATTCAGTTTTCGTACTTTGAAATAATGGATCTGTTTATCACAGTGTAGCTGATAACTAGCCTTAGAATATTTTTGCATTTGAGAAAGGGTAATACATCTGCTGCTGTAGAAGAGATGTATTACTGTTGGAGGAGTAATACTGTATTGTCAGAGGAAATTGAGCTTTGCAGCTGAAAACTCCTCCTGTAACTAGGGTGGGAATAAGAAAAGGAACAAGTTGCCATAAATCACTGCTCTTGGATGGTGAGCATGGAAGCAGTACAGAGATGTGTCTATGTAAAACTGGATTGTCTCCCTTCTCCCACCAAAGTGACCACCCCTTATCCCTGTCCTTCCACTGGCTCTGAATCCAGCATTATAGGCTTTAATTTTTTGAAACTAGCAGCAAACTAAGACACTATCAAAGCAGGGACTGCAAATTCTTATGCAACTCAATGAGATGTTTGCTCTCTGGCCGCACAGTTCTGCTGCGAGATGCAAGGCGTTGTACGTGAAAGCTGCAGTACGCTTGGGCAGAAGAGCGAGGTTGTGTAACGAGCTCCCAAAGGAAGCCACACTGATTCAGCAAGAGCCTAGTAAGAGAGACTTTGTGTTACGAAAACTTTGTTGTAACTATCAGGGACAAGGAAGAGGGAAAAGATGATAAAAGTAACAGGCTGAATCTCAGCTGCTCGAATTGACGGTGCTCCTTCAAATAATATAGCATTTAATACCAGTGAAGATGTGTCTCCCCAGTATGAAAATTCTCATTCTGTCTCTACGTATCCCTTGTAGGGACACCAGGGAAGGCAGAATAACAAACAAGTTCTGGGCAGAATAACAAACAAGTTCTGTGTAAAGTACCATAACCCATGTTCTAAGTTTTCATTTATGACAATGAAAGCTAACATAATTTTTACTATTTTGCCCTTATTTACTAATTTATTTTCATTTAATCTTCACTCAGTAATTTTCAAGTTAACACAACTTCTCTGAGATAATTTCAGTATTAAAATCCAAGTTTTAAAAGGAAAGTTGAATACTGAATGTGGAGATATTATTAAAAATAGAGAACAGTGAGTATTAGCACAGAGTGAAAACTTGCAGTTAACTAGCAGTGATCCCTAGATTGATCAGCACTGGGAAAAGAAATAATACGTTCTTTAGATCATTTTTCTGATCAATTTCAGGTATAAATTTAAAGTTTGTCGTGGAGTGGAGACAGAGAGTAGGTCAAATAGTTAGGGAAAAGATTTAAATACTTCCAAATTTGTGAATGTTTTTTTGGAAGCGTGTTTGGCCTTCTCCATTTTAAGAAATTATTCTGGTAATCTTGCAACTGTAGTTACTCTCCTGGGATTTTTGATTAGACCAGAAACAATCTGTCTTTGTTTTTTTCTGGCTTTTCAGCTTGTAATCCCAACTAGAACCAGGGAGAGGAGATAGTTTGAAAACCAAGATAAGCCTTTTTTAGTTCTGCTGATTTGAAGACGCTTGAGTCAGATCTGTTTTGTATCTTCAGTGATCTGCTCATCTGTTTTGACCTTTCTGAAAAACAGAAGGGAATCTCTTTTGTGGTAGGCTTATGGCCACGGAAGTGAGTAAAGAGAACTCTTTAGAAGGCGACAGGCTGTTGCTGTTCCTGACGGGTCCCAATAGGGATCCTTTTCTCTCGCTTTTGACAGTGCTTGCATTGCCTGTCATATCAGTCCAGGCTATTTGAATTGATCTGAACGGCTGCCAAGGAAAGCAGTTGCAAAATAATGTGAACTTTCTATGTGGACAAGCCTAAACAAGCTCCTTCCCAAAGTGGACTAAGCTAAACTGCACAAAGGAGCTCTTGTGAGGAATAAGATTTTCCGTATTCTTTAATTCCAGGCTATTTCCCCGAGGTCTGCCTCGATGGCTTGCCCTTGCTACTTTCACTTCCACAGGGCTGAATCATCCCGAGTTAAATCCGGCTGCCCCTCACAGCTGGCCTTCACATCCTTTGCAGATTTTTGAAAAGATATGTTTACTTTCCACCCCAAAATGTGAACATTAATGACTTCTGCCCAGCATTTTTAGGCTGGCCTGGTGACTTTAAGGTGAGTTAACAAGATAACTCCTTAGGATTTGCTTCAAAGATACATGCAGTACCTTTTGCAGTGTTATATAATTGAACAAGAGGTTATTTAGGCATTTTCTTCCCATGGTCTTCATTTGCCTATACAGCCCCAATCTAGCATGACATAAAACTGGAGTCTCATACATCTGTTGCTTCCAGGTTTTTCAGTAATTCACTGAAAGACTGTTATTTTCACAGGAGAGCTAGCAATCTTGTCTGCATTTCTGGGTTCTTCTAAGGGGAAAGAAAAATAAGATTTCAACAACTATATCTGAGAAGTGTGACCTGGAATGGAAGTGTGTAAGGTTATAGAGGTCATGATGCAAAGTTTAAATTTGATTTAGAGGAGAAGTAAAACTTTGTGTCTTGAGTGTTATTGCAAGCTTAGGTTTTTTTTGTACATAGGACTAGATACCTTGTAAAATTTTATTTGAGCCAATAAGGTGATAAGAACCTCTTCTTCACACACTTTGTAGCAATTTCTGGCTGAAAAGTATGATCTAGATACCTGAAAAGAGAATGAAATAGAATTTATAACAGTTGGCTCAGGTTTTAATGAGCCACATGATTTGGGCTCAGCTTGTTTTTAAAAGGTTCAAGTTTGCTCTGGAACTCTATTGCCTGTCCATACTTCATAACATATGAAAATGATAAAGCACCATATGGCAGAACTTTATGACTATCACTGACCTTTCTTTCAACTCCCCAGATTTGCTGCAGGACAATTTTACTCTTCACCAAGACAGCAAGCACTGCAAGTTGGACCTGCATATTGCATTATGGCCATTTCACCTCAGCGCATGCAAACTATTTACAGCGTGTTTATATAGGCGTTATGGGAGCTCTGTGATGTAGCGCGTTCACACATTATGAGTGGGTTTTGCTGCATTTCAACACCAGCAGATCCTTAGCAGAAACAATCCCACCGAAATCAGCTGGGTTCCTATTGGAGTAGTTAAGCATGACTTAACACGAGGAAAGGCACTGGGATCTGGACCCCCTTTTTCTACATTTCGGCTAAAAGCTATCTTAATAGACTCCTTTGTTTGCTTTTTGGAAGTGATAGTGATCTCAGTACAACCACAACTGTGGTATATTACACAAGTACAACAAATACAGTAACATAATCATCTTTTTCCTAGCGACAATCTGTTTTGTTCATGTAGAAGTCTCGACCCCCCAGAGCCAAGGGGTTCAATCCAGCTCCCATTTATTTCTGTGGAAAAATTTCCATCACTTCAACAGAAATAGATAAAGCCTTGGGGGATCAAAATCTTAATTGCATTCACAGTCACATATGTTGTACTTTGGCCAAATTTGTAAAATATTTTTTTAAATTTGATTAATCAATCACATAATTTCAAACCTCTCTACATCAATGTGTTAGAAAATTATTTTCCTCCCTTTCAAATTAAATTCTGAACAAATTATTTAATGCTTGAATTATATCAGCACTGTTTGATATTGCATCTTTCATTCTGAATGTTTATTACATTAACATTTTCAGTCTTTTGTCAAAAATTGATAACTGTTGATACCTGCAACTACATGAATGTCTATGTCTATGTCTCAGTCTTTGGGGGGTTTTGAGGAGGTGCATAGTCTGGAGGGCTTCCCACTGTAAAGCACACTCATTTATCATTCTGCTGTCTCACGCAGGCAGAGATTTTGCACATTATCCAATTTAAACATCTATTTAGAACCAATCTAATTTTTATGTCTTACCAACCTCAATGCAGAGCTCATGGTTAACTTCAAAAAGATGTCTGAAACCTGGAAAGCGTATTTGAGAGGAGAGAGCCCAGAACTTAACTAGATACCATTGTAGAAATGACCATGGCAAATTTCAAACACAAAACAAATGTAGTATTTTTGGTTGCCATAGCACAAGGTTTTGTTGTAACGTGTTAAGGATGTCAGTGCTGCCTTTTAATGGAGTTTGGGGAATACAAACAAAATGAAAGGCTAAGGGCTATTTTGTGTTTTTAATTTGCCAATAGGAATAATGCTTTGGCAAACAGATGTGGTGTAAAATGAAAAATAGTCATATTAGGATGAATACCACATTGAAAAGCCAGACCAATGTTGTTTTGCCATCAAATGAAGATAAATGCTGTACTTCAGTGTCAAACTAATATTTTGTTATCAACCATAAGTAAAAAAGGCAGCTAAACTCTTTGATATGAAAGCAACACATCCATGTCATAAAGAGAAAGTAAAACATTTCAATGTCTCACTGAAATTGCCAGGAGAATAGAGCTAGAATGATTATTAAATCTGCTGCTGCTTTCAAATACAAAACACTCTCTTGAAATACTGTTCTTTATTCTGAAATAACTTTATGATAACCACTCTAGAGACATCAGGTATAGAAGGGGATTTGGTATCAATTTTGTTTCCTTTGGGAGATTAATGTGTCCTTTTACATATATATATACATATATATATATATATATATATATACCAAACTGTTTAAGTTCTTCCCATTTTCCATGCTGAATAACATGAACAGGAAAGTCACTTGCAACAAGACCAAAGACATTCTTAGGAGTCATGTAGGGACCTTGACATCTGACCTCAGCAGGTCTAGAGAAAAGAATTTTACATTTCCATGTGCCAAAAACCCACTTCATACAACTTTCTACAATTATTTTTTCTTCTGAAAAGTATTTATGATAATTTTTTAAACTAAGTCCTAATTCTGCAAATTACTGGAAAACTGCTTCAGATCTATTTTGTTTCATCAATATAGTCAGTTTTGATTTTTGAAGTAACCTCTATAGAAACATGAAATCTTGTTAAGAAAATTTCCCTTTTGTTGAGTTAAAAGTTTCTATTCTGTTTTCAGAAAGTTTCTGTTTTGTTTTCAGCCTCATTTTTTCATGGAAGACACTAGATTTAATTATTTTTAATCTTTACTCATCTATTTTGATCTGCATTTAATTTGACAGACTTTCATTTCAAAGTATACTCACAGGAAACAGAGAGATAATAACTTGGAATTCTAACATATAGGAAAAAATAATGTACATTTTTTAAAAACGTTTATGAGTTAATGAGGTATTAACAAACTGAATCTGTGATTTTGTTTGTTGTGATAGGGAGACTCAATTAAACCACAGAAATACAGCTTGAGGCACATCTTCCGTACCACCAAGAAACCTAAACCCCAGATCTCTCTGCTCTCCCCTGTCCCTGGCACTCCACTAGCAATAGTAGATTTGCAGATTCACATATACCAATGACTCATTTACAAAGTGATCATCTGCATATTAAGAGGAAAAAAAAAAGTTTGGTGAAATGTATGTAGTCTTGCTGTTGCTTTCTGTGGATGGAAAAGCAGTTTGAACAATGCTATTTTGATATATCTTCCTATAGAGATGTCTGACCGAATAATGCTGAATCTATTTTTGAGGGATAATGTGTTAGCCGTATTATGTAGGTACTAGATGCTGGAATCATCTAAAATTTTAAGAAAATAGCCCATAATAACTTATGTACACGTGCAAATACATGTAGTTGGAGGCACCCCGTTTATTAAATATATCGATTTTTAAGGGACTATTCCTAGCACCCAAAACTAAGCAAACGTGGCAAATCTTTGCAGGATTGGGTACGCAGTGGTCTTCTGTACTGATTTCATCTTTTGATAGATACTTACTGAATCACTTGTGATAGCTCTCCTTAAAGTTGCATAAACTAAGACTGATAATAGAGAAACTTATATCAATGTCAATTAATGAGCCAACTTAACCTGTTATATCTATATCGCTTCTTATTTGCACAAGTGTTGTGCTATCAAAGTGTTATTTCTAGTTCAAGGTAAAGAAATAAAAGTATTGTTGTGGTAGAAGAAGTGTGTCCATACAAGTGACACCACTATAAACAAGAATTCAAAACATCCATGAAGAGGAACAGCTGTCAGTAAGGATTGATAGTTTTCGAGAAGTCTGTCAAAGGGGCCAGCAGTGACCCATCTCATATCTTGGGCTGAAAGACCAATATAATGTTTAAATATCACCACAGTCTGTGTTGTGGGGATTTGAGTATTGCATAGAGATGAATGCTGCTTCAGTTCTTTGGATATGTATAGACACATGCTTTCAGCTTTGAAAAGTGAACAAGCAATTGCTTAAAACAAATACTCATTATCATGACTTAGCTTTGCAAGCCCTGAGAGATTAATCCATAAGAATAATAAAACAACATATAAAAAGTACATAAGTATACATCAATCCTTTAAATGTTGTGCTCTTAAAGAACACAGTGTATTAAGAAAAATGACAAATTTGACAAATTTTTAAATTTACAAACCTTGTAGTTTCTAATTGTCATAAGTTTTAGCACACTGAATTTTTAAAAATATATACTCATAAACGACGAAGTAAAGGACACATAATGCATATACATAGCAACATTAGAGTGGCTTCATCTTAAGGGGATACTAGAGTTTCCAGAGTGGTATGAACTGTGTATGTTAATGACATTTTTAAACAGTTATATATTAAGTAATAGTGAACTCTAACTTTTCAGAATTAAGTGGAATTCAATCTCCCAACCTCTGTGGATTTTTGGGGAACTGAACAATTAAATTCTATCAACCTCTGAAAATTTGGGGTTAAAAGGGTCTGTCAAATATAAGAACGAGGAAATTCATAGTGATGGGTGACCCCCCCACCCCCAAAGACTTGGAATTTGGGTGAAGTACGGACAAATGTCTAAAAGTTCAGATGTTTATCTGATCCTCTAGAGCCCAAAGAATTGGGCTGGAAGTCTTACAAGAGGATAAATACTTTTAAGACTTCCAGCACGTCTGCTTCTGGTCACAACTGTATATAACCTATAAGTAGTCTTTGTTTCCTCATATATATTTCTCTTATTTGTATCTGAAAATTTCTTTTGGAAGGATTAAATTTTCAGTAGTTTTCAATTTTGCAATTTAATCAGTAATTTCTCATGTTGAGAAATCGAGAAATTGATACAGTGGGTTCAAACTGGCGGAAGAGAAGACTACAAAGTATGATGGTTGAAAGGGGACTTGAGTTGAGCTCTTCAAGCAGCAGCCAGGGATTAATCATGTTAATGTTTGACTTGAACGGAGGGGTAAAAGTTTCCTGCTGAAGCTTGCTCATGACATAGAACTGGGTGACATTACTAGTATGAACAAAAATGAGGTATCACTCACAGAGAAAATGTGTTCATGTGCTCTGAAGTGATATGTTGAGAAGGAATATAATTTATATCCATAAATCACTGTATTATTTAAGCTAAAGGATAAGGCTGGAACAAGTAAAGATTAGCATTCGAATAAATTTAGGAGGGATATTAGAAAAATGTTCTTAAACATCGGAGGAACGAGGTCTTGGATCAGCTCTCCCTCAGGAATACTGCAGGCAGGAAATCTAACTGCTTTCAGAATGGGGTTAGAGTAAATATATTAGGGGATTATAAACTGTGATTGCCTGTGATTGCAGACAATAGGAGTCAGTGACCCAGAAAATGGAGTTTCTTCCAAACTTTTTGTTTAAATATTCCTGTGAATTCATAAAACATATGAATAGATTTTGAAATCTGAAAAATGAGGCTAGAGTTCATTTGTAGTGGACAGATGGAAGTGGTCAATCAAACTATTTAAATACACTGCCTCCATCTCCTTTTCGTTTGGCATAGTAAGGAAAGAAAATGTTGCTGCCATGTGCTGAAACATACGGTATTCTACCCAAAATTCTTTAGTAATTAAATACAACATGAGCATAATCAGTCTCAGCTTAAATGTTTTCTGTTTTTCTTATTTGACAATCGTTAAAAATTTTCAAATGGCTTGTGCTTCAGTCCAATAAAATATAGAGCACAGCAGCCCTTATCTAGGAGAGCATTTAAACTTAATTTTCAGAACTTGAATTAATCCTGGAAATCACACGGAACCTGGCAAAATGAAGACTGGGTTTCGGCCTACATGCCAACTAGGGCTATACATTTCTACAGGATCAGGCAAAGGAACATCGTGGGGTTTTTTTCTTTTCCTCTTTTGCATTTCCTACTTTTTCCCTATATACTTATGTTTTACAACATCCACATCTCATGCTAGGATGTATCCATTTTAATTATCCTTGATGCCATATTATGTTTAATTCATTTAAGATTCAAATGTTCTGAAATGTTTCAGGAAATTATAATCACAAACACAGCCCTCCAAAAAAACAGAAGAATAATTGAAAACATAGATGTTGATAACCATGATTGAGAGCAGAAAAGGTATCATTTGATACTATAACTCATGACATATGTAAAAGAAATATCAACTGTTCCAAGTAAATAGGAAGTACTAATAAAGCACTAATAAATTTTTCAAATCTTTTGCTTTATAAAATACCACGTGGATGACGTTCTGGCAGAAGGTGCCAGTTCTGTCATCTACAAATTTAGGTCCCTGTTCTGCAGCTGAGATACAGTTGAAATCAGTGGACTCAGCAGCCTAGTAACATGAATTTGATTAGAACAACAGACTGGAGGATTTTAAGAAAGGCACATTCAAACAGAGTTTCAGGTATCATAACTACCGGCTGCCAATTATTTGGGGGTAAATTTTCTCCCTGTGCTATCTGAATGACATACATGTTAAGACATAGTAATCAAACATGTTTTTATTTATACTAAAGTTGCATGATTGGAGAAAAACATAGGTAGGCAAAAGTTTCAAAAAGTATTGAGATTCTGTCTTTAGTATTTTTACCTTTATACTTTAAAGATAAGATACACTAGTGAAAACAGCTTTAAAATTTAATTTGTTAGTGCTCTGAATGACCTACATTCACATAGCAAACATAAATTTGGGGACAAGAAGTGGGAGATCCTCTATTTTTCCAACATCTTGTCCTTTGGGATGAAAATGTAGTACTCGCTTCAAAGCACTGTCTGACTTTGATATATTAAGGCTCCCTGAAAGGCAACAACCACAGGTATGTATTATCTCTTGATGTTACTGCTTTGTGATATGCAGTAATAAAATATTTTAATTCTAACAGGAGGTCTAGCTAGTTGGACCTATATTTATTTGTTTACGCTATGTTTAGTACGACTTTGCCATCCATTAGGTGCTCTGATTTCCTACCGTAGAAAGAGAACCTCTTTCTGTTGGGACTATGGAGTAACATTATAGATTTAACATTACTGAAAATGCTACTTCTCTAAAAGCAGCATGATAGGAGCCTGATCTTCTTCTCTCATTTCTTTCACACTCTGTGCATTGATTTTATAAAGTATTAAGCTCTCAAATCTCAAGGTCTCATCAGAGTTTGGCTTTGAGTGAATATATTGCTGTAGAGACAGTTTTGTCAGTGGGAACATTAAGTGTCTTTTAGAGCTAATGAGCTAAATCCTGAGCTAAGGTAAATTAATTTAGTATACTGCTGCAGGCTTGTGTCTGCTCCATGGAGTTTCATTCAACTATTTTTCAAAGAGAGGGACTGGTATGCAAAATGGAAAATAAGTTGAAAAGACAAGAAATGTTACTGAAATAGAATTTTACCATTAAAAAAGACAAGTTGGAATATTTTCCTCATTATTTGCAGACTATAATTTTATTACATAATTAAGGCATGTAACTTAATAAGTTTAAAGCTACCAGTATAAGCGAGTATTGTACAGTATTTTTTTGCTGACATGTGCATCATTACTTAGGTTTCAATTACCTCCCCCCAACAACATAGGTGCTTCAAGTATGCATAGACAAAGGTTTATTTGAAATATTGTTCAATGTCCTGAAAAAAATTATTTTGATGAGCCTTTTTAGTGTGATATTTATTTAAATTTTTGAATTCATTTGTAAGCCTAACCATTCAAGAAGAGATGAATATTTGAAACCAGCAGTAACTTTTAGTTGAGGCATCAAAATGTATGTCATCAAATGCATAACTTAAGATAGAAAAATGTCATTTTATCCCAAATTAATGATAAATATAAAACTTTAGATACAAAATGTGAATATATAATTTATATTCACTAATGACAAAAATAGGCTATCTAATTTAAGAATGACTGATATAAGGTAGGTATGTAAAAAGAGAAATGCTGTTTAGAGAAATACTCTAACTCAAAAAAAATAGTGATAGTTCTTTAGTGAGCATAATTTCTCTTATTCTCTCTGTCAGTTTTAACACTTTTGGGAGAAATACTGTTATTTTTCATCTGATTTAGGAGTGGATGAACTACCTTGTGTACTTGAAAATTTGCTTAAAATTTCTTGGCTCTAGGACAAATAGCAAAATCTTCAAGAAAATTTATGTGACTCTCCCTTTTATTCTTTTTCTCACTGCATGTGCATGTCAGGGCACTCTGTCCCCTCATCCAGGTCATTGATGAAGAAGTTGAACAGGATGGGACCCAGTACTGAGCCTTGGGGGACACCACTAGCCACAGGCCTCCAACTAGACACCACGCCACTGATGACGACCCTCTGAGCTCTGACTTTCAGCTGGTTCTCAATCCACCTCACAGTCCACTCGTCTAACCCACACTTCCTGAGCTTGTCTAGGAGGGTGTTAGGGGAGACGGTGTCAAAGGCCTTGCTGAAGTCAAGGTACACAACGTCCACTGCTCTCCCCTCATCTACCCAGCTAGTCAAATTGTACAAGAGATAATGGAACATCATGGTCTGTGCAGACAACAGAACATAAGTGAATGAAGAGTTTATTTTTGCAGATGTGAGAAATCTGACCTATCCATAGGAGCTTTACGTTCTTGAAGACAAGGAAACAGAATCTCTTGGCAATCTTCTGTTGTATTTGTGCCAGACATATGATATTTACATTAAATGGATGTTTATATGCTTTTGTACAGGAGGATTCATTCTTTCATATTACAACTCTCTATGTCAGACACCAATCTGGAAAGGTTTAAATACATGACTACGTTTTTGCATTCTTGCATAGTCACATTGAATCAATGGGATAACTGTTTGGGTGCCAAATTGCATCTTGGCCTACATCTTTGCCTTAACGTATTAACACATTTCAATTATATAAGAAAAAAACAATCACTAAAAGCAAAAATTTACTAAAAAATACCATAAAAATAATTTTCTATCTAAGCAATTTCTTTTTTTCAACAAGTTACATAAAATTAGACTCACACTGACCAGATGTAATGTGATATTCAGAGTTCTTCCTCATAAACTCAAATTGTGTCCTCAGATACAAGACTTTTATTTACTTTTGCACAAACGAAAATTATACAGTTGTACTGTAGTTGTCGGCCATAGCCATTCAGTCATCTAACTCTGCTTAAAATCTGTTCACAGTTTTCTTAGAATCTCCCATCTGACCAAAAAAGGTCATTTAAAGAATGACTGTTTATCTATTGTCTTTAATAAAGACATTCTGAGATGTTAAAAACAGCACGGAATGAGATAAAGGTTGGATAAATTATGCCCAATCCGTGGAAGCAAACTTTATCTCTGTTCACCTCCATACTGCATAACATGGTTAATCTTGCTCAGTCAGACCCAGGAGTTACACAGCTCAGGAGTTACAGAGCTACTCTATTTTAAGAATGATAGCAGTACAAGAAAATTTTAGGTTTTTAAGTGTTCTGGAGGGAACAAGACAAATTTCACTGTAGCAATTTCTTTTTTTTATTTAATTAATCTCAAGTTAACGAAGAATGATTATATTTATAATTGCAAAACTTGATGAGCTAAAACTCTGAAAATTGTATCATTTCACTTTTTATATCTTCTTGTATTAAGTTATCAGGAATACTTACAGTGAGACGTTAGTTGTGGATTCACTTAGTTATTTAGCTTCCTTCACAGCAGAAGGCCATAGTTTTTAATTGGCTTCTACAATAATTTATTTAGTTCAGATCCATCCCATTACTGGATTACTGACACTTTGTAATTCCTTCTTGGCAACATAAATGCAAAAACTCATTAGGCCTTGTAAATAGAATGGATTAGAGGACAAGAATTCTTTTCCCCCCCAAGTGCTTATGTTCTTATTTTTAATCAACACTTTTAAACAAAACTCTTTCAATAGTTTTTGAATAGAATAATTTAGTCAAAGTGTGCACTTTTTGATCAAAAATATGGTTTTTATTTTCTATTGCTAGTTGAAAAAAGTGTGCTATGGATTTCATCAAGCTTTCTTCTATTAAATATTGTAGAAAGTGATGCACTTTAACAAAGTATTTCGGCTTTGAAAATAACATATTTCAAGGAAAATGCATTTTATCAGTTCTCCCACCAGCTCTGCTAGTGAAAAACAGCAGTTAAAAAAAATAGTCTTGAAATACTACCTCCTTCCAATGTTTTTCACTTTTATATTTATTGCCTTTCGCTTCGCAGCTAGAATCAGACATAGGAATAAATAGCTTGTGTTACAAAGAAGGCCCTTGTTGTGGTACATCAGTTTCCGAGCAGCAAGTACTAGAAGTATTGTGAGACGGGCGATTCTCAAGATTGCCAGCTCAATTTTGCAGGCCAAAGGGAGATTTTATTGTTTAGATAAACCATTTAAGGTTTGTCCAGGACTAACTTTGGCTCACTTAAGAGTTCAAGAAAAAAAATTCTGTTATATGAGCAATTATTGCTGTACTCTGGCAACCTTATCTTCTGCATAGAGATTTTGTTAAAATGCTCAAAGGCTTCAACAAAAATCTAATGATACAATTTGTACCATGGCTTTATGCAGTTCCTACACTATGGTTACAATATCCAATTAAAAAAAAAAAAAAACAAAAACCAGAAAACAAAAAACAAAAAACCGTCAGCCTACCAGGCATAAAGTTTGGCTGCTGTATGATAGATAAGCAAAATCAGTCATTACAAAAGCCTGGCTGTTAATTTGCTTTCACTTGTATCTGTGCAATGCCTGATACAACCTCTTCTTTATGCAGATAGTTCATTTTTATGTTACATGCTTTAAGGCAATGTGGCTGACCCTCTAAGGCAGAAAGCAAGCATTAGTGAAATACACTTTCTTTATCTGTTGAGAAACGAGGAGGGGAGATTAGGAAATACCTCTGGAATGGCTTATATTTTGATCAGGTGCATTTGCAGATACATCTCTTATCCCTCCCCAAAATTACAGAAGGATTTACAAGTCTTACTGGGAAAGTGGTGTCAAAGACAGCTCTAAGACCTGACTCAGGAAAGACATTCTTCAGAGCTTCAATCCATCTGTTGAGAGCTTTCTTGGCAGGCAGCTCTCATCACAACAAGGTGTTCAAAGAGAGGGATTTGCTCTGAACTGGCAAGTTGCAATGATGCTTCACAGGCATCATATGAAATGTATTAAAGTGTCTCAGGATTTTAAGGGAACTGCTTTGCTCTCCACTGTAATTGTAAAATCTAAGGAATATTTTGCTGTTGAAATACATCTATATATATGTTCACAGAGGAAATTTCTGTGCACTGCAGTGCATGTAATAGCTTTTTGAATGAACTAATGGCTTACTAAAGAACAGCTTATTTTAACCTATTTGAATATTTGTCTTGGCATTTTATCCTGATGACCGATCTCACTGCATTAAGGGATTCATAGATAGAACACGTATATGATAACTGTTTTACTGGTCTTCCTGCTACTGCTATACAGTGGAAAAGTGTGAGAAATAGAATAATTGGATTAGTCAGAGTATATGTTCATCTTCAGTAGGTTTTTTTGTAGAGCTTGGCATAGGGGTGGGGGAAAAGAAAACATGTAAACATCTGTAGGATTTATAGCGGGAATTGCCATGATGCTTGAGCTGATTTCTCCCAAACACTATAATACTATTGCCATCAGCACCCAGTTCCTGATGCTTTTGACAGAGATGGAAAAAAGTCTGTTGTGCAAAGCAGTATCTGGGTAAAATTACTTCCCATGTAGTAATCAATTTAGTTCTAAACCCTCACAGGCTTCTGTTCTGCGAGGACTACATGAGGGTCAGGGATCACCATGACCACCATGTATCAAAAATAAGTCATGATTTTCCAGGCCCTATCAAACTCTAGCCACAGATTTGATTACCCTTGGGTGACAATCTGTTTTTGCAACTAGTACAAAATGAATGGCACAGATGCCACAGAGGGAACTACTGTTTCCAGCACAGTAGTGATGATATTTGCAGCAATAGCAAGAAAAAGGCAGTGTCCTGCCAGCAGCAGAGATATGAATTAGAACGGAGGCTTCAAAGAAGGCAGTAATTGAAGGTGATCAGTAGTAAGAGATGCCTTGCATTATTGTAGCTACTCCCCGGACCTTTTCAGACAAATTAGCATAATTCAGGAGGACCGTATTTGACCACTGACGTCTACTGGAAATATTCAAAAATTTCTATTTCAGTTTCCTGCAATACTCACAGAGACACTGATATTTTATGAACTGTATACATGCTGGACTTCACTGACATGTCTAGTCTCACCAACTTCAATGCTCTTTTTCACAAGCCCAATGTAGACATCATTTTGTTGTCATGTCATCATGGTGGTCTAAAGATGCAAATAAAAATTTGTAGAGAGATGTTGCCAGCTGGAAAAAAAGACTCTGAAGGTAAACGTACATGGAAGTTCTGGGTGGGGGTAACATTTTCCAAAAAATTTAGAAAGGCAATTTTAAATTTAACACCTAAGACCAACTAAAAGAGTTTATTGGGTAATTGAGGACTAAGAAATATATTGTTTGACTAAAAATTATATTTAAAAGGTAAATTGTAACCTTATTTTGTTAGTACAAAGCACCTTTTAAATAGAACATCTTAGTTTCCATTGAATTTACTTAGGCTGTGTCTAGCCTAGCATTGTACTGATGGAACGAATAAGAATTTATTTCTTATAGATGAAAATGCAATCAGATGAATTACTCAAAGGTACATTTTATTATAATTTACATAATAAGATTTCTTATCATATCTCTCTCATAATAACTCATAATAACTCTTTTCCTGGCATCTCATAACAGAGTGTTCAGCAAAACAGCAATGTTTTACAGTAAAACAACATGTCTGGTTCCAATGAGGAAAAAGACAGATTAATTGAAGATGAGACTGAGCCTCTTTATTTTAGCTTAAGTGTTGATGGGGAGGTCTTGGGAAGGATGAGTTGGCTGGAAACTTTATAAAAAGTTTTTTATTAAAAAATGCTGTGTTATTGAATCAAAAATGCACTGAAGAATGCATCAGTTTAGAAAAGTTTCACAACGGTAGTTCTTTAGGTCCAAAATGAATTTTCTACAGAATGATAGAAGTTTTTAAAACTGCTGTTTGCATACTAAGTCAAAGTTTGCAAAAGGTTCTATTTTCATACCAATGCAAAACAAAAACATATTTCACGGCTTGGATACTTATCATGAAACAGACTTAATTTTTTGTCCACATGTAAAGGAAAGCTTACCTAAAGGGTATTTACAAATTCCTAGCTCTCTGACTCCAAGCTCTCTTCTGAAAATATTGGAATTCTTTACCTCTTTCGTAAAGGTTTCTTTAGTAAAGGTTTTATTAGCAGTGTAGGAACAAGCTGAGGTGTTGCACCTATCTGTGGATAATATCTGATTTGGTGGGGGACAAGAGACATGAAGAGCAATGGTCTGGCTGACAATCCACGGCCTCTACACTGAGTTGCTGAAGAGCATTGATACAGTTTTTGTCTTCCGCTCCTCTAGAAGGTGACAATGCCAGGAGTTTTTGTGTAATTACAGTGTTATATTCCCTTCCTCTCTTTTGAATAGCATCCAAGGTTTTTTTTTTTTTTTTTTTTTTTTTTTTTAATACCTTTAAATTTTTTTATTCTGGTTAGCCAATTAGGTTTCCTTTTTTTCTGTATAAATTGCAGTAGCTTGACTTTTCAGGCTACATTTATTCTTCTGTACTTACAAGTACCTTCCAGTTAATGGCTATTCAGGCCTTTAAGACAATATTCAGACTTCTAGTGCTTTGTTGTTCTGGCTACTTTTTCAATAAAATTCCTTTATTTGTTCCATTGTGGGTTAGTCCTTGTGTTTCACCCATATTTTTTCCATAGCTCTCTGTCTTCAATTATCATTTTTTTTAATAGTGTTAATTTAAGGCTTTTACTTTTTTTTGTCTTCCCAAATTATTTGTTTACTTTTGTAAGGGGAGAAGTGGAATCCTGTTTTCAGCTTTAATAATGAAAAAAAACCTACCAGTCCAAGGGAGGTCTAAAGTCACATAAACTAGGTTATAAAGAACTTTCTCCCAGTTGGGGAATATGTTTTCTTCTTTCTTAGTTTTCACCACACCTGTAAGCTGACGGCTTGTGGCTATTACCAGACACAGTATCTATCTATCACTGTTTGCTTTTGTTAATTAAGAACAGATGGCAAGTGCTAGAGAAAAGTGTGTGGCTGTTGATTAAGTAGAAAGAAAAAAATCCCATCCTGAACTAGTTACCTAGTTCATGTATCTGCAAATATATGAGCTTGGGCTTACTGGAAAATATTTAATTTTGTTTGTTGACAATTAATGAAACTGATACATATCCACAGAACGTTTGACTTTATATTAAAAAAAAAGGGAAAAAAAAGTACTACTGGTTCTGGCTGAAACTGAAATTCATTAGGTCAACTGAAATCAAATATTTTGCTTTAGGTTTAAGCCTGAGGTGAGGTGAATCAGCCCAAGTCAACACTGAACAGAGTCCACCCGTACCAGTTCAGACTTTCTGGTCAGACAAGACAAATTGCGTGCCAGCAATTCTCCATTTGGTTGAATTGTGCTGTGCGAGTCAGGGAGCTGTGGTGCATTTCTCTGATAAAAGGTAATCTCTCAAATATTAGAGGGTTTTTTGCATCAGTTTTCAGGCTACCTTGTGCATAATCAGTACAAAATATTCAAATCAGAGCTTTCTTCTCTTTGGTCCAAACTCTCGATCAGGAGAGTCAGTTGCTTCAACTGCAGTGGTGCTACTGTTATAAGCAAGGATGACTTGCCCTGATTACATCAGGAAATGATGTAATTTATTCCATACGAATATGATTAAGAAGGGGACACAAGGCTTTGTAGAAAAGAAAATCTCATCAGAAAGACCAGCAGACATGCAACAATAGGTATTCCCTCTCTGAGCTCATAAACAAATTAGCTGAAGATCTAACACCCTTCCAACAGCCAGGACTGAGGTATATTAAAATAAGTTTTGGTCAAAGCCGTAGTCAGAATCTAAGTCCAAAGCTGTGCAAAACAGCTTGGCTAGAAGAAAGTGTTCACATAAGAATGTTCATCTCTATGTCACAAATGTAACAAAACAACAACACTTAAACACCACTGCTTGTTAAAATTGTGATGAAAGCAGGGAATGCAAGTCCTTCAATTCCAAAAAGTATCTCCTACCAAAAACTTCAGTCACCTAGAAAAATCTAGATTTTTTTGTTTATATAGATTGTTGTCCTTACAATAATCCTTACAGAGAGAAAAGTAAAAAAAAAAAAAAAAAAAAGAAAATTCCTTCTCTGTGCAGTTCTTTTGAATGTAGACAATTATAGCTGCTGCCAAGCAGTGAGGAAGCAGTTACTTCACCTGTTAAGTCAAGCTCAAAGGGTTGAGTGCCCATTTTGTTTCTCTTGTGCACATATTCATGTAGGCTTGCACATACACATGTACTTTATTTGTCTGTCCGTTGTTGTCTCTTTTAATGAAATAAGTCATCTAGATTGCAAATTTTCTGTTTTTCTCTCAGTGTGGGAAAACTGAAAAACCCTTGCAAAACATTTTTGAAATGCTGGCAGCCATGGACATAAGCCAGAATAGGCAGCTGGGCTTTATTTTGGCTTTGAAAGGCCCAGAGATGTATACAGATTCATGCAGTCCCTCTTTCTCATGCACGCACCAAGTCCCATGGAGGTCTGGGCTGTATCTGCGCTGTCCTGCTGACCCTTCCCCTCAGTCCCTAGACTACTGCTCCGAACAGCCCTGCGGTTATAGAGTTTGGTATTGATTACTTTCAAAAAGGGGAGTACAGCTGAATTTTGAAACCACCCCTTCTTCCTCCGCGGTGTTGATTCACAGATACTGGGAGCTCTGTGGGAAGAAGCACACCAGTGCGGCCAGAGAAGCGCTCGAGCGGAGGCTGGAATTTCCCCCCGCGCAGCAGCCTGCGAGGCTGCCCTGGGACGGGCCGGCCCCCCGGACCGGGCCGTCACGGTTCGGCTCCTGGGTCTGAGGCAGGCACGCAGGAATGCCAAGAGCACTGCCATCAACATCTTCGTCTTCTCCCCAATGTGCTTGCAAGCTTCTTGGGTTCTTCCCAATTTTGCAGGATGAGAAAGCTCTTTCCGCCTTTGTTGCTCACAGAAAGTCTTCGTATGGCTTCCTAAAGTATGTCTTAAGGAACTGCAGGCTTTGAGGCTTGGGTTTGGAGTTGTGCCTTTACTGACAGAGAAGACTGGTGCCTGTTCTCTCTCCTCAGTTATTTCAGGCAAATAGCTGCACAGGTTCATTGTGGGGTGTGCAATCATGGATCGTAATAAAAGAATGTTAAGTAATAATTTAAAAAATATTTAAGCATAAATGGTATGCAGAAGGTACTTTAGAACTAACCTGCTTTGATTGATTTCCCATGTGATATGAGATAAATACTCTGCTATGTGTAAAAATGCTCTGCTCAAAGCCTCTCTCTGAGGCAAAAAAGTGCTTGGAGTTGTCTTCTGTATACAGAGGGAAAAAAAAAAAATCAAGTTCTCTCTCAGGAATACGGGCTGCAGCGTTTCAGACCTGAGCCCTGCCAATCCATGCCTGCTTCAGGAATGTAAAAAGTAGCTATAACTTAAACGCTGATTGGACTCGTGGAAAGCAGTTAGGCAAAAGGCTGCTGTTTTCCTGTTTCTCAAAACCTGTGTGCTAAGGTGCTTGCAAATAACACTTTCTCTCCTTATACCAACTCCACAAACTGAAATCACTCTGGCCCAGCGGGCAGTGAAAATTTCTGCACATAATGTGATTTCACACCACGTTAATCCGTATACAACATGTTTGCCCTTAGGAATTGCTCTTTTGTGTGTGTTTGTTCAGTTCTACTTTTAAGAAACCACCAAGAAAACTTATCTCTAATTTACTGTAGAGACACAAAGGGCGAGGAAATGGATTATTTACCTTAGACTATCACTTGGTATCCTAGCAAGCTTATTGTACTATAAAAAGTAAGATTTGGAAAGAAATGTATGGCATCTGATCCCTCTCAATTTTTTTAAGGCAGGACCATGTAGGCATAACCTGAGACTGAAAACTTTAAACCTTATTTCTATACAAAAGAAAAATAGTATATATTTTTATCACTTTGGCAGAAATATGAACCAGTGGAGCTTCGCAAAAGCCACAGACATTGGGAAAGAGTTTGTGAAAATCTGCTTTTTATTATGGATATATGTTAAACTGGGCACTAATTCTATTATAATATAGGTGACAATCATTTTTTCCTCTACTTGCAGGAAAATTTGATGTAGGATTCGTTGCTGATTTAGCTAGCTTTTACTATTCCAAGATATTGTTTTCAGCCAACCAAGCATATATAAAAATCAACATTTATTTCTGGAAGCTAAAGGTGTTGTTTTCTACTAGTGGGGTTTTTGGCACCCTAGCTGATCATATTTTACTCTTTTTATTACTGTACTTGACCCAACTGTCCTTTTGTTATTGAAAACACTGTCTTTTCAGTCATTTTTTTTTAAAGATGCAACTGTGAAAATTGTTTTGTTGAGGTCTGTGGTTCAGAGGAGAGCATGATTCTGTTAGATTGCTTTTTGAGGGTGAACTGAGGTGCCAACTGTTAATTTCTGACTAAGGCTTAAGGTAAATGTTCCCAGGGATAAGTTCTTTATATCCAGCGGGCTAGTGAATTCTCTTGCTTACTTTTCTGCACTCCTGTCTGGCTTCAAATTAGAGCTGCTGATGAGTAGCCAAACTTGCACTGAGTTTACTAAGAAGTGGCTCAGAGACCTCAGGTATATCATATATTTAGCTCTTGATATGTAAAACCCTGAGCCTCACAAGATTCAGTGCTAGCTGGGCTCAGCTCGACTCCTCTTTCTTTCCTTTCTTTCCTCTTCCTCTTTCTCCACCGCTCGGTGGGAGATGCTGTGAGGGACATTGCAGCACAGAGGTACCTGCCAAATTGAGAACAATGTTCACTTCACTAGATTCCAGGCAAATGTAGACTTTTCATAGGGCGAATATGTACATCCTGCATGGTGATGATATCAAATATATTCAGGGCTTTAAAAGTTTTGTGTAGCTTGCAATACATATGGTGTGTTATTACTTGAGATTTTTGGTCATTTTCCATCTCTCACAAGTTGGGGCATATCAACATTTCCATTTATAATTACGCCACTACTGGAGGCGTTCATTCATGGCATGATTTAACTATGTGAGAATACATTTTGCTGACAGTAGACTGTGTGGTATTTAATAGCAATGATAAATCCCCTATGTCAGGATATCACATGTTTCACATTGCACTAGCAATTGTCAAAAACTGGATTTATTCAATGGTGAAGTGAACACTCTTCCCATTGTAAGGTTGGGTGCATTGAGACATAAGGCACTTTGGAGTGATCCATCTGTACAGGGGAGAATTTGAGCCCTTGTTTTTGAATGCCTTGAAATTGGAGGGATTTTTAATATGTAATATTTTTATTAGAATTAAGTGTGAAAAGTATTTAAGTTTCTCTTTGCAGCTGCATATGCTTTACCAGAACTTTGGAAAGCCATCCTGCAGGATGGCTGTATTATAATACTGTTGCACAGGAAGATGAAAGTAGTGGTGGCAAAATAACTGCCCTTGATTTAGTGTAGACATCAAGAAGCAACTGAGGTCTTGTTTCAGAATAAGATAGCGGAAATAACAGGAGTCACTTCCCAGACACAAGCCGTATTCAAGATGAATTAGAGCTTTTCTGGTGAGCAATACAAAGAATCTCCAGAAGGTGCATTAAAAAGGCAAAGGCTACTTGAATGGGGTGGACAATCCCTCCATCCATCAGACTGTGCCTGTTCAGGCTCAGTGGGATGGGAAATACAAAAAGCAGGACATGAAGCATGGTGCAAGTATCCTTACTCCTCCCCTCCCCCTAAATGAGTCCTCTGGAAATGAAAGGGTGGAACATTACTCTCTTACAGGCTGAAAACAACTGTTTTTATTTATTAATTTTTCTTTTTCAGGTCCTTCAGCGATGTCCGTGATATGAGCCAGTCATGAGCTGCTTGGATACAGCTTTTTGTCAACGGTGAGACGAACTAAACGGAATATGTTTTAATTCCTTCTCCCTTGGTCCATCGGTCATTTTAATTGTTTTTTAATCTGGTCTTAAGCCTGTCTGTCCTGGAATTCATGCCTCCGTTGTGGGGAACGGGTGCATGTAGAAACCAGTATGCCAAAAAGAAAGGAATAGGCTGATATATGCCTGACATCACCTTTACTTGGGGTTAAGACAAGGGCCTGAGAGCATGGGCCAGAAAACAAAGCTATGTACCCCAGTGCAGGGGCTCTGTAAACTTTGCAAGATACATCTACAGAAGGAAAAATCTGAAACCTCACTTTACTGCAGCTCTCAGCACTTAATTCCACTGTGCTATTTTCATTCGTCTGTTCCAACCACCTTTGCCTGAAATTCAACTCTTCCTACTATATATATCCCAGGCACTTTATTTCTACCACTTGAACTAAGTGTTGTTCAGGATATTAAAAATAAATATTATTTTAGAAAATGTAAAGGTTTCCAACATCTGATTGCAAAACCACAGTCATTTCTGAATGTACACGGCTTGGGTGATTGATTATACTTGCCTATAGTAAGTCAGAAATCAACAAGTTTTTTTATGTATGAAGTATGTGAGATCTAAAAATAAGTTTAATAAAATAAAGAATTTAAATATTTTAAAATAAAGTTGCTTTTGTTCAAAATATTAAAATGCTATGTAGGGACTTTTTGTAAACATGAACTTTTTATAACAGTACACTTGCTTCTCTTTGTTCTTTAAGGTAGAGCAAACATCAGCAATGATATTGAGTGAGTTAAGTACATAAAATGACATGGTAAATGTCATAGTAAAGTCAATTAATGGAGAGAACTAACACAGATTTCGATCCAGCTTCTAAATTTTCCTTCTGCTGTCAATCCAATAAAGCACTTAGGACATACTTTGCCAAAATGATGAACTTGCATAAAGTTCACAGAACAGTTCAGTTGACTTTGTCATATGAAAAACATGCAGATGAATAAAGTGATCTGCAGATATAGCCATAATTTTTTCCCTGACATTAAAATGGTGAAAGGCTCACATCTAAAATGATCTAGGAATTACGAGAATCCCAAAGGCTACAGCTGTACACTTGCTTGTTTGAGTCAAGGTGCCCTTGACAATATGGAGCCCAGCCTGTAAGAAGGACTTTGTTCAGACATATTCTGCTGTGCAAATGGCTGAGGTTGGAGTTATGCAAGGATTTAGACCTTATGATAATTACAATACTTTCTGACCTTAAAATACTAATCATTCTTTGTCATGGATAGAGATTAGGAGACAGGGGAGGGAAGGAGCAGCCGTAAAGAAGAACACTATATGAGGTTCTCTGATTTGGATTGGAATCAAAGCAGCCTTTGACAGACACAAGAACGTGTCAAAGTGACTTATCACCTAATTATGTACTCAGAGTCCTGTCTTACAGCATTCATTTTCTGGTCTTAGTGTTTTATTCAGCCATGTTTAAAGACTCCTACTCAAGGGATCTTTGAGTCCTTTGCAGAGTAGCACACCTCCCTGTGAGAAGGCTTTCAGATACCCATTCTAAATCCTTCATTGTTTGTTTCATCTTTTGACAACCTAAACAATTCCTTTCTCAGTGTTTGTGCCCTTACACATATATGTTAATACATATATATATATGTGGATATGTAGACTGTTATCATGGCTCATCCTTTGCTGCTGCTTCTCCAAGATACACACGTTTAGGCCTAATATTTTATATTGGTCATGTCTATTTTTCTTCTTTCAGCAGCTTCTGATTTGTAACATACTATAATGTTCCAGAAGACTTACTGAACCTTGGCTGCCTGCAGAAGGCCTGTCTCATCTTTGGTACCTTTTTATAGATGCAAGCCAAAGTTTGTTCCTTCCTTCCTTCATTCATTCAGCTGTAGCAATACTACACAGTATATTGTAGGATTATGTCTCTTTTGCTGTCAATAAATGCTTACATCCTGCTTTAATTTTCCTAGGTTTCTTCCTTCCTCTGTACTGCATATAATTGAGGTATTTTTTTTCCCTGAGATTTATAATATTGCAGTTACATAAACAAAAATTTTCTTCCACTAGTTCTTCATTTTCCAGCCAGTACTATAGTTTCTTCCAGTTCAGTGCTATCTCAAAATCTGAGCCATGTTCTCTATCCTGCAGCTTCCAGATGGAGACATTCAGTGAGGCCAGCTGCCAGTCTTACTAGCTGTCTCTTCCAGTGTGATATTTGTTTTTTATTATAATCTTTTATTTGATCTTTAAGCCAATTCCAATTCTACATTTGTATCTTTAATAATTCAGACTGATTTAGACAAATATGTGAAGCTAGATTTTGTGACCTACAATATCAAATACTTTATTAAAATATAATTCCAACACACTACCTTCATATCATTCTCCAGTCTTTAAACAGCTGAAAACCAGCCCAAAATCAAGCTTTAGGCTTATGAGGTAAGTTCTTTTTTTTCCTTCATAACTCTGTTTGTAGCCTATTCTCTCCTGCATACTTTTTCCTCTCAGTCTTTGTTATATTGTTTCACTCCATTTAGATTTGCTCTCCTTTCTGGCTGGAAATCAGTAACACGTTTACCTGAGCCCAAGTTAATGATCTCTGAGATAGGCTGCAGTGACGTGTTTTGGGAACAGCGACTGTCTCTACTAGTTTCAGTGTCTCTGTGACGGGATTCATTCCCTGGTGTCCGTCTGCCCCAAATTTGATGATTTTCACTACCAGTATTTCCAAAGAGACAGAACAATCTGAAGACAAGAAAATGAGGAGAGGAGGAGGAGCACTTGAAGGTATAGCCCAACTTGTGAGTATGTTTGTTGAGATATATTTCTGCAGCATCCGAATCAAGTATGATTCTCGTCTTCTGTTTTTGATAGAAGCATGGAAATATAAGAGAACCCCTTTAGCTATTAGCAGATTGAGACACACTTGGCAGAACCCCTTTTGAAAATATAAAACCTCATTATCTTCACTCATGCAAGTGTTTAGAGCTGTCAATTAATACTTCAATAAAAATAGAGAAGGATGGAAGGGAAGAGAATGGGAAGCATATTGGAAAAACTGCTGCTTTAACACATTTGTCAAAATCAAGTGTGGAGTAGGAACTGATTGAGACAGTAACCCAGTTACTACCACTTAGAGCTGCCACAGCAAACTGTATAATACTGGCTGCAGGGAAAATGAATGAACCCCATAAGCAAATCATGTCAACGCAGCCAGCTCAAATCAGTCCAGCACTTCAGAGACAGGCAGTGTGAAGAACACATGCTTTCAGGAGAGAAGATAATGATGGGAAGCAACGTCTCTTTAGGGCTTGCAACTCCATGTGTACCTTCAAATATTTGGAGACCTGCCTACCATGTCCCTATGGAAATTAGTTAAATGTTGCAATGATGGTTGCTTCACATTTCTATTCTTCTTCTAGACTGAAAGTATGCTTATCTAGTAAAATCAAAACAACAGAATTTTATATGGGGTAAAGAAGGTATGACATGAGTAACATCATAGTCATAAAAATAGCTACATATTGCATACAGACCTGTCTGGAGGACAAACACTGTTTCACTGTGGGGTTTAAGGTTTGAAATTTTTCTTTGATTCTATTTTGGAACAAATCCAAAACCTACTGAACACTTTTGTAAAATAAAATGATGAAGAAATGTTACGTTTTGGATCAAAATCAGAAAGGATTTTTTTTTGTAAGTGTTTGAGTCTACTGCATACCCAGCATCTCAACCAATTAAATGTGAGGATTAAGCTTGATCTTTTTTCCTGTTCTCTAGTTGGAACAGTCAGAAAACTTTAGATCTGAGAAAATGTTGTTGAAACAAATATATTTCTGAAAAAAAATCTTCTTCAGAAATTAAAGTTCTTCCAGAATATTTAATCATCTTTAATCATTCCTTTTTTTCCCCTCTTCTATTATTATGGATGTCTGTTATTTTCTAAGAGTTGTCCAAATGTCATGACAGTGTAATGTAAATGTGTGTTCCATAATGTAATGTAGAAGTTGGAAAGTTTGGAGAAAAAAGATAGACTCTTTTTCTTTATGGACTGAATTTTTAGAGAGGCCTGCAACTGATTATTCCCTGCCATTTGCCTACGTGTTTATCTTGCATGTACAACACATGTTAATTATATAATTACAATCTCAAAAGCCAGGTGGTTCTATTAATATGCTCATAGAGGGTTAACTGATAGAGCCTGATTTCTGCAGGCAACGTTTTATTATGTTCGGACACATCAACAAATACTTATTTTTGTAATGTGCCTTCAATATTCACCTACTCCTGATAAAAACGATTCTTTGTTCTTTACCCATGACAATTATTTCTGGAACCATTAACTAAATTTGGGTAATGTTGCAAAAGAAAATTTTGTTTACCACAAAGATCAGAGAAAGCTGAATTTTCTGAGACAATAGAATCGTAGAATCATAGAATCAGTAAGGTTGGAAGGGACCTCTGGAGATCATCTAGTCCAACCTCCCTGCTCAGCAGGGTCACCTACAGCATGGTAGACAGGATGGCATCCAGGCAGGCCTTGAAGATCTCAGAGAAGGAGACTCCACAACCTCTCTGGGCAACCTGCTCCAGTGCTCCGTCACTCTCACAGGGAAGAAATCCCCCCTCACGGTCAGGCGGAACTTCCTGTGCTTCAATTTCTGCCCATTGCCTCTTGTCCTGTCACACGGGACAACTGGGCTATTGACATTACAGGAAGAAAAGAGCATTGACAGATAGAAGAACAATCAAGTGAACATAACTTGCCCAAAGATCAACACTTGCCCATGTTCTTCTTCACCTTGGCCCAGCGACCTTCTGAATCCTACAAGACGTGGAAAAAAAAGACCACTTCTGAGAGGTGGGAGCAGAAGGCCAAGGGACTCCTCTCTATGGGCTTAGAGGCCTATGGAAGGACAGGGCTGGGGTTTGTTAGGACTGGCTTGCTGTGCCTTCTCAGCAGCCTCTCCTAATAGAGTTCTAACAGAGCTTTTACTGTAAAACAAAACACAACAAAACAATAGTAGCACAGAGAGGGATTTCAGTCAGGGTAGGTCCCTCTGATTAGCTCTAAGGGAAGGGGGACATGTCACTTCAGAATTTGGTTGGTATTTCACTGTCAAAAAAAATAAAATGTGTGAAAACAAATATACCTTAAAAAAATGGAGATTTCAAATGGTCATTTCAGAGTAAAGGGTAAAATGTGAAAACTGAGGATAAAAACTTTAGCTTGGTACATACAATAGTTATGCAGGACTAGACTGTCATCACAAGAATGCCCGGTATAGGTGGACCTTGGCTTTTTGTTAGTTCATTGTCTTTCTTCAGTGCAAGAAAGAGCTGTATTCAGCTTTTTGTCCTGAGAGAGTTTTATTTTGACCCAGGAATTTCATGAAATGAAATCCAAAAGAAAAACTGAGGTTGAGGTGGGAGACGCCTGGAAAATACAAAGGGCCCAGAACAAGGCTTTTGCAAAGCTTCTTAACGAGAAGTTCACATAACTTTCTCGCCATATAGCTACAGATTCATGGAATATGACATGACATAACTCTTTGACAATACCTACGCTTATGAAAGTGCCCTGACACTGTCGCGTGATGTACAGCGTGACCTCTGAACTCACATCTTTGCATAAAAATAGCTTAGAGAGAACTACTGAGAAGCACTAATGAATCCTCACATATGCAAGGTTGTGACCAGCATCTTTTGAAGTCCTAGTGGGAGTTATTTTTTCAGATGGGAGTAGCTGAATGGTTCTGTCCCCACGGAGCTGCAAAAAATAACTTTCCTTCCCTTTTATTGATATTAGTGGTGCCACAAAAGTTGTCAACATTAAGGTTAAGATTTTGTTTCCTTTATAAATCTCATTTGTAGAGGGTTTCACATCTGGGATATTTCAAATTACATCAAGCTGGAAGAAATTTGGTGTCTAAACTGTCAGCATGAGTGTGATTTTTTTTAACAAAAATGTTTAAATCCATTAAAATATTAGAGCTATGGAGTGGGAAAGTATAAGATGTGTTCCCATGAGATCAATGGGAGTTTTGCTTTTGACTTCAATCGAAACAGGAAGCAGGCCATAACTTGTAATCAATTTCAGAAGTCCCCAGCCCCATCTCGTGCTCAAAAATTTAGCTAATACTTAAAAGCTGATCCTGGGCTGTGTGTTCCCTCTGCCACCTTCTAACAGGATTTTTGTCATGTTCTGACCTGAGCTCACCTCTGGTTACACCTCTTCTGAAATAACACCTTGGTGTCAGAGCAATGGTAAACAAGCCCAACATAAATCTCCAGTGCCCTAGACGTGAGAGACTGGTATCCTGTTTCGAATCCCCTGAAACATCCAGTCACAGAGTCAGAGTAACCAGAGATGGAAAACCCAGGATCAGGTCACACGTTACCCTCCCCTGCCAGTCTAGAATTGTTCCCTGCAGTTTACAATCTCGTTTTAAATGACTTGAGTATTAAGGGGCTTCCCCCACTTTCCTCAGGAGTATATAACAGTTTAACAGAACCTGCTTTAGGAAAAGCCACCGGATACTCCCTGAACTCAGTTTCAGGGTAACCTCTTTGACCACACAAAACAATCGCATCGTCTTTGACTCTTACCCCCTTTCAGTTCTTGCAGATGATCGTATCTGTTTCCTCCCACATCCTTCTGTCATTACTTTACCAAGTTAGAAATAAGGGATCATTTCATATTGCTTAATACTGTTGTGTATATTTTATTTTGGGCATGAAGATATTTTATTTTAAATTCATTGCATTTTTGTCAGCTATAGATAGTACAGGTACTTTCAAAATGTATTTGTTATAGTCACAGTATAATAGAAATATGCTCAGTCACTCCCCCTTAATTTGATGATAAGATTTTGTAGCCTCAGTTGCTTTTCTTCTGTTCTCTGTTCTTGTATAAGGATTGAGTATAAAATTTACTATCCAAAAATATTCTTGACAGCTAAAATAACATTCAGCTTTCCCCATGTTCAAGAATACTGCTTTATATCATGTCAAGTTACATCACGCAGTATCTGATACAAGTTACCTGAAATAATACAGCTCAAAAAATCCCCCCCCCCCAAAAAAAAAACATTAGAAAATTGAGCTGGCTTTCATCTTCAGTTTAAGATAGCTCAACTGATTATAGGATAAAATGGCTTAGAAGAAACATGTGGTTTTGAGTAGCCTTGTTGCTCAGATCAGCATACTTTTGTTGCTTTACTAATAAATCATATCCTTGTGATGGATGTCCCAACTCCTCTGTTCCCAGGTTATATGACATTCTGCAGAAAATCTAAGGGTGAATGCAGACTAGTAAAAGCTATAATATCTTATAGTGAATAATCCAGATTGATCTAATCCAAGAAGACTTCTTGGATGTCACTATGGGAGAGGCTGGAACACCTAGACATTGGGTAGAGTTAAAGTTTTCTTCTGCCTTTGAGGTTTTAATCAACAGCTGATGAAGTTCAGAAACTCACAGAAATTGGTCTAAAGGTGTTTCTTCCACAAATTTAACAAAATCCTCACAGAATGATCTATTTCACTATATCACAGAATCATAGAATGGTCGAGGTTAGAAGGGATCTTTGGAGATCATCTAGACCAACCCTCTAGTCCTCTCAAGCAAGGCCATTTAGAGCAGGTTGCACAGGAATATATAATTTTATGTTTATATTCACAATATACTGATAATCCTGAAAACATAGATTTAGTCCCATTGACATGAAATTTCAATGGAAAATTAATCAAACCTGTAGCACCTCTCTGGCTGACTTCTCAGTAGCAAGTATCACTGAAGGAGATAGTGAAGGAGTTGTTTTAAAAAAAATCTAAAGGAACTAGGTGAAACCCTCCCCCCCACTGTAATCAGTGAAATTTCTTTTTTAGTATCAATTAGGTCAAAATCTCAAAATTTCAATACAAAGCTTTTATCTAGTCACTACTATGAAAGGTAAAAATATCTCAATAGGGTCTAAACTTATTTATATTAAAAACAATAGCAAAACTCAAACTAATTTTAAAGAAACAGCTTTTAATATTTTGCTTGAGAAATGTAGAGAAAACCAGTTTCTCAGTCTGTGCAATATGAAATGATTGAGGTTTTTTTACAGTTTCTGCTCCTATTGCAATGGAAGGTTAAAGATTATCCTGTGAGCTTCTTTATTTCCACAACTCTTGTCCAAATTTATTTGTTATTCCAGTGCTCAGCATTCCAGACCTGTCACCAGTAAAGAGTAAATGAATACTAAATTAAAATGGGAATGATGTATTTATCAGTTTTGCCTCTGTCATGAAGAGGTGCGATCTGGCACCCTTGGAAGCCTTACTTTTTCATGTTATGAAAGCTGAAGTGGCCCATACTGCAAGCAGCCAAATTCTCAGTCTTTTACTTGTTTTTAAACTAAGTTTTAACAGGACTGTCAAGCACCGCATGCAGTATGTCAGTTAACACTGGAGTAAAATTGACAAAGAGCACTTTATGTACCTTCAGAGCAAGTATATCTTGACCAACACTTCTGAGCTATTTTAAGTTTGTAAGCTGCAAGTGTCTCCTGCTTTTTAGGCTTGATAACAGTAGAACGAAGACTAGAGATGAGTAGCACCTGGCTACTAAGGTTCTGGCTAGCTTGTAGGCTTTAATATGCAGAAAGATTAAAGTTTAAAGTGTCTTGACTCTAGCAATCACTCCTCCAAATGCTGCGAAGTATTTGCTCCACAAAATAAGGCAAGCCTGCCTTCCTCCCCTCTTTCTTGCTACGTAATGATTTTGTAGAAGTGGGTGAAAATCACACTGGGTAACCCTGAGATGAAATATGCAAAAAGTAGGAGATGTCCTTTGTATCATTTGTCAAAAATGAAATTCTTCCCATATCCTTTTGGAAGTAAATGACTTTCAGAATATTTTAATTGTTCCTTTCAACATCACTTTATTCTTATCAGGTCTCAAATGAGTATACCCTTGACATATACTGTGGTTAGTTTCTAAGAACCAGTGACTGAAATGAAAGTGAATTGAGCAAATGGATTATTTTAAGAATTCTCTAGCTTTTCTTGTAGTATTTTCAGTTAATAACATCTGCTTCTCATAAATCAGGAAAGAAATTTCTAATAGCCTGTAGTACCAACACATGGTAGAAAGCATGAGTCTTTCACCTCTTGCAGGTAGGCAAATACTTTTATGTTAAAGGAATAAAAGAAGAATATTAATCTCTTCCTGTCCACTTACTAATGCTGTCTGATCTCAGTGTTCCTGGCACTAACGACTCTGACTTGGCCTAACCTGGCAGCCGCGATGCGACCTGCAGTCAGCACCATGTCCACGCTGAGTCTCCCTCACTTAATGTACCAAAGCTAATCTGTAATCATGCTGCTGTGCCAGTGGTGTGCAGACAAGTAGCAGGTGCCTGGACTGTTTCTGCAGCTTAGTGTGCTGTGGTGTGATTTATCACCCTCAATTGTTGGTGCATTCCACAGTGTGTCCAAAAGCTGTATTTTTTTTTTTTTTTTTTTTTTTTGACAGTGGCACACAGGAAATTCTGCCCATCACCTTTTCTCTGCATGTGCATGATTCGGCACAATAGTGTTGAGATAGAAGGCAACTTCATTTCACTGACCATCACAGCAATTCCAGCAGTTTTTTAAATATATTTTCTAAATATAAATACAGCTGAACATCAAGAGAGCTGTGAATTTCGGATCCAGGGGGAACCTCAGAGAGACACCATTAATATATTAGGTAGAATATTTAGGTTTAGAAAGGTAAGTCTGTTTATCCATTCTTAAAAATACTGTTAGGTTTGGGGATGTAATCAGAAAAAAAGTGTGAGGAGTTGCCTGAACACTGAAGGGAACTCTTGTCCATGAGGACTGAATTGTGACAAAATGTGACTGATGAAAGAAAAACACAAATGAGTGTGGTAGTGAGCAAACACAAACAGACAAGGTGATTAAGATGAGTATGATTTGACTTTCAATAGTAGCTTTTTGGCTTTTGGGTAAGTTTTATTTTTATAGATGTGCTGAGTTTCATGTTTTAGGCAAATCACTCAGATTTGATATATAAAGTCAGGAAGATTATTACGAAAAGTTTTGTGAGAAATAAAATGCTAATGGAGAAACCCACTTAAATTTAGTGTGTAGGCAGCTAAAGCACTTTCAATATCCAAGGGGCAGCATCCTATTTGCACCCCTGTGTTTGTGCATGTGCTTACTCCATTTTGGGTGCAAAACTATCGGGGCACTGCTCAGCACAGGCTGAGGGCTCCCTGGGGCCAGTGTTAGTGGGGGTCCCGGTGGTGGCAGGGCCACCATCTGTGAGGGAGCAGAGCAGCTGGGGCAGCTGAAGGAGCCGTGGGACCAGGACCAGGGTGAAGTGGGGCTGCAGCCCGGCACCACACTGGCGTTGTGGAACAGGACTGATGGTTGGGCTGACATGGGGTCTGGGGCTGGGAAGGATGGAGAAGACCCAGGAACTTGCTGGGCAGTGCCCCCAGGGACTCTGACAAAAATTTTGCACTTGCCTGTTGTGAACTTCGTAACGTTTCTGTTGGTCCAGTCCTCAGGTTTTCAGGATTCTCTGGAATGAAGCTCTGAAGTCTCAGTAGCAACTTCTGGAATGCTGAATTTATTACTGGCTGCGAACTGGATGCCAGGATTACCATCCCTGCAAGCCCAGTAGCCCAGCCAGTTTTCAACCCTTTTAAGGGGCATCCATCCAGCCCATATTTTCTCAGCTTTCAAGGGAGAATGGTACTGAAGACGGTGTCAAAAGCGTTACTAATGTCAAGATATATTGCATCTACTGCTTTCCTGTTGTCTGTATAAACAGTGATTTCATCACAGAAGGCAACTGAGCAGGATTTATCCTTGGTGAATGCATGTTGACTGTTCCTGATAGCTTTCTGAAGCTGGGTTCCAGGGTGACACACTCCACAGTCTTTCCAGAACTGCTGTAAACTTAGGTTGACTGTATCTGAACTGTATGGCATTAATAGGAAAAATCTTAAGTCTCAGAGTTCAGTGTCAGCCAGGCCAGAGCATCAGAGATTTTCATTTTGGAGGGAGGTACTTGCCTTCACCATTTGGAGGCACATTTGGGCTTTACTGCCATTCGTTTAAAGGTCATTGAGTCTACTAAATCCTTTTTTGACTCTTGCACTAAAATTCCATTCTGATAGTAGTTCTACTAAGAGACATCTGTTTCAGTATTTCCAATAGGATTTTTTTTATTGTTTATTGCCTGCCCATATGGTTTCAGTGCTACATCTGAAGTTGCCTTCAGTGAAGTAAAGAACGCTCTAGGACTATTGAGATCACTGTCCTGTGAGAGACATTTGTTATGGCCCTAGTTGTTTTGGAAATAACACACAAATTTACAAGATCAGCTTTCAGAAGAGAGCATGGTGAAATACCCATTGCTAGGATTCATAAATGCTAATTCATTCTAAGACATTTAAGATTCCTAAGGATTTTGATCAACTTTATATTTTCATTAGAAATTTGATGGGTCAATGTCCATGCTAAAATCTCTGACCTTGCATTAATGAGGAATGCTTGTTTTATCACTTACAGTACAAAGAGTTTAATTAAAGAGAAGCTGGATAATTGTGTTGAAATTCTCTTTGGTATCATTTCAGTCTTTTAAAGGTCTTCCTGAATATTATTCTGCTAGTATTTCAAAGAGGTAACTGCAGCTTTTCTTCCCCTGATATCTGCATGACGCAAACTGGAATATTTTTAAAAAAGTTTGTTCAGCAAGAAAAACTCAAGCAGATTAAAGGTTATGCTCCTTTCTCATGGCATGATTAAATCTAAATCAGCCTTTGCAAAACCCTTTAGCCAAAATACTTATGAAATGTTCTGTTTACAAAGAAATATCTGATTTTTTGTATGCTGCATGTGTTTTTATAGACTCTGAAGTCTATGTACTTTTTATATCTACATTCCTATAAAACACTATTCCTCATTAATCTGCATCTATTAGCAAATCATTTCCTACAGCTTTCAGTTTTTCAGGAATGTATATAGTAATGATGTATGATATGTTGCCAAGGGACATTATTACTGAAGATATTGGATGCAGATATTGGCCCTGGAAAGATTTTGGAGACAGAGTGAATAGAACCAGTTCCCATGATTGTGGGGCCACATGGCATTGAGTCCTAATCAAGACGAGCTATAACTTTGCAACTCTTAGAAGAGCAAGGCTGCAGCATCCTCTCTGTGATGGCTGGCTATCCTAGCAGCCAAGACTGGTAATACAGAACCAGTGTAAAAGTTTTAAATTTCCTTTTAAAAGACATATTCTTTCCATGCTGGCTGCACTAGTATTCTCTCTGTTAGTAAAATAAAGATGTGTGGGCCTAAGCATAGGCCAATGTGATTGTCCATACTGCTTAATTGCTGGTAATTATCAGCAATCACACGTTTGGGCTGGTCCCGGGCCAGGGAAAGTTCTCCCAAATCTTGACATTGCTGGAGATAGGTCAGGAACCATTCCAGCAGGCAATTTGCATGCAACCATCCTGTTCTGAAGAGTAAGAGAGTTTAGCAGTACGTATATAAGATGTGCCTTGTTAGCTGGTCACAGGTCAGAGGACTTATTTTATTTTCTTACTCATATGTGAACATTCATAATCACTTTATCCAAAGAGACCATTGATGTCTGCACTGAAGGGCACAGGCACATTAGAGCACCTATCAAACATACGGGAGGTACATGTTTGGTAGGTGCTCTCAGAACACACTTGGGCACTCCACTTCGGTCCTAGCGGTCTGGTCAACAAGGCCTATTTTGCATTCCTCTTAGATACATCTTGTATGCTCCTTTGCCATCCATACCAGTAAAGTTCATCAATGTCTTGTGACAATTGATACTTGCAGTGTTCAAGGATGGCCTGGGAGGATCTGGACAGCTCTGGACAGGAGAAGTTTTGCCAGGCAGTAATGTGATGCCGGCTACCCAGTTCATCAAAAAGTCTATGTTTTCTTGATCACTGTTTTCCGTTACTGACAGTTTGATGAAAGGTGATGCTGTCATGCAATAGCCTGCCGTGTCCTGCCACTTCTGCCACGTCTCAACCATTGATGAGAGCATACTATTTTCTAGATGAGGACTGTTAATTTTCAGGTGCTAAAGGAGCAATTCAAACTTTCATGATTACCTTTTTTTTTTTTTTTTTTTTTTTAAGCAATTTTCCCTTTTTATGTGCAGGGAGGAACAAGTTATCAGTTGAGGAGAATGTATTTAGCTCCTTTTAATTCAGTGAACCTATGCCAAGCTACACTTGCAGAGCATAAAAGGCAGAATATGCAGAATAATTTGAAAACCATCTCCATAGCCATAATATTTGTTTTAAAGAGAAACACATTACTTCTTCCTATTTGGTAGGGATCATTTGTAGTCTAGGACATTGCTAAATTTTGACAGTAATGCTTTTCCCTGTGACAAGCAGAGATAATTAGAATTATCTTAAATATCCAGCTTGAAATGTCTTTCTGTTTTCCTTCTATGGGAAAAAGAGCTCCTTTACCAGAGAAATAGATAAACAACTCTACTTCTTTATAGGGACATAGAATGAAATAACCCTGTAAATAAATTTGTTAGATAATCTCTTAGAGCTTAATGGAAATATGGAAGCAACTATTATTCTTACAAGCCAAGTAATGTAAAACATATGACTCCCCTAATTAAAAACACAGAGCAATAGAGCTATGACCATAATAAAAAAAATAAAAATAAAAAACTATAATAGGTTTTGTAGAACTGTACATGAAACCAGTATGGAAATCCATATAAAAATAGTGTTATAAATCATAAAGTATAAGTTATAGGATCATAGAATCATAGGATCAACAAGGTTGGAAGAGACCTTTGGAGATCATCTAGTCCAACACACCTGCTCACCAGAGCCATCTAGAACATGTTAGACAGGGTTGCATCCAGGCAGGGCTTGAAGATCTCAGAGAAGGAGACTCCACAACCTCTCTGGGCAACCTGATCCAGTGCTCCGTCACTCTCACAAGGAAGAAATTCCGCCTCACGGTCAGGCGGAACTTCCTGTGCTTCAATTTCTGCCCATTGCCTCTTGTCCTGTCACACGGGACAACTGAAAAGAGTCTGTCCCAGTCCAGTAGCTCCATGTCTCTGTTGTACAGGGGAGCCCAGAAATGGACACAGTACTCGAGATGAGGCCTCACCAGGGCTGAGTAGAGGGGCAGGATCACCTCCCTCCACCTGCTGGCAACACTCTTCCCAATGCACCCCAGGAGACCATTGGCCTTCCTGGTCACGAGGGCACATTGCTGGCTCATGGTCAACTTGCCATCCACCAGCACTCCCAGGTCCTTCTCTGCAGAGCTGCTCTCCAGCAGGTCAGCCCCCAGCTTGTCCTGGTGCCTAGGGTTATTTTTCCCTAGGTGCAGGACCCTGCACTTGCCCTTGTTGAACTTCATGAGGTTCCTCTCTGCCCAACTCTCCAGCCTGTCCAGGTCTCTCTGAATGGCCACACAGCCCTCAGGTGTGTCAGCCCCTCCTCCCAACTTGGTATCATCAGCAAACTTGCTGAGGAGGCACTCTGTCCCTTCATCCAGGTCATTGATGAAGAAGTTTACCACGATGGGACCCAGCACTAAGCCCTAGAGGACGTCACTAGCCACAGGCCTCCAACTACACTCTATGCCACTGATGACAACCTTCTGAGAGCTGCCTTTCAACTAGTTCTCAATCCACCTCACTGTCCACTCACCTAACCCACACTTCCTGAGCTTGCCTAGGAGGATGTTATGGGAGACTGTGTCAAAAGCCTTGCTGAAGTCAAGGTACACAACGTCCACTGCTCTCCCCTCATCTACCCAGCCAGTCATTTCATCATAGAAGGTTATGAGATTGGTTAAGCAGGATTTCCCCTTGGTGAATCCATGCTGGCTACTCCTGATCACCTTCTTTTCCTCCAGATGTCTGGAGATGACATTCAGAATGAGCTCTTCCATCACCTTTCCAGGGATGGAGGTGAGGCTGAACTGGCCAGTAGTTTCCTGGGTCCTCCTTCTTGCCCTTTTTGAAGACTGGAGTGACGTTAGGTTTCTTCCAGTCCTCAGGCACTTCTTCAGTTCTCCAGGACCTCTCAAAGATGATGGAGAGCAGCCTGGCAACAGCATCCGCCAGCTTCCTCAGTACCCGTGGGTGCATTCCTTCTGGGTCCATGGATTTGTGGATGTCTAGCCTGCCCGGAAGGTCTCTAATCCTACTCTCCTCAACCAAAGGAAAGACTTCTCCAGACTTTCTCCCTCACATCCAGGCTATATTATATAATATCGTGTTAAAAAAAACTGTGTTAGATGCTTTATTTTATTATCCATAAATGCAATATTTTGACATCAAAGAGGTGTGACCTTTATAAATGTTAAAGATTTTCTTTGTCAGTTTGAGTTTTACTTCTTTACCCCAGATCTATTCTCCCTTTTTTTTCTTAAATGTACTTTCTTGTACTTGAAGACCAAGCATGCCATCCCTGATGGTCTCTAAACCTGTAAAGAACCTCTCTATTTGAAAAATAGCACACTAGAAAATCTGTTGGAGGTGGAATTGCATTTTCATTTCGCTAGACCTTAAAACTACCACACGCTAAGAACACAAGAATGGCTGTACTAGTTCTGATCAAAGCTCCATCTAGGCCAATGTTCTGCCTGCAGCAATGCCTATAAAAGAACATCAGGAGGAAAGAAGGTACAGGAAAGCAGAAGTACTTTCCTCTAAAATTTTCCCACTTTCAACTTGTCCTACTTTCAACTCGTCCTACTTTCAACTCATGGAATTTCTTGGTTAGTCTGTTTGGTTCATCTCTACATGAACTGGGGAATGGTAAGAACAATACTTCAGGCAAACTCTTCTCCTTTTTTCTTATGTTTTCTATCTTCATTAGTTTGATGCTAGTAGGAAAGGGATAGTTTAAAAACCTCTAGGTATGGATATATTCATGTGTTGTGTTTTCTTCAAAAGATTATGTGGAATAACTTTCCTCCTCTATTCTAACAGAAGGCAATATTGTATATAATTTTGGGAGATTTTGCTAATTTCCTTTGGTTTCAGAAAATGAAAGGAGATGAAAAATAGGCTCTTTCCTAATGTCAGGAATAAACATCAGCCAACTCAATCCAAGCTTAATTTATATATTTGGTGAACATACTTTCATTAGTGGAAAAGGTCAGAAAACACAGACACAAGGTTGCTGACCTTGCACACCACTCAGGTAAATAAGGCACTGGACATTTAGGAACTGAGCTCTTAAAATGCAGAAACAAGAAATTTAGAACTCATTGAAGACTGTGCTGATTTATTATTAGAAATGCTTATCAAGAGAGGGAAACCAAATATGAGGAGAACATTATGTGCTCAGTAATACTGGAAATGAGTTTTTTTTTTGGTTTTTTTTCAGTGTTACTGACCAGTGGAAAAGAGAGAGGTCAATCATAATAAATTACCAAGTAAGCAGGTTTTCAAAAGCTTACATATGTTTGAAACTTCTATGAAACTTTTGCACCAGTTTGTCAACTCAGTGTCTGCAAAATTCCTATCATGTAACATAAGATATAGTAGACTCATCAGTATACTCAAGTGATGTAAATCATGAACAAGTCTAACTTGAAGCTCAAATTGTTTTTGGGGAATGTAGATGGATGAGATGATGTGTAATATACATAAAAGTGATACTATTTCCATATTTTCTGTGTATGCCATTGTATATTTCACTACACATTAAAATAATCACAAGCTCAGTTATATTCCCTCATTATTTGTGTGTTAAAGTTGTGGTGAAGAACAGTGATGGCAAGGAATGTTACTTCTAAGATATTAAAGATTCCATCACTGTATTTTGTGAGATTGTGATTTTTCAGGGCATTTCATAGATTAAAACTCTAAGTAAAAACATTGTTAACCTCTTAGAGGGAAGAAAAATACCAAAATAGTGGGTCATTATATTAAGATGCTGACATACTTTGTTTATAACAAGGGAACATAATTTGGAGTAATTAACACACTGTAGAACTAGAAGAAGATTCGATGGCTTAATTTATATCATTTAAACTCTGGTTTAAATGCTGGTACTCCTCTCTTGTTGTTTCCTTACATTCAATTTCCTTGAGCTTAGATATTGTTCTGTTCAGAGATGGTGTGTAAGGGAAAGGGTGGCGTATGGATTTCATGAATCTGAATAAGTAAAAGCATGCCTAGGTGGAAATTAAGTACAAGATTCATAGCATCTAGTTTTAGGGAACTCATCTTGAAAGGAACAGCAAACATTAAAGCTAGGGAATAGTGGATGCTGAGAAGGTCCTAACCTCTGCTAGAGCCTGGAGACTCCATCTACTTGGGAGCCGGAAGCCAGCCCTCTCCTGAGCATAGGCATGGAGCAAGTAGTAAGAGAGGAGCTTTCAGGAGAGTAGGAGAGAACCTGGGCAGGGAGAAGAGGACCGGAAGGCAGGATGAAGCCTTAAGCCAATCCCACTAACCCTCTTTGACCTGTATTGCTCAGGTCTGAGCTGGCTGGTTGAGAACTGGCTGCTCAGACTCCACACTCAGTTCCTATTGTAGAATATCACCCAGGTAGAAGAGTGGCCACATTGACACGTTTAGCCCCCGGCTGGATTTGTGATCGATAGAGTTTGCACCAAGACCGAATGCTAAACTGAATTAAGAGATCAGAGAAGTAAGAAAGCAATACCACCTGCAATGACAGAAGTGGTCAGATGTTTCAGATTGATCGGACAGCAGTGGAAAACACGGATGAGTTTCTGTTCATATTGCCAAAGCTGGCTTAAGCATTCATAAGCTCTTTTAGTCAGGCACTGCACAGTAGTTTTTACTAGAGCTTCATAAGATGATAAATGATAAAAGATGATAAATTAAAATTGGGTAAAGTCATTTGCTGAATTCTAGGATATATCAGGTTTAAAAAGCAAATTTCAAAATATGTTTCTCGTGAGACTGCATGTGAAGAAGTGTCATGAAGCAGGCTTTATTTGGCTGTAAACTACAGGAGGATATGAGTGAAATATATGTTATATTTGTATATTTGTTGATTTTCATCTGAACTAGTTCATTAACTAATGAATAGAGCTGGATATAGTTAGATATCACTCAGAGAAAAGTCAGTCAAAATAAAGGAGGAGTCTTTGCAGAGAAAATGCTGACAACTGAATTATTCCTTGAACAGTGGGGAAAAAGTACCTGGTAGGAACAGGCACTGATAACACTAAGGCTTCTCACCTTTTTTTTCTTCTCTGGTCCCACATTCCACCTGCAGGAGTACTCACTTCTGCACTAAAGTGCCTCACCTGTACTGAAACTAGAAGCTGCTCCAAGAGGTGGAATAAGTTTTATGGGATGTACTTTTCACAGTCATTCATAGTGAGATCATTTAAACAAATATTTTAACTCCTAGAAGATATTAAAAATTTCAGCTGGGTTCCTGGTATATTTCTATACAAGGACTATAGTATATATAGTTGCTTCTTTGACTTCTCTAGAAATATTCCCGATTTACACTCAGCAGAAGCAAGAAGAGATCTGGCCTAGTATGAAAACACACCAGGAAAGGAAACACCTGGATTCAAAGCTGTACTGTAAGAACTTTTTCACAATGCCCAAGAAAACAAGGAAACGCTAGTCATAGACACCCCCTCTCTGCCAGGATTCTGCAAAGATGACAGGGTATTTGTTTCTTAGTAAAAAAGAGTATGTTGTGACCATACAGCAAAAGACTTGTTACCTAAAAAAGCAAAAAAAATAGTATGTGAGAACTTACTCACTTTGGCTTGCAGAGAAACAGATTGCTGTCTTGGCTGACTGCAAACAGTATTACTAATGGCATTCAAGGCAAATTCATTATTACTTAATTTTTGTATATAAGTAAAAGCACACTCATTCTTTGCTGTAGGCATTTTTGACATCTAAACCAAATACAGGCATGGATATAGCTACCTAGCTTCATTTGCAATGCTGAAATTTAGTAGTCACAAACTTTAAAAAAAAAAACAGGAAACCTCCTGCATTTCTCTTTCTGACAAAAAACAGAACAAACAGCAATCTATCTGGATATGGCACTTAGTCATTCTTAAAATTATAGATGATTCAAAATTTTCACTTAAATTTTGTTAAAAGAACATTGAATTTTTGAAGACGTGATTTTTCAGTGTTCTTTGCAGGTCGACAAAATCAAGTTAGATATGATTCAGAGAAAAGTTAGTCAAAAAAAGGAGGGCCCTTTGCAGAGAAAATGCTGACAGCAGAATTTTTCCTTGAACAGTGGGGAAAATGTACCTTGCAGGAGCCTGCTAACCTTGAATAGCAGACGTATCATCATCACATTGTTTTAGGCTACTTTCTGTAGCCAAATTAGGATGATCAAATGATTTCTATCAAATTTGTTTTTAGCAGAAAATTGAATTTTCCTAGAATCATTTTCCTGTGAAAGTGTCTGCTGTCAACAGGAAATTTGATTTTTTTTGCCAAAACCCCCAAACTAAAATCTTTACTGCCAACCCATGTTGGCAGTTCTGTTTTCAGCCAATAGGTTTCTGAGTTTTAAGTTTTGAAAAAAAGCTGACATTTTCCAGAGATGCATTTGTTTTTGTGTTATAAGACTGAGAGAATATATTACATTAATTCCATTTTATGTTTTTATCATGTCTCATCTTATCTGCCTCTTTTCTAAAGTAAACAACTCCAAAATCTTTGGTCTCTCTTCACACAAAACTTCTTCATGGCCCCATTTTTTTCCCAGCACTGCACACTTCTGCAATATCTTTTGGGTGGTGGTGTGCCCTATTCCATACACACCATTGGAGAGGTAAAGCAGCTATTTTCTGAAAGCTAGGATAACTTTTTCTAGTGTTCTCCTTTGCTGTCTTTTTAACATTTTAGCATTTATGTACAGCTTCTCCACATTGGCAGAGGTATCCCCTGAATATCTACATTCATCTCCTGATCTGACATTGTTCATTCAGTAATCTGTACTTAGTTCAAGTATTTTTCTTCACTCTGCATTTTGTTGCACCTGTCAGCACCAAATTGTCATACCAGTCAACATGTGCTCATTTCTGAAGCATGATTAAGACTCAAGAAGACCAGGAGAGAGCATAAAGCTTCTGACAACTCCTCTACTGAGCCCCAAAATTCCTGAAATAGCATTCAGTTTTAATCAAATTTTTAAAATGATAGTGAATATTTTTAAAAAACTAAAAATAAATATAATCTTATTACCAGGTATCTCAGTGTCAAGATGTAAGATGTCTTGTGGTATCTTTTGGGCTTCATTTATCTTGCTACCTATAAGAAGGATTTATTTATGGAAAGTTGAATTAATATAAATAAGAAAGATACTTGAATATACCAAATACATATTGTAAAACCAAAAAACCAGTTAGGTCATATCATTCAGGACTTTTCTTTTTTAATATTGTAATGAACAGTCATAGAATCATACAATCAGTAAGGTTGGAAGGGACCTCTGGAGATCATCTAGTCCAACACACCTGCTCACCAGAGCCATCTAGAACATGTTAGACAGGGTTGCATCCAGGCAGGGCTTGAAGATCTCCAGAGAAGGAGACTCCACAACCTCTCCGGGCAACCTCCTCCAGTGCTCTGTCACTCTCACAGGGAAGAAATTCCCCCTCACGGTCAGGCAGAACTTCCTGTGCTTCAATTTCTGCCCACTGCCTCTTGTCCTGTCACATGGGACAACTGAAAAGAGTTTGTCCCTGTCCCCTTGACACCCTCCCTTCAGGTACTTGTACACATTGATAAGATCCCCCCTCAGGCTTCTCTTCACCAGGCTGAGGAGGCCCAGCTCTCACAGCCGTTCCTCATAGGGCAGGTGCTCCAGCCCTCTGATCATCTTTGTAGCCCTGCGCTGGACTCTCTCCAGTAGCTCCATGTCTCTGTTGTACAGGGGAGCCCAGAAATGGACACAGGACTCGAGATGAGGCCTCACCAGGGCTGAGTAGAGGGGCAGGATCACCTCCCTCCACCTACTGGCAACACTCTTCCTCATGCACATGAGGAGACCATTGGCTTTCTTGGCCACAAGGGCACATTGCTGGCTCATGGTCAACTTGCCATCCACCAGCACTCCCAGGTCCTTCTCTGCAGAGCTGCTCTCCAGCAGGTCAGCCCCCAGCTTGTCCTGGTGCCTAGGGTTATCTTTCCCTGGTGGAGGACCCTGCTCTTGCCGTCATTGAACCTGATGAGGTTCCTCTCTGCCCAACTCTCCAGCCTGTCCAGGTCTCTCCAAATGGCCACACAGCCCTCAGGTGTGTCAATCCCTCCTCCCAACTTGGTATCATCAGCAAACTTGCTGAGGAGGCACTCTGTCCCCTCATCCAGGTCATTGATGAAGAAGTTGACCACGATGGGACCCAGCACTGAGCCCTAGAGGACGTCACTAGCCACAGGCCTCCAACTAGTCATACCTTTCAGTTGCAGATTTCTATATGAGAAAGTTATGATGAGATATTGAAATAGAGATTTGAAACACAAATCTTTTTTTTTTCTGTTCTTCCTTTCTGTTCCATACCTAATAGTTTATCCAACACCTTAGTGATGCTCATGACACAAAAATTTTGCCAAAGCCTGAATATGTCCTTTGCTATCTCTTAGTGCACTCTTTTCATCCAGTTATTGCTAAACAGATTTGTCCTTGATCATACCTGTGTGCTAATTGCTGATATCAGTCGAACAAAAGTGATAAAATAAAGGGGTGTATGAAAGACCTTGTTTTATTGAGTGATCTGGATTCATCAGTTTTGAATTAGCACTATTGTTTACTACAGGAAAGATTTATTATTATTTTCATTATAGTTATTATGAGAAGCCAAAGCACAACATATGTTTAAATTCACATTTAAACATTTAAAAAATGTGACTTGGCTATCAGAAATGTTGCCAACATACTCTTCAGTTTGGTGGAAATTACAGGCATTTAGACTAAATTCATAGAAAACTGTGACCTCGTGATCCGGAATACATCTGTATTGCACATTGCAGCCTGGCTACCACAAGCAATCCAGCTGCTGAGAAGTCGGGCAGATCAGGCTGTGTGGAGCAGCCTGCTAACACAGCTATCACGTTGCTGATAATCTGTAACATACTGCAGTGTGTCATGCAATGTTTATGTTCTCTGGCATTGCAGTGTACAGCTTTTAGGCTCCTGCCTTCTCTTGGGAGTCCACAACATATACATTAGACATATAGGCTGGCCACACAGGGCATGGAAAGAGGTAAGTGCCAGCACTCTGAGCAGGTAGTAATCTAGTCTAGCTGATAGGAAGTGTTTAGCTAAATTCATTGCCAAGATAAGGCATTTTACCTTCACCACTAAGAGATATTTCACTCTATAAATGATTCACAGTCATTCTTGGTTTTTAAACTCTTTGTTTAAGAAATTGAGTAGAGGGCAAAACAATTTCTTTCAGTGGAGGAAGTAGTGAGGTTGTAACTCACTCTTTACATATTTCCCTGCATCAGGGTATTTACCTGGGATCGGGAGATCTGGCTATAGCTTCCTCCACTCTCTAACTGCCATATGTCCTGCTTTAGGGGAAAGAGTGCTACCCCAGATCTGGTGGGTATACTGGATGGGGAGGGACTGTTCATGCCATGCTGGAATTTATTAACACCAGCATGGTCACACTGGGTCCTCTAATCCACTATCCAATGGAAGTCAAAAGCACACATGCAGGTAAAATTATAAGAACATTTCTCTAAATACTCTACTAGTCATCAACATTTTGTTGCTTAGGAAATTCCTGAGCAGAGAAGGTGTCTATTGAAGCCAATTCTTTTTCAAGAAATAATTAAGTTCTTGTTGGGTTAGGAACAGAAAAAATGTACATGACTTATGAGCTTCATAGCTAGTCTGAGAAAAGGATTTTTATCTGTATTTCCTCTTTCTCATCAAAGTCAGAGAGTACACGGTGTATGAAAGACTATAAGTTTGTGTGACAGTTGGTGTGGAAAAAGTCCTTGTTCCCTGGGAGTAAATTAATTTGTTTGCTTATCTGTTGAGTAATGGTTTATTTGATTGCAGTTTGTCGAATTTGTGGTTTGGCTGCAGTTTCTTGTTTGCAGAATCTGGGGCTGTCTGTTTTGAGTAGGAAGAACGGCTTGCAGCTGAGGGGTGAAAAAGTCTTTCTGCTTTTGATCACTGCCAGCAGTGTTAACAGTTTGTTATTTGCCAAACCTCTGTGACAGGGTAGGGCTGACCTAGATAAAAGTTTAAGGAGCCAAGTAGCTGAGAATGAACAGCAGAGAAAGGGTAACTTGCAGATGAAGAGAGTTGTCCTAATTGTCTTGAAAAGGAGGGAAAAGGCAGAGGAGACAATATGGAAAAGGCAGTAGCAGAAAACAAGAATTTGAATTAAGTCTGAAATCTTACAGATAGTTATAAAAATCAAAGTCAAAAATTTCTGTATTTTATTGTTAATAGAATGTCTTGATATGGTCACATTGATATAGAGAATTTCATTCAATGAAGTTACTGTGCTGTTTAAAAGCCTGTGATTTGCATATATAGAAGTATATTTCAGAACACATTTAGCCAAGCATTGGTGCTGGACCAACACAGATGTGATGCAGTTGAAGGCACAGCAATGTAAATTTCAGTTAGCAAGGCCACACAACAGTGCTTCTGTACCTATACAAGCTCAGGGTAAGCTGACTGCAGCATACGTTTTGTCCACTTGCACATTTTATGGGTTGTGGGATGCCAATCTCAGTGCACCGTAGGCAACTCTTGTTCTTTGGCAACTCTTTGGGCAAACTCAGCTTCTATTTGAAAAATCAGCCACCACTTTTGGGAATGATCTCACTAGAAGTTCTGCTGGACCAGGCTGCCATTCTTACCTCTCCTTGCGAGGCTGATATAACATCTTAGCCATCTACCTGGGCAACTGAAATAACAGCAACAGAAACAGCAGAAAAACTCCTTGCTTCATCGTAATTGTACACACAGACCTATAAGCCTGCATGATTCCTCTAGACTGGCAGCTGGGATCACAAACATAAATATGATGGATGATAGTGTTCACTGTGTATCAACATTCCTACATTATCTTCCTTTAGGAAGGCAGTATTTGGGCAGCAGAAGGAAACTTGCACTGTGGGTCAAGTAGAAGCCAATGGAAAGAGGGAGAGATCACTCCTTCTTCCAGTGTAACCCTGTCTCACTGGTAGTAAAAGTGGGACAAGTGGGAAAGTGGAATATTTAGCAGTATCTGTTAACAGAGGAAAGAGGCCTGCTGAGAAGAACAAGGAGCAGATGCATTTCGGATTTCAGTAATGGAAAGCAGAAGCTTTTGAAGGAGAAAAGATGGACTATACTGATTTTTTTGAGGTTTGAAGGTCATATATTTCTAGTAAGCGTGAATTAAGTGTAGTTTTTAATTCTATTCTCCCTCAGACTGAATAATCTTTTTTTTTTTTTAATTGTTATTCATTGTATTTTCATTCGTTCTAGTGCATGTTCTAATCAAAGTTAATCTTTAGCATGAACTCATTAAGGGAAAAGTAAAGGTATTTCAAACCTCTAACAAATTTTGAGTGCCATCACAGTATACAGTTCATCAGCAAGCGACAAATGCAGGTTAGGTTGGAAATTCTTGACTTACCATTGGGCTATTCCTCTTTCAGTGCCTCTGAAAAAAGTTATGGCAGAGGATCATTCTGCAAATGTGGGAGGATCCGCAGTGGAGAGAGGACTCCAGAATGGAGCAATTGACTCTTGTGGAGATTTGTGTTGAGCTTGTCTTCTAACTGGTATCTCAACTGATATGTCAGCCAATGGAACATGGTTGTCAGGAAGTCCAAAACTTCCAGCCTTTATTCTTTGTGACCTCGAAATTGGGATAATAGCCCACCAGTAAACGATCTATGATACCACTATTACTGTGCAATTGGTCTTGGTTTGGGTTACATCCAAATGAGTTGCAAACAGGAGGTCACAGAAGGCTCTGCTCAGATGGATTTTCCTAACTGCTCTATTGCTTTCACATATTCCTGTTATTTTCCATTGTTTCTATCCCTCCTATCTGAACAGATGCTATTCTTTATTTTCAGGAGTTTTGTGCCACGAGCTGGTCTAAACTATTCCCTCAGTGGTTCAGAAAAGAAGAAGAGTGGTTCTTCTGCAGTTCTGTCCTCACTGATGCTATGTATTCAGAGGAGCATGCATCTGTGCTGATCTCACAAAGATCAGTGGTTTCACATTACTAGCCCTGTTACTTGGTAATCATGCTTGTACCATTGCTTTGGTTTGGGAAGCTATATGTAAGTCACTTCTCTTGTCCCTCTCAGTTGCTCTCCAGTAACTCTGCAATTATTGCTCAACATACTATAAAATGTGCTGGCCATCTGAAGGGTGAAGATGAGAGACCCTGGTCTCAGATTCATGCTTGATTCTTACTTTCTTACTAAAACAGTTTTCTTGCTGTGCACTGTACAGTGTTTTTGGATAAAAGCAGAAAAAGAATAAGAACAGAGAGTAAAACTTCTAAGCCATAAATCTTAGGTATTTGACAATCTGTTGACAACTGTCAAATATTTCAGCTCCTGAATTCGTGCCTCAGGCCTTGTTGTCCATAATCATTCCAGCATACATCCCGTTAGATGTGTGATGATCATCCACACTGTGTGAACACCAGTTCAACCTGTAATGTTCTTTTAGAATGAACTAACTAGGCCCTCTGTGGTTTGGATCTGAGGAAAACTCACTTCAGAAAGCCTTCCCAATAGGGAGTATGAAAGAGAGAGCACCAAATTTGCTTCCTTACATACTCCTTCAGCCTTATCTTTGCAAGATTTGTTTTGCACTTACCTACATGGCTTTTCACATTTTGCGGTTCGGTTTCATGCCTTGGAAACAGCAACACAACACAATGGTCTTTATTTCAGATCCTTGGAACTTTGATAAACAAACAAACAAAGGATTATTGTGTCTTAAGGCTACAAGGTCCCGAAGAGACTCTGCACCAAGTATGGATGTGGCTAATGTGTTTTAGAGGAGCCTAGTTTTCAGAAGTGTTGATACAAGCCACTCTCAACATTGGCCCTGGGAGTCAAAGATCACACCTTAGAGAGGAAGCACTTAACAGGGTAATTGAAGCCTTTCTATATATAGCTCTTTCACTCACTATGAGAACCAGAAGAGAGAAGTCAGAGGAGAAGGCCTAGAAAACTGTTGATTGCTGCTTGCTGTAAGTTGCAATAACGAGATAAAATGATACAGCTTCATTTTTCCCAAGTATTTTTTATGTCAATCGCTTTTCCTTGCAGTCTCTTTTATTCTACAGGTTCTAACAGCATAGTTCTTACTCTCTTTTAAATCCCAGATTTTCTATCCCAACTCTGAAGGCTTTGAGATATTAACTATAGGAATAAATGAGGAGGTTAGAGTTTGTCAGGGAAGAAAGAATAAAGACTTCAAAGCAAGGAATTTGGAAAACAGATGCAGTAAACAGAACAAAACAGAAACTGTGCCAAGTTTAGAATACGTTTAGCTCCCAGGATCACAGAACCAGATTTGATCCCAGAAGGCATTGTTTGCAGCCTGTTTTTGTTCTAACGGGATTTGATCTCTGCAAACTAATGGAAATGAAGTGAGCGTCTTACTTAGCAAGGTGTTTGAGACATGGGTGGGGGAAACTGTACTCAAGAAGCTGACGATTTAGATATTGAAGGGGTGTGAAGTGTAAGACCCAGATGCCAGTAAAGACCTTCCTACACATTGTAGTAGGTCTCTCACAACCTGCCTCTGTTATCTTCTGATTCTTGTCCTCCTGAGGGTCTATGCTAGAATGCAAGTAATTGAGTGCAGCTGTAGTTGTCATTTGGCTCTGGCCCAGGACAACCACAGAACATTATACCTACTCCAGGCCAGAGTATATTTTCTTCTTTGAGTCCTTTCTTCCCTGCTCTCATACTTTTAATTTCATAGATTATCCATCCTCTTGGCTGAAGTCCAGGTCATGCACCTAGTTGGCTGGCTTTGCCTATGGATACCCAAACTCCTAAATAGAAAATTAAAAACTTAATTGCATATTCCAAAGTTACTTAAATAAGTAACTTTGCTCAATGCTATTATGGACTCTCGGGTATTTTTATCTGTATAGGCCAATTCTGGTGATGTTAGGCTCTGCCTGGCTGGTTTTGGGCAATGAGAAAGGCGATGGAGGAAGGAAGATCTCATAACTACTGGATCCAGAAAGCTATCTCCAGCCTCTTCCATTACTGGATCCAGTATATGGAGGACAAGGACTAAAATGGACCCAAAGTGAATCATGGGAACTATCAGAGGAAGACAGTCCCACTGTTGCCCCTGGCAGGTAACTGTTTATGCTGCATGATGACAGTCACCCATGTAATCACCAGACTACAGAAATATTTTTACAACAGCATGCATCCTTCTTTTTACAAAATGCTTCAAAAATACTGATTGTATAGACATAAAAATTCACCTCTGTGGAGAAGCTCATCGTTCCAAGAAACATCTGGGTATACTCTCTACGTATCTCCAGCTCAAGTACAGCTGTATAACCTCTGACACATCATAATAAATGATGATAACTGAGGGGGAGGGACATCAGTCCAAGCTCTTTTCACTTCACCAAATACGCTTCTAAGTTGTAAAATTCATCATTCTTCTTCTTTGTGTATATGTGCATCTACATTTTATCTTTAAAATGGTCGACTGTGCAACTTCAGTAAAATAAGCCAGGAAGAGCTTTTAGTGGGAAAGTAGGAGACAGAAAGCAATAGCTATGGTGCTGTGATTTATGACTTCCGTGGGTGAGGCAAGCAAAGCAAGAAGTCAAAGCCTTCACAGGTAGGATAGACTGAATCCTCAACTGGGAAGCTAATTTGACAGGGGAAGGATTTAGGTAGTGAATGGCCAGGCCCCAGTCAGAAACCCCCAAGTAGGGAAACACAGATTTGCAGGGCCAGAACAGCCAACAACACTAATTGTTTTATTGGCAAAATGCCTAGGAGCTGGCTGTATGCTTAGAAAATGATAAGAAAATATATATAGGTCTTGAAGACCTTCAGAAATGGTCCAGACTTTGTCCTTAGATGCTCCCTCTTTTCCTCAAGAGAAGAACAAAGAGGAGGCTGAAATGGTGTGCTGTATGCTGCAGAGTAAACTATACTCTGAAATTATGTCAAAATCTCTGTCAGGCTGTTCCTAAGCTCTTCATGATACTTGTGGAATGTCTTCACAGCATTGTAATCCTTTACTCTCCATTAATCCTTCTTCAGAGACTTCACTTTAGTTGAGTGCACCTGGTCTTTTCAGCTCTGCCTATACCAATAACTGAAGCAAAACCAGGACCTCTTCCGTGAGCCTGATGGCAGAAGGTTGAATGGGTAAATTTTTTCTTCCTTTATGGAAAAAAACAAGGTGGTCTCATCTGTGGTACCTCATCTGTGGGGCAGTTCCTGGCCCATGCTATTTTCCAAGCCAGGCCTGTGAGAGAAGTTCAGCTGGCACAGGCTAAAACTATGCAAAGGAGACTGCTAATTTGCTGCAACTCTGGTGGGCAGGGCAATGCTCAAGGCCATGCTATGGTTCTGCAAAGACAGAATATACTTATTTGCCCTCATGCACATGAATAGTGCAGCATATAGAATCTTTGCACATGCTGGCAATAAGGGGCCTGTACAGGAACCTCCACTTAGAGCTTTAGCAGTTGTGTTAAATCTACTCATGGTCATTCTGGGTTACCATGAAAAGGATGAGCTCTGAGATGATGCAAACAGTTCACATACGACCTTGATCTATCTCAAGGCCTGGTTCTGTCTCAGCGATGGTACCATGGTAGTGTAGTTAACATTGAATTATGAGGCCAAGTCTAAGGCTGCTGGCCAGCGTACAGATGCAATTCATGGCAGGTACGTGGTTAGGTCCGTAACTGTAAACGAGAACCAAAGAGAAAGAGAAATATATTGCCCTGTGTCTGCACATAAAGGATACAAGGCTATTTCCAAGGACGATGCCTCTGCAAGTAAGCAAGCAGAAAAGGAGCAAGAAGGGGCTGTTAAAAGACTGTCTGTAGGAGGTTCACTAGCTGTGGGAGATCTGGCATGGTCAGACAGTCCTGACTTAGCATAAAGTCAGCTGGCACAAAGTTAACTCATCAACATTTTTTGAGTTCTATAAACTTACTTCACTGGCTCAAGTGTAATTTTACCAGCACTCTGCATCATATAGTGGGAGTGTTCTTATTCCAGCAGTCTGGATTTAATCTACAGTCAAACTGTAGACACAGCCAAAGAGAACTGTAACTGAACAAGAAAATGGATAGGTGCACTAGAGGTGAAAATTGAGGGAAGAAAAAGAGGTCATTACAGCATGGGAGAACAATCTGGCAAATATAAATGCTGAGTAAAGAAATGAAAAGTATCCAAAATACCAAGTGATTACATAGGCATGATGTTATATACAGCACGTATGATTCCTCTGGATTTCAAGTGAAAAGCATGCTGTGACATATGCTTTGCAAACGCTTAATTGGGCTAATGGAAGTTGAAATATATATCTTTCACAGTAGGAAAGTACAAAACACAGTGAATGAGCTTGTGACATACTCCTTATACTCATGGATCACTCTAATAACTTCCTACAGGCCAGAGAAACTTCGATGTTCCTAATCTTTGCTGAAGTCTCTCCTGCCTTGCTTCAGTCTTCTCTACCTGACCCACGAATCTGAACAGAGTAACCCAGTCTGATGCCCTCTGAATACTCCAGAGGGTGTTCTGGAGAACTAAAATGCATGTGAAAATGTTCAGTTCCTCAGTTTCTAGATCCACTCTGTCCTTTAGGTAAGGAATGTCTTACTGTTATTAAGATGTCTTAGCTCACAGTTAAATCAGACAAGATGGAAGCAAATAGATTATGAAATGACCCATATTTATAACATTCCAGATAGACAATGCAGTTACTTGTGTTTACGAAAGACATAGACAAATAAGTGAAGGAAAAAACAGCTTAACTTACTCACACTAAGAATGTCAGAAAGGTAACTCTGCCTTATTCAGGTGACTGATGTTCTGAGATGATGCCAGCTCCAGCCTTTTGGTGCCTGTAGGGCATCACTTAGGGCCATTCAGGAGCTTCCATCAAAGAATTTCTTGCTAAAAGAGAGCTTCTCAAAAGGAGTTCCCCTCAGCTCCTAATTTCACTCTGCAGGATTTATCTTCTGATCTCAGATCTCAAATTACACCTGCATCTTTGCTGAGTGGAGTATGTTCACTTTTGCATACAAGCTTCTCTTTGAATTCTTAGAGGCAATTTGGACAAAATCTAGCCTTCCATCCTAATTTTCATTTTATTCCCCTTCCTACTTTGGAGATTGTTTGACAATGCTTATCTGTTAAATTGAGGATTGGTTCATCTCCTTGTTAAACTGTTAGATTGCAGGTTGTCTGGTAATAAATAGGTTTGTGCTTCAGTCAGGGTGGAGCTTTTTCCTTCCCTGTTTCGTGACACACTGATATGTTTCAATCTGAAATGTGTGTGCATCTTCTGCATTGCATTCCTTACATCAGTTTTTGTCTTTCATGTTTCGTGTTTTAGAAAGAATACATACTATAAACATATAATTATAAATGTGTATGGCTAATTACTAGCTTGACTGGGACTGGACATCGTGATGAATGCCTGTTACTCAAGTAAGACGGATAAAATCGAAGAGGTGATGTGCATTGGCACATCACATTATACTTTTTCTATAAAGAGAGAACAAATAGAGCTTCATAACCATCGTAATCTTTTTATACTGATTACTGATACCTTAGACAATCCCACTAAGAGATTGCTGTCATAAGAAGTTCAGATCATCTGAGAAAAATAGACTTACCAAATTTCTTTGGGAAACATTTTTATGACTTCAAAGGACTTACCTACAAGCTATGCAATATTATATGCAATATGGCCTCAAAGCATATTGCAGATGATGCACTCATATGCTGTTACCACCTTAAGCATAGTACTGTAAAAATTCTATGCTACTATTTTTAGTTGTTTCAAGACAACTACAGCAAAGGAGTCTGGAACATACATACCTTTTGATTTACCTATTTAGAAACTGTTCTTGCTAGGAGAGTGTCTCAAGCAGAGGTTGAATTAATTAAAAACATGTATCTATAGACATAGTAAGACATATTACAATTAAAATGCAGAAAGCAGAACAGGAAGTTTCCTCATAGCACAAAGCTGATGATTATGGAGCAAAATATAGTATGGATAGAATATCTTGATCTCCAGGACTGAGTGATAAAAATTGAGTAAGCTATCTAAAACACTACAAAAGTCAAAAACAATTGAATGAACATGCTGAAAATTTAAGTTTCAACTTCAGCATCTAGTGTAGTAATTACCTGACTATTTCTGGATTTAACCTGAAAAATCAGGCTGTAAATAAGTTAAGATGTAGTTGTACAGAAGACTATATAGTAATGATATCACAGAATGATCCATCTAGTTGATAGATGATAACTAATTGAAGTTTTTAGATTACTTAAAATAGTAGTTATTTCTTTGTAAGACATAATGTTATTTTAAATGACAATATTTTGAATAATCTAATGGAGAGGTATTAGATATTAGTGTTATAGCTGTCATGGCTTAAAGAGACAAGTAAGGCAAGGTTTGGAGAGAGACATAATGTCTAAGGCAAACTGGCAGAATTGGAAAAAGCAAGTAAGTCTTAAGAAAGACTGCTTTTCCTCAGACAAAAAAAAAAAAAAAAGTTTGTGTGCCTGAAAACTTGTGTTTTTTTATTTTTACTACATTAGTTTGTTTAAGAGCAGATAGTTAAATGATTGATAAATAAACCAGAATAAAGGATTGAGAGTATGATACCAGATACGTTACTGAGTACTACATGGAAAGAAATAAGAAATGATCAAAGTAATTACAAAGAAATCATTTGCTGAAGCACGTATTTTTTCTGTACTTTCTTTAAGAGGAATTACATAGGCTAAATATAAGCCTACATACACACATATTACAGGGTTTAGTTTCATGTTGCTACATGGGAAAATATTCTGGTTAAGCTGCCTTGCTGAATACTGTGAGATATATCAAATGGTGTTTAGTAGTCACTTGAAGACTAAAGTGTTTCAGATTAGGAAAAGAAATCAGGAGTTATTAACTTCATTAGAGATATTTGATTCAGATTTCATTACATGAAAATAAAACATTAAAGGGGGAAAACTAGACACATGAAAAATAATATTTACTTTTTCCTCTCATAAAAACAGCTATGAAAATCACCTGCTGCTGAAGACTCCATGATGTAATAAATGAAACGTTTTACAATTATTTTAAATTGTAATGTCAATCCTCAAGAGAATACAGTCATTCTCCTGATGAATTTGCCTCACAAACAGTACAAAATCTAATTGAGTTATTGGTGTGTTTATTGATACAAGTATCAAATGACTTTGTCTACACTAATTGGCTGGTTCAAACATTCCTAACTTATCTGTTTCCCTAAATGTAAATCAGACACAATTTATCTCATGTATAACCTTTGCAGTGTCAGATAAAAGTGACAGGCAGCATGACATTTACAATATTATGCAGATGGCAACTGTGTGGTTTCAGTGTTTTAGTCTGCTTCAGTTTCCCAGCTGCAAAGCCCATTGGCCTGAAGGCCACCGGTAGGACTGGATGAATCTGTAACACTTTCCTGGTGCACAAGCCTTGCCAGGTCGTTTAACTGCACAGCCGGGTGAGGGGGCCAACATCTCTGGGGTGAGCACACTGCTGAGACTGAGCCAGGCAGAGGATCAAAGTCTTCTCGGGAGCTGCCTAGGGGGGAATATTGGGCTGTTGGCTCACAGGTAGGATAACAACCAAGGTGGCTGCATGCTGCCTCCACCATGGAGAGATAGGGTATGCTTGGTATACCAGCGAACCCTATGGAAAGCACGGATACTTGGGCTTCAAGTGACTGAATTTCACCAGCAAGGAAGTCTTATACCTCTCTGACACAGAGATGATCAGTGTTAACAGCTCATGACCCTAAGGGAGGCTAAGCTGCGTTCTGTATACCTCCTGCCTCCTGCAGCCAGCCTCATGAACAGCTACAAAAAGTTCATGATAGCTACTTCATGTTTGAGGCTTAAAACATTTATAGATGTACAGTGAAATTAAAACTCCGCAGAATAATATTGGGCACTGAGATGATTCCTGGTAGAGCCAATAACACCCTAATCAACTTCACAGTGGGAGAAAAAGTGGAAAACAAAACTCCAGTCCTGCCTAGTGCTGATTGAAGGCCACCACCTATTACTATAATTTACAAAATGGCTTCATCTCTTGTTGCATATTTTGTTTGCTTAAAATCCACAGGGAAGATCATAGGAAAAAAATCTTATAAAGAAAATCAGGGATAGGTTTTGTACTGTCCCTATACCTAGCTGTTACTGAGCTATGAAGGTGAACTGCAAATCCATCCATAACATTGTTTAAAAATGGTACTCTACTGGTTATGGAAAAGAGCCTAGCTGCTACTGATCCAGTCATTAAATTTATTATTTGTTGTTCTCCAGCTTACTTCATGTATACCAAGGTCAAACAAACAATCACAGCTACACTGTTGAGATAAAAAGAAAAGTTATTCCCTAAAAGTGCTGAAACATATGACCACAAAGTAATTAAGAATTTCATATTTTGCATCCTAACTTGCCAGTACATTAATTTTGGGCATAGGTTGATTCAGTGGAGTTACATCACTGTAAACAGAGCTCATATGGGGGAAAGATAAGCCCTTTGTTTTCAGGATTCAGGTAGTGTATCACTCATAGTATTACGATACATATGTGCACACATATATGAACATTTATACATTCATAATAATTACAATACATGCATGAAATCATAGTTCATTGTATTTAGTTTCCCTCTACACCTGAATATGTCTGGAACCATAATATATCCTCAAGGATAATAAAGATCCTACACACCTCTTCAGCAAAAAACTTGATATTTATTTATTAAAATATTTCTTTTTTCTTTTAATAATATTGTTAGCTGGTATGTTTTACTAACGCTATTCAAAATAAAGGAACATTAGTTCATTTTAAAGACTTAATACCTACTCTTCCACTGGGAAATTTGCTCTTTTTCCCTTTGACTTTCCTAAAAGAAGTGAAGGCACAAAGCCATATGTTATACCATTATATATAAACAGTTTCAATCTCTAAGCTTTAAATTACCGTAAAGCCATTTGATCCATCTATATTTCAAACACTTATAATTAGAGAGATTTATATTTACATTTGGCACTATGACAGAGTTGTAATGAGCCTCTTTTGGATCCCATTGCCTAGACCCCATCACATTTGACAGAGCTCCGGTAATGTAGAGGACTGGAGAATGCTATTAGTGAAGCATACTCCAGAGACAGACAGACAGTTATAAATGGTACTTAGTATCAGAGTTAAGAAAATACTCATGTTATATACTTAACAGATTTCCCTGGATTGTGTGGAAAGGAAAGCTATACATCTGTCACAGAAAAAAAGCATTAAATAATGTTTTCCATTAGGAAAGGTCTATCTTATGTATGTATTTCCCACATAGTACATCAGAACAGAATTTGAAACACGATTGAGATCTCCTTGCATTATCACAATAGAAATAATATAAGATAATACATTTTAGTCTCATATTTAATCTCAACATGCCTGCATGATTATTTAAGTTTACTGGAGATCTAAGCACACCAAATTAAGCTTTTAGTATTATAGATAAAAACCACTATTGGGAGTATCATGAATCAGACCTCCCCAAATCTTGTGGTGCAGCTATATGCTTCCTGAATTTTATTTGGCCAGAGGACAAGAGGCTATGGTCCGGCTCGGGTCTCAGTACGTCTGATGCTGCAGATTTAGAGACCGTGCCTGATGCAGTAACAAATGATTTTTCATTTGTCCCCCTCTAATGCAGGAATATAGAATAAGAAAAATTGTGACAATGAGTTTCAGTTCTTATCTAGGGTTCCCCATAGGGAGCAGCAATGCAGAGCTCTTGAGAATGTATAAGCTCACCCCAACATAGAAACTCGTGTGCACCTGAAGCACATGGAGCAGCTGATTCTCTCTGAAATCTAGGTGGAAGCGGCAGAATGTTGGCATGGAAAGAACTCACTGGTCTGAGAAGATGCTGATGGGTTTTGTTTTTTCTTCTAAAGAGAAGAGATGATAGTTAAAATTTTGTCTTTCCCTTTCCCTTTTTCTTTTTCTTTCCCCTTTTCTTTCTCTTTTTCTTTCCCTTTTTCTTTTTCTTTTTTCTTTCCTCTAGGAAAAGCAGTTATAGGTAAATTACAGAAGAAGAGTTACATTTTTTTGGAATGATAGGCACTAGTCCGAAGCTCCAGAAGAACAGCCCTGGAAAGTTAGCATTTTTGGTGATAGAATATAGTGGCTAAGGAAGAAAAGTAAGATTTCTGGAATAATCTGAAGACAAATTACAGGGGCATTTTTGTTTTCTTTAAGTTCTTCTGAAAGACTTCAGGAAGATGCATGGGAATGACTCTCCTAGTAACAAATTAAGTTGTAGAGGAACCTTGGAGGTCTGAAGAAATAAGTATCAGAGCCTCTATTATAACACAATTGGAACAAATTTTTATACTGTATACTAGAGATTTCTATGTGATGATGATCAGGTAAAATTCTGACACTGATTAAAACAAATATTTATTAGTTTCTTTGCCTTTGAGAATCTACTGACCTGTAACTGATACTGCAATTAATGATCTAAGAAAAATGAGTGCTTCAGTTCATACTGAAGCTTCACCCAAATGAAATGTCCAAGAGCTGTACAAATGCAGATGGTGAGTGGAGAAAATGCTGCTTTGTTCTGGGGACAAAAGTACTAGTGTAGGCAGAAAGAGAGGTAGAAAGTTGCTCTGTTTCTAACAAACGCTTCATTCTGAAGCACATTATCTAGATAGTTTTCAGCTGCTGTAGGCAGAGAAAACTAGCTATTAAAATGCATTACAAAAAATTCTGAAGGTGCTGCACCCCACGTAACTTTTAATCTGAAAAAAAAAAGAATTTTTTGAAGCATAAGATGAATAGGCTGTCAGTTGGAAAGCAAGAGGAAAACTAAATTTGAAGTTGGACAGAGTTATGGAAGACAGTGTGATGCCAAAAATGGTAATATTAGCACTGAATGGAAAGGCACAAGCAGCAGAGGGTAAGCTGGTAAACTTCAGCCTTATGATAGTGAACTTATCCCCGCTAAGGGAATTTGTGAATTAAATATATAGGGAAACAACTAACTGGAAATGATTCAATTTGTAATAGGACCAGAGGAAAAAGTATCCATTATTGGGTTAAAACTAGGTCATACTACAGTGTTGCTGAGCTGGTTCTCTCGCTATTTTGTCCTGAGTCCTTCTGATCTCTTAGGACATCTCTCAGAGGCTGGGGAAAGTTGCAGTACAGAGGTGGACAACTGTTCTTTTTACTCATATGACCTAGTTGGTCTTTCCCAGTGACAGAAGCTAAAAGAGGAGCTAGATAGGATTAGGGGGTGGGTGGGAAAGAAACAGAATAGGGAAACAGCAGCTTACCAAATATCAGCTGCTCTATATACATGAGAACATATTTAAGATGGTTTTTCCCTCCATGTAAGCTACCTCCTTAGAGTAGGTAGGGTAAAAACATCATATAAAGAGTTTGCAAAGAGGTAACGTATTTTGATAACTATCACACTGTAGTTTCCCTTGTGTTTCTGTTGTCATATAATCTAAAATAAGCAAATGTATATCAGATATTATTTTTGACCGCCTTTCCTAGTTTAACAGTATCTGAAGCCCTTAAATAGAGAATGTTTTCTCTACACAGGATTTCTATCCAGAGATTCACAATGGGAATTAACTGCTGTGACACTAAGAACACAACATAACTTCCTTTTATTCCTGGTGGCATGGTACTTAAAGTACCAAACTCTAGAATTACATCATTCTCATCTGAAATTGCTGCACAGACAAATTTCCAGAGTAGTACCTGACTTTACTGAGTTTTGCTTTATGCCATACGTGTCGTGCCTTTGAAGACCAATAAATTTTTTTTTTAACTTTTCTTTTTTAACTTCAGATACATCATGTCCTGTCTTCGTTTCAAAACTAAAAGCTTTTAAGCAAAGTATAGCCACTTACTGAGGTGGAGAGACAAATTGCTGAACTTGCTGATAAGGCTTATATCTAACATTAGCTGCACAGTAATAATAATAAAATTTGTTTCTGAAAATATAAATGATATCCATTATAAATATTACTACTTGGTTATTTGAGAGTTTATAGTTTTCCTCTAATAATGAACATTTATATCTGAGGCAAAAGCCTCCTGATTATTTACTTTCTTGAGGCCATGGCAGAAAAGGCATAGAGTTGTGCTTCTATAATTATAGAATGACCAGAAGATCAGAATAATGTGTGACAAGAAAATGGTTTTAGTTAGATATTGGATAGACATCTGGTGTATTTCTAAACTGTATGTCAAGCCCTGAAAGTTTTCAATTGATTTGTCTCTAGGTTTAGTAAAGTGAAAATCTCGGTGGTAGAGGGTTATCACAAATATACCAAGGCTGTGCAACTCAGAGCAGAAATACTCTTCTTGCACAGCACTTATATGTAGACCTTGAAGAGCTTTTTATCAGTGGATGCTTAACTCATTTGCAGCAGTTATCTCAGCTAACAATTGTAGCCTTCCTTTAACTCCCAAAGTATTTGTAGGCAGACTGAAACTCTCAGACTGATCCCTTACTCAAAACTCTTCCAAAAGTATCTCTTTAAAAGATACTTTCTAGCTGTTACATTTCACACCTTAAAAATAATTCACACATCGATTTCTGTGTTTATCAATGTGTTTGTCAATGACTGTATTATTTTTAAATTTGCTTTCTATGCATTCATGATAGAATAATCCTATCGGAAGAACTATTATACACTGTCCTGCTCAGTAAAAGAAGATACTGATAATTGAGTGATAACTGTTCAACTTTTAGTTTAATTATTTTAAATAAAGTGTACTACAAATTTTTGAAATCCTATTTTAAGATGTCATAACTACTGGCTTTGTTAGTGATGGAAAGTCAGAAATGTCCTCTTTGACTAAGTATAAGCCATATCTTAAACTATTTAAACAAAAGTAATATAATAAAATAAAGAAATTATACTTTATTTGGAGAAATTGTTTCTATTCTCACAATATTAAATATTAGTTTTGAAATTCTAACACCAGGAATATCCTCCTTTTACTAAAACCACTGTAAAGAAAGTAAGCAGGAAAAAAGCTTAATTATTAGGTTCTAAAGGAACTACGTTAAGAGAAAACAGTGTGTGCTACAAACTTGAAAAGAAGGAGTTACATACTCACAGCTGGTTGCTAGTTCATTTGGGGTGCACCATCTACTCTGTAGTGGAGGACTCGTGGGTGGGGAGTATGAGCACCTCGTAGCGCCCTTGTGGATTTGATCTTCACTGAAGGCTACTGTCTAAATGCATGTGAAATCCTTCTGCCTCTGGGCTGAAGTTGTCAGTAAACAGTTGCACATTCCGCGATCACAAGGAAAAGCCCTTGCCCTGACGCAAAGCCAAAGCAATGATATGAATATATAATCAGATAGTGTTGTGCTAACTTCTTAGATTAAAGGTATTTGAAAGAATATAATTAGAGAAGAAAATTTTGGTGTTTGTTTATATGGTCTTTTGAAAAACACAGACGTTAACTTTTTCCCTTCCCCTCAAATAAAGACATTTCCATGTTGATCAAGGTGTTCAGTTCCACTCTCCTAACAGAGAAACCAAAAAACTAACCAACTACATCCACATGGAAAGAATCAAAGATCTTTCCCAAGATCTCAAGTAACGAAACCATTCACTATACAAAATGCCCTTGATTTTAACACGAGTGTCATTTAAACTAAAACTATCATTACATTTTTTTAGGTCAAGTGGGTTGATCTAAATGCTTTTCATGATTTCTTTTGTCGAAACAGCTGTGTATGAATATGCTGTGAATCCATTCTTGCACTGTGATATGTAATGGAGTTATTTGACATAAAATAAATTCAATAATGTTGTAGGTTGATGATACCTTATGAAAAATTATGTGTAATTGAGAAAATGTAATAAATAATTAAATATTTGGTTTTCAATTTTACTTTTTCTTTTGGGGATTTATAATTTTTAATAACTTTCATTATTTTAGTCTCCTTCTCTGGAGATATTCAAGGCCCTCCTGGGTGCTCTAGGTGACCCTGCTGAGCAGGAAGGTTGGACTAGATGATCTCCAGAGGTCCCTTCCAACCTTACTGATTCAACGATTTCTAGAGCTTTTAAAATATGTTCATGTTTTGTTCTCAGCATGCTGGGCTATACTGTTTCAGGCTGCTGGAGTAAAAACACCAGTGAAAATTAAATGATAATTATCTGCTACATCGGCATTTCTGATTCTCTGGATAGAGTGACTTGATCACTAATGTAGAGCAAATGCACAGAACTAAGTGTCAGGAGATCCTATAGTGTGTCCTTGCAGTAAAACTTTACTCTTCCGTACTGGTCCTTTGAATTCTTTCCACATTTGTTGCAATTGCAAATTTCCCACCTCATTAAACTGTCCATTCCCATTACAGTAAACTGATCTCATCTTAGTATAGTTTGGGATATTTCAGAGCATTATTTTTCTAATGACCACGTCTTGAAGTGGTTGAGGCAAACCTGATCAAAAACCTTATATGTTAAACTGCATCGTACTAATGAGAGATAAGGAGGAATTTAAGCCCCCTTAGCTCTGTCTCCTTTCTCCAAATAAATTGTTGTCTATTTGCTCTTCTGCTACTAGAACTTAGAGATCACTAATGTCTTTCCGTATGACTGTATAGCTATAATGACTTAGTAACTTAGTCCTCTTTCTTGTTAGGTAAAGGAACCCCCTAGATTTTGCTGCAGCACTGGGAGGATGAGTGAATGGGAAAAGAGGATAGAGAACCCCTAAAATGTTTTCAGAAGTAAAATGGATAGGAAAAGTTTTAAAATTGGTCTCTTTAGTAATATTATAAATAATTAAAATGAGTAATGTATGGAACATAGGAATAAATGGTGAATAATTTCCAAAAAGAAAGAAGCTTCACTTTTTAATAGAAAGTGACTAAAAATCCTGTCTGGTATTAAGGGACAGACTTAATCTTTGTTCGAAAAATATGGATAAAATATATAAAGTAATGCCATTGCTGGAATTGCAGAATCTCAGGATGGTTGGCGATGGAAGGCACCTCAGGAGATGATCTAGTCCAATCTCCCAGCTCAAACAGGGTCACCTACAGCATATTTCTCAGGACTGTGTCCAGGCAGCTTTTGAATATCTCCAACAATGGAGATTCCACAACCTTTCTGAGCAACCTGTTTCAGTGCTCCGTCACTCTCACAATTTAGTTTTCCTCACTTTCAGGCGGAACTTCCTGTGCTTCAATTTCTGCCCATTGCCTCTTGTCCTGTCACACGGGGCAACTGAAAGAGTTTGTCCCCATCCCCTTGACACCCTCCCTTCAGATACTTATACACGTTGATAAGATCCCCCCCCCCCCCCCCAGTCTCCTCTTCTCCAGGCTAAAGAGGTCCAGCTCTCGCAGCCTCTCTTATGAGAGATGCTTCAGTCCCTCAATTGTCTTGGTAGCTCTTTGCTGGATTCACTCCAGTATCTCCTTGTCTCTCTTGTATTGGGGAGCCCAGAACTGGAACAAGCAATGTAGGTGTGGCCTCATCAGGGCTGAGTAGTCAGAAAAATAGCATAAATATTTCTGGTAAAAACCTGGTTCCATGGCAAAATTGTCATTAATGATGCCATTGTTATTAATATTAATGATGACAAGATTTCACACCTAGTATCTGGCTGATATATTGTTTGTACAGAGCATTTTAAAATAAAAATATGAATTCCAAAAGAATGATATTCTGGAAAGTTTGATATTACTGAGCCTCAAGGAAATGCTTAATTTTATTTTCATTTATGAAGACTTAACCTGTTAAGTGGGCCTCCTATGGTGAAACCTAAATCTAGTACAATGGTTGTGTTGAACTTTTAGACAATTTTCTACTAGAAGCATTATGGAGAAAAGAGTAACTGAAATACATTTGATAATGAAACATGCATTAGCATGAAAATACTGATATCAAAATGGAAAGCCTTCTATCTTCAGTTACAAAATTCCATAATTAATATGTAATGAATCAGTATTTCTCAGATGGCAATTACATACAGACTGTCAGATATGGTCATGAGCTGGAAGCCAATGTGTATGTTCCAGCCTAAATATAAATCTCTCTCCCTTATTTAACTTTATTTTAAAGAATTTCTCTAAATAAAATAAATAAATAAATTTATTTCAGAGAATCTCTCTCCCTTATTTAACTTTATTTTAGAGAATTAATATTTATTTTAGAGAATTAAATATTTAGAGAATTTTTATTTTAGAAAATTAGAGAAAAGGTGCAGAAAAAAGGGATAATTCAACTCTTAAGTGTAGAATAAAAAAGGGTATATTTTTATCAGTGGTTATTAATACCTAGAGATACTCAGAAGCTGACCTTATACAACCGAAGATATACTGTGGTGTATATTTGAGGGAAGTTTAATCATGGAATAACACCCCTATCACCTCCCTGCCTCCTTTCCCCATGCTCAGGCAGCTTTTTGATCTGTATTTTCTCTTTTATGGTGATAGATGAGCCCTAAAGCAGCTGTTTGGACATTTACAGACGGAGAAAGTGGTTACTACGACAGCTATGGATCATATGTGGCGCCTCAAAATAGACTTATGTATTGAATATCACTAAAAACTTAATTTTAATTGATTTGTTTTGTCTGAAAATAGTGTTTTTTAATTTTTTCCACACCACGGAAGTGATGAAACTACACTGTGATTACGGTGATAAAATTTTTCTACATTTTTACGACTAATGTATCCAGGTGTGAATGCATTAATGGCAAAGGGGAGGCTGGATTTTTTTTTTTTTATTTACTTATTTTCCGTATTTCTCGCTGAGGCTACGGATGGGGAAGCGCCCTGCGAAGCGGGGCTCTGGAAGCATCCCTGCGAAGAGCCAGCAGAGGGAGGTCACACATTGCGCTCTGCACCGCTCGCCCCGGCGCTCTCGCCTGAGCCCTTTCCAGGTGACGAAGGTGGTCACACTCTGCTCCTTGCCTCGCTAAGGCCTTTTAAAGTGCCTGTAACACCGCCAAATAAATGTACGGGGATACCTTAGCAACAGTAGCGAAAGAAGAACTGGCGCTAGAAGTACACCAACAGCTAATCAGCAGTAAATACTATCTACCCAACAGGAAAGAACTGTTGTAAGCAGTTTATGACATTTTGTCACTGTCACTGCTAAAAAAAAAAAAAAAAAAAAAAAAAAAAAAAAACTTCTGGACAAAAACACATCCAGAAAAATATTTTTTTCTACATTTAAAATAAACCTAATTCAGCTACAACAAAACAAATAATAATCCCAATGACAATATTGTTAAAATCAATTGTTAATTGATTGTTAATTCTTGAAATATGCTCTTTGCTATATTACTGTGATTAGGACAAGTAAATTATGACACACCAGTGTCTTTGATTTTAAGATATGTTCAGAAAGGCCTTTAGTGGCAAATCCATGAGAACTGAAATTCTCTCGAATAATGGCTTTTACATGCCATCTCATACATATTCTACTGGAGACTTCATTTCGAGTTATATTGTGCCGAACAAAATATAGATGTGCCTCCACTCTGCCAGTTAAATCCTACATGAATACGAATAAATAGACATTTGCATGAGTAACTTGTTTCATTTTGTATCTGCTTAAAAGTGCGTTATCTGTCTATACCCACTTTGCAACATAACTATTTGTTTTTAATTAACAAAATGATCTGTATATTAGGTAAAAACATAGCCATTCTGAATAGCCTGCTGATTCCTGTCTCTTTCTTTTGTTACTACCACGACAAAGTCATTCTCATTAAATCAGACCTTTCCCTAATGTAGAACAGTAGCATAGAACTGAAGAGATAAATAATGAACTGCAGCGTTCTTTTACTGTATTTCTACTTGTATAGATTCACATGATTTTGCCATTGTTAACAATTTAGCTCAGCTCTTCTGTGGTTATTGCTTAGACAAGCTCTAAGGTAGACCTGTCTGTTACACGCTTTGATTCTAAGCCCAGCTACCCACAGGCATCATATTCTCCTTCGGTTCTCCTCTTCCCTTTCAAACGGTTCAAGTTCACAATGATTCTAACTTCTATATGAAAGTGTGAATAATCTATGATATCTTCTTGAAAAACAAGGGTGAGAGTGATTCAGCATCAAATGAAATTGCTTTATTATGCTAGTTATCTGTACGTATGTGTGCTGATACTACAAGGGAAGTATACTTCTGATTAACCTCTTTTCCACTTCTAAATCCCCCATATCTTGCTCCCTCTTCAAAGTAGCTTCTTTACCTCCAGTTTCACCTTTCAGACACTATTTTTTTTTCTATGTAGTTTATCTGAGGATTTTTTTTTCACGGATTGTTTTTAAAGAGGTTCAAGTCATTTGAGCTGCAGATTATGTTTTTTGAAAATGTATTAGTTGATTACAACTGCTAACTTCTTTGAGTCTTTTACAAAAATAGAATATATTTATGTTTGCTTTTTCTTATTTGCTTCTTTCTCCTTTCTCTGGGATGTTTATCACCATGCTATCAGAGTGCTGTCTACCTTGAGGAATCATACTATTATCTCCTGTCTTTGGCAAGTACAGCGGCATTCCTGCAGGGTTTTTGACAAGAAGGTAGATTTTAAAGCAAAACAACAACAAAAGCAAATGCATGCATTTAGTTTGCTTAAATACTTCACAAAGAAGCATGTTTTCCATCTGGAGTGATAAATCTGTGAAGGTCTTTTACATCAAAAGACTTTGGTTGGACTAAAAAATGGTCTGTCTTCATACTGGGATCAGCTATTCTTCGTTTTGTCTAATTCCTGATGCAATAGTGATGCCATGTGATGTCTTCTCATAGGATTGCCAGCTGAACGGATCATGTAGTAATTGCAAACGAATAATAAAAACCATTAAAGGAACAATTGCTTCTTTTTAAGAGTCTGTAAGTGAATAGACCTTGCACTGGAGATGGAATTCTCCCTCTCTTTTCATCCCTGAATGATTCACATTATAGCAGGTGGTTGTTCAGAAGTTAGGGACTACTTCTCAAGTAAAACATTAGTAATGCATGGTCTAGTGCTAAAGAGAAGCCCAGGTGGATAGTAAGAGATATTTGCATTCTTTCTGATAATTGGTAATGCTCGTGGCAACTCCCCTCATTGGTATAATCTTACGAACCGACTTTGGCCTTGATTCTGACAGGTCCCCTCACTTTGCAAGGTGAGTCAGTTTCTCTTTGTCTATTTAGGGATAAAAGCTATGATATTAGGCAATCAGTGTCTAGAAATGATGCAGCTATGTGTATCTTGACCATATCAATCAAACTATGGCATACTTGGAGGAGAATAGAGAGATGCCTCTCTGAATGATTCACTGCCTGTTTCAGTAATATCATGGTAGCAGCTCTTTTCACTCTTTCATGAACTGGCAAGAACCTGAGCTGGTTAACTGGAATGGGTGCATGCATTGTTTGAATGCTCAGAACTTCAGTGAATTTGTAACAGGACAAGAGGCAATGGGCACAAACTGAACCACAGGAAGTTCCCCCTGAATATAAGAACTTCTTCACTGTGAGAGTGACGGAGCACTGGAGCAGGTTGCCCCGAGAGGTCGTGGAGTCTCCTTCTCTGGAGATCTTCAAGGTCTGTCTGGATGCAGCCCTGTCTAAGATGCTCTAGGTGACCCTTCTTGAGCAGGGGTGTTGGACTAGATGATTTCCAGAGGTCCTGTCCAACCTGAACCATTACCATTCCATGATTCTGTGATTCTGTGAATGTGCTGACACTGGGGAATACTGGTGGGCAGATGACAACATTCAGTGTACGGTTTCCACTAAGGCTCTGCATGAGTAGTATGACTCATGGATTGTCCAGCTTTCTGCAAGAATATGCCACACTTTAATACGAGCAGTGAAACCATTTTCCCCCATTCTTCTAATGCTGCTACTCATCCTTGTTCCTGTTCTCTTCTTTCCCAAAATTCAGCATTTTCAAATTCCCCACACAAGTCCTCCTTAGGTCTGAGTGTACAAAAAGTGTTGGGAGCAGGGACTTCTTAAAGACTTGTGTTCCCTCAGTGCATCTCAGACTCTGAACTCCATCTCCATGACACAAACACTGTGAAAACATGTTACTGTGCTTCTTCAGATTTTAAATTCTTTCTGTGGCCCTGCACTGTTTGAACAATGATATAATTATTGGGACCTAATTCTGGTGGATGGTTCCTTTTGTGTTGTGATAGAAATGATGATATTTTATGTCTTTAATGCAGTGAGTAAACGTAAACCCTCATCAGGACAGATAAGAAAGTCTGGAATTGAGTTCCTCTGATCTTGTGAAAAATTTCCACAAGAAATGAGTGATTGCTATTGAGTGCTTTAAAGATCAGTTTTTTACTCTCAATTGTGTGTATAATAATGAATTCCTTAGTTATTACAAGGAATTTATTTGCAATTCTGACAATCTTTCCCCATTTTGCACTGGAGAAAAGAGTGCTTTGGGATTTATGATACTTGTTCAAATAAATATCAGTGTTTTGTTCTCCAGTAACATCCATACCTCCATATGCTTTTGTGTGTCTCAGTGTTACCTCTGGTTTACTAGACACAATTGGTCATCTGGAGATTTATTCTTCCACTGTAAACAGTGATGCCTAATTGAGAAAGAGAAGAAGAAATATTAATGGCAGCTATGTCTTCTAATCTTCTTACAACCTATTTGTCTATCTGAATATGCTACATTAAATGAATTATTGAGAAGAGGTGTGTTATGCACTCAGGAATCTCACTGTATATTCTAAAAGGAAAAGTTGGAGGCATGGGCAAGACTGCACTCAGGTCTAATAGCTGAAGACTCACAAACTCCACTACAGACAGAGTAGAAGAGTGAGTGATATAATAAAAGGATATATTGGGAAAGATTGAGAAAAAAAGTTTAAATACTTAAAGAGGAGAGGAGGCAGAAAAATGGGGTAATCTTACGTAATAATTTAGTGGAAACGATTAACTATGCTGCTGTTCATTTCCTTCACATTTTATTAATAATGATAGTCTTGTTTGGAGGCACTTAATGTCACTTCTACTTTATGTCACATTTGGTCACATTCCCATTCAAATCTTCAGAAGTTTTCCTTTGCCTTTGAAAAGGATCATCTACCACAGGTACTGTGAAAACAGCCTGGTACACAGTGGTTTTCAAAATATAAATTATTGGTAGTGCTTGCTACAGAAAATTTGTTCTACTGTCTTTATCTAGCACTGCTGAAATCTTGGAACTGTGATATGATTTTTTTTGTTTTGTCATGGGCAGTGTAGAGTGGAATGAGTGGCACTTGTTATCTCTGAATATCCATACCTCACACATTGACAGGTTCCAATAAAACAATATGATGGCAACATTTTAGTGATGTTACAACTTCACCAGCATTGCTCCATCCCTGTAGACCTCTGTGCTTCTACTCTACAAAGCCTGCCACCTTCCCCACTTTCTGACACAGAGAGCACCTTCAGATGCAGGACCTTGCTTTGTTTAGCACCCAATCTTCACATTTTAAGAACCGTGAGTTTTGGTCTGCTTGTTGCCTATGGCAGTATTTAGAGTGGTGGTTCCCTATTTAGCAAAACATTTAATTACAAATATCAAATGTGCAATAGGGATCTTGCAGAAACAGATTGACTAAGGGTGAAGAAAGCAGAGCCACATCAGATGTCACTGTGTGTCCCTTCCCTGAAGGGTTTTCTGCCAGTCCCTTACTACTGTGTTTGATCTTGGTATGGTACTGCTGGTGCTTTCTGGTTCCCAATGCTGATGTGCTACATAGGTAACAGAACCTGTGTCACTGTATAGAGCCTGGATATTTCCAGCCACACGATATGTTCCCACCCACTTATATAGTGTCATCTGGAGTGGGGAAGGAAGGGAACCTGAATTTATGGTACTTTGAATATGGATGTTTGTGCAGCATAGGGGACAATAAAAATCTCGGTAAAGGGTACTTCTTCTTTACCTTGCAGAGTCTAAGGAGCAAGATTATATCACACAGCAAAACTCCCCAGAGCATGGTCTGCTTGGATCTGGATTTCATCTTCAAAGCTGCACTTAGAATTTTGCCACTTGTTTTAAGACAATGCTTTTCTATATAAAAAATATTATTGGATAGATGGTACTTTTTACAAATGCAATAACAGTGTTTTATAAATGATTGCAAACCACTGACTGGATACATGACACTGTATAAGCACAAGAATTTTATATTGAACCTCTTATACAACAAATGTAAAGTAGTTTACTAACAGTAATACTTGGATACGGACTATGTAGTCTCCTGCTTTCTGTTTAAAACACTATTTTTCCTCTATTTCCTGCTCCACTATTCAGCATTCACAACTCAGGCATACTCAGTGCTGCAAACTGCTTTCTCATTCTGGGACTGACCAGGGCAATCACGGCTGGTGACTGTGCAGTGGGCATCTGTTGAGCACAGTCTCCAAACAAATGGAGGCTCTGGTAGGTCTTTTAGAAGGAAGAATATGCATTTTGACACATCCTGTCCCTTCCAACTTCATTGTTATACCAAGATTATGCTCACTTAATCCAAAGGATGGATTTAATTTACCGCATAGGAAAAATGCTGAGAGAGTTGCAGTTAGAAAGTACTGGTATCTCCACTTTCTGAATTAGAAAACTGCATTGAGGATACCAAAAATAGAGTACTGATCAGCTGTCAGCTAAGCTTGGCCAGCCAATTCCTCTGAGAGAGGAGCTGCAGCACTGAGAATTAGCGAGTCGTAAGTGTTAAGGGGCAAGACAAGGAAGACAGACGAAGTATTTTATGGGAAGTGTGGATGACCCAGTTTCTCGGTATGCACAATTGTCACAAGATATGACTTTTTTCCAGAATCTTTGAGTACTTCCAAAAACATTTGGAGTTCTTTGACACTGGACGCTAAACACTTTTCAAATGCAGGCTCAAACTTTGTTAAGTTAGGCCTTTAACACACAAAATGCCAGACCCAGGAAATGTTTTGACCATTTTTTCCCTAAGAATTATACCTTGTGTCAGTGGCAGAGCAGGAGATAAAACCCTAAACCATCAATTGTGCTCCATTCAGAGGTTATGAGCACTCACTTTCCCACTTAACTTTAAAAAGATTAATATTTATCTATGCCCTATGGCATTAATTTTGAAGGTGTTGATCCCAGGGATTAATTGCTGCTTTAAACTGGCAGTTAACAGTTTAAACAACATTTTTATTGGCATACAGTAGTTAAATGCCTAGTAATGTGCTGATGGGTTTATGATGATTAAAGTGAGTTTGGAGTTCGTCTTTGAGTTACATACTATGAGAGGCATTGGGTCGTTTGAGTACGCTAGGTTAACACAAGTGAGATGTGCAGTAACTGGCAGAGAAGAAAATGTTCATTTTAAAATACTGTGCTACAGACTAAGTTCTATTCTATTTACATTCGGAAATGAAGCTCTCAGGCTACTGGTGCTCTAGTGACCCAGTGCCTGAGCACATATGCTCCAGAGGACACATTCCAAGCTCTGGTGCTCATATTTCAGTACTCGTGTCCCACAGGATACAGCACCATGCTTGTAAGAAGTATTGCCATTAGTGTCATAGGTCCTGCGCTGCACTGTGTTCACAACAGTGACTGAAGAACCGGCAGCAGAGCTCATTACATTTAGTAAATATGTTTTTTGTATTTGATTCGTATAGTATTTACAAGACTACTGTCATTAGAGGAAAGCAAAGACATTTGTAATCCCATTAACTACTTCCATTTTGCTTGGTGATTATGCATTTTGGAACCTTCAGCATGATTTGAAGCAAAAGACCTGTATTCTGGCTGCCTACTTTAGGTGCCTATCTCAGACACTGTAGCTAAGGCCTGCTCTCTACAGGGAATCATAATTAGGCAATGTTCACAACTTCTCTGAAGGTAGATCTGAACCTTATACCTACTTTGTCATCTATCTCAGGTGTCAGAGCAGGTTGTACAAGTATGCCAAAGTGCCATTTTCTGAAGGAAACGTAATATGCATTTACTGCAATTGCAGTGCAACTTGGAGACATTTGAGCTATCAGGCTAGTTATAGCTATCTAGCACAGAGCCTGTTTACTCCACTGTGTTCAGGCCACACAGCAGTGCACCACAGCAGTATTTGTACACCAGTCCATAAGACAGGAATTCTTAACTCTATTTTCCATCTATGGTGGAAAATACTGTCTCTATTAATGATTTGATTCTAGCAGGCCAATTAACAAGCGCAAACTTGTGATAAATATTTCTCCCGTATAAAATCATGAGAACTTGCAGTCTAAGTATAGGATGAGTGCATCTGCTTAAGCCAAGATGTGTGACATGTGGATCTAGCAAGGCTATTTAGTGCTGCACAGTTCACATGCCTTGCTGCTGTGATTCCAAGGGATACTGTTCATAAACCATAGCTAGCCTCTTGCCTCACTGCTAGTTATTTGTATTGTCTGACATTTTCATTTCCTAACTGAAAGTAATACATATGGTTAGGAAGAATATGATTGGCCACTTAAAATAATTTTTGGCCAATTGATCGTGGGTTTTAATTAGTTAACCAAGAGTTTTGGTATTATGGGGGAACTCTGCAAGAATGGAGCACGTTAAATCAAGCCTCTGTCTTGTGCCTATATATGGAACATGTAACCAGAGGCTGTTCACAAAAATAAATAATAGGTGTGGGGAGTAAAGTACAGTATAAAAACGTAAGAGATATTTTATTTATAAACCACTTTCTTAAATAAGAAATAGTTGTAATTCTTAATTACAGACTGTCTGTGCCTCTCACTTTCAGTGCTTGCTGTGCTGTTTGCTTACCTCTGATAACTCAAATCTCTGGTGGCCAACTTCTGTTTCTTTTCTTTGCTGTATCTGTGACCCAAAACCTAACTAGGAGCTGCTGTGAATGAGTTAATAAATAGACTGAGTGTATGGAGGCTGCCAGGGTCCCAGAGACTGCAAAATGTAGGTGCATGGAAGTCTGATATACTGGTCTCTCTGTTTAGCATATTTAAATCTCAAAAATAATCCTTCAGAGAAAACAAGTAAAAATTTTAAGACACTTTCTGGCAACATCTGAGCTCTATCAGACCATCAGACCTACCATACATTCACCTAGCCATAGCGAGCTTGCATCTCCTGCAGTTTTTTTTTCCTCAGGAACAAGCCGTTTTTTTTTTTTTTTTTTTTTTTTTTTTGCTTTTGCTCCATTTACTATGTCTTGTTAAAATGTGCCTATTCAGTTGAGAATTAACTTCTAGACTAACATTACAATAGGAAAAACAATTGGATTGGAAAGGTCCTGGCTGTGCAGGGGTGAAAAAAAAAATTAAAAGAGACATGAATACATATAAAATAAGTGTTTAAGCATTATTGTTGTGGAAAAGGTTTGAATAACAATCTGAGACAGGCATCTGGCCAAATTTAAATGATGGGTCAGATCGTTAGCTGGTGAAAGTGGTATAGCACTATTGGGATCAGTGGAGTATTTCTGATTTAAACAAAGTTAGCAGTTGTCCTTACACAATCAGGATTTATAGTGCCTGTTCTACAACTCTTGGTATTGGTCAGTGTCAAAAATAGCAGGATTCTTCATACACTCATCTCTACTTTTCTCCCTATTTACACTCTCCAGAATAAGTACTGGGCAAGGGATCCTAAGAGCTGGAAGATTGGACTGCCTATTCTGTTTAATCTGACTTATTGCTGGCAGTTCCTGCTTCTACTAGAGTCAAATTATAGCCAAAAAATTGAGGTCAGTTGGAGCTGAAGATATTCATATAGCTAAGTATGTCCATTCATGAAAAATACAGCAAGGATGAGAATTTAAAAAGCTGAAATATTGAAATCACTCAGTCTTAAGGCCATAGATCATTTCTCATTTGGAATGAGAAAGGAAAACACATCAAAAACACCAATGTCTTTGTCACACTTTCCTTTCAAGCAGGCACCTAAGCAATAAAGGCATGTTTTTGAAGGTGAACTCAGATACGAACAGTCATTCAAAATGTTAGTCCCATGTTTTCCCAGTTTGATTTCCCAAATCAAAAACTAAGTATTTCATCAGCATAATCACTGGTTAGGTGGTACACCTGAAGGGTAGGTTTTATCTTTCTTTTGACTGAAAGCAGAACATGTATTATGATTTTCCTAGAAAAGTGATAATGCCAGATACTTTACAGAAGCTTGTGAAATGGAGAATTAGTGCATTCTCTGTAGCTTTTTCAACTTGTCAATTGGTTAATAGTTAACACCTTTTCCAGGCCTTTTTTTTCCTCAATCCATTTGATTCACAGGTCCTTTTCAAAGATGGCTAGAAGATGGTTAGAGCACCCATTAGTAGAAACCCAAGAGGAAAAGATGAAGTTCTTACCTCTTCCCACAGCATTATAGATAATGAAGGTTATTTCAAGTGCTTATCTTAGCTAACTCTATTCTGTTAAAAAATATGTTTGTTAGGAAAATCAGTCTTAATTGGAACAAAGTATCTGCCTCTAAGGAAGTAGGACAGCGCCGTTGCATACGTGGTATGTCATTGCTATGTATGCTTCATCTGTTATGTATGCTTCCGCTAGATACTAAGACTTCTAAGGAGAGACCTTAAATTGCTAGCCCATAAATTCAGAAGTAACTTCAACTTATTACTAGATATTCAACTACTGCGAGTATTTAGGATGACATTTTTTATTTACATTTGATTGGAGGACTGCAATTTTTCCTTTCCCAGGCAGATCACATTATGATTTCTACCTTTGTGACCATAAGAGTAGACTAATATATTGTAAAACACTTGAGGATAAGTTTTAAATTAATTCAGAACATGAAGGTAATGTACCAATATATTTTTTGTTTCCAATAATTTTTCCTAGTGAGGAATAAGACCTGGGACTAGTCAATGGAATAAGCAAAATAGTCAGTGAACAATATTGTTGAGAAATCATTCCAACAAAATTAGATTTTCAGTGTAATTTGCACCAGTAGTGTTTTTGTTTGGATGATCTACCTACCGTTTAACTGCAGAAGAAAACTAAATCCTGAATCTCTAACTTCCCTGGCTGTGGTGCAAGCACTTACAATCACTCTCGCGTTATGAGGGCACAAGTACATGCCTGTTTGTTAAAATGTATATTCATGTGATAGGGCTGAAAGGCTTGTAGCCATATGAAATATCTTTCTTCCAAACCGACCAATTGTTTGTTTTTGTCTAGGACTCACAGCGTAGGGTCACTGCTGTTGGCTCTCTAAGCAGCCATTTTAGATGTGGCTGTTAGATTAGCATCTATTTTTTATTATTTTCAAACAGCACTTTTCGCATCCACTGTCTGCAGTTAATGTGCATCTCTCCTGTTTGTTAGAATGGGAAGTTTGCCTTTGAAAGTGCCATAAGTACCCTGAAAGACTGAAAATTAATGACAAAGCTTACCTGAGACCGATAATTAGAGGACACTGGGGACATTCTCCCCTCTCCCCGGTGAAGGGGAACAAAGCTAGCTGAGTTAGTCTATGCGCTTCTTTTCAGTAGGTGTAAGCTGGTGGATCTGCTATGAATATAAGATCAACTAATTTTTCCTGTGTTTCCAACAGCATTAAAATAAGTTTTCAGGAAACATCTAGCTCTCTTAACTGCTGGCAGATATGGAATAAGTCAGATAAAGATACTGCCCTGCAAAACCTCACAGCCTCCCTGTGAGGCAGAATTCAGACAGGTCAGACGGCATAACCAGTAGCTCAGATGTTTCTGTGGTAAACCACCATGTTCTTTTAAGTGCTGCTGCTTTTTGCCACTCAGTTAATCTTCCCAGCTGTTTACTTGTTCCCAGGTGTGAAATCAAATGCTGGAGCAGCTGGGCTGGGTTGCAGCGTGACTCGGCACTCATCACTATGTTCCTTTGAAGAAGAGCTCTGGCAGACAGTGCTACACAGGATCATGCTTTAAATATGCACATGTAAATATACAGACTTCAATCCTGAGCAGTAATTTATTTGAAATGACTACTAACCTATCCCTAAGGGAGTAAGATATGAAAACACACAGGTTGTAGGAGAAAGTGTTATTACACAGTAAGTAAGTCTTCCCTATCAGCTGTTCTGAGCACAGTTTCGATTCTGTACAGTCAGATTTTAGAGGGGGAAAGCACATCTTATATGTCCAGTTCTGATCTCAGCACTATAGTAAATCAGGACTGACTCCACTGAAGTCACCAGAGAAATCCTAGTACATAACAGACTCATGAGACTTAAGACCTCATTTTATTCATTTGAAATTATATATTTACAATGGACTTCTTTGGAAAATACTCTATTAAGGGCTACTTGGAAAGTACCAGATGTGACTATGGAGGTCTGGGGCAGTGGTCAGAGGTATGGGGGTCCTGGTGGTTTTCCCTTTGGTCCTGCCAGTGAGGAGGAAGGATGTGAGCAAGAGTGGATGGATATAGCAAGCCAAAAATTGGCTGTGCAGCCGGTGTCAGCTACAGAGTTTTAGTTTCTATGACTGCAGAACCCTGTTTGAAAACAGGTCCTTGCTTGGTAGAGGGGACCCCCTCACCTCACTGAGGGGGGCACAAGCATCTTTGCAAACAGGTTGGCCTACCTAGTAAGGAGGGCTTTAAACTAGGAAAGACAGGGGAAGGAAAGAGTTATAGGGACCACACAATCAATAAAATAGGGCTTAAGTGAGGGTACCTCAAGCACTTGCAGGCAGGCAAGAACGTCCTTACAAGACAAGACTACTGGGAAACCTCTTGGGAAATCAGCACACTCAGATACATCTCTGAAGTGCCTGTACACAAATGCACACAGCATGGGGAATAAGCAGGAGGAATTAGAGATCTGTGTACAGCTGCAGGGCTGCAATCTCATTGTGATTGCGGAAACATAGTGGGATAGATCGTATAACTGGAATGGATGGATATACGTTTTTTAGGAAGGAGACGAGGCAGAGCTGCCCTTTATGTGAGAGAGCAGTGGGAATGTATGGACCTCTGCCTAGGGGTGCATAATGGCCTGGACAAGAGCTTATGGTTAAAGAATAGAGGGCAGACTAATACGAATGTTTGCTACAGGCCACCTGATCAGGAGGAAAAAGTAGATGAGGCCTTCTACAGACACTTAGAAGCCTCATGTAGCCTCATGTTTGTAGGGGGACTCAACTCATGGGGGATTTCAAACCCCTCTATATCTGCTGGAGGGACAGCGTAGCAAGGCACAAGCAATCCAGGAGGTTTCTAGAGAGCATTGATAACAACTTGCTGATGCAGGTTATAGAGGAGCCAATGAGGACAGGTGCTCTGCTGGACTTGTACTTACAAATAAGGAAGAGCTTGTTGGAGATATGAAGGTTGGAAGCAGCCTTGGCTACAGTGACCATGAGATGGTGGATTTCAGGATCCTGAGAGGAGGGAACACGGCAAAGAGCAGGATCACAATCCTAGACTTCAGAAGAGCAGAATTTGGTGTCTTTAGGGATCTGCTTGGAAGAATCCCATGGGATAGAGCCCCAGAAGGAAGAGGGATCCAAGAAAACTCATTGATATTCACATCCTTCAAGCTTAAGATTTGTCTATCCCAATGCCCAAGAAGTCAGCAAAGGAATCAAGAGACCTGCATAGATAACCAAGGAGCTTCTGGCAAAACTCAGATAGAATAAGAAAGTACACAGAATGTGGAAGCAGGGACAGGTAACCTGGAAGTAATATAGGGATATTGTCTGAATATCCAGGGATGGAGGCAGGAAGACTGAGACCCATCTGGAATTTAATCTGTTGAGGGATGTCAAGGAGAGAAAGAAGAACTTCTATAGATATCTCAGTAACAAAAGAAAAATGTGGGCCTGCTACTAAATGGAGCAGGAGTCCTGGTGACAAAGACATAGAGAAGGCAGAGATACTGAATGCTTTTTTTTGCTGCTAAGATCAGTCCTCAGGAATCCCAGATCCTGGCGATCAAGGAGAAAGTATGGAGAAAGAAAGACTTCCCCTTACTGGGGAAGAATTAAGTTAAGAATCACTTGAGCAAATTAGATCTATACAAGTCTATGCGCCTTGATGGGATGCACCCATGACGCTGAAAGAGCTGGCTGATGTCATTGCTAGGCCACTAGATCATCTTTGAAAGGTCCTGGTGATCAGGAGAGGTGCCTGAGGACTGGAAGAAAGCATATATCACTCCAGTCTTCAAAAAACAGCAAGAAAGAGCACCCAGAGCGTAGATGAGGGGAGAGCAGTAGATGCTGTCTGCCTTGACTTCAGCAAGGCTTTTGACACTGTCTCCCATAACATCCTTACTGGCAAGCTCAGGAAGTGCAGGTTAGATGAGTGGACAGTGAGGTGAATTGAGAAATGGCTGAATGGCAGAGCTCAGAGGGTTGTGCTCAACAGCATAAAGTCTAGTTGGAGTCCTGTAGCTAGCAGTGTCCCCAGGGGTCAATACTGGGTCTAGTCCTGTTCAACTCACTCATCAGTGACCTGAATGATGAAACAGACTGTGCCCTCAACATGCTTGCTGATTATTCAAAACTGAGAGGTGACTCTGCTTGAGTAGGAGGATTGGACTAGATGATCTGCAAAGGACTCTTTCAATCTCAACTGTTCTGTGATTAAGAATAAAAAATACTGCACTTTATTGTATGACTTTGATTTAGCTAGAGATAACCCCCAATAAAATCCTACTTCTTTTCTCTGTTAGGAGCCATTCTGTAGTTTCCTTTTACACTGAGGAAGATGAACTGGAGTAACTCCAGTTACAGTGTGTGATATGATGCAACTTTAATGCAACTCATCTGCAGCAATAACACATATTGCAGCAGAAATATAAAGAAACAGAAGTAGATTTTTGTTTCTTTGAATTTGTGTTTGAATCATAAGCATGCATGTGATTCTGTGACAAAGGACATATTAAATTATTTTTTATGCTAAATATGTGGGAAATGATATCATGTGAATATAACCTTTATCTGGATATTGAATTCCCATTTCTTTTGCCTTGTAGGATTGATTACATAGACAGCTACAGAATTTTATGTGGCTACTAAATAAACAATGTAGATGAGATTTCATATGGTCTGGAAAGAAAGTTTCTGGATCCATCCCTTCTCTGTTGCATAGAAGGAAAATTTCAGCGAATATGAAGCTAGTCATTGTGTTGGAGGAAGTGGTCTTAGGAAAATAAAGAGGCTTTTAAACACATCCATGCCCCTACATGGTTTCTGGCTCTGCAAATGATTTTCTGTGTGATTCTGGACAAACGATTTAGGTTATATCTATACCATATAATGTAGCATCCTATAGGAATACCCACACTGACTCTGACTGACTTTAAGAACTGTTTTTTTCTCACTTCACTGAGAATTTTCACTTTTAAAATGTTGGGACAATTCACAGAGATTGTGTGGAACTGTGTTAACATATATTTTTTTCAAATCAAGTAGAAGACATCAAAGTATTGAAACTCATGGGCCAAGGTTCTTTGCTTGTTTGTTTTAAGAAATAAAGATAGTGAATGCTGTAGCAGGAATGGGGAAAAAGGAAACTCTTCTTATTTCTGAATTCTGTCTTAGGTAAAACAAAATTTCTTAGGAAATTGCACTGTGGAATTAGGTGACCGCAGAGCTGGAAATATGCTCTTTTCTATGTTTACTTTTGCATTTTTATTGTCTGTGTTTGAACAGTCCCATGAATATGTTGGAGAAACTGAATTTGGCCTGGCTGGTTCAAAGTCCCTGTAAAAATGAGTTTAGGAGAACATCAAGTTGAGTGGCTGACCTTGACAGTCCCCTATGTTGCAGGATCAGGAGGGGCAAGGTGTCTGTGCTTCTGCTGAGGAACGCTGGTGTTCCTCAGGTCTGGTATAAGCGAGGGCAACCCTGAGAGCTCACTCTACTTCATCCTTCATACTCACTGCCATGCAGGACTCAACAAGTTCAGGTGCACGAGACGTCTCAGGCGTACTACATCTTGTAACACAGATGTGGCAGTGTTAGCTCACTGAATGAGCGAGGAGATTTTCTCCTCTCTCATAGGGAAGTTTTTAGTGCAGTGTCCTAGTAGGTGATGCTCTCCAGCTGCTGCATGGCTCCACCGCATCTGCCCGCTCTGGCATCTCGTTGGTATGTGCTGCCCGTCACCCACCACCCTGGGGCTGGGATCGGGGGGAGTCTGCTAGGGGAGGCAGGTAGTGCAGCAGTGCACTAGGCAGGAGACAAGTGAGAAATGCTGAAGAGGCTTGTCAGTTTTGTGTATCTCCTTCAAGGGCCTTATGACTGCTACCCTTTAGGAAAAAGGGGGCAGAAGGGGAAGGAGGAGAAGAGTGTCTTCAGCCCAGTGAGAGGGGGCCAGGCAATAGTGGCAAAGCATGTCTGCTGCTCTGTGAAGTCCTCTCATCTGAAAAATATTGCAAGTTTACCTTTCCACATTCCCAGGTTTCAATATCAGCAAAAGGCCATGGCTTAAATACTCAGCAGAAAGTGAATGCAGCATTTGTATAAACAGTTGCATTTTAAAATAAGATTTAATATTCTAGGAAGTCTTTTGTACACCCACCTTTACTATCCTCCTTTTGATGCTTTGAGGCCTTTTGATAAAGTTTTCTTTTTACTTTTTAAAAAGTATGTATTGTTATCATGTTTCTACTCTGGTATTTTTGCTTCTCCTTATAGAGAATGACTCTTTTTCTGCTTACCCTTCAGCTCAGTGTCCAATCCTACAGTTTTCTCCCTGATCGAAGCTCTCTGATCTTATGGTGTGAGCAAATATCTTGCAATTACATTTCGCAATAATTGCAGAGACAGTGCAATAAACCGCAGCAGAACTAGATCTGTTGATGACAGAGCAATGTGAAGAATGTTCACAATACAATGAGCTCTATGAAGTTGATATTCAGAGGCAGAAAAAGAAAAGCCAGAGTGCAAAGGTGGTCTGAGCAGTTCAGGGGTGGAAGGATGTTCTGATTTTGCCAAAAGCAGTAGTAGCGCTAGTGTTTTGCTGTTTGCTTTGCTTCTTTCTTTCCTTCTTTTTTTTTTTTTTTTTTTTTTTTTTTACTATATAGATGTTTTAAGACAAGTTAAGATCCTCTTATTTCTGAACATTTTTTGTAGGAGATACTTCATAGTGATTCAAAGGGAATGGGTTCTTTTTGGATGCAAGATGAAAGCCTCAGCCACCAGGTTTGAGCAGGAATAGCTTATTCAGGAGCAGAACAGGCTCCTGGCTGAAAATTCCAGGCAGTCGTTTTAGACTGAAATTGTACTTCTGATATGATAATAATATAATATACATATGTAATAACAACTGCATGAGCACTGAAGCTGCTTATACTCAGTATTCTTGCAGGTAGACTTTCTTACAAGTTGATTGAAGGTTGATTTTTAGCTGATGCACTATTGCTATTCAGAAGACTACAATTTTACTTCATGAGTAAAATTGTGCAAAGTGGTCTGCAAAGGAGTTGGCTTCTATTTATATAAAAACAGCAAATCCTAGATCAGGAAATCAGAACTAAATTTCTCTGAAGTTTAGGACTATTCTGATTCTGTTTCTAATCTATGCATTCTGATTTCATCTCTAGTAAATACCAAGGACCCTATTTATGTTTAAGATAGTTTCTTAAATAGTTACCACAATCCTTTTCTGAGGAAGTTACCTCAGAGAAAGATTTTACATATAAGAAAGGGTGACTGTATAGCCTGTACAGACTTGCAAATTGGTAGAACTGTTTCACATGTGATAATTACACAGTCCATAGGACAATCTACCAGCATATCTCACAGATACCTCACAGTGTTGTAACTTTTTACCTTATTTTACTAGCTAAACATAAAATATTATTATCATTCTGAATTGCCATTTCTCATTATTATTTGGCAACCTTAATTTCATTAAATCCTATAAAAAGCTCTCTGTAAACTCTGCTAAAGTGACATAACTGCCTGAGAAAAGTAGCAAAAGTATGTGAGGGTTAAATGTAATTTTTTCTCATAAGTGTCATTCTTCTGACTTACAGTTCTTTAATAGATACTGAGCAGTGGAGAACCGAAAGTATTTTCAATTTCAATGCTTTGTATATTTACAGAGAGATTACAACAAACTTCTACACTTTATCTACATTTTAATAGGTCAGTGTGAACATATGAAGTGTATTAAGGTGGACTGCCTAACTTATTAAACTTACGTGAATTCGGCAAAAGCCCTTAGCAGTTGTATGCAACAGGGGCTGGAAAGCCATGCATGATTGAGGTCATGCATCCAGCCAGTTTGTAAGATGATCCCTCTGCACCGAGCCATCAGCCATCCTTAGCATAGGGGCGCACTCATACACGCATTCCTGTCAAGTCATCTTGTGAAAGGCTGCTCGCTTCCAGCTTGGCTTGAATGTGCAACCTTAATAAAACTCACTGAAGTCTGAGAGAAAATAGCAGTTCTGCAGCAGATAGTGTAGGGGAAAGAGACTGGGATATGCATATGCAGCTGACTAAAGCAGGCTACATGCTGAACTGTAACAGAGAGGAAACAATAAATCTTAACTACTATGCAATAAATATTCCCAATTTAAACTAAAGGAAGCTATCCTAATATTGAAATTAAAAATATAACAATTTATCTAAGCTTGATTACTAAAGTACAATTCTCCAGTCCTTTTTCCAAAGACTTTAAAGAAAATTAAGAACAAATTTAAAGAAAGAGAAAGAAAAAAGTTTTTCTAAAATTAGGAAAGGACAGTAATAATAACATGACAGTTTTTCTTTCCTTTGCTTTCCTGGCTGCTCTTCTGGCTCACATAGGCTGTAATAGTCAGCGTCGGGGTCCAGAAGCCAGTGGGAGAAGATTTAACCGGATTCAGCATGGGCAGTGCACCTATACTTTCATTCTACCAGAACAGGACGGGAACTGTCGTGAAAGCACGACAGACCAGTACAACACAAATGCTCTTCAGAGAGATGCTCCTCACGTGGAACAGGATTTCTCTTCCCAGAAACTGCAACATTTGGAACATGTGATGGAAAATTACACTCAGTGGCTGCAAAAAGTAAGTGCTTCTTTTTCCACTTCTCATTAAATGGATTATTTTTGGTGGTGCTTACGTTGTTCATAGTTTTCATGAGTTTCTATGAGAACTGAGATAATAAGGATTTCTCTAAGTCATAACTGTGCAGGGTGAGAAGTCTTATAGCCAGAGTGCACCCTTCTTAGAGAAACTGCTGTTGGGAGCAGAATTTTGTTCACATCACTGCAAGATGCAGTTTTGTAAAGCTTTATCTCAAGAGACCATGGCGGTTTTGTGAGCCTGGGTATACAAAATCCACCAGAGACTCTAACGGTGGAATGCTTTATTAGCCAGCTAGTCTTGTAAACTTCACTTATCGTTCGGAGCTTCCAGTCAGATGTCATGCAGGATACCTGCTACTCTGACAGCAAAAGGGTGCATTTAGAAAAATCAACTCCTACAGGCATGGTATTGAGAAAATTATAGCCCTCCATAAATAGATCCTGTAATCCTATTCCATCCAGCTAATCACTGGAAGGACAGAGAAAAGTATATACGCATTCACATTCTTAAATCATCATAGTATTTTTTTTTAATGTGTGGATCACACTGGACTTGAAAATAATGTAACAGTAACTTAGTAGAAGTAATTCTTTTTAAGAATTTGTGCTATAGCTGTAAACTTCTACTGAACTTTTCATTTTTTTATGTTTGAGCTGCAGCTTGGCCCTGAAAAGACTTAGATATGTGAATAACTTTACTCACATGAACAGTCCCATTCACTTTAATAAGATTACTCGCTTGAGTAAAATTACTTACCTTGCAGGATTTTGTCTTTGGCTTGATATTGAGAATGATGTGAGATAGATGACAAGTGAAAATAAATAAACAGTCTTTGTACATGATTGTAATATTCTTATTCTCACATTGGCATTATGACCTTGCAAAGCAGAGAATTGAGCAATTAGTGATGCAGTTAATCATGTAAGATGGCACAAGAAAATTCTTGTATGTGCCTATTCAAGTGAAACATCATTTAACTGTAATGCAAATTCATACTAAGAATGAACATCAGTAAAAATGCTAGTAAAGACTACTTCAGATTAGCATATTTATTTCCTCCTATATCATTTTCAATTTATGTTTCCTCCAGATGATATAGAAGACAGAAATATGTTAAAAAGCACAAACAGTCACCCTTACCCTTCTAATCATGCTAAAACCTTTAGATAAAATTTCCTGATCTCCTAGTAAATTAATTGTACTCTTTGCATATATATCCCTAATAAGAGAGAGGTGACTGTATGCAATAAACATGTGACTACAAACCAAAATATAATGGAGCATTTCTTTTTCAGACTATTTTCCTCAATTTTTAATATTGTGGTCTGCTTTGGGGAAATATAATGCTGGAACTGAGCGGATGTCTTTTGTAGAAGAAAGCATGTCTTAAGAAATAATTTTACTGTACCTTGGGAGTTTAAGGCAAGGACTGAGAAGAATAAAATAGTTATCTGTGTTTATGCACACATGATTTTACTTCAATAAATTGCCTGCTGAATCATGCTGCTGAGACTTTTTACTTATTCTGTGTTTGTCCACTAGAGACTGAACTAAGATCACTCTTTCACTGTGAACTGAGCAAGAAGAAAAATGAGCCTCTAGAGTGTGAATGTCTGAGTTAGGGTTAGTCCTCTCACGCTTCAGCGGGAGGTGATCAAACAGGTAGGAAGCCCAATGAAAGGCTTTTAAATCAGGGGGCTGTACTCTCCTGCAGTGCCTGCAAAACAGGCTGCGGGCAAGGCCAGCCCCCCGCCCCGCGCGGTCCTTCCCGGCCCCCGGCCCCCCGCTCCCGCAGGTTTGCGCGAAGGACGGCCGCGTGTCCGTTCTCCCCCCGAATGAAAGAGCCCGCCGCTGTGCAGCTCCCTGGGAACTAATGAGTCTGAGGCAGCTCCACTATAGCATCTCTGAACACTGAATTTCCTTTGTTGCTGTTACCACCACCAAGCATTTCAGCCATAATTCGTTTCCTTTCGATAGAGGTGTAATGCTTAAGTGTAATGCATATGTTACGTAGGCATCTCACATCTCATTTTACACTGTATTTATTTTCCCACTAGACTTTTAATACGGGATATAACTAGTGCTACACCAAGCAACATTTTACAATGTACCTGCTGTGAACAAAATAAAGAATTATTAATGATTATCGGTCTGAAATCAGAAGTGAATAGCTATAATAAGAAATATTGTTTATATTTCAGAATTTGAAATATATTGTAACTTATGTAGAAGAAATATGTTTATTAGTTATGCAATATACATAACTTTCATTATAATTGTACGCTGGCACTGTTCATCGGAGCTGCTTATTTTCTTAATGCAAATACTAGCCTGCAACATTGGAAGAGTATTTATTAAGAAAGTTTGTATAAAGTATTATATACAAGAAATTGTGTAGCATTTTAAGTTAGAAAATGTTTTTCCTTGATTTCTAAAAGCAAAATAGGTGTTCGTTAAGAGAATACTCTTTTACCCTCAACAACAAAAGTGCTTCTCTGATGACCTACTGGCTTGATTCTAGATAAAACCGTGCTGCCTGGGGAGCAGATTACAGGCAATTAAGTTGCAGCCTTGTCCAATAGCATTTGCATATCTATAGTCAGCATTGCTGGGATTGGTTGGCAAATCATGGACATGGCAAAATGCTCTTTGCAGAAACTACTTGGAAGAAGATGACTTGGTAAACATTTTCAGAGATTTTCCTAGAACTGTTTATTTTAATACCGGATAACTTTCCCCATTGTTTAAGCTTGGGTTTCGTTTCTGCAATTTGTTTATACTAATAGTTCAAAACAAACAGTTCATCACATTTTGTTTCTTGCTGTAACTGACTGGCACACGTGATACTGTTTGGTATTTAACTGCAGTGTCTGAGTGTTGCCAAAGAGGAGTTGCATGAAATGTTATCATCATGTCTTGCTCGGAAACTTTCTGTTAGTCAGCTGGGTGAGCTTATGATATTGGTGGTCTCAATATGCATTCAGAATAGCTATATAGATGCAATTATTTCATGCATTTATCCTTCAGTCAAAATAATATTAATAATAACTGCAAGTAAGTGAGTTTGGCATGATCTACTCACTCTTCTTGATCCTGACCTAAACAGAATACCATAAAAGTTGAAAGTGAGTACTTGATAATGATATGTTATAAGATGCTAACATTGACGTACAGCCTTGACTGGACAGTGAACTACTATCACTCTGGTCAGCCAGTATCCAAACTTACATTTTTTTATTTCTTTTCTCTGCAAATATTGATTACACCAGTAATACTTAAAACTGAATAAGGAAGCTTCATCTCTTCTTCCTTACACTTCAGATAGTTTGTGCTGTCACCAGCTTTTAAGGGAAGAAGCAGACAATGCTGCAAAAGCTGGCTTTTGAAAAGGCTGGTATACATCTGCTGTCTGCTCTGGCTCCATCTGCAGTCTGCCCCACTCTGCTCTCTTTACCAGCAGTGCCTAGCATTGCAGTGAAATACTGATATGCTCATGCACCCGTAGTGGCTGAATTTTGCCTTGGGCTGAAGAAGTTTTACTGAAGAAGTTGAGAAAATTCCTTATAAGTCACTCTTGCTGGGAGATGGTGTCTGACGCAAGGAGGACAAGGTCTAAAAAATGACCTATTATTCCTCTGATGCATATATATATTAATGTAAGGATAGAGGCGGCCATAATGAGCAGTGTAATATTTAATCACATTAACAAACAATTATCCCCTATTTAAAATACTACAAGAAAGAGTGAAGATTCCATTGTACTTATGATTATGTTTCGTTGGGCATTTTTTAATGTAATGTGTGATATAAAACTCATATATTTGGGTGCTGTTAAGTGCAACAAAAAGATGTTCATGATGAACTCCTGTTAATTTCCACAAATAAAAACAGTTCATTAGATGTGGAACCTACCATCCTGCTTATATGAGCATTACTAACAGTGCTTTCCAGGTTCGGTGTGCTAAGTTCATTCTCTTGGATGGACCAGAGCTAATAATTGAAAAAGCTCTATGGCTGCTAGACTTCTACTAGGGGTCCAGCTTGGACCTGTTTTTTTTGTCTAGCCTGTTAACTGTTCTGGGTGCTCTTTCTTCACTCTGGATTTGATGAATTCTCAGATCCGAAGAAGAACCTTGTCCTGAGGAGGTTCAGAGGATCAGTTTATCACAGACAAGCAGTGAAACCAATGAAGCCTGGTTTCTTACTGTCTGGTGCCTTGTCCCCATGCCTCATTGACTTGCCACTACGTAACTATATCTTCTCCTGTAATAAATACCTTCAGCTTTTCTTCGCGGTCTCACTTCCCTAGCTTGAGTGATGCTCACAGTGCCCTCAGTTTCCCTCCAAATACCTTATCTCTTTGGCCCAGTAGGCATTAGCTTACAGTGTGTTGTGTGCTGTGTTATATTTGCTACTCAATGAGTAAAGATGTAAAAGTTGACTTTAAAGGAGAAAGACTAAGTTCATGGCAACAAACGGATTCTAAGAAAACTCAGATTTGAGTCTAAATATAAAAATGCCCATTTCTTCCAAGAACTTTCTTGACTAATAATACACCTGCATTTTAAGCTCTTTATTAATCAAGTTCCTGAGGTCCTTCAGATATTCTGAGGAACCTACAAGAAAGAGGCAAGATTTTAAACATGTAAGTGCCTGAAAGCTTGTCATTACTGGGGGATTATCTATTTGGTATTTTTTGAAGAAGAAGAAAGCAGAAGAATCAAAGAAGTAGATTCAAAGACAGTCTCACACGTTGCCACATTTTGGTAGCAAATGACTTAAAAAAATATTTCCCATGCTTTGACAGAAGGTTTTATCATAATGCGCGGTAGAACCTGAATGTGTTTATTTTCAGTGATGACAGCTGTAATTAGGAACTTTCTGGTAACAATAAAATGTTACACTTATTAGTCATCAGAACTGTCCAACCAACATGCCCCGTGGGAGATCTCGCTTGGAGCACTGAGAGTTTTTCTAAATGAAATTGATATAAAGTAAATGGTGTGTCATTTTGGGGGTGCTGAGAACTCGACGTTCCCATTCTCTTCTGTGGTTTGGAAGCAGTCTCTACTTCGCAGCGATGGGTGCCTTGGAAAAAAAAGGACAGCCCACGTGGGAAAAGTACAGAGCTGGGTATTTTAGGCCTGGATCATCCCACTCAAACTTTTGGCCAGAACCCAGAGATATCTGAGATAGATTTTACTTCACAGTGGGGAATCTCTCAATAGTGTGTCAAGAGACAGTAGCAAGTTCAGAGGGAGAGCCAGCCATCTGAGCTGTTCTGTGGAAGTGCCTATTTGTCTTCACTGACTCCAGGGAAATCTTGAGCAGCTTGTTTCCTAATTTAAGTGCCTCAGTTAAGTGGGATGAATTTAGGCTTTGCTTTCTGTCCATGGCTGTAGCATAGACTTCCCTTGTGACTACAGGCAAGTCGTAAACTTTAAACGTTCTTGTTTCCCTTTTCTAACACAGATACAGCACTACTACCCAATTTCACAAGGCTGTTGGGAGAGTTAATATATTGGTGTGTGTGTGGCTTTTGGAGTCATTCTGGTGGGAGGCATTTTGTGCTATTAGCCGTTTGATAATAACATTTTTAACATTTAAGTTATGTAAAATCAGAAAATCTTTTGGAAGGAAAGTAATTTAAAAAGGTGTAACTAAAATAATTTAAAATTCTAAGTCGATAATTACATTGAATAAAAATCTATAATGCTATTTTGCAGTTTGAGGTTGAGTAAGTGTATTATAGATAAGACAGATATGTCCTACTAACTGCGGGAACAGATCTCATTCTTCTAGTGTTCTTAAGCCCCATAGAGCAGTTGCTTGCTCCTTCCTGTATTTACCAAGATGAATAGGACTGTAACTTAGTCTTGTACAGGTTCTCAGGGAAACCGGTGAGGAATGACTGGTTTTTCAGGGCTATTGTCTCCAGAAATGTTGAATAAACTAGTCATTATCAAAACTGGTCTCACTTGTGTGATTTATTGTTGGTATATCCTGAAAGGTAAAGATGTTGAACAACTTGCTTGTATTCACCTTAGTTTACAGTTCACCTCAGCTCAATTTTGTTTTCTGCTTTTGTTATAAGATGCAAACAAAGAGCGAGTAAATGATGGCCTTTAAGGACAAATATCATGATTTTAGTAATGCTATAAGTCCATAGCAGTTCTATGAATCTTCAGGACCAGGAGCTGGTGTCTCGTATGAGCAGCTTTGGTGTGAAAGTCTTCCCAGCAGCATAGGCTTGTTACAGAGTCAAAGTGTTGATCAGGAAAAGGAAATTGAAATAGTATCATATTTCATAGGAAAGAGTTTCTCTCTTATGAAACAAGCTGTACTTTAACACAAGGTTATTTTTTTGTAACCACATGTGCGTATTAGGAAGTGTTATGAAACACCAGGATGGTGAATATTCAATGTTAATTGGAATGGTAATTTAGAATGCCATAAATTATTGCACACTTGCACTATATTCTCATTAATGTTCTTGCAAAAAAATCAAGCTTTGCTTGGCATTACCTTAATTATTAATCAGATTAATCTAGAAAAGTGTAAACTACTCCTAAATTGGGATGAGAAGTCTACCCAAGGACTTGTATCAGTTTAATTAACTTCATTTAAGATCAATGTAAGTCAAATTATGCCACTTCATTGTGCAAGTAAAACCTAAGAGTTGACTGTGCTAAACATTGAACAAATATATGGGCAAAGATAGTCAGAGCAAGACTAAGATGGATTCAGATGGAATGATACTCAAGTTACACTATTGTGTATTTTTAAAAAGGGTTTACTTTCATGAATAAAACAAATCATATCAACCAAACAAAACTTGATTACAAAAAATTTATAATCTCTCAAAGAGTCATGTAGAGAATCAGTATTCTAGGTCATGGAGCTATGTGATTGAAAAATGCTTCTTCTCTAACCAGCTTCTAGAAGCAGAAATTAAAAAAGAAAAAAAAAAGTGTAGTAAGAGAAGGGAAGGGGGCTTCTTAGAAAACTGTGCTAGTTTTATGAATATATGTGTTCCTGGTAAGGCACTTTCTAGGTTTGTTATATGGTCAGCATATGGTCAGCTATATTATCCATGTTACCATACCCTTCTTGTAAGAGAGTCCAAAGTGCAGATCTGATCTTATTTGTAATTGGAAAATCTAGGCTCCATGAGTAAAAAAGAGCTGACCTCAAATTCTGTAAGAAATCTGCAGAATTGTCTTTTCTCTTGGTTAACATCCACTTCTCCCCCAGTGCATGGATGTGTGTGCACATACACGCATACATATATATGTATATATGTGCATATATGTTTATATATTTGGAGAGTCAGGTGTAAAGGGATAAGAAAATCTGTTTTTAAATGTTGTGACTTAAATCCATCTGTGTATTTTATACAGACTTACCTGCTGTCAGTCAGTTGTTCCGGAATAGATTTGTTAGCCCCAAAACACTAGGAGAGTTGTTAGTAAGATGAAATCTTGTGTGTAGTACATAATTCATTCTGCATCTACTAGTCCCCTTTCTGTCTTACCTATAAATTAAAAGTGTACCTTTGATTTTGTTCTTTCCAGATTGCATATGAAGCAAGAATTGGAATATACTCTGGAAAAAATACTGAACCCTTGTACTTCCCATCCCATGTATATTGCTGTCCTTATAGAGGTGTGCATATTTTACAAAATTAACTAGAATTTTTACACTCCCCGTGCTTTGTGCCATCCTTATAGAACCATTTCAGAATGCATGCATGGCATTCATTTCTTTTTAAAGCTCTTGGTGTAACACTATAGTTCTAATTTTTCCTCAGATTTTCAGGGAAATTTGATTTGTTGGAGTATATCCTTGTCATTCATCATGTTTTGTTTGATTGCCTTGTTGCAAATCATATACCAGGCATTCCTCCTGCAATAGGAATGTACAGGGAGAATAAAACCCCACTTGCTCCAGTTAGCAGAGCTGCCAGACTCTGTTCTGCCAAGGTTTTGGGTGCAGACTTTCTTCTCTCAGTAGACCAAAGAGGGGGATAGGTTTGAGGGATTACTCTAGACATAGGATAAGCTCTGCATATCCCTGCCAGGAAATTAAAACAAGACTAGAGAACTGTGGGAGGGAACTGGAAAGACAATGAGTAGAAGACCATAGAAGATAATTTGCCTCTTTTTGACAGCATAGCTTCTTTTTCATTGCAGCATAGATTAAGTTCTAATCAATTCTGAATCTATAAAGTATTTCTGCTGCAGGCTGATACACATGCCATTTATAGACTGATCCTGCCTCTCCTTCACAACTAAGTCTCCTTTAAAGGATGCCTGTGTGCAAGAGGATTTTCTTGAAAGATGCTATCTGTGTTATGAAACTTCTGTCGTATAAGTCTGAGAGGGCTAACATTGTTTAGCAGGCCAGTTTTTTATGATTTCCTCCTCCTGGATCAGCTGCAGTCTAGACCTGCAGAAGGAACTTGCAGGGGTTTAAAGAACAAAGCATGGATCTCATTTCTGGGCACCTGTCCGTTATTTTAAAAGTTACAGCAAACTTTCACTCCATTTCAAAGGCTCTCCAGTCTTCAAAGTGGGGTTCTTACTTCTTGACTGTAGGTGCAAAAATTCTGACTCTAAGTGCACACATTTACTATTTTGAGATATGCTTTAATTCTTGCACTGTATGTATTCCAGATCCTCAGAACACATTTTTAATAACCATAAAAATCAAAGGAACAACTCCTAGTATAATCTCCTGTGAAGCTTTTACATTTGTCTTTAGGGTAATGGTAGACTTGCCTGCCCTTTCAATGATATGATTTATGAATGCTGTAAAGCTGTCAGCCAACATGTATAAAAGTTTATCTTTGTTTCTGGGTATCTTGTCTGTAAACACTGTCTTACACAATGGAGATTTGGGGAAAAAATAATGTAATTGTTGCTGAAGGATGATTCCACAATTCTTTTGTTCTAAGCTATGCATAGAAGACATTTTATTGTGACGAAAAATTTGCAAATGGGATTAAATCACCTATGTCTTTATTTAAACATGTTGATTTTCACTTTCTCAAGTTCAGCTCTGAATAGCTTTAGCAATAATTCTCTTCTGGGAGCTTTAGAGCTCATTCAAAGATCTTTTGCAGGAAAGAGAACATTCTTTGTATTTTTTAATTTTGTCATCAATTCAGTAAATGAATAGTAGTGAGGATGAATAGTATAGTCATTCCCATGCCGTTCTCCTGTCTGAGGCCTGTGTTTGTGTCTGAAGATGACAAGGACCTTCAGATAATTGCCGTCTCACTACTCACTATCAAATCACTAACACTTCTGAAAAAAATAGAAGTTTCAGTGAAAAATCTATGTAGAAATGGCCTGATATTTCTGAAATCTCACAGAGACACCTGTATACAACCTGGTTCTTTGAAGCCTCCTCAAAACCAAAGCATTTGATGAAAACTGCTAGGGCTATTGCAAATTGGGCATTCATGCATAGATAAAAGTACCAAAATGAGGATTTAGGATCTCTGACATTATCTTTTAAACATCAAGTGTATTTATTTATGTCATAGTTAAATACTTTCCCTCTACAATCTTAATTCATCAGGAAATTCCTGTGGCCTTCTAGGCCACATTAGCAAGTCAACACAGTAATGGGCAACCCCCAAACCATGATGCCTTTGGTGCTGTGCCTGGAATTTTGAGGATCTACTTAGTGGAAGAATTGCTCAAATAAATGACCTAATCTCTTCCTGAATGAACTATTTCCCTTTGGTCCTTGGCTAGGACTTTGTACTCCACTCTCTGTGTGGCTTCCTGTAGTAGAGATAGATGATCAAGGGCTGCCTATCTTTCCTGCATCACTTCTGTTCTGTTAATGGGAAAAGCCATCAATGCTCTGCTAAAATAATATCTGTGTTACTATTTTTGTGCAAAAGAGATATAGACTGCAAGACTGTTTATCACATTAGCTGTTAAATAAGGAGGCGATGACTAAGGTTGTTTCTCTTCACATTTTTCTTGAATGAGCCAGCTTGATCTCTTGGCTTTTCAAAGAATTCCAGCTGATGCACTAAGTATCTTTTTTGTAAATCCCTTTAACGTTGTTCACCTCCATAACATCAGTAAAAATCAAACATTTTGGCCTCTGGCTTCATGTCAGTTGTTTAAGACTTTTCCTTTTTACAGTTCCACTTTTAAGTGGGGAAGCACATCGTCTTTGTCATCTTGTTTGTAGAGCTGCGCAAGGCAAGAAGGGACTGTCAGGTGCCAAAAGGTTATTATTAAAGTGGAAGGATGATTATAGCACAATGAATTCAATATGCATTGATTCAGGATAAATTTTCATAGTGATGTACTTTCTCAGTAAATAAGATCCATCTCATGATCCAGTTTTCAGATGCTGCATAATACAGTCTGCAAAGAATAGGTACAAGAAATATTAACCCTGTTCTCCTTTATAAAAAGATTCAAACAGCCATATATAGAGATTTATCTGCACAAAGTCAGAAGCTTTGGTCATATTAGTTTAATCTTTTTTTTTTAGTTCTACCTGTTATGAAATGGAATATACACCAAAACTGGCAGACAGTGTAAAGGTTTGGTCTCTACGCACAGTAAAGAGTAAAGATACATTACTCTTAGTGCTCTCAGGACTGTTAACAGCAGCCTCGAAAGTAGTCTTTGTGATTGTGTTTGCTGCATACATTTGACCATTAACTGAAGAAATAATTTGCTAGCATTAAGCAATTGCCTGAGAGTCTGTGATGTGCTAGAGGCCAGAAATACTAGAAGTGCATTTGTCCAAACATGTCAACTTTAGGTTTTGGCAAGACCTAAGGACTCAATCCAGTAAGTGCCAAGGGTCTTACATTGAACTGATGGTACTTTGCAGCAAATATCTGGCATCTTGCAAGATTTACGCTTTTACAATAAATTGCTTTCATTTTACTGTTGGAGAGTGTTATCACAAGAATTCAGCAACTTTTAACCACTGTTGAACTTTGTCAGGAGGTAGAACTGAGTGGGAATTCCTCTGTTACTCTCAACAAGCACACACTTATTTTACACTTTTGGATGAGTGTGTTTGTTGCTCAGATTGCTTGGTTGCTTCTGAAGGAACACTTAACTGAAAGTCCAGACACTTCCTAATAGAAGTCTTCCTATACAGAGCAATGTTACAATAATTCAATGTGCCAAAAACCATGGAATTTTAGTTCCTTGCACGGTTCATATAAGAGACCTTTTAGCCTTAGATCCCCTTATTACCAGTGCATAATAACCATAATGGCACATGGTGCATTGGCTACTGGTATGCCCTAAAAACATTATCAGAATAAATTTGTTATTTATTCAGTGAGGGAATAAAGTATATTCATATAATGTCATTATATATTGACTATTAAAATGCAGTGGTTATATCAACATTAAAAAGAGTTAAAAAATCAAACATAGACAAAAAAGAAAAAAGATTGGTCTGGCATTCAGGTTCTTAAAACCAGAAGACTTGATTACTCTCCTTTAATACTAAACCAGCAAGCAAAAAAAAGTAGAAGTTCTTATCTTCCACCATAATGCCTCCCACTGCTCCTCACAAAAACCTACATTACAATCTCTAGAAACAAAAAAAAAGCTCCTTGAAACAGGATTTCAAAACAAACAAACAAAAAAAGAACAACAACAACAACAAAAAAACCACTTAGCACTCCTACACATCTTGGAAACATCTAGTAATTTGGCCATGGAATCCCTTGGGGTATTTCCTAGAAGCAGAATTGAGCAAGACAGAAAATATTTTTGTCACACTATTATGGGCCTAATGATATGATATGAATCCTTGATTTATAAAATATTAACCAAAGTGTGACATCCTTTTTCTTCTGGTGCATTTTTAAAGTATACTTCAACATTTTCATTCATTATTTCACTGCCAAAAATCATGAAGAGCTCTTGAAATTACAATTGGAAAGCTTTGGTCCATAGTCACTACAATTAGCCTTGGTCTTTGTTCTCTGAGCTACAACTTAACACAATGGATTAGTGGAAATTTGTTTTAGGATAATTTTGCCATTGTAGTTCTTCTTAAGTACTCAGTGTTAGTTGTGTCAGTGTTTCGAATGCTGTCACATTTTTCACTCCCATAACAAAATCCTTCTGAACAACTATAAGCAAGCTGCAGAAAAATTATTTATAGAATATTATTCACCATGTAACAGAATTGTGACATTCACATCCTAAGTCAGAACTGCATAGTGATTTTTCTGACAGAAATGATATTAATTTTGTTTTTGCCTCTACTAGGCTCATTTCTAGTATTGGTACCATGTGTTTTCCAGGTGTTGCTACCATGAGGTTTTGAGCCCTCTAACAATGAGTACAAGTATAAAAAACCAGTAGTTTCCTCTAGGAATATGAACACAAAAAAGCTTTTCAACACATTCCACAAAATCAAACCATTATCATTAAATAGCCTCGAGAGGATTAGAAACTGAAAACAGGTCTCTCGAATCTCGCCCAGAACGTGATGCTGATGAATTCCTGTGTTTGACCTGATGCTGCTCACAGTGAATCCGCGGCAAAAATCTGAGCTGAATTCCTGCTCAGGAAAGGACATTTCAAAACCTCCAGCCCACGCAGCTGACCCCTCGCTCCCTCTTTTCCACAGTGCTTGCAGGGGTGGGCAGAAGTGCCAGGTCTACATTTTTCTGCGCTGGCTCTCGGGATTCAAATACTTCAGACCTTCCCTGCCTTACCGTAAAGGGATTTCTTAGCAGCATGGGGCAGATCTCAGTTCTGTCCAGAGGAACCTTTTTGGCAGAACAGGAAATTCCCAGATGGTCAGGAAGAATTTTAAAGGGCTAGAGGGGCATGTTGCAAAATGTCAGCCTGGCACCGGCGGAGCCTGAAGTCTGTTATTTATAGAACGGCAGAGCCAGAAAGCAGATGGTGTTCTTCCTCACAAAACGCTCTGCAATTGCCATATTGTGTCAGCATAAATTTGTGGGGTACCACATCAAGAACCGAGACGATAGCGTGGTCTCTATCCTCAGCCGGTTCCTCCCCCAGCAAGCCTAGAAAGGCAACAGCTAAATCTACATGCAAGAGCAGTTTTATAATGCAAGCAAGACCACTTTTGGAAAGACCTGGAACAATAGTGCAAGTCAGAAATCACTTCAGTGGCATCAGTGGAGGGATGCCAATGTCAGTCTGCTGTAGCTGAAAGACTCCAGCCCAGTCTGTGAGAAGCAGACAAACTCAGATTTTTGTTCATTTGAGGATATATCCGGGCGTATAGCTTTTACTACGTGCGCAGGCATCTCCCAACACACTCCAGGCTTGGAAGTAGGATGTATGTCTCCTGAGAACAATTTTTTTAAAGAAATTTTCGGTATTTCCTTATTTGTTCACTTCAAAAATAACACAAATGCAACTTTGCCTGGGTGAGTTTTTTCAGCAGTTCCCTTTCCAGTTCCTCAAAAAAAGTAAAGGAGAGCAGAGGTGCCTGTTGAAACAGAAGTAGTCGAACTGATCAAGTAGATTATCTTAATTTAAAGCTAGTTTGCTAAACTATGTATTTTCAGTGATCATTTGAGTTATACCTCAATTTTTTGTTCTTTTGTGCTGAAGCCAGTCAAGAAACTTTTGGCTTCTTTTCCTGACATGTTCTAAAAGAGAAAAATATTTTTGTTGTAGTTTTCTGCAGATTAGTTAGACTTTTCTGTGGGTCAGCTAACCCTACAGTTCTGTGCGAGAATTGCTAAGTGACAGATGCAATCTAGAGACTTTATTTTAGAGAATGGACTGGGACTTGAGACCTCAGTTAAAAGCAGCCATGTGACACAGGGCAACATTTCAAAATGAAAATTTTTCATGGTTTTCAGCCAGAAGTTTATGTTTCTTGGGTGAAGAAAGCTGCCTTTTTTAAAAGATTGAAATTAATCATTTCTTTATTTTCAGAAATGGAGCTTTTTATAAAATGAAAGAAATATTACTAGAAAGCATTTTTCTGCCCATAAAATGAAAATCAGTAGACTTCTATAAAGCGACTCCTTTAGTGATTTCTGACTTGAGTGAAAGTAACATCCAGTCCCAGTATTATCTTGGGACATGAAAAAGAAGCCTAACCATAATTGCCTTGTATAGCAGCAGCTGAGATGTTAAAAAAAGGGATGCACGGTATGGTCTCGTACTCTTTATCTCCTTTTTTTTTTTTTTTTTTTTTTTCTTGAAGAAGAGAGAGAGAATATGCATCTGGAATGTTGTTGATACAGAAAAGATTATGCAAGCTGTCCCCATTTAACTAGATATCTGACTTCAGAGAAAACTATTTGTAACTTTGTAACTCATGGCTTTTGGTTTAACTAAGAGAAGTATTTTGTAGCTATCCATGCTAAAGGACCAAAAAAAAAAAAAAAAAAAAAAAAAAGAGAGAGAGAGAAGAGAAAATCACCAATGCATAAGAAAAACCTCTTGTAAAAATTATGTTGGGAAGCTAACAAGTAGATCATGAACACATGACAATCTTCCAGTGTTTTATTTAGTGATGTACTAGAAATGTATATCTGGATGTTCTAGAGCTGATCAGAAAAACAGAGGCTCTTTTCTTCTGACCTTGGTATTATCTGCATAAGCTCAAAGAAATTAACTTTGATGGATGTACTGTGCGCCTATTCCACCATAATGAAAAGCACCAGCTGAAAGCAAATTTCCAGTATAGAGGAAGTGGAGCAAATTCTGGGCAACTAGGGGTGACATCTTCTTCCTTCTTTAATAAGGTATTCCAGTCACCAAACTCGTGTACATTTTACTTTTCTGTTTCCATATTGCAAAATGCTGACAGAAAAGCTACTGTCAGATAAAATATAAATCAGATAAAATATAAAAAATAACAAGAGCCACTTGTGTGGAGTATTTCTCTCCATTAATGGTCTCTCTGCCTGTTTTTTTAATTTATTCTTGTTTTTCATCTTGTGTTATCTTTGATAATAAGCAAGGAAATTCACTTGTCTGTGATTCTTTTATATAATGTTTTTTGCAAAATGATTTTTTTAATTAAAGATGTCATTTCCAAACAAAATTTGACTATTAATACCTTACTTTTGAACTTCCTCTGTGTATGGAGAAAATAGTTTGCCCAGTTATTAAATCCAGAAATTATTCTGTAGTATTACTATCTGGAAACAAGCAATGAAAGTTTTCCATACTTATTTTAATTTCATACAATTGATTGATAAAAGGTCTGTATCAAACCATTTGGCCATCACTGTTCATGATGATTGAATAATATATATTAAGCAGGGACATGTACTGGAGCAGGAGCACATCTGTCGTTAATACAGGTGAAATACAATTTCAATAAATATTTTGAGGATTTTTAGCTTTGAATGAAATTTACAGAGTTACTGACAAATCTGAGAATAAAATGTTATAATGAAGATATTTCAAATTATGAACAAAAGTTTACTTACATTTTCTGATAAAAATTAGACATCTAGAATAAAATCCTAGCTATAGCAATGTCAAAGGCAGAACTTCATTGATTTCAGTGGAGTCAAGACCTCATATCAAACCTTCTGATTTAATTTTTACGATTAAGAAATATTAATGTTCTTAAGAACGAATGATGTTCATACCATGTCAGAGCTTCTGTGTTTGCTTTAATTTTAAATTAATTTTAAATTAATTTAATTTTAATTATTAAATTTTATTAATTTATAATTAATTTTTTAATTTTAATTAATTTTAAATTAATTTAAAAAATATTGGTCACGGTTGTTCATACTTCTACAACCCTCAGCATCCAGGATCTCACCACATTTTACAGATACCAGTGAACTGAGCTTTGTAGCAATCAGAAGGCTTGACCATAGCGTTAATTCTGTTCTCATTATGCAGTGGAAAATCCAAGGTAAATAAAGGCTAGCTAGTATATCTTTTGACACTTGGGAAATCTAAGTACAGCCACCATTAAAACAAAGACCTGAGGCAGCTATAGTGTTTATATGATAATCATCAAAATCTGCCTCACTAATCCAGACAGATAAATCCTGCTGTCTCAGAGGTTACCGATCTGATTGCTGGATAGGACTTACATTTTTTGTAATAGAAAATGATGGACTAAATTCATAGCTGCTATAAATTGACACTGTTCAACCTTGATTAGTGGAATGGTGTTGATTTAAAACAGGTAAGTATCTGGATAATCATGCTTGCACTGAAAATTCATTCTCTTGAAAAAATTGCCATATACTCTTCAAAACCTGTGTTCCAGGATGCCAAGTGACAGGTGCCACTGCTGAGAGTTGCACCTTTTAAAATGACAGCAAGAAAAACTGCTGGAAGAAAATTTAAACTGTGTTGTAAAAACATAGAAAATAGGCCTTTCTTTCAGAAATGCTGCTTTGAGCCATGAAACTGTAAGAGGTTAACACTTGTGAAAGCTGGGACATTGAACCACGGCTTGGGTGTTTAAGTGTAAACGTCTTGTACTTTTTTTGAGGTTTAAAATAGTTGATCTTCCCCTCCTTTAAGAACAATTTAAAAATATTAATGGGTAGCCCCAGCTGTTACATGGAGGTTTTCTACACAGCCAGTTCGTAGCTGTCTTTGCCCCTATTGCTAAGATCTGCCTACATGGACTTGCCCGCTGTATTGGCATCAAAATGAAGCTGGCCAGAGCTCCTGTGCATGTGCAGACTAATTGATTTTCTCATTTAATTTCCAAAGTGGCCAATATTTTTGCCTTCTTAAGAGATCAGTCCTGGTCATACAACCTGATGTGCAAAGGATGGCCTGAAAGCTGTTGCTGTATAATAGTGCTGCAGTGTATCCTCAGCACCATCCATGCAAAATCTGAACCATTTGATGCCTTGTGCTGAGTTTCAACTATTTCTTCTTATTATTAATTAAAAACTTTCCTGAACTGAAAAAATCTTCTTATGTAGATTGCTTCACATCACTGCACAGCATGTATGGAAATATATTTCACAGCATAAATTCCTAAACTGATAAAATGAAAAGTAAAATCTGAAACTTGTTGAAAGTGTTTCATAATATACTATATAATTTATTAGCAATAAAATCACTGTCCACTGGGGTTAAGTATGATGGCAGGTAAAATATAGAACATTTGCTGCCTCACATAAATTGCATTTAGATCTTACTCAAATGATTCATAAAAAAATACAGAGGCACTATCATTTGACCTAAAGGAAGTACAGTAAAGCTCTTTGTTCAATCACCAATAAGAAAATCACACAGTTTAATGGCAGTTTTGGAGTCATTTTTAATTTTATTTTCCTTTTAATATACGATATTTGAGCTTTCCAATTATTTTAAGAGGATCCTGTAAATTCAGAACATTGAATGCACTAGGAGAAAAAGTAAAATCCAACGTTCACTTGTTTGTTGCATAGTGAACCTGAGGTTGCGGCATATTTGTCTAAACCCATATTGTGGTAAATTTTAGACACACAGAAGAAGACAGTGTGTTTTTGTATATAGTTATTATGCACATATTTTCATATATTATACATGATTTAATCTGACTTTTAAATGATTTTCTGTTTTCAACTAGTTCTTAGAGAAGTGATGTTCACTTAAGCATTTTATGCTTAAGCATTTAGCAAGTTTGTGTTTGATTTACATTTTTTCCAGTGTCTTCTAGTTAGGAAAAACTAGTTTGTTAGGGCACCATTTTTACCACTGTCATATGCTATGTAAAGAAACTAACTATTAAAAATAAATACGCCTCAATGATATAGTAAAAATATAAGAAGCATCAGCAGGAAAGACACTATCCAACTGTTGTGTATAAAGCCCATCAAATTTGCTGTAGTAAAAAGAAAGATAAGCATATCTCAGAGAACAATGCTGTTATGTCTGAAAAGTTATGGAAGACTTTTCTATCAAAGAAAGATAAATGATCATGTCTTTAATCAATATCTCAAATGCTCATTGCAATAGAAAAAGCAGCTTTTATGTGAGCTTGTTCTTCTTTTATGTTATCAACATTACTTATAATTTGATTTTGATTAATTCCTCTCAGTGACCTAAGTTTTTCTTTTTTCTTATGCTTATTGGAAAACTTAGTGACTTTGCTTCTGTTTCCCTTTATGTTGGCTCTAGGTCAGTATAGTACCTTTGAGTACAAGAATATGTATCTACAAGGCATAGTTTGCTTTTGCATATGCACACATAATTTTGAACAGATGTTTCCAAGTGTATTCTTGATTTAAATTGCCACTAGCCTCAACACACATTTTTTTAAAATTTTTGCTCTACTTTCATGTTTTGCAATTGTTGCCTGAGAGTTTCAGAGCTACAAAGCTCTTTTGGCAACACCCAATTGGACTTAAGTGCAGGTAGGTAGGAAACTCCACTGTATGAACGCATCCAAAATACTCGGAATCAGCATGGTTGTTTGGTACAAGGAAGAATGGTGAGAAGTGAGACAAGGTAGTGAATGCTATCTGAATTAACAATCAGTACTAGCATAATAGATTTTGACATTTACTGCAGAACTGTTTTCATCTAAAGGTAATCTAATTTCTAGTACAGCTAACTCTTCCTTCAGATACCCACCATACCATGGAGGGATTGAAGAAAAGTTATAAACATGATCTTTTCTTCTTATTTCAACACACACACCAGGGAGGATTTGGCAGACCTTTTTATGGTAGACCAGTTATAATCCAGAAATCCCTGAACTGTATTAACTGTGCAAACTATTCTGTAGAGCAAGATATGGGAGGGGTTATACCCTATTGAGGAATTCATGAATGCTGCAGGAGAAGGATATCGAATGGGAATCAAACCTTCTGCAATTCTGAATTGCAATCTGTATATAGGAAGGATCCCCTAATCACTTTTTGTCTATTATTTACCATCATGGAATTCATATATAATAACTTCAGAAACAATCTTAGCTAGCTCTGTTACAAATGTGAAAAGGAATCTCTCCTCAGCACAGGCTGATCTGATTTAAACTTGGCACTACTGTTTAAGTCCTCAGCAATAATATATATGTCTCTGCTGTTTAACTGTCCTTTTAGAAAATATATATATTTTTATTTTGTTATAGTGAAAACTAAGACATATAGTAATTCTGATGTAAGCACTAAGAATTTTACGTTTAATGCAGGTTTTATTATCCGTGATGCTGATACTGACTTCTGTTATGCTGAGGACAAGGTGTGGGTCTTAGGAATGCATTTTCAGTTTAAGTTCAGCATAGTTTCCTCTTGTGATTAAGTGCCATATTATAGCTAACAGATTTGGAGGAAATAATAGGGTCATTTAAACCTTGAATTTCCCATTCATCACATTTATCAAGATGTTATACAGCATATATCAAGAGGTTATATAGCATTAAGTGATGCACACACTAAGCTTCCAGTCCTCTGCTAAATAGCCTGAACAACTGGAAGATATGTAGGGAATGGGAAAGAAGATTTTAAGATACCCAGAATGAGTCTTAAAAGTATTTATAGCTAACATTATACTTTTCTTTTTTTCCAAATTTAGTTCTTCATGATCCCAGTCAGCACAGTTCCACTTTTCTGTGCTTGTTTGAATTAATCTATCATGAATGTGGTGGCCAGAACTGCACAATTTAAACCTGTCTCTACATTTTTCTTTCTGTACTAGAAAGCCTCGGTTAATACAAATGACATATGCCTTTTTTAGCAGCCACTTGACACTATCAATTTTATGGTTAACATTGAGGTTTGTATCCTCCGTTTTTTTCAATTTTATTCTAATTTCAGCATCATCAACTTCTCATATGATACCTTATCCTCCTAATATCTCCGAACACTTAGCCCTCAGTAAGATTCATTGGGTTGTCCATTGTGTGTCAAACTCTATAGTGACACTATTGATAAGTTTCATCTCAACATTAACCTATTAAGAACTCCATTAGTACTTTATACTTCCTTTTTAGTTCAACCCAATGACTCATGTCTTTGGTCATTTCATGAACAAATTGTAAAGTCTAAGTCTATGACTATTTTTATCATCATAATCTGCTAAAATATTACAGGGTTAATGTAGTCAGAGTGAATTACTTTTATTGCATTTTCTATGTGTAAATATGACAGCTATGGAAGATATCAGATTAAAAAAGATAATCTCTTTGTTCATCATCGATATTATACCTTCTCTCCATTTATCTTTGTACTTTTAATGATTGAAAAACTGCAGTTACTGCTTACGGTTATTTGGTTCATTTTTCTCTGTCTTTTAAATAGAGGAACTAATTTTTATGTTCTGTAACAATAAGAAGCATGATAGCAGCTGTATGGAGTCATATCAAAGCTCCAACCCCCTCAGTATGCTGTCTCCAAGAGCAAATGCCTAAGGACGAGTACAAAAACCATAATTTTTTGCCTAGCCTCTGAACCCCCAACAAAGGGGATATCAGAATTACGTCGAAGATACCCCAAGCCATATTTGTTTTCAACATACTTAATAACACATTGAATTTCTCTTCTGTGTACTTGTCTGGTCTCTGTTTGAAACCAAATATAATGTGGGTACTTTCTTAATCTGATTAATGTAAAAAAAACCCACATTTCATTTCATGTAAAAATTACTTCAGAACTTGAACTGATTTTTGTGTCTTCCTGACATCATTAAAGTGCATGACTTTTGTTTTAATTTGGTGGCAGAGAGTTCTGTTTATACAAACTCATGGTAAATAACCACCCGATCCCTAATTTCTACATCATTATTTCTATGGAAAATTGAAGCAAAATGTTTATTCAGTTGTAGGAATATAACTTTGATTTTCAACCTTGTCCTCGCCATCTAATTACCTTATTTCTTCCTTCCTTTTTCTCTTCTTACGTATTTTAACTTGACCTTAGATGATCTATCCAAGCACCTCTGATCTTTGAGGCATAGTTTTATTTCTGTATTTTTATTTTTTTTGGTCATTTGTTGCAAGCTACTCTCCAGTTCTTACTCTCTTGTTCAGGTAGCTTAGAGGAAGATTATGATATTTTAAAACTAAGTTTCAGTTTGATCAGGAAGTATTACTTCTAATTATCTGTGAAAGGAAACGTTGTCCTGGCTCAGAAACATCAAATCTGGCGAGCTGGCTTTGTGCCTCAGATCTTGGATTCTTTCAGATCCCAGGCTGCTGAGGAACTAGAGTGACTAGGAGTCTAAGCTGACCCAGAAACCTCGGCACTTGGATGCTCTGGTTCCCAGGAGCTTCTGAACTCCTGGCTTCATGTCTGTCCAGGCCGAAATCAAGCCAAGAGCTTGCTAACCTTGGAAGACCCGGGAGTTTGGATCTTTGCAGCTGGCAGTTTCAGGACTTTATGTGTCACAGACCCTTGTGAGTCCACTCAGTGGCTCTTTGCAGAAGTGGGAGCCTGGAATTGATGCCTCCCTGTCAGGACACAGAGGGGCTGGGAAGCAGAGGTGGTGAAGGACTGGGAAGCAGGTTTCCATTGCAACTTTATATTTGACCTCTCTTCATGAAACGTTCTTACAACAAGATTTTGGAATTCTTTTAAGGGGAAATATTTACTTCCTGAGCAATGTTAAGTTTCTGCACATTTTAGTATTGGAAACATTGGTGTTCAGAAGAAGAGCATTTGAGGTACCTGGCAATAGCACCAGAATATGGTTTCAAGTATTGCACAAGATTTGGGTTAGAGAACAGGACAAGTGCTTGATTTCTGATAACACCGAGGTTATTTTCACATAAGGGTATGTGCACACGTTTGTATAGTATATGTTTTGCACATGTATGTATAGCATATGTTTATGTTGGAATTCCACTATGACCATAATTCTACTGCCCATAAAGTCAGTGAGAGTTTGGCAAATGATTTTAGTTAGAACAAATTAGGTGTTTGCTTGTAAATAAGCAGAGCTTTTGGCATGTTGTGCTTCTGTCTATTCATAATGGTTATGACGCTTGTGGCTTTTTAAAGCTGGAATGTGTTTTTTATAATTTACGGACATAAAATAAATTGGAAGAGAATTACACAGTAAAAGTGACAAGGTTGTTAGGGTTCTAGTAGTGTGGATACTTACTGTTTTTTGGTTATTTTTTTTCCCTGAAGTAATAAAATACATGTTTAAATCTCTAGTTACAGATGCAAAATGTTATTGTTCCTCAGAATTTTAGATTACTGTAATTTTATGTAGGTCAAAGTCACTTTATTGACAAAATCAAAGTTCAAATTCAGTTTGGATTAGCCCCCAAACATTCAGATACTTACTGTATCTTAATATTTGGATGCTTACTGAGTATGAACTATATCAGCGTCTTTACTATGCAAAATCTGGGCTAGGAATCCTACGTGAAAAGCATTTTGTCCTCAAGGTTTCTCATACTTTTGGCCTTAGCAGCCAGGGAACTTGCGAAAACAGTCTTTCCCTCAGACATTGCTGCTACTTCACCAGGCCCTAAATTTTCCAAATCTTCCAGTGCATAATATAATAGGAACAATAAAAAGGCTAGATACTGTCCTACTTGGCCTGGTCTGTTTGGACCCCTGTGCTTTCAGTACAGTCAGAGAGTGGCTGTCTATGTAAAGCTCCATGTCTCTGGGTTCCTGCACTTGTTTCCAGCTTCTAGCACATGGTAGGGTCTCCTAGCAAAAATTAGTATGGCTACTCACTATTTAGCAGAAAGTCAGTCGTTCACCCTGCTCTCTTTCTGAATCCAGACCTGAAAGCAGTGTTTGGGCTTTAAAAGCATGTACTTCCATGGGGCTGGGGCTCAGCTAAGCTCTTTGTTCAAATAACCAACCTCTATTAATTGATCTAATGCTTTTAGGAATAGGACAGTACTATGGAAAAAGACAAGTAAAAACAGTCCTTGGAACAAAACTTTAGAATAAAAATATGTTTTTACAGACATAGGACTGAAAATCAGTGAGGGAGGAAAGCAGCTAAAATTGTTGTGAGAACTTTAGAAACCAATTCAGAGACCTTATCTGACCTTAAAGGGAGGAGGAAAAATAAAAGATGTGATGTGCCTGAGTTTCTATAGTAAACTTTTCATCTGTCAAAGCAAGCAATGTAGTCCATGTTTGGACTCACAGGAACAGAGATGTATTTGCTGTTCCATTGAGATCCCCAGAATTACATGCGGCAGTATGCAATTATTAAGATAGATATGAAAAGAAAACAGAAATAATCTTTTTTACAAAAGAAAAAGTATTATAAATAGCCAAATGGAGTGTTTTGGATAAAGCAGAAAGTATCGTGTTAATTACCTGCCAAGACTCTGTCCAGCAACATTTAAGTAGAATTTTGATGTTAAGAAGGTACTTAAGTCTCATTGCAGACAGTATATTAAGCTGAAATCATATGTTTACAACTGTTTACAATGATGCCAATAAATGTTACTTGTAAGCTTTAAAATCACTTGCTTGATTATAAGACATCTTAAACTACAGATCATATAGGGCGTATTTGGTGAAAGCAACAGCTAAATCTGTAATGACTGTAGTGGATCCAGGATTTCATACAGGAGTCAGTGGAAGGACTCTGGTCATTTTCTGTGTTAAGAAACATTGAAAGGAGAACATTAATTTATGGAGATTTTTTAATAAATGTTTTTCATTCAGTGACCAAAACTTTTGTCTAATAATTAAATCTGTTGTTTTCCTTGACATATTTTTAAAAAAGAATTCTCTATAGGCTTTCATTTTTATACTATGCTGGTATTAATGGGGATTGAGATTATTATAACATAGATGATGCATAAACAGCTAAGTCAGATAAGGACATGAGTAACCATGAACAGACATGATTGATAAGGAAAATAAACATGGGAGATTTAGGGGAAGTTGGGTGTGGGATAGTATATAAATAGATAACAATGATAAATTGGTTGTCCAGAGAGGTTGTGGAGTCTCCTTCTCTGGAGATCTTCAAGGCCCACCTGGATGCAACCCCGTCTAACATGCTCTAGGTGACCCTGCTGAGCAGGGGGGTTGGACTAGATGATCTCCAGAGGTCCCTTCCATCCTTACTGATTCTGTGATTCTATAATTTATCTGCTTTTTAGAAAGACATAGACAGAATGTGATTTTTTTTTTTTTTTTTTTAGTGTTACACTGGGGAAATTTTTAATCACAGAGGACTAAACCCTAGCCGAATCTTTCTTAACATAGCTATTAAATGACAGTCCGTGGCTGATTTTCACACAATAAACAGCATATCTTCATACAAATCCTCTGTTTTTGAGTTAAATTTTTATTGAGCTTGCAGGATTTAAATACAGAAAACATTCAAAATGATATAATGGGAGAATGTAACATTGTCAGTCACACAGATCAACTCAGATTAATTACACAGGACTCTGGTCTTGATCCATTGGTTAAGGAGGCAAAATACTTTCCATTATAAACCTTTGAAGTTGCTCTTCACTGTTTTTGACATTCATAAGCTAATCCACCTGTATTGCACATGTTTATGCAGATCCATGGACATTTTTGAAGAATATTGTATGTTTTATTAAAAAAAAAATTCAAAATATTATAATGAGTTTGCAATGAATAATGTATTCATGTGCCCGTTGCCTCCTCCCGACGTGCTCTCTACAGCACCTGACCGTTCAGGCTAGTCTTCGCGGTGCCCAGGCAGTGGACTAGGTGAGCTGGTTGCACGCCCCACAGTCCCGCTCTCCTCCTGATGGTCATGCTGCAGTGCACCATGATTCACATGGGAGTAGTTCTGGCATGCATGGAAAGAAGGGTGCTCATGTATGTTAAGAGGGAGGGCAGCAGAGTAAGTATGCTACTCAGTCTGACCCTCACTGAGGTCAGTGTTCGTGGGGTCCGTATTAAAGGCATAGTCAATATATATCTTTAATATACTCTATATACTGTTGTGGTGTGGACCATGCAAAGTGATAGAAATAGACCATAGATGTTGGATTAGTCTAAGAAATAGAATGGTTCAAATATCTGACTTTTTTTTTGGCAAGGTTAAATGAATCAAAAGTCAGTAAATCATTATAGTGGCTCTTAAGTGATTTGCTTCATTTGTTTCTCCCAAAATAGGAAATAAATGTAAATAATGTTATAATACAGTTGCATGCTATTACACTGTTGTTTGCTAATGCAGAGGGTTACTCATTAATCTGGGATTCTCCTTCATTTTGGTATTGTCAAGATTTATGACATGTGGTCTGTTCTGAAGATGTTTGAACAACCTCTCTGTGGGGGGAAACTGGAAGAGGAGAATAGTTTTATCATGGGGGAAAAGACTTAAAGATCAAAAAGCATGGTTATGTGCCTAACAGTGTCACAGGCACTTATGTCACCCACCCCCAGAGGAAGAAATGAAATAAACACATTCCTATAAGGTATTTGGAAAATATGAAGGAAATATGAAGTAATAATTCATTTCACCTGATATTCTTGTACACATCCATTGAATTGGGTCAGATCTTGCCTCCTATATTTGCGTTTATTTTGAAGAAAAGAAGACATGATTTTAGGACAGCAATAAGAAATTGATAATTATAAAATAGCAAAAAATCCCAGAGCTTGTGGGAGTAATACTTATGGTTCAGTTATGAAGTAATAAAGGTTATGTACTGAGCTATTTTTTTTCCTCAGCTAAGGGATGGTATAAACTTTATATTAACTCCTGAAGAACAGACTTATAACTAATTAATCTCAAAAAATAATATATTAATAATAATGAATATAGTGTTAACTATATCTTTGCTATCTAACATATAGCAATCTAACAGATTCATGTTCAAACAATTTTAATGAAATATGGATTCTGTATCTTCTGTACCTATCTATGTACTGTCTCCTTCTATACCTATCTATGACATCTACTCAGGGGCTAAACACTCTAGCAGTTAAAGAAAATAAACTGTTTACAAGTTAATATGTTACAGATCTCTGCATCAGCTATCTTACGCTAAGTATCACTTTACATCTTTAACTTTGGCCAATGTCTCAAAATCTGCTGCTCTTAAAAATAAACCTGTAATTCACGCTCATTTAAATATTTTTTTCTGATTTAAATGAGACATTGTAATAAATTGCTGACACCATTTTTAAAAAGTACCGCAAATGCATGCCAGTACTGAAAAATATTTTAACTAAATTTACCTATTTCTTGTATCCATTATCTCTGAGTATTCTTTGATATTTTCTATAAAAAAGAGTTGGAAACTCTCAAAAAATCCTAGTGTATTTTTGCTGATTTATTAACCCAAATACAAGCAAGCAATACTATACAGATTATGATTATCAACTTGTGGTCCACAATGAATATATATTTTTGTGGAAAAACCTCCATCATATACATTAAATACTGTTTGTACCGTAGTATTGCAGTAGACTAGTCATATTGCAGATAACAGATTTATTCCAATCAAATTCTAATCTGTTTTCAAATTCTGAACAGAAATAGAGACAAAATGGGTTAGTATCCTCTACTTTCACTGTTCAGGATCTCAAAAATATGATTTCAGTAACCTCTATCATAAGATAAGATAAAAACATAAAGTCTGGGTAACAAATATACCTGTGACAAGATTTTCAGTCACAGGCTTTGGAACAGAAAATATTCATTCAAATCACTTTGCCTACACAAACATCAGTAAGTTGTTTAAATTAAAAGTGTTTAACAGCAGAGGGCATTATAATTTTACAGGAAGGCATTAAAGGTATACTTTAATTTATATAAACAGTATGAAAGTCTAAAAGTATAAAAGAAACAACAGGAAAATATTCATATGTGGCTAAAACAGTAAAGTAGCAAGATCTACACATATTTTTAATAGACTTTTGTTATTGCATTATGTATTTTCTAATATGAAAAAAAATCACTGATTTTTTCTGCTTTTTGGGTCCATAAACCTGTTAATATGGAACCTGTTTTGGACATATGTATGTATATATGCATTCATGTATGTGTTTATAAGGATGTACGCCTTCTATGTTTCACTTTGTGAGTCTGTGCAGAAAAAAAGTGAAACATTATAGTCAATATAAATATACTAATACATGTGTGTATAGTCAATATAAATGTATTTCCTTTTAATGTCACGATTGTAAGATGTAAAAGAGACTACACTGCTTTGAAATACCTCCCTATCATCTCTATGATTCAAGTTAAATATTTCATCTTCTTTTCAAATTTTGGATAAAGTTCTGACATTCTCCTTCAGGCAAAATTCCCACCAAAATTAGCAGGGCTTTAGTTTGAGCAAGTGTTTAAGGTTTAAGCATTTTGTCAAGAAAGAGCTGTCAAATATTCCTTTCATTAAATTTTCAAAGCAAAGCAGACTATGTTCAAACCATTTCAATACTGTAGTCTATTGTTTTTAAACTTACACTTAAAAACCTCATTTACGACCATGTTATTCATCTGGAAGCTCAGAACAGCTGCACCTTGAGAGCAAGGTGGCTGCAGAAGCACATCTCTGCCTGGACTTTCCATCTACCGGTGCTCAATGTCATATTGAATTTGCTTCCTGGGACAGGAATGCAAGTCAGTGCAATGGCTTTCATATGTTTACAAATGGTGCGTGAAAAGCATCACCGTTTAGCATTGCTTGGGTAAGTAAGTTAGACCCACAGGGTGTATACTCAGCATGGATTTTTCCTGTCATGAGAGAGGATAAGCTCATCACGTCCAATAGGTCAGAGGTTGAATAGGAAAGGCAAGAGACCATGCAAGAGTTCCCACCACTATGCCCTGCTTGTAAATAAGTAGAAGACTTCAGTCTCCACCACTATCAAGTCTTCTCTTTTCACAAACACTTAATTCAGCAGCACAAATAGTTTTTTTTTTCCTTAGAAGATAAAAAGACACCTACAGATCTCATTCTGTTTGCGTGGGCCTGTCTGCCTTTCTTTACCGTTTATGATGATTGATTGCTTCTGTGTTTCATCAATTAAAAATGTTTTAGAGTACAAAGTCTTCAGCATGCTTAATAGAGTCTGGTTAAGTAAACATCCTCTGCCAAAGCAGCACAAGTAGAGCTTAAAGTAAATATTGCTACTGTGCCAAGTTCATAATTACTTGCACATTTAGCACTTTACAATGAATGTCCTAAGCACAGCCATAAAAAAATTAGCTTTGTGTACATACTGTAACTGCCATGAAACTAAAGCTGTTTAAGTATTGCAGAGTATTTATATTTTCGAAATACTTATTTTCCAGTTTATATCGTATCTAGAATTTGTTTCAAAGAACCAAGAATATGAAACTGAGGATGAGCAGTGGTAAATCTTTGTCAACAAACTAGGAGTGCAAGTGTTCTGAGACTAATTTTTCTCTGACAAAGAATGTATTTTCAGGGATGTAGTATGAAAGGATTCAAAGCATCTGTCACTCCTAGTCCTACTGACTTTACTGGAAAGGCGATATTTCATCTCTGATTTCAACATGGAAACTAACTATGGTTAGAAGTCAGGTACCTGCTGCACCCTAGAAAAGTGAGAGTAACAACAGGGTTTCCCAAAAATACATGATTGAAAAGATTTACACTTAATTATATTTTGGAGATGTGAATATTTAAGAAAAATCTTTATGCAGAGTAATTCATGTATTAGAATTAATTATAATTCTAATTAGGCAATTAGATGTAAATTATTATCAAACCTAAAATACAAACAATCTAATGTCTGTAAGAGAAAATAGTAATAAGTATTGAAAAATAGTGAAGAGATAAGACACAATGATGAAAAATGATAATACAATGTCAAAAAGGGGGGAAAATGCTGCATAGTTTGCAGAGTGTCACGAATCACCTTTTTTGAGTGATCATTGACTGTAGGAAAATATTGGCTAAGATTCTGAAAAGTTATTTTTTGTGTCAGCTGCTGATAGCATTGATCAGACACGTGAAAGAAAATAGACTTTCAGAATAGAGATGTGCAGCCTTTCTGCACACTCAAGGCTTAAACAGGCTGGGTATGCACTGACTGCAAAAGATTAGTACAAGTAAGAGTTATATTATATGACCTATTGTTGCCTGAGCCTCTCTACAGGTATCAGAGGAAAATTTGCTCTGATCTGCTGGCACTGCTGAATCTCACACTTATACTCTGAAATGTGGCCTTCAGATCACATCCGCAGTAGTTTAACTTTTCCAGCGGGTGTCTTTGACAACCTTGATTATATTTTATGCAGCCAGTGTATCTAGTTAAGTTGCATTAGGTCAAAAACTCCAGGTCTTGGGTATCGTTAATCTCTGAGGAAATTTGGTTTTGGAAATACACATATACGAACAGAATAGCTATGGCTACATGCCTCTGGAATATCTGCTAGGGTGCTCCAGTATTTAACTGTCATCTGTGCCTAATGTTTCCACTTTTTCCCAGAACTTTCCCATGTAGTGTTTTCTCTATCACTACTGAAAACTTTATTTTTAATTGCTGTGTTTAGAGTGAGGATATCTTTGTTCTACCGGTTGCTTAGATATGTCATCAACAGAGAAAAGTAAGAGAAACTTTGGAAGAAAAGTGTTTCCCTGATGAATTTAGTTTCAGCTTAAATCTGAATTCCACTTTTTCTGTCTACAGCCTGTTCAACCTTCCGTGTCCCCAGTGTTTTCCCTCCACCTCAATCCTTTTGGCTTGTGAAAGACTGAGCATGTTAATACGCTTAATAACTGATAAAAAGTAAAAATTAATAACTGTATTATTAGATGGTCACTAGAGGTTTTCTGTCCTGTGTAACTTTTTCAGATTTGAAAAGTTCCCAGGCTTTTCACTAGAATCAAAAATACAAAATAGCTGCATGTGTATAAATGAGAATTGATCTACTTAAAAAATACAAATTACTGTAAGAATTCCTACTGGTTATATCTGTGACATATTTGACCAAGCCATTGGCAAGCACCATGGGTCTTGTTTTGAATTCCAAACAATAAGATTGCTATATTAGGGAATGTTCTTTAACATACATGAAATACTAAATTTGAAGTTTACTTAAGCATGCAATCACCATTCACAAAACTAAGAACTAGGTCAGAAGGGCATTTTTTATATTTCCTAAGCTTCTACGTGTTTAATTAAAATTGTGTCACAATATTTCCAGACAATCTCTACCATTTATATTCCTTTAGTAAAAGGAAGTTCTGCATTTTTATGAACAAATGTGGTTTTTTAATTGACTACTTCAATTAAAAACCACATTGAATGTTGCAATTTCTGTGCAGTGATACAGTGCATTTGCTTGAAGACAACACAGCTATCCAGAACAATCAGCAGCACATGAACAGCAGTCATCCAAAGGCACCCAAAGCAGTACAGAGAAAGGAAACTTTAGCTAACAGGTTTGCATCACTTAGCAGTTCAGTCAATCAATTTACTTTGACAACAGAATGAAAACCATATTTATTACATATAATTTATGGTTCAAGAACAAGAGCACGAATATCACTAACCTATGAGGAAAGATTTGAAGGAAATACTATCCTTCAGTGAACTGGCTGTGCTGAAAGTGTTTCATTTTATTTTTAAGAGAGCTAATTGTATTGAGAAAGAAAGATAGACCTATCCACACTAAAATAGCATGCAATCTGTTAGTCTAGTTCTTTACCTGATATGGGTCCAATCACTGGTTTTCAGGATATTCTTTCTTTTTTCTCTTTCTCTGTGCGTTTGTTTTTGTTTATTTTGTTTTCTTTTTTTCTGTCCTCTCTTCTTTTTCCCCAGTATTTATTTTCAAATGTGAGTGTATGTTGCATACATATATATATATATATATTTATGTATATATAAAATGTATTAAAATGTCACCCAGGGATGCTACTAGAAATAGTACCATAAAGTCTTTTTATCTAATCTAGTGGTTGTGGCTTAAATGTGGAAAAGGAAATATTTAAGGTTGTAACATTGAAGGCATTTTGGTAAAAACTGAAATTTTGAATTCAAAGGTAGTAAATGTATCGATTACTTGGTTCTGAAACCACAGGGAATGTAGTCTTCTCTGCTGCCATGGATTTGCTTGAAGACTGCTGCTCCAGTTTGTCAGTCTTTCTTGCACTAGAGAGCCCCAAACTGGACACAGTGCTCCAGACTGTGAGAGCCAAATAGGTTAGGGCCTTTCATGGTTCAGGGAAGAAGGCTCTTAGCCTGCTGACGTTGCTCTTTTAACGTAGCCTGGTGTGTGGCTGGACTTCATTGCTGCAAGGGCTCATGAACTCAGCATGCTGCTCACCAGGACCCCCACACCCTCTTCTGTGGGGTTGCTCCATAGTCAGTTGATCCCCATGCAGCACTAAGGCATTGGGTTGTCCTAACCTGGGTGACCTATTTTGCATTCACCTCTGTTAAACTTCGTAAGGTTCCTGTCAGTTCACTTCTCTGACCTCTTGAGCTCCCTCTGAACAGTAGCCCTGCCCCACAGCATCTCAACTGCTCCCAGCATTTCGGCGTCATCTGCAGATTTGCCGAGGATGCAAGTGTTGAGTGTTACGCAATTTGCAAATATTCAGCTTTAGGAATCAGCCGGACACACACTAGCAGCCTCATCTAGTATTGATATCATTTTGCTCTGTACAAATAGTCCCTTTCAGTTTAATAAAGTTCTTGATCGAAAAAAACTACTTGGGCCACCTTGGTTCCTAATTCTTAAAATTCAACATCTCTTTCTGAAACAAAGTCCAAATTCAGCATTACATTATTTGAAAATGCAAAGATCTAATGCTTTAAGATCAAGGAGCTGACTACCAATTAGGCCATATATTTTTCTAAATCAAATTGCTACAAGGCAGGAGGTCTGGGGAGACTGAAAGATATGCCATCCGAAAGGATAAGGCTAGAAGTTGCATGTCCCACTGTGTTGCCAAGAAGCTGAGATCTTTTTGTGCCAGGACAAGTTTTAGGCACAATATATGGGAGATTATGATGAAGGACAGTGAGACAAGGCTGCCCTAAATGCACAGTCCTTTCACAGCTGAAGTCCTTGAGTTCACCAGCTGAAAGGCATCTATAGATTTGTTTTACCCTTCCACTGATAATTGCAAAAAAACACAATGCAACTGCAGCATACTTTTTATTAGGGATTTTTCCATGGTAGAGGAAGAATTCAGAGTTTTTTTATAATTTCATATTAAAAATTTGTAAGACGGAATATCCACATACAAATAATTTTTATAATCATTTCATCTCCTCTATGAGTAGACAAGGTGGTAATGTCTGTCATTACAGCCTACTTTGTGTTGCATTTTAAATGATTTTTTTTCCATTTTCCTGCCTATCTGAATGGCCAGAGCACTGTGAATTCTCCTCTAAGCGAGTGCAGAACTCTCCTTCCAGCACCCTCTTTGATGTGATATTGAGGGAATAATATATGAAGCGACTTTCTCAAGGACACAGGAAATCTGTGGTACAGCAGAAAATGGAATCCAAATATTCAGAAACTCTAGACAGTAGTGTTAACCACAAGACCACCAAAGATTAGGCCTGGACATACTCAACTGACAGAAAAAAAATCAAAATAAATGTTTCAAATTGAAACTGGCAGGATTTCCAATCGTTTCCACAGTTATTCCTAAAAATAACTGAAGAGGACCTCAAATGGTGGTTGACAAGATGAAAACAAAAGTTCAGAAGAATGTAATGTAAGGAACTCAGCAGGGGGAGACAGTCTTTTATGTAAGCTGAGTGTAAACAGTGGATTTTCTGGACAGCATTACTTGTTGTGTCTGCTTTCAGGTATGTTGCCCATTTGATTTCTGTGCCTTTTTGGTCAGTAAAAGAATATTTGGAGAAAAAAAAATAACTGCAAGTCCCTCTGATGATAATAGGACTTGACATTCGCTGAGCACACCAGGGGAAATAAAACCAAGAAATGCATCTGAAAAAGACTTTTTTATTGGATTTCAGTAAAATGCCATTGTGGAATAAGTAGCACAGAAGAGACCTTCTAGTCTCTTTAGAGGTTTCTAACAACCACGTGCGTGGCCATTGCAGGACACCTAAGTACAAAACGTACCAAGAACTGCTGCTTTCCTGCTTCACCTCACTCCTTCTCACCATAACTGGATAGCTGGGTAAGACAAATTGCTAGTTATCTTGATTAATGCATTTAATTCTGCATAAGAGGGAGATAAGAAGATACAAACTGTTCAGACACACTAAATTAGCAGAGAATGAATGAGAAAGTTTAACGTTTCACAGGGTGAAGTTAGTGCATCTTAGCCTCTGCTGCTGACCAGTTATGGAATTAATGTTCTGCTCTATAATCTGTGAAATTTAATGTTGTATTTTTGTAATTATCACAGCAGCTAATTTGTTATTGTTAGGATGAATGTCAGATATGGTTAAAATAAGCATAAAGTTTTTTTTTTTAAAGAAATGCCACAAATAATTCAAGTGATTTAAATGCCACTGTCAGAAAGCTTGATGTGAATGAACAGTAAACTCATTCTTCATAATACAGCAGGATTTAAAGGAGAATTATTTTATTTCTTTTATTTCACATAATTTAAGGGGTAAGCATTTGAAAGTAAAGGACTGTAGAGTTATGAATGCTATAATTCTTTTTTTTATGGAAAGCCTCATTTCTTAGTATTATCTTATTATGAAAAAAAAATCTTTTCATGTGGAAATCAAATTAACTGACTACTTGCTCATATTTCCAGAAAAAACTGTTTGTAAATGCAATCTTCTTTTACTAGAAAACAAGACAAACATAAACATAAACATAAAAATAAACACTGAATACTGAGTTTCTTCTTAAATTCTCACAAGAATTCACAGTATTTTGGTAACATTAGTAAATTTGTAAATAACAGAAATTACAATAATACAGAAGGAATCATTGAAATGCATTTGTTCTCACAAGTGCTATGAAATTTTATCATCCCAAATTTGGAAAATACTCTAATATTTCAGATGCTACAGGGGGATAAATGTTATAACTCAAATGTATGCATCTTCTTTGACAACAGCTTCTGGTTAAACAAGGTTGCAAACTCTTAGTATGGATTTTGGGTAGAATTGTGAGAGGAATGTGAAAAATCTGCTCTACAGTTCCTCATTAGTGCTCAGGTACTCTGGAAGACCTGTTCTATATATACAGTATCATGCTGCAACTCATTTGTCTAAGGAATGTTTAAGTGAAAGAACATTGACCAAAAAGCACTGGTCCTAGTAGTGAATTAAATTTTTTCCAGATTGACTCTGATCTGCACCCCTTCTAGCTTCTTTCTATTTTCTTTGAAGATAAATTCCAAAGTGGAGACTATGATTCAGCAGGAAATTCAATGGTCAAATTGGACACATTCTTTGGAAAGAGATGACTATGTCTGTTTGGTGGTTAGACTGACCTCTTGTTATGGCAAAAGTACACTCTCCCCTTGGAAATTGAAGGTTAAGAGTAGACTCTAACTTAAATAGCATTTTGAAGCATACATTTTTCTTCCTCTCCATAAAATCAATTTGAAGCTAATCAAAATATCAACAAGGTAAATGATATTCTTCTCCTTCTCATCAGGGAAGTTTGATGAAGCCTGAATAAGAGAAACGAGTGAAAAAAAAATAGTGAGGTCAAGCTCTGTAACCAAAAACACGCTGAACACCTTCTCTGAAGCGCAATTGTTGAAAAGCAACCGAATAAAATCCCCAAAATATAAATTTTCACATCATTCACAAGAAAAAACATGGAATGATAGATTTATCTCTGCTTTGGTATTTAATATACTACAAAAGTAGCAAGAATTCTGACAAAACAATGCTTAGGTCTCAAACCAGCAAATACCTTGGAGAAGGAATTCGTAACCTGATTCCAGGTTGAATTTTATAGCCAGGTCTTTCCTGTTGTCCTCCTCAGTCTTAAACCTGGGGACAGAAGCACTCAAACTCCAGTGCTGTATTTGAATTTTGTAACTTGGCACTGTTTCTGACGGTTGCCAGTACCAGATGTTTCCAAAGGAGGTCCTTATTTATTTTTAACTCTGTTGATAGGAGCCATCTGCTTCACAAATATCTTAGCTAAAGAATGACTGTGATGTATATTTAATAGCTAACTGGTAATAAGCTGAGCTGAGCAGCTTTATCATTAAGCAGGCGTTTGTTAAGTCCGTTCTCTCTTCTGCTTACCTAAGCTGAGGATTTAAAATTTTTTGGTTTTGCAAATCGCAATGTGTTTTCCAAAGGATGTGGATCTTTATGTACTGAAATGAAGCTAACTCACTTTTCTTAGATACAGTTCATCAAACCCTAAGACCTAGCTTAAGAACTCAAGAATCAGCAGAACTTACCTTAAAAAGGCATATGTACTGAAAATGTATTCAGTACAGGTAAAACGGTAGCTAAACTTTGTAAAAGAAAAAACATGTCTGAGTAAAATAGGATCAAAATACATTTTTCTAAAATTGCTTTTCAAAAGGCATTTTTGCCCTGTGTTCATTCATAATATTTAGAGTTTGACTCAGTTTACCAATGTAAAATAAGCCACTCTTATTAACCGATGCTCCCGTTCGACAAAAATAATGGAAGTTTCTTATCTTAAGCAGGCACCCTGATGCTGATTTTTCCTCTGTCGATTACAAAATAGTTTTTGCCTTTGATGATACTTCTTATGGATTTTGGCCTGTTCAGCTGACTGTTAAGAACTAAAGATGATCGTGCCACTGGTTTATAGTTGAATGTCAGCACCAACTTTGAAAATATGAATGCTCCTTTCTTCAGAATTACTCTAAAAATCCCTAGAGAAGAAAAGAACTGTCTGGCCCTTCCATTTTCAATCTGAGCAGGAAGTTCAGGGGAACAAGAAAGGTATAATAATACCAGAATATTTGTACAAAGTTAAAGCTAAATCTGGGGTGAAATTAAGTGTATTCCTTCTTTTTTCTTTTTTAATTAGGCGTGTAATGCCTATCAGCACATGATTTCATCCTGGTGTTTCGGTCACATTTAAAGGATGCCAGAAAATCCTTCTCTGTAAGGAAAGCTTATAACTTCTAATATTTTCTGCCTTTATGGTTTGCGTACCACGGAATTGTCATATGTATTTATGCGCCCTGAAAGGAGCACCTGTGCTCTGGGAGATCCCATCAGTCCCTGAACTTCTCCGTATGCTAGATTAGACATTCAAGCAAAGAGCACATAATTCAACTGTGAATTGAATCTTCTCCTCCTGTATCTATATAGAGCTCGTGTACTCAGACCCAGTGGCTTTTAGAGTCATGGTGAAGAGCAGAGCTTTATTACTAGTCATGAAGTGCAGAATCAAGAAGGCACTTTGTACACAACAATTATTTTTGAGCATCATACTTCCCCATATTTAGCGATATATTGCCGTATGATATAGAAGGGGAAAAAGTGTCAAACTATTAAGTTATGTAGTATCCCTCACACACCTCTGGAGCAATCAGTAACTAACAGTTCTATTTGTAGTATACTCTGATTCAGAAGTTTTCACTGGCATTTGACTGATCTCAGATTGAATTTTATAGCTAAATCTTCTCTTTGTTTTAGATCTTTTTCAATCTTAAACTCAAGGACAGAAACACTCAGATTACAATACTGTATTTGAATTCTGTAGTTTAGCAAACTTCTAAGGGAGTTTTACCTCCCTTGGCAACGAAGGAATACAGAGAGGGTAGATGAAAAAGAGTAACTGCCAAGCTGAACTTCTTTGGTGATGGACAATTTATCAGCTCTCTACAGTAGGAGCAGGGAAAGTATGGAAGAGGATCAAGATAGACTTAAACTTGTGCACAGAACAATAAAGCAGTGGCACACAAGGAGTTTCTGAGTGTGACATACCTCTTTGCAAAGGCAGCCCTGAAAAGAGCTCTGCATGGGGCTCATTAAAATTCTGCAGTCATGGTCCACAAACAGAGCAGGACACAGAAAGAATAAAGGCCTGTACAAACACAGAGTTTCAGGGAAAATCACATTGCTTTGTCATAATGTGATGGCTCGGTCCTGAAAACCATGCTCTCACTACAATTAAGGTTGACTTTAATCACATGATAGAGTCCTCAGGACTGTCTAAAGAAAAATCAGCTCTACAGAATCATAAAGAAACCACACCAGTCTCAACAAAACATTTGTTTACTCCTCCTTCACCTTGCTGTGCCAGTATGGCTGAAGATATGATTTGCTTTCTTACTGAAAATATGAAAAGGCATGTAAAGATAATTTTATGAGATCTTACTTGCATTTGTTCTATAAAGAAATAGGGTAGGATTTTTTTGTTCATATTCTGACATCAAAATATTGAATTTTTGACAACTCAACAGGTTTTAAGACCTGAGAGCAACAGTTAGCCAAGGGCCTCCTCCATTACTAAAGTGATTAACTCCTGTGCAAACCCACAGCCTGTACTTATTTGAAGTGTATTTTTTTAGAAGGAAATCTAAGATAAACTCCTGATCCCACCTTCTCACAGACATAAACAGGTACTTTTATATGAAGAATTGGGCTTCAGTATTTTTTGTTTGGTTTAATGCAGGGTTGAACTTGCTCTTAATTCTAGTTTATCAGTTTATTAATTGATCAATTATTAATTCATACCATAAAAATGGTATGCTCCTGTATAGCAAGTGCAATACAGGAGTGTTCTCTAAAAAAGTTTTTTGTTTGGTTGTTTTTTTTTAAAACTAACATACAGACATTGCTCCAGAAAGTCCAGTCCTGTTCTCCTTACACAAGGCAAACCTCTCATTGATTTCATCTGGATTTTATCTGGATAAAGAACTGTAGGATCTGATCCCATGCACCGCAGATGAAATAAATCCAGCGAGATATCTTATTAAGAAAACAAGCCAAAAAGAATTTTCTCTCTGTAGTGTGAGAGATATTGACAGAAGCTAACCTTACCAGAAAACTTGCTTTTTTTTCTATAGAAAGCTACTCTCTTTCAGATTTTTTGGGACCTGTTGCCAAAGAACTTTGGCAGAGTCTATATTTGCCACTGCTGATTCATTTTAACAAGGTTTGTAGGTCATTTGAAACCAAAGTGAGACCTTACTTTTCTCCTTTTGCCAATTTCATTATGCTTTGGATGGTAGTTAAGGGTCATTTCCAAAAGCCTAATGGACATTTTTATTATGTTTCTACCGGGGCATTGCTTACTTTCTTTTCTGGGCAGATTTCCATGTTCGCTGTGACTAATGCAAACTCTATTGTTATTTGACAAGAGGGGAAAAAAAAAGACAATTTTTTTCATTCCTCAATGAGTGAAGCTGTCAGCTACCAGAATAATAAAGACTTCAGTGTTTACCTTTCCCCACAGCCCAATGACTGCCCAGAGGCAACAGGAGACTTTTAACGGATTGAATGAAAGAATATGCAAAATGGCATCAATGGACTGAAAAAGCAAATAATTAGCATAGTTCTACTAGTCAGTCCACTTTTCCTTAAGTGGCATATCTCTATGGAAACAAGGAAAGATCACTTTAAGATGGTCATTAGCATTTCAGCTGAAAATGGTCACCTTTAGGCCACTAATGGGAGGCTATGTCAGATGGATGCATAGAGGGAACGCCAAAGTGTGTCAGAGGGCCTGTTTATGGCTTTCATGGATGGCTTTACTGTATTTGCCTCAGCAGAATGGCCAGCTGGAACCAAAAGGGCATTTTGGCTGAGTAAAGAACTAGGGATTGCACCTCTGGGAGCCAATCTGGGAGCCTCTGTGCCCAGCCTTAGTAACAAGTTTGGATGTTAGACAGGCGTATTCAACAGGAAATCTCAGCTCCATGATCTCCACCAGGATGACATGTCTTCCCTAACTTAGAAAGGCAGCGTGAGGATTTTCGTGATGCTTGTGTCCATATTTACAGTCTTCGTGGTTTTCCCTGAAAATGCTGATTTCTCACAGGAGGTGCAGAGTACAGAATTTCTTACTTTTCATGGTGCATCTTACCTCCAGGCTTGGACTTCTCCCTATTTTTCTAAGTGCAGATGTGACAATCCTACTCTGTTGGGTACTCTCCAAGTGTCTTACCTCTTGGCTGGACTAGCTAGGATATACATTTTGAAACCAGTGGTATCTTTGCTGTATGTGTCTATAGAGGCATTATTTAGGAGAGGAAGTAGGGCAGAGAATGCGTGATGTTCTGTATTTACATTCCAGTGAGAGTCAAATTTTTTAAGGATTTGACCTCAGCAAGTTCTGCATGCTCATGAAATTCAGATGGTCAGAAAGCTTTCCCTTAGTGTCATTTCCTAGCACAGCAGCCAAGCACGGTCCTCCTGCTCTCCAAGCTCCTGCGGGCACTGGATTTGGAGCGGTGGAGTCAGCAGCGTGGCCCAGGTTCATTTTCTCGTCAGACTGGCTGTCAGCGGAGGGGACGGCATGCTGCGTGCTGACGGCTGCCGTGGCGGAGGCACCCCCCGGCACGCTGGGCAGCCCCCAGCCTCGCGGGCGCCCGTAGCTCCTGCTGGTCTCTGCAGCTGCCGCTATACTGCAAAGTGCAGATCACCCAAAAGCGGGACATTTCTGCAGGTATCTTAGACTTCAGCCAGGCTTTTTTCAGTTTACAGCTCTGCATTTTGCAAAGATTTCTAGGTACCAATCTCTCTTCAGATGCAGCTCCATCAGCAGACGTTAGACAGATTGCTGTCTAACGGATAGTTCGTGTCTCAGCTAATACTGAGAGGCTCAGCAAGAGCTGTGCGAGCTCTGGTGCCAGAACTGCTGACCTGCAGCACCGCCTGCCCATCCCAATCCTGCCAGACTAATTAGGAGACAGCGCTATGTCTCCTCCATACACTGACAGGGTAATGCTGGTGACTAGCAAAGATTTCCAAGAGAAACAGACACAGCTGATTTTTCTTTTCTCTATAAGTGTCTTTGCATCTACTGATCTTCAGAAAAAATATGTTTGAAGAACAAAACCATGTTATCCCATCTTTTATTTAAAAGCCTTTAGAGTATGTCTAGGTTTGACAGTTAATCACAGTTTTTCTTCATTTCAGAGGTTAATATTTGCATTTTTAAATTTTTTAAGCATTTTTTTATTCATTTATAGAGCTTACTAAGCATACCATTTTAGCTCAATGGAATAGATAAAATATGCCAGTAAATTAATTTCTGCATTTTTTTCATACATATTGAGGAAATACTAATGTGTATCATGAAACTGATACTGATTTCAAATGAAAGATATTTCATGGATCATTTTTGTAGTGTTTAACTGTTATAACAACTAATTTACAGAATTAGTTCTATTACAGAATTACTCTTAAGATTTCTTTGATAAGCTGACTTTGTTAAATTTAAGCATTCTCAGTGTTTGCTTCATGGTATTTCAACACTCGAGAAATTCCAATACAACAGGCAGACAAGCAATAAAACTCACTGAAACTTAGTGGACTTATGTGGAGATAAGAAATATCTTGTTTTTTTCTGTATTAGTTAAACTATTTTTTGTTTCTGGCTATTCAGCTCTGTACAACATATTTATAGTATGAATCTATGAAGCTCCCTAATACTCGTTTTGTACGTGTCTGAGTTTGTTTCTTGCATTTTAATGTCAGTTTTATTTTGAGAAAATTTTATTCTAGCTGTCAGAATAGTTTGAATCCTCTGGCAAAATGTGAGATACACCTGTGCCATCTGGGATTTTAGAGTCTAGTTGTTTGTATAATATTTGTATAATAATGTAATTCATCCAAATTTCTAGACTTTGTACAATTGCATTGATTTTATAGGACTGACATGTGGTAAAAGAATACATTTCCCCAGTCTAGTGCACCAGTCAAATTTCTCTGTTAGCTGTTGTATTTCTATCACCTGCTTTCCATTCAGAAGTGATATTGAGATTAGCACATTGCTGGTGGGCTTTCATCAGGACAAGTTCAGTAGCTGACTGCTATCCCCTCTGCAGTCTGATGGACGAACACCACCTTAGCCGTGCAAGATTAGGCAAACAAAGTTCCAGCTTACTTTTATTTAATCAACTTACTGTAAGAACCTGAAACTTGACAATTCAGGTTTCCCATCTGAAAAAATGTAGATAATGGCATTTTCTTACTTTCAAAAAGCGTTGCCTAGACAAATTCATTCAAGAAAGTGAGATATTGAAAGAACGGGGCTATGGGTAGATAGATGCTAAGCTTGATGGTGCAGGAATAGACCTCCCAGACCCACCCGGGCTTAAACACACCACAGGGGATTTAGATACACTTTTATTTAAAAAATACCATTTGTTTTTAGCCAAACTGATAAATAAAATGTGAAAGAAAAAATTTTGTGAACATCTTCCTTTGCTTCAGTTTTCCAGAAATGAACTACATAGATTTTTGCGTGCTTGGATTCACAAAGGCATTTAAGCACTCTTCCTAATACCAGTGCAGAGTCACTGTGCCCTCCCTATAATCTGATGATGCCACTTACCTGAAGAAAAAAGGCTGATGTTATATTCCCAGCTTTGGCTGCATCAGACAGGTTTTACTCTACCTTCACCTGTCAAACGTAGGCTCAGCACCCAGACTATTCAGTGGCCAAAACCTCTAACGTTCTCCCACTGAATCTGAATTATTTCAGCTTGCTAACCGTAAAAAAGAACTTTAAATGGGTCAATTTTAAACAAATAAACCTCCAAAAATTAAAAGTCATTTTTCTACACCTTTGTCTGTAGGAGTGACTGTTTAAATGAGATACTGTCATACTGCTATGGGGGTGATTTTCTACCATAGCAATGAGAATGGAAAACACACACAGACTGAAGTCTTTTGAGGTATGTGTCAGAGAAAGCAGCAATTCTCAGGATACATGACTGTGGATCTGATGATCTATTAAAGTCACATCTTAAGTGTTTATGCTTTTAGCAGGCTCTCTGCGTGCCCCTGGCCTCTGAAGTGCACTGTGCTCAGTGCAGCACAGCACTGCGTCGCTATTTACTCTTTTTAAAGCGTGGAGGTTTACTATATGTTTAAGGGAGCATCAGAACTGCAATGCTGGACTGCAGACTTAAGGCCTATGCTCTAGAAATAAAATTCCTCCTCTCTGGAAGGTGAAAGAGAACTTGTTTTCTGATACGAAGAGTAGAGGTGTATCTAACTCAGGAATCTCCACACCTCTCCACACTGTAATGTCTAAGTTCCTCTGGACCCCTAAGAGAATTTTTGTCAGACAGGCAGTTATAATACCCATTTCAAAGGAATGCACCTAAGACACAGGATAAATTAATGTTTTTTCCATAATCAAACAGAATATTTTCATGGAAAAATTGGATCCCACCCTTTGTGGTCTCAATACTGCTCCTGCACTTTAGATTTATTTATTTTTTTTTTTTTTTTTGACTTTGAGACTTAGTACTTTCCAGCAATGCGACACTTTTCTGCCCTGGCTTTCTATGATTATGGGTGGCAGAAGTTCCTTCACAAGGATTTGAAGTGGAGAATAAATCACTACCCACATGGAATTTCTTTTATCTGTGAATCCATTCTAGCCCAAGATGAAAAAAAATGCTTTTCAATAAATGTTTTAAGTCAATAGAAATTTAACATTTAAATATTTTTGTTTTATGAATTTGATGGAATATCTTACATTTTACCTAATTAGATAATGTTACAGTGAGGATTGCATTTTAGATTTCATTAACATAAATAGTTATCAGTGACATTACTGAAAAGATAGGGATTATCATAAGGAAGAGACTATTAAGGTTGAAAATTATTGGACTCTTCTATCAATGAGTAAAGGTACCAGGTACAATTTACATATTCTGGCATGGTGTAAGGGATCATAATTATTCTAATACATTTTTATCAACTTTGCTAGCAAAAGGATGAAAATACATGTTTTCTTTTAAATCTCGAAAACAAGCTACTAAACATTGAGTCACTGCAGATAACTCAGCCATAAAAAGTATTGGGTATGTGTATGTATATATATTATATATATATACAAATGATATATAATCCAAAACTTGAAATTGGCTTGAATTGGCTTAATGTGATGCATACTATACATCTACACATATGCATTTTTAAAAAAATTTTTGTGATTACACATGTGTTTCAAATTGATTTCCTCTAAATGCTGATGTTCTGTGATATATATAACACAAGGGCAAGTAAACAGCAATCATGATGCTATTACCAAAAGGTAAAGCTGAGTGTGGTTATTTTCAGACTTGAATTTTTGCCTGTTGGTTTAGACATTGATCTATATTGTAAGTGAATTTTTATGGAATCAACAATGTGGGGGTTGTTTTTTAGCTAGTTTGCACAAGGTTTTCCAATCATCTGTCAAATAAACAAGCATTTATACAATAAATTTGAGTATTTGGAAGATTTTAGACTTATTTTGAAATTACTAGTCATGTTTAAAGTTGTAAGTCCATTCAAGAAGCACTTCGAAGTTCAGATACTTTTCAAGAGGATATAGAACTTACTTCACTCAATTGAAGCGGATAATGAAATATACTGATATTTAGAAGTCCAATTTACTTCAGGCACTTGGAGGTAGTAAAGTAATATTTGATGGTTAAAATGTACATAGATGCTCAAGATTCTGCTGCTGCATACGCTTAGATGACCGTGGATAAGGAGAGCATTTCAGTTTCTAGTTACAAGTAAGTTTATCTAGCTGTTCAAGCTGGAGATCCCCATACGTATGTGGACCCAACGCAGCAGACAGCTGGGGGTACGCCAGCATGGAATTCAACCTAATACCAGCTGTGGCCACTTCTGCTCAGAAACTGGCAAAAGGAGGTGACAGAGAACGCAGGCAATTAGTGGATCAGGTCCTTAAACTGTGGGCAATACAAGGCTGAGCATCATCAGTGGCAACCAGGTCCGTAGGTTTCTGTTGTTAGAGATTATCTAACACCTCACAGCAGGTGATAGACTGATAGACTTATGCACATTCGAGAGAGCAACTTTTTTGTGCAATAGTTATGTATTTATCTAATTTTTTCAGCTAGCGAAAAATTCATTTGCTGAAAGGCTAGATTAGTCAATCCAATCATTTCAGTGTTTTGCTAATTAGTCTGGTAGTTACTGAGTGGATTAAACTCATATTTCCTATGGTGGTAATTTTGGATAACCTAATTTTTGAATGAAATACATAAGGATTTGAAAATGCAAGACAGAAGAGGACATTAAACTGATAATAACTTCAATTAGTACCCACTTTGAAAATTCAATACTCTCACTTACCCAAGGTTAGAGTGCAAGCCTGTGCAAATCCAGACATAGAGCCCAGTCTATTAGAACTGTAACATCTTATCTTTCTTAAAGTAAATCCATATCAAAATTTTCGGGGAAAAAAATCATCACAGGTTTGTCTCTTTGTATAAGAATACACGAACCACATAGGCTGCTCCATTCTTTTGTTTTTTTTAATACCTTTGCGTTATGTTGATTGTATTTGCTAGAAAATCTAGTTTGTAGTATCCTTGTCAAATGCGTCCAAATAAAGCCTGCATATTCCCTGCCTTAAGTATACTAGAGACTTCTTATTAATTTCATTAATTTCATTTTCATTTCATTCACAGGCTAAATTTAAGTGCCTTAAAAAACACAGGAACCAATTGATAGGCATAGCCATCTACAAAAATATGCCTAAAAGCTGATTGTATTTGCCAGCCTTTATTGGCTACAGAAATATAATTGCTTTAAGTCAAAACATACCCTTTGACTGTTTTAAGAACATTGCTATGAATGGCCTAATACCTCAAGATGTATTTTGAGCTTTTTACAAGGGCATAAAAAATGTGTTTTGTTTTCCTGATTTACTGAGTTTTGAGAGTCACTCTTCTGTAACAAGTAATTTTAAAAGCTTTTCTATGTGAAAGTTACTTCATGGGCCCTTGTTGGTACAAAAGTTGCAAATAGTACTGCCGAATAATAAAGGCCTGTTGGGAACACTTGGTGGCCAGGATTTATTTTCTTCAGATATAAACACAAGTTAATCCTCATTTTTTTCTGAAAGGAAACTAAGGCATGGAGAAGCCAAACAGAGACAGTGGCACAGTAAGGTTTAGACCACAGGAGTTTCTGAGCTGTTTTTTCTGTTCAGATTGGCACTGTAAAAGGACTGTTTCCATCACGCCTGTCTCGGACAATCACGAGTTGGTTTTTTCTGTCTCTCCAAGGATCAGTGCACCCAACACTGTCCTGCAGTGATTACTATTAACCCAAGGTAACCCAAGGTAATGTCAGATGATCACCTTTTCTAGCAGCTTAAGTCAGAAGATAGTAAAAGCTGCCTTATTTGAAATGATAAAGGAGCTAGCAAAACAAGCTGTAATTACTCCAGCTCAGTTAATATTTGATTGGACAACCAGAACAGGCAAGAGAAACATAATATTTATACTGCCCAACTCTGGGCATTTAAGCCTCATATAGTCAGTGAAGAGAGAAAGGGCAATTAAAATCAGCTATACTGTGAGGCTACCTACAAAGATGTGAGTGTAAGATCCCTAGAATAGATGGTCTGAATAATATTCAGATCTGTACTCTTTTGTAAAGTATCTGTCATGTGCTCCTTTTGACTTTTAGGACTCAAATATATACCCCAATATCCTGCTGCGTGCTAATAAGCCTCCTTGCTTGCTAAAGGATGTTTTTGCCTCTCTTGACTGTAGTGGGAACTTGCCCCTGGCTCATGAAGCTGAGATGTGCTCTATTATTCTTTGAATATAGTAGAGGAAATAGAATATATTAGAGGAAATACTGTGGAGATAAGGTAGTTAAAATGTATCCAGTTCCCTAATTTATAAAATTTCCATACCTCCTAAAGAGGTACCTGTTATCCAGATACTTTAACATAATACTTACTTTAAGCCATCTGAAGATAAAATTTAGATAGAGGCATAGTATTCAAAATACAGAATACAATTTTGTTAAATACATAGAGAAATGAAAGAGAAAGTACACTTAACCTGCTATGTCAGACAGAGCTTTATCCCTTTGCCTAGTAGACTTGCTTTCAGTGTCCAAGAAGGTGGTATTCAGGGCATAAGTCTTTATTCAGGAGGCATAAAACAGAGCAACACAGTTTGGGAGCCTCTGCTGGAAAACTCAGAGCTTTCCGTTACAGAGGTCTTGCAGGAGCATGTCCTTTAATTACTTACCATATACTGCCTGGTGACACGTCAGTTCTGCAGCACTGTCCTCTTGAAGCCTTCTTCAGAGTCTAGATTTTTGTTTCTCACTCTTTAATCCATTTTCTTCCTTCTAACTAAAGGAATTAGTTTCACTATTCCTCTTAATTGAAATAAGAATTCATTCACTTCCTTCAAGACGCAAAATTCTTTCTGTTTTATTAGGTGTTACCATTTGTTCTTGGCTCCCTGGTAAACATCTCCTTGCCTCAGTAAGGACTAAATTTTCCTTTTTTTTCTCTTCATTGGTGATTCACTGACCCATTCCAGTGTGAGTGTGTGTCTTTCATTGGACTCTGTATTTACTTAGGCACACGATTAAATTTTCATTCTGAATTAGATGAGATGAAATTCTTTGTTCACTTTCATGCATTATAATTGATTCAGGGGAGTTGTCCCCAAAAAGGGATATTTGTATGTAGGTACATACATACATATGGTATAACGTATAACATTTATATAACGATAATATAATTAGAATAAAGAGTAGGAAATTTCAGTGCAGCAGCTTCTCTCTGATTTGACCCGTAGTTTATATGGATTGCTGCTGCTATTGTTATACCCTTGTTTCTGAAATAACAAGAACAAAGGCAGATATGATGCTAAATGCGTAACCACTCATGTCTATCAGCGTTACCTCCTTCTCCTTTTTTCTCATCTTTACATTGCCAGTCCTTTATTACAGGGCATGTCTGGCAAGACCTGCTTCTGCAGAGGCTGAGACATTCGAGCCCAGGTTTGATTTCAGCTACTTGACGTAATGCAACAAATAAAAGAATGACAATATGAAAATGCCTAATGTAGATTCCCAAATGCTAGAGATCTTTTCAGCTGCAATTATTTGTCATTATTTTACACTTTCCAGGCACTCAGGTTCTAGAATGAGTCTGAGTAGGAAACTCAGAGCAGTATTTCTGTCCCCCTATCTCCCTCAATTACTTGCAGTCTCATATTTTATCTATTACTTACCAGAAGCTTTACATCCAGCCAAAAGTAATATAGCCAGCATTTGCTACCTGTTACCATGTGCCCTACCCTCCTTTTCTGAGTTTGGGAAAAGTCCCAGGAATTTAACCCATAGAGATACTAGGTATTTGGTGAATGCCATTTTTTTTTTTTTTTTTTTTTTTTTTTTGTTAAAAATCAGTGCTTGTGAAACTCCTCCATAGAGGAGTAGATTCCTCAGACTTTGGATACAAAGACATATTTTCTGTCTGAAAATACTTTGAATATGTTCCGTTTGAGCAGCTACAGATTTCAAATTCTGTGGTTAGCAATTTTATAGTGCGAAAATTTAATCATTTGGACATTGGAAAAATAAATGCACTGCATTTGTTTTGTATTTGGTAAGTAAATGCCTGGCATAAAAGTTTGAGAAAAAGCACTTTTCTGCTTTTTGTTTTCAGAGAGGGAAGGTGTGAGGGTGTCAGGCCACAGCAGCTGCTCATTCAGCAAGTCACACTCTTCAAAGTGAAAATTCAGTAACGGCAGTCTTACATGTATGTTTACTATCTAAACATGGGGATATTTTTGTCTCATTACATAACCACTTCAAAAAGGACAAACCACAGCGTATGAAAACATGCTACTTGCTACACCACAGGCTCTATTCTGGTCTGCCTTTTGGATCCTTATAATTTCCTGTTCATGTATTTCAATATCAGGCTGGGGCTCCTCTGTGGAATGTACGTAAGATAAAGCCTTTTTTTTTTTTTTAGTCACTTTAAATTTTTCACTGGATGCATGTGGATACACATCTGGCATTGGTTTGTATTGCACAGATATACAGAAATGGAAAGAGAATATTGACAAAAGGAGGAATTGTAAGACACGTTTTGAACATAAGCTTCTGCTTTCCCTCCATTGCAAAATTTCAGCTCAATCTCTGGACAGTGCTGTGAACGCTCCCTCACCCTCCTAGCTGCATAACTGTGGTCAGAATCGGTACCTCTTTTGCACACTGCTGCAAGTGTCTCCCACAACAGCATGACCTATTGCTGTGGTCATACACCAAATACAGCACCTTTGCAGTTGTCCTTTTTTCCCTGGGGGACAAACAAACAGCAGCAAGTGCTTTTTCTCATAACACAAAATTGAATTATGGAAAGAACTACCACAGGATGTTGTGCAGGTCAAAATCTAAATGTTTTAAAATGGTGTTAGATAAATGCATGAGGGTTGGGTCCAACAGCAGTAATCAAGTACAATTACCTATACCTGAATTTAACTTAAGAAATTCCTAACCTGTAGGTAGCTGGGAGAATATACCAAAAGACAGAAAACTTGTGTACTTTCTGCATTTGTATAGCTTCTGCTGTTGGTTATTATCAGAAATAGGATTCTGAATAAGATAAACTGTTGTCATAAATTAGTATAGCCAATCTTATGTCTTCTTGTTTTTTCTTTTTTAAATTCTTAAGAAAATATTTTATTACCAGTACTCTGATTCCCCAGTGTGTTTTTTTATTTACCTTCTTCTTTGGCCTACTAACTTTTTCCCAAGCCAGTGATGCAAAAGGAAAAAAGAAAGGTTACAAAAATGTCAATTTATTTCATAAAATTATCCTCAGATTTCCATTGTGGATTTTTTGACCATAGCTGTTGATGGAAGCCACCATGCTGAACCAGAGTCTATTCCTATGCAACAAGAAAGCAAATTGCAATGCAATAGTTTAATGAGAAGAAATATTTATTAACATTCAGGAAGAATCTACTGGATTTTATCTGCAACTTGTTTGTACAGACTACTCAAGGTAATTGCCATCTAGTGTCCCACTTGTCATAGACATAAGATACCAGCTGCTGGTCATAAGGTAGATCCTTATCTGGCACAGATCAACTCTGCTGTCTTCAGCTGAGCCAAAGAGTTGAGATAGGGTCCTAAATTTGAATAACAATAGTAGAAGTATTATTTAGAAAAATAAAGATTCATACAAAAACATCATGCACTAACATTTCATAAATTTCTTCATCAGTTGCTTACATTTTAGGATCATAATTTTCTCCATGAAGTAAAATGTTCCTCTCGCTCTTGAAGTGTCTTAATAACTTAACAGTTAGTGAAGGAGGCTGAGAAGAAGTCATAAAAATCCAAATCAGTGTAATGGAAGCAGCATCAGACTTGCAGTTTCTTCTGTTGCAATTGAATCTTTTATCTCTCTCTCTCTTTCTCTTTCTTTTTTTTTTCTTTTTTTTTTTTTTCCTTTTTTCCTCCAGAATTTAAGGGCCATAGATTAGCCTCTGTCTATACAAGAATAGTGTTCCCACTAACATCGGTAGCAGTTCTGTATGCGACTTAAGGATGCTACCTATGTAATTTCAAATGGTATTAATGGGATTTGCGTGATAGAGCTCCATGGACAGACAGGAGAATAGTTCTTTTGTTAAGTGTTTAATTCAAACAGAAAACATCTAATCCAAATGACCCCCAGGAGGCAGATACAGTAAAGACAATATACTCCACGACGATGCATTTCAATAAAAAGCTTCTCAACTTAAGTTCATTCTTCCATTAAATACAATCTCACTCTTGTTTCCACAGTATTAAAGTAAGCTGGTTTTGAAGGAAGTTAATTGTGTTTTTACTAAGATGGGGACAAGAGTTCCCTGTGTAAAAAGAGATAACAGAGTGCTGAAAGATAGTGAAAAAAGTTTTTGCTTATTTGTAGATCCAGGATAGATAATTGGGCGGATAGCCATAAAGTAAAGGCAAGCTTTAACTAGACTATAAGGAAAGAAGAGAGAAAGGAGAGATGACAGGAGAGGAAACTATATGCTTTAAATAATGAAATGCAAATATATAGGATTTGCTTCATCAGAGATTGCAAAATAGTACTGGAATCTGTGAGGTTGGATACGTCTTTTTGTGCAAATCCCAGCAACTACATTTATCCTGTAAATTCAGCCAGCATAACTTCTTAACACAAATGTTCTTGGCAGTCGACACCAGAGGAAAAACAACCTCTCTGTCAGCTTCTCAATGTCATTCCTCTCTTTCAAATAAATACTCATTGAAAATATCTTGAATGCCCACTGTCAAACCGGACTGCCAATTCCCCTCTAAGTGAAGCTGTTCCAGGATCAGCTGCAGATTGAAACCACCAAGTATAGAGTAAGTCCAGCAATCTGATGCCTGAGGACAGGATTTTAAATGTTCCTAAAGCCCCTCAAAGGTTAATGCCAGTATACTATAGCAACTCTCATCTCCAAAACCTTCTAGGAAATCTCACATTTTGGGGAGGGAAGAGGGCAAATATAGTATGCAGGATCACATTTCATAGGGGAAATACAATGCATAAATTAATAAGATGAATCATATAAATTGCACTGCAAAAACAGATTAAGAAACCAGTCAACAATACTTTAAAATAAAAGATACTGACAATAAAGACTAGGGTAATGAATGACAAATTCTCAATTTATTAGTTATTCATGCAGCATTCCAGTTACTATCAGACTGAGGGATCTGATTTGGGGATGTAGGATCATACTAGCCCTAAATTTTCCACTTTTTTCCTGTAGCCAAATAAATATTGTGCCAGTGGCTTTGTTTGTTTTCAAATTATGTTTGTACTACAAAAGACCAAATAATAGGTTTACATACTGCTCTGATATCAGAGTTGATGGTTTGGAAGTACTTTCATTTAGGATGAAAGAAAGGGGAAGAAACATATAGACCTGTTTTCTATGGGAAGGGAAGGGAAGAGAAAGAGGATGGGAAAGAGGAAGGAAAAGGGAAGTTTCCACATTTGTTTTAATGTCAGGTTATCATTTGACATCTATAAATGACCCAGAAAGAGAAAAAAAAAAGTCAAAGAAAATTGAAATATAGAGAAAGGCTATCAGAAAGGTGTTTGCTTATAATATCATCTACACTCCAATGGGAGAAATTCCAGAAGATTTCAGTCTGTTTGCTGTCATCAAGCTGTAAAGTGCAGTGTTGAAACTCAAAGCATGCTACAAGCATTAAAACTGCCAGTTTGGAAATTATAAATTGTTTTTTCTTAATTCAGAGCAGTTATAGCATATGTGATATATTTGGACATATATGACTGCAGCTCCAAAACGAACAGTGAATTTTAAAAAAATATTACAGTTCAAGCACTAAACTGATAGATTCTTCATAGATTTTGGACCTGCATTTGTTACAGTAGGCAAAAATCAGAAATTTCCTGTCGGCCAGCAAAACTCACCTATGAAAACTACTTATCCATTAGAAAGAGGTGGATGTGTACAACACATTTGTGCATTTTTTTGAAATCTGCAGCTCCCCAACTTGTCAATTCTGTCCCCAAACCTTGACAATAAATTCACAAAGCACAGTGATGCTATATATCACTTGATGATTTAACTCTATACTGCCAAGTCATATCAGCTATGTCTGAAAGAGACACTTAGATGAACATATTCAGCAGTAATCCTGTTGTCACTGCTGAAGGTGAGAGGTTTAATTGCATTCTTGAAATCTGATAGTTTGATATTTTTATTTCCCATATTCTTTATCTGCATCACAGGAAACAAAAGCCCTCTTACAGAGTGACCAGCAGACTTGTAGAAGAACTAAATGGATTTTTTGAAACATAATGAAATCTTTTACATGTGAAATCTAGACTCTGATGTCAGCTTTATTTCCATAGTCATAACCCATGTAGGTAATCATAGGCTGATAATACCACTTTCAAGTGGACACCACATCAGAAACCACATTATTTGAAAAAAAGGAAACCAGGAAGCTCTATTTCATTTAAGTGATGACTGATAAAAAGCAGTTCATTTGAAATCTGTTTGTATTGGCTGTATCTTGCTATCCCTTTCAATGCCTCTTTTGTATAGATAAAGTATTTTCGTAAAAGTGGGGGCTGGATCTCTTCCAGAGTTGAACATGTGCATGACTCAGGATTGAGTGGTTCTGGTGGGTGTTTCTGATCTCAGGTGATCTTCTGCAATTGCGTGTGGACATCTGTGCACACAAGTAGATAGTTTCAAAGAAACCCAAGGCCCATTAATCCTGCTGAATCTTTAAGGAAAGCTACCTCTGTCTTCTAAAAAAATGTCCCAGGCATGATGTCCAGTGTAGCCTGAGTATGTAATTAGTTACTCTGATTTATTTGGAAGATAGGCTTGCCAGAGATGAATGCTATGTAGTTTTTGCAGATGTGGGAGGCGATAACTTCTGGAATCAAAATATTTCAATAGAGAAGAATATTTTTGCAAATCACTATGCAGAAAGTGCTTGGATGACTTTTCTTAATTTCTCTGCTTTGAATTGTACCAAACTAATAAATCTGTGTAAATTAGGTATAGAAGCATAGTACGCCTCTTAGCCACAGATCCAGAAATCTTCAGATGTCTACACTGGAATTTCAGTGGAATGAAGGCGCTTAAATTCAAGCATTTTACAACTCCATATGGGATCACTGAGCCTCTGAGAAACCTTCAGGCTAGTAGATTTTTACCAGTATGTTGTAAAAATGTATTCAGAGACTGACTAATACACATTCAAATACAGAATTCAGCATGAAGTACAATAGCATCATCATTGTAATTTAATTGCCTATTTAGTAGGGGAGGAAAATGAACCGTGTATTTATTCAAGATTCTTTCTTGCAAAATGCATAGACATTCTTGGGGAAAGGGATGAGTCTTTAGGACATCTGAGAGAAAGGAACCTCTGTATCACTGGACTGCAGGATCATACTCCCGCATGGGCACTTTAGCATTATGAATCTTGTGCTATTTATGGCACTGTGGTCCTGCTTCAGCATAGAGGATGGAGAATGCTTTTGTTCCATTCAAATTCATATTTCTGTAGGGAGAGCTCTGTCCTGGAAGAAAAGAGGAATGTGGAGGGAATCAAAGTCACATTTTTTAGTCTTTTATTATATCTTAAAAAAATCAAGGACATTTAAATGAGCTGGCTATACCTAAGCAACCGGTTTTGATGGTTAGTTCAGATGGAAATACGTAACCGTGCATTGTGGGCCTAAACTCAGCAAGACACAAGATTTCGAGTATAAACCCATTTCTGCTGGCTGCCGTGAGTGAAACTTCTGCTCAGGATGCTTATCCTGAATCCTATTCTTAAGAGCCTAATAAGCCATTCTCAGCATATAAAGAATTCAGGTACTTACCTTGGGCTTAGAAATTCTAATTGGGAGCCAAAGATCTCCTTGGAAGTCTGATCTTGAGATGATTGTCCTAATAGGTTGGTTTTTTAAATGCTTTTATTTTTTTTTCCATTTATATAATAAATACTATTTTTTTGACATACTGCTTTTATACTGCAGAGTATTCTTTACCTACAAGATAGTGAATGTTCTGTAACTTGCCTATTATGAATGATAAAAGGCAAATATACATATTTTATATATATATATAAATATATATATATTTTGCCACTATTAAATCTGTATGTATTTGGCAGCATATTTTACAAAGGAACAATACTGTTATAAGGTACTGTGGTAAGGTATTTTTTTTTTTTTTTTTTATTTTAGGTTTAGGTTGGCTACTTTTTTAGTAATTTAAGATTTCTACAGTCATCTCCAAAGTAATAATGGTATAACTGCTCGGTACACGTTAGTGAAGAGGGCAACATTAATACTGAACAGAGCCAGCTCCCAGGATAAAGGAAATACTGAAATAAAATACTTAGGCTGTACCTACATCGCCAAATCTAAAGGAATATTCTTGTAAAAGAGGTGAGTTGAGTGGGCCAGTCCTGGCAAACTTTATATAGTGACTCATACTTCTCTCTTATGGAGAAAAGAAAACATAGAAGGCAAAATTCTACCATTTTTAGATACATTAAAGTAAAGATTAGAATTTTCCCCTATTGCAACAAGATATATTATGAGCTAACTATAACACATCTTAGAATCACAATTACTTAAATTTATCAATATAAATATCAACAATTTTTCTGTGTTTTCCCAGCGTATAAAAGTGAAGAGATGAATTACGCCAAATAACACAGAATGCAATTATTTTTAGCTCTGATTCAACAGTATATTTACAGATAGATCTGTGGTCACCAAAGAAGTATTTGCATCTGTTGTTTATGTTCTGATGTCTCAGATCAAAGTAAAGTTTAAACTTTAACTTTCAGTTTTCCAAGTTAATAACAAAACTGGAAAAGACTGAGGATGTGAGGAAGGAAAAGCTACAGAGTAAGGACAATTTTGAAACGAAGGGTGCACGTGGGATGAAGACTGGAAGCTAGATCCTTAAGTTTTTGAACACTGCTCGTGGTTATGTACGTATGTGTGTGCGCCTATGAATCATCCCCGTGATCACAGAAGCGCTCCATGTTTAAAATGAGGCTTGTTTTTAAATGCTGCTCAGTGTTCAGCACTTTATGGCGGTGTATCTAGCGTTCTTCTTAATTCTGACCTGACCTACAGTGATATGACATTTCTGTGGCTGAAAGTAACAGCATTGAGTTGCAGTGGCAGAAACAAATCCAGTAAAAATCCAGCAGTAAAAAATCAGCCAAAACAAGGCTTCATTCCAAACAGATGCTACGACTTTCAAGTAAAGATGACTCTTTGAGGCCCCGACTTCTTGTAAGTTGAGGATCTCTTTGAAAAGCTAATTTGTATGGATTCCTACAATCAAAAAAGATGTGTTAACTACTTTGTAAAAAGGGGGATCAGCACCAGGAAAAAAAAAAAAAAAAGCTGCTTGATTAAATTGATGGACTTTTGTTAAGGTCTTTAATGAGATCATGATTAGAGCTTTTATTTAGTTAACTAAGAAGAAGAAAGAAGAAAGACGCCTATGGTTTAACTGCATGACTCAGAAGATCATTAACGGTCTGGAGATCCAATCAGAACCAGTTCACTTGTTAAAATCCAGCTCAGGTCAATAATGGTCAAAGGCATTTTCAGTTATTAGATTTCAGGAGGTTTTAATGAAATAATTTGCTGACTTCAGCTCAGTTCATAGGCCCTGACCATATTTTGAGCTCTCTGTGGGAGGAGACTGCATAATTATCAATTCAGCTCAATGCTGAACTCATGTTCAAATATACTCGTACTTTATCTCGGTGCTTCTATACAAGCAGAGGTTGGTGCTGAGCATCTGACTTCTTCAAAGAGCAGCCATCATAAATTACACCAGTTTGCATCTTTGTTTGCAAATGGACTAGAAATGGCAAACGATGAGCCAGCATGGAGCCTGACATTGTCCTCCTAGCTTTATACAAAGCCCTTCACAGACATAGCTAAGCGAGTAGAAATTGAGCAGACTCAAAATGTCATTAACTGTGAAAAAGAAACAAAATTACCAGAAAGATCTTCTCTGTCTCATCACTCATTTACATAGTTCTGTTGGTGTTACTCGGAAAGAGTGCCAGCTAAGAGAATAAGGGCCAAATATAAAGTTGACTTTAAGTTGGCATTGTCTTGTAAAAATATTTCAACTCACTCTGTGAATATAAATTCTTACAGAAAGTTCTGTTCTCTTAATTGAACATCACATTTGATTTGTCTGAATGAATATATTTGGAATATTTATTTATGTTGGAAAACCTGTATGAATTTAAATTTAATTTAATGAGTTAACGAACATTTCCCTTAATGGTATCAAAGCTGTACTAAATTTGAGAAGAAAATACAATTTTAAACAAAATTAGGGGGACAATTTAAATGACTAATTTGATCTGAATTTAGAAGTAAAAATAAATGTATTGAAGTATATCTGCCATGTTTTTTCCAGCTATTCTGATGTTCTGTCGTATGTTCTTTTTCTTAAAGTAAGAAACACACTGTTTCTATCAGAAATGCTGACCTTCAGTTTGAATTCCAACATATTTCCCTCACACATATGGTTTTCTATGTCATGCTAAAAACAATTATATTTTCTTTCTAAATAAACTGGTAGCTGATTTAAATCAATTTGAATCATCCAAGTAAGAGACAGTGAACCTATATCAGTCTAAATTCATATTTTATTTTACACGAAATTGTTCTGGGAGGATATTTACATCCATTAACAGTCAAACTTAAATCAACACCCCTTTTATTATCAAGTAATCATCTGGCTGAGGTGCTAAAGGTCAACTATTCACAATGTCCTAGAAATGAGGGATTGAATAAAACTATTTAATTATCTAGTTCCTCTTCCATGAATTCAGGATTATTGCCTATAGTATATTCCTGAAGCTATTAACTCCACCAGAGATGATTATACACAGTACATTTGTTTTTTAACATTCATCTCACTCTGTTCTCAATAAAAGCTTTACAGTTCATATAAGAGTAGAAAAAGCTTTACATATAAAACAAATAAAATGAAATACCAATCTGATTAACATTTTGGGACTTAGAAAGCCAGTTTATATTAAAAATCCTTCTTACCACTCTGGCTTTGCAAGACATGTGTTAAAAGATGGGGATTATGATAATCCATCTCAGTAAAGGATTCAACATTCATCTTTGTGCTGGTTCAGCCAAGCTGCAGCATAGTCTGAGCCAAGTCCTCTGCCTTTCTTAAACACACGAACAACAAATGTCCGTCCTAGTACCAAGCCATTCTTCGAATTTGTTACTAGCCACTTCATTTTTTTAAACTTAACTAATTGTTTTTCTGACACGTCTTGGTATGAGGAAGGCAAATGGGGCTGGCATCATGTTCGAATCACAAACAGCATTTGGAAGTGTTATACTCATGTTTTTGAGAATATTATAAACCAATGCAAAGAGCATATGGGTAAGAAACAAATGGTAGGAAAACGTTTTTCTACCAGCTTTTATGTGGCAAGTAATTCCAGCTTTGCGATTTTGATAGTGCACTCGGAGCTTACCCTCAGAAAGCTAGTGTTTACCTTTTGTTTACAAAAGGAAATTAGAGCTGTCACATGAACGAAAGTTGATACCAACTTGGGACTACCTACATTTTAGTTTCTTATATAGCAGGTGTATCAGAGACGTTTTGCTTGTCAGACAGTCTAATACCCTTGCAGAAATTTCATGACAGCGAGGAAGCTGAAAGTTCAACTATTACTTGTTCTTTAAGCTGTTTCTTATATTTCAGTGTATTTTATAATATCCACTATTAAACAAGGATTCACACCCTTAATTTTAGTAGCTGACAAGTTATCGGTGTCAGCTTCCTTTTTACCTGATAAATGCACTGACTTAGATGCGGAACACAATCTTTTCTGGCAGGATGGGAACAGAAGCTACTCCTTAAATATTACCGAATCTAGTATCACATATACCAGTACGTTGTCACCACCATGGAAGTGGGAGTAGACTAAACTTTTATATTGAGCTGTCTTGAGTATAAACAGCTCTAACCACCAGGTTTCAGAGTCTACCTCCCTTCCACCTAATGAAAGCAGAACCAGGATTTTGAATGCAATGCATTTAAGTGGGACGGGGTGAATCCCTAATCTGAACTCAGTTTCTGGAACTGGGGCCAAAGGAAAAAAAATAGTCTATTTTTCTCTCACACTCCTCTGAAGCCTAAACAGAAATCTGTAGGGAATTTTGGTAGAATAGCTGGATAGATCTCATTCTACTTCTTGCAAAATTCTACTTTCACTGGTGAAAACAGACTGGTTCCTCTAAATCCATGTGCCAAGCTGTGCTGGCCGTCCTAGATTAGAGGGAACCTTGTGGTAACACAGATGTTGACAGGGCAGTGAGACCCGCGTGGATGGGATGAGGGACAGTTATGCTGGGCAAACACTCAGCAGTCAGTCTGGGGAGGGAGCTCAGTTTTGCGATGCATTTTGAGATTTGTTATCTAGTTTTCTTTGGCAAGTAGGAGACGTTCCAGTTCTGATCAGCCAAGCTCTTGCAGTTTTCCAGCTGAACTTCTTCCTCTATTCACACATGCCTCGGGCTTGTGGATTATAATGAAAAAAATACCCCACTTTTGCACCATGACCTTGTCTTACACAACAGCACTGGACTGTAGTTCTGGTTAAAGTGGCCCTTACTTTGGTGTGGGGTAAAGCAGGGCTATTGCTGCTGCGGCCCAGCTGGGGGACAGAGCTGTCACCATAACTGCAGAGAGGCCAAAATAAGCTTCAAACCACCCTCAAACACCACGACCTTTCAGGAAGTTCAGCTCCAAACTGGAACTCTGCAGCTTTTGCTCATTTTACGTAATCCTGCCTGTATTCTTCCTTATAAAGAAAACACCTTTGTGGTGTTTTGTGGGCTTTGCAGTACGCTTGCTAAGAAATGAGCAAAGTTATGCCTTCCTGCTGCTTTGCCATCACACTGAAAAACAGAAGTGTCTGACTGCCTCCACCACTGTCACACAGAAATGTATTAAACCTTCTATACCTTCTGCAGAAATTTACTTCTCCCTTTTTGCTGCTGAGAATCTGTGGCAGCATGGTAATTTGTTTCAAGCAGAAAAGAAGCTCTTCTGTTTAAGCTTTTTTCTCATGTCTAGAAGCTAGCACTTCAGTCCAAATGTAATAATAGTTAAAAATCCCTGTGTGCACGTTTGCACTAATGTTAACAGCATGCTTTTCAGAAGAAAATAATCCAGGATAACATGTTAATAGGTTCACAGTAAATGACAAACCCCATTGTATGGTTTCAGAGCAGACTGGAATTGCAGGCAGCTAATTAATATTAAAATAATAGCATTCCTGTTGGCTTTGGGAAGATATTTTGACCTGTTCTGGAACTGAAAGTTAAAAAGAAAAGTGAAGTCTCAAGGGAGAAATCTTGGCCAAATTGAGGTTAACAGTAAAATGTCTGTTGACTTTAATATGTCAGGATTCCAGAATTTATCTGACCTTCCTGTCTCATGCCAGTAGAGGATCGTATGCTTTTTTCCACAGATAAATCCATATGTGTCCTAACCCCAGAGAGTTTCCCCTCTTGGAAGCAAAACCACAGCTTTACCTGAATGGAAAGAATTGAATCCAAATGAGAGAGGGATGCAACAGAGATTCAGAGGATTCCTGGCTCCACAGGTCTCCCGTCCAGCCCTGCTGGCTATGCTGTCCTGGTCTCCCACATGACTGGGCCCTCAGGCATGGCATGGAGTTAATGCTGTTTCCATCATTGTGTCAGTGCCAGCAAAGGAAAACCTGTGCTCTGCAAAAGGGAACATACATCCCGGAATAGCTCTTCCTGACCTTTGCATGGCTTATATAGTGGTTCTGTGATCTGGGCATACAGATTTCCAGGTAGGGGTAAGGTGCTGATAAGCTTTGTGCTAACCAGTTAGCATTTTGTCGGGGGTCCCTCTGGAAGGAGCAGATATGAATGTGATATGAATGTGACTACAGCTACAGTCACAACGTTCCTTTAGTGCCTGATGAGATTTTTTTATCCATTTTCAGTACTGAAGAAATTATCATACTATAGAGTCTGGCTAGAGGGCATGAATGTCATTGCCAGCTGATAGGCAGTACATGCAATTTTTGCTGTGATTTTGACCCATTTCTCTCAGTGAAAGAGCTGCCAAACTTTCCTAAGGGTTCATGAGCACTTGGTTCTCTGTTATTAATGGTGCAAGGTGTGATAGATATCATGTCAATCCTACTTTAGATCAAGCAGCTGTAGTCACGAGAAGAGTAATCCTAATTCCTATATGTTCTATATATATTTTTGGTTAAACTAATGACTTGATTGTTTGCATTTAGGTACTACAACTGCATACAGTAGATATTGTTATTTACCCCTGAGAGAGCACCGTACAGAATGGATATTGTTATGAAAATGAAACTGAACTAAAATCCTAAATCTGAATACTTGAAAATTCAGGGATATCTGTATTTGACTTTTAGCCCTGGATATCTCTGATTCTGAAGATTTACAGCATGTTTTAAAGGCCTAAGATGTTTTCCTTTCATTTAATGGTCCTATTATTCTGACATGTTGGTTTATTCAAAGTATTTTTGATTACACTGTAAATACTTCTGAGTTATTACAAAACCGCCCTTCTGAATGTAGTTTTACTTGGCAAGAAAACATTAGTCTTATATTATAAATGGCCTGCTTGGGTTCTATTGCAAAATTAAACATATTGTGTGAGGAAGATCGAGAAAGCAAAACCAATGATAAATGCTAAAAATTCATACAGAATCTAAGTGAATGACTGACTTAAAATATCATCTTTGACTCATTCCTCTGAGTTTTCACAGCATTAATCATGTCAAAAGAACTGTCACTTTGTATTTGTGATCTGTGAAGTTCAGTCATGGTTAGGGCCAGTGCATGTTCCTGGATTACAAATAGGAAATGACGGTGATCATTATCACTTTGAGCACATGGACATTGTGTGCAAATTTACAAGCAGAAGTAGCAACTTAATCACCGAGGGAGCGCATTTGACAGCCAGTGCCTCTGCTTGACTAGGAATACTGGAGAAGCTCCTAATGCCAGGACGCCTTGGAGCTTAGTTAACTGATCACTGGGAAGATACCAATTTGAAAAACCATTGCACTTCACTTTTAATATAGTTCTTTGAATCTGTATTGACCATGTATCAATCTTAATTCATTTGGGTCTGTTTGTTTCTAACTTGATTATTCAGCATAAAATTGGGGAATCAATGTCCATACTTTGCCTTGAAAAACCAGCTGTATTTTCAAATTCCTGCATACAAGCTGTCCATTTGTCTAGCTACCCCTTTCTAATATATTTTTCTCTTCCTGTGTCTGTTATGTCTGTTGTTCTGTGTATGTCTGCATATACACATACATAATCTGTTGGTTATCTATGAATTTATTGGTCTAGTCTTTCTTAACAACAGCAATCAGTCTAGTCTTGCTTAACAGCAATGGGAATGGCACATCTGCCAGAGAAAGAGAAATTACTGACTGAGGCTTCCCACTTTAGCTCATGATTTCATGACTTAGAAAGGAATGCCACTGAATAATATTGCTTTCCTGGAAGAGCTGTGGTTACGATAAGCTGAAGTTGAAGGGGATATTCTTGTCAGATCCTGGAAGAAAGGGAAAAAAAATCTTGTTCCTAAAGCCAGGCAGAGGCAGGAGACCCTTCCACCCTCCTCTTTCACTTGGCTCCTGTTTACAGTGACTTCTGTTCAGGAATATCTCCAAATGGTTTAAGTTTGCAGCATTTCCCTAAATTCAAAAATGTTTGTACCACATTTTTTATGCTACAGAATGAGGTTGAAAAAAAAAAATTAAAAGACTATCTGTTGAGCCAATTTTCTTCTAGCTACTGTGGAGTTTGGGCTCAGTATTAGGTACAAAACAACCTGATTCTGGTCCTAACTATTGCAACTTTAGTATGATTATACCTACAGGAGTTAATAGAAATGATAATACTTATTCCCCGTACTTGAGATCTCCAGGAAAATCTGTAATTTTATATTTCTCTCTCACGGACTGCAACATTCATGAAGTAAACTTGGGGCAAGGAATTGATCTCCATCATCGTAATCAGGATTTTACTCTGGCATTTAGGGGTGAAGGTGATTATATTAATGCACACTAACTTAAAGGAAGCCTGCGACTGCTCCCCCTGAAAATCCCCAGAGGAATTTAATGAAACAAGGGACCAGAACTGTCTGTACACGTTTTGGCTGCTCTCATATTTCCTATAGAAAAGTGCTTATCTTTCTATATAATTATTAAAGCTGTAAAAGGATTTATCTCTTGAACTATGCTATTTCAAGGAAACCCCAGCACTTTTACTTTATCAAGTTTCTTAATAATTTCTGTAAGATAATCTGAGTATCTGATATTTCATTGTATGGCTTAGTAAACTTCAGATCTTTTCATCACACCTTGTAAAACAGCGATTTTATAATCTATTTAGTGAAGTTTACTCATCTTTATTTTATATATAGATACATATATGTGCATATGTACATGGGTATTATATATATACATGGATATTGAAAACATCATTTAGTTTTGATCTGAGGTTTTTGCATGTTTCTCATTCTAATGATTATTAGGAATATTTGGTAACAATTCTATTCAATTATCTTAGCTCACTCTTTGTCACATATTCAAGCAATCAGTTCCATCAGCACAGGAAAAAACGTATTCTGGGGTTGCACAAATTTTGGCAGGACTGTCTCCTCGCTATGCAGAGCTATACATTCATTAAAACACTAAAAACTACAGGTATGTTTGGAGACACTTAGAGATTAATGAGTATATATAGAATTTCAGGACTGGAAAGAAAAGGTGTTACAGTTTGTACTAGTAGTTAACTTTTTATAGTGCTGTGGGGAACTGAAATTTTTAGTTTACTGCTACAGATATTTATGGAAATTTCATTTATTTCCGCCTTAAAATTATTAAGTGATTCCAGCAGGGATGTATCAATATCATTCTTAATGTCTGCAGTAAAGCTAAGGTAAACATTGTCAGGTATCCAGGACATCTATCATTAAACTGCTTGTGCCCAGATTATCATAATAAAAGTTAAAAATCATAAATACAGACAAATTTTATAGGACACAAATGGATATTGCTGTCTACCTGCATTTATAAATCATAATTTAAGGGAGTTATTATGTATACACTCATATATATCTATGCACATAAATACTCTGTGTGCAAATACATAAACTTTTGTCTACATTTTAATTGCTGATACGCTGAAGCAGTTCAGCAGATTTCAGGTCTCTGCCTCCAGGGGTTCTACAGAGGAAAGGATTTTACAACACATGCAGGCTTTGCACTTTGCTATATTGGGCTATTAAACAGACAAGTCTTTCTTCAATATAAACTGGAGTCATTATATTAAAGCTAAATTTTGAACAAGACAGAAAAAGCAACATAAATTAATATTTGTCATCATTAGTCAGAGGAGAGGAGGATTAAAGAGTAGGGCTTCTGATTAAAAGATTCTTTTTCTGTGTAGAGTAGACAATATTAACAAAATAATACATGCAGAGGTGAGGGATCTCATTGGCTTACCCACATCCTGGCTGCTCAGCTGCCCTAGTTTGTCTAAGGCTTTACCGAGAGCCACAGGCTGGTGGCTGGGTGCTCTGCCCTGGAGCAGAGCAGGAACCACTATGTGGCTGCAGTTACATTCTGCTTCCTGGTTTCCTCTTTGTTTTGAGAGAAAGCGAGCTGCACCAACCCTAATCACAGCCACAGCGATCATGCCTTTGGCATCCATCCGGTTTTGGACAGAGCAAAGCCCTACTGAGGTTCAGTTCTTACCAGGTGCCTGTGAAACATCATGGCCATCAAGGCCAGGGACTAAGCTATATGAATAAGATTTATGTTTCTGGAACCACTGAAACTTTAGGAAGATTGAATTTTCCTCTGTCCTTTAGCAAATGATATGTGATCACTAATTTTTAACTCACCATTAGGTTATTTATGGCAGAAGCACGCACACATGCAGGCCGTGAATATATAGTATACAGATCATGAGTTCTCCTGAGTATTTTAAGAGCTGTGGGATGCAGGGAGTGGTTATTTTGTGGATCTCTCTGGATTAAAAGTAAATATATGTAGTTGCCTGGGACAGTGTGGAAGATATTTGATGGCCCAAGAATCTCCTTGCATTCCCATAACCCCATGTGTACTGAAATTGTAGCACTTTCAGGGTGATTTTAGAGCATCTAAACTTCCTATTTATTATTTCTAACTCTGTAAATATCTCAGATTAAGACTCTAGATTATTGGCAGTCATCATCATACAGTAATGTCTGTACTTATGTACAGACTAATGTCAGGGGCTTCAGCTGACATTAGTAACCTCCAGTAAGCTAAAACCTCCACAGGAAAAACAGGCAAATGGCAGCACAATCAATCATAATTTCTTTATACAGAGAAGACTTAAGATAGAGTATCTAAAAGCTAGAGGCAGAGCTCACAGCAGTGACTAGAGAGATTCCACTTCTGTGATACTGGCATCAGGCATTAAAGAAAGAAGATACCTGAGTGAACATAATGTAGTGGGGTCTTAATTTTATGATCATTCTTGGAAAGGTGTTCTCATGCATGTAATATCAACAATGCAGTCAATTTCATACGGACGAGTCCACAAAATCAAGCAGAGTGAAAAATAAAGTAATACAACATTAAAATTCTACACTGCTTTCGGTAACACAAACAAGCAGTTATGCACAGATTCCAAACTATGCTACAGCTTCCTAGGTTCACTGAAAGTATAGATGAAAGCTGGCAGTGTAATATAGCAACTAGAACTATTTATGAATTTTAAGGCTACATTTTTAAAGAACCCTGTGTAACATAGAAGGAGATATTTTCGGTGAAACTAATTCTGATTATAAGCCATATGTCCATCTTCAAGAATGAGCCGTAAGGTGTCTAAACAGTCTTCTATACAGAAGTTGTTCCAAAACTGTCATTTAGAAAAGTACTCTTTGCCAAAAGTACCTTTGCCAGAGAAAATTAATTAGCTCTGTAGTTTAGTAGAAAACACAAGTTTTAAAATCTCCTCAGATGTTCATCCGTTTGAGCAAGGTGGTAGACATGTTGACTTTTTTAGGAGTTATGCCTTCCCCTTCAGTGTTTGTTGAGGACTGGTCATGTTTCCAGTCAACTGTATAATCATAGATTAATTTAGTTTATAGAATTAAGTGGTTTGGAAAGTTATATCACGAAAGAAATATGTAGCTGACCCTGTAATAAAAATTGGAAAGGTTAACATTAAACTGGATAATTCTTTGAACCAGAAATATTCCTAATCAGTAGAAAATAAGAACATGTTGTTCTGATTAACTTCTAATAAGTAGCTTCCTTATGGGACTATTTAATCACATTTGATATGATTCTTGATTATGCTGCTATTGATTTTATTAAGCTTTAAGGTTAAAAAATAAGAGATATAGTATTCCAATAAAAGTAACAGAAAATGACCCTTAAAATGTTTTGTGTTCTTTTGGAATAACTGAAATTAATCAAATGTTGAAATGACAAATTCTTTTGTAACAAAAATCTTCACTTATACTAATTTCAGAGTTGTAGTCTAAAAGAAAGCAGGCTTTTAGAGTGATAAAAAATTCTGAACACAAACTGGAAAGAAAGCTCAGGCTGAATTATCAGGCCAGTACAATCAATACTTGGCCTAAGTCAATACACTCTCTTTGATATGCCAGATGCTTTGTGGGAAGTGAAATTCAACCTTCCCACTCCCATAAATTATCCATGTATAGCATATTACACTATGGGGTGAACCTAACTGTGGAGGTCTTCTCATGTCTTAAAACAAAGAACTCTATGTTCCCTATAACCTGTCTTGACTGGTGTAGCAAGGACTATTTCTACTTATATTAAAATGCAGTGCTTAATAAAAACACTTTTGTTTCCAGTTTCTCAAGATTTCAATGTGATGCCATAAAGTATTCTTGCACTACCATAATCTGTTATACCTGTAATCTATTATTATCTATTATGTTTTAGGTACTTTACTGCATAACATAACATTATATACTACTGAGATGCCAAGGTGTCACTGACAGAAGCTGATGTATCCTTAGATCAATTAATTTACAGAAACATATTGATTTACTAGTTTATAGAAAGGTTTCCAAAGCAACATAATAATGGTAGCTTGAGTACAATGAAGTGCTGCCGTTTTATAATTCCTGAGTTGGTATCCCTTCAGATACTTCAGACCCCTTCAGATGGGTCTGTAGATGACATCACTACTGAGGAATACATATACGTTCAGAAAAGCCCTCAGTAACTTCATATTACTATTCTGGTCAGTACAGAGCTGCACCTCTTATTTATCTTTTATGTTTTATTATATTATTTATTTCATTTTAAATTTACTCTGTTTTTAATTCATGAAACTTGTCTTTTTTATTATTTTCTTTCTAAAAGTTTTCCTGGGAGCTGAGTTTTCCAAAATTCATCTCAACCCACTGGAATATTCCTGCAGACACCTTACTGATGCTGGATACAGCAGAAAGCTTACTTCATGTGTCTGAGAATAATTTTTTACATCTGTTCCTATTCTCTACTGTTGGCTTGCTTTCTTCTACCTAGTTACCATACTGTTTATCTGAAGAGGAACGTCTGATTTTCTATTAGCTAGAAGATTCTTCTACATTCAGAACAAAATTATATTTAACTAGCTTTAAAATCAAGTTCAACCACCATGAAGACATGTCATTAGTATATTAGAAGTCACCTGGATTAAAAATCTCAGTATCAGTCAGCCAGAGGCTGAATCAGTGTTTGATCATTGTATGCTGAGAATGCAACTGTGTTTGCTTCATTGGTCATTTGCTAAAAGAAACAAGTAAAGGCTGATTGCATGTGCAATTCTTTATACATATGAGGATATTGTCACTATTTATTTATGTAAATCTTACATAAGCCTGTACATTTAGCCTACAGCCTATAAGCCTGTAGCCCATACAGGCTGTAAGTTAAACATAATTTTGCCTGAGCACAATTTAAATATAACTCTCTATTAATTCTTCTATATGGCAAAAGAGTAAGCCTATGAAATGCCAAGGATTCAGTCTTCACTAAGGCAAAGAATCTTTGAAATGTTTGAAACATTTGATTTGGAAAAAAAAAGTTATGAGTGTTTCAGTTCAGAAATGCCTGTATTCATTTCAGCAGGAGGTGGTTTAGAGGGCATACACACTCTGTAATTCATTGTTTGTTTCTCTGTCATGAATAGAATTTGGAAAACCATATTACTGTGATTTAGAGATAAGATCTAAAAGTTACCTAAGAAAGAAATCATATTTACAAGTCATAATATTACAGAAATCTATGAAAATGCAGAAATAAAATACAGAGTAATGAATTGCATAAGTATTGCGCAAATAATCTACTACCATTAAGGGGTAACTCAGAAATAACTAGGTTTATTTTGTTGCCTTAGGGCTCAAGGTAAATTATATTACCCCCCAAAAAAAGAAAAGAAAAGAAAACAACTAACAACAATCCAAACCAAAATTTCTGTAATCAATGGTCCTTGAAACAGTTTGTTTGCCTGCATTTAGAGTTGCTATCTTATTTTTCTGATTCTTTTTACAATTGAAAACCACAAATATTTATGTAAATATCTTAAGCAGTTTTTCTTTGTAAAGACTTTGCTTGCTACATATGAAATATCAATAGGCCTCTCTGTGCATTCAGTTTGTATACCAGGTGATTAAAGATTTTACTTTGGTTCGGAAAGCGTAGATCTGCTAAATTCACTGGAGTTATCAGCGTGCATCATCTGTTACCTTCACTAATGGCACAGTTACCTGAGAGCTGTACTAGGATCTGCTCTCCCTCCAGCACATGATAACGTCTTTCATTTGGTACAATATCCTTCCCCCCCCCCGCCCCCCGCTCCCAACTAATTCCAGTAAGGCATTTTTCACACTGATGTATACTTCCTATATCTTGCTTAAAGCCAGGTGAGGCTGCTCCAGAACAGATGCAGATTAGTGTGTTAATGTCCGGGGATTAATCATCACTTTTATGTGCCATCCATGTTCGTCCTCCCGGATTTTATGAACGAGCGCAAACAGTCAAAAGGAGTGGAAGGATGAATTCTGTGTTCAGGCTGGTCCCTACTGCTTATATCTACAGTATAAGAAGGCTAAGTCCTTGTAAAACTTTGCTTTCTGAAACTTTTCTTGTGGATAAACAATTTGTAGGAGAACTTTTTTTTTTTTTTTTTAATAGATATAACGTATACCTTTTCTATATACAAATAAGATTACATTTCTCAAAGAATAACTCCTGCCTAGCCTCTTCTGCTTCTGCAAAAGTCAAAGAAATTCTCTATTATTATATACTGTTCAACCTCTTCCACCTTATTCCCACTAAGGTTGTTTGTATATTTGTAAAATACAGTATCTGTAATATTATATTGATTTTAATGTTTAAGATGTTGCCGTTAAATCTGACTCCCAAGGTGCTTTCTCAGTGTGAGGAGGTATGGCTCTCCCTCAGACAGAAAAAAATGAGAAGAAAGAAAATAATTTTCTTCTGTTGTCATTGTACAGTATTACTAGTATATAATATATAGTGCTAGTATATAGATCTATATAGTCTTCTGCCGCAAAGTAAGGCAAGAAAAAGCAGCACTTATAAACACGATCGGTAGATTGCCCTCCTGTTACTCCCAATGCTGTGCAAAGTAGGGTTCCTGGCAGGGGACAGAAAACAATCTAATGTTACTTGAACTTGCATTCTTGTGCAAAGGCACTGTTTGAGTCTCATGTCATCTGGATATCATAGCAGTCCTTACCATATAATTACAAGGGACCAACAGTACTTGATCAAAGTAAAAGCTCTTGTTTTATTTATAAGCCATCTGCCACAAACTATTATCATTTACTTGAGCCCCTAAGTTGCAGTTTCCATTTTAATAGTTCTATTAGTGTTTGAGTGGTTTCTATGAAGATTATTCAATAAACATTGTCCAGAAAGAGTTAGATAGTTTTAATGCATAATCCTCTGGAATGTTTATTAAACAATAACACTGAACTTTCTGACAGTTTTATTTCTGAGAATTTTATAATGTTGTTATGCATCCCACCGGTAATCCTGCATTACTGAAAACTCCTGTACAATGTAATGATTCTTACTGAAAGCAGATGCAGCTGAATTCATAGTAGGGATACCAATGTACTGTAAAAAGCCATATAGTTGGAAGGGTGGAAGGTGAAGGCTGTAGAAAAGAATTCTGTTTCATTTTTGCAATACAGAGTAATTTAAGTAAAAAGAAACAGTAATGTATTGGAAAATCCAAATGCACAAAGCAAATTCACATGAAAAGATTTTATTTCTTCATTCATTATATATTGCATTATTAAGCATTATTACTGCTTAATGTAAAATCTCTGGACAAATTGAATTTAAGTTAGCTCTTAAAAAGACTTAAAATCTTAAACGCTCTTAAATTTCACTTCTTCTGTGAATGGGTTCTGTGGATTGTTTATTCTCTGTGAAGCCACCAGGCCAGGACCTTCTTATCACCTGTTAAATAAATGCTATTCCTCTTATCTAATTATAAAGAAAGCTCAGTTTAAGGTTCAGTAAACTCAGTTCAAAGCTTCTAAATAATGGGAAGCTTTAGACAAAACTCAGTGCTTGGCCATAATGAATCCAGTAAATTTGGTTTCCTGAAATAAAAATAATAGGTGAAATCATGGCTTATTGAAGTCAATGGGAATTTTGTCATTGATTTTAGCAGGGCCAGGATTGCAACTAGTAAGTCTACTGAGCAAACTGTAAGAAATGAGTGAGAGAAGGAGGGTAATTTATGTAATAAAACCTGTACGTTGCTTCAATCCCTGCTCTACATCCCCTTGTTGGAGTGAATAGCTCTTGTTACTCCTGTGTTCACAAAAGCTGTTATTGCAGTGCACTGAACACCAAATATTTGCAAAAGCATTTTATGAGTAATTCTTAAACAGGAAAATCAGCTCTGTTGTTGTAATGAGTCAGTCTCGGATTCAACCACAGGCTGTTTCAAGGGTGAGTAACTTAGGGCGATGACCCAAGACTGCATATCACAGGGAGCATGCTAGACTGTGATAAGTAAAAGTACAAGTTATCCAATATGCTTTAATCTCTGTCTGTGTTCCTGTGAGCCAAAACCTGCTGTAGCTCCCCACAGAGGCAGCTAGGTCTTTCCAATGCAATCCTTTCTATGATGTGGATTTCTTTTTTAAAGCAAACCATTTAGTCAGAAATATAAATGTCTTTTTGTCTTTTGATATTTTTGTCTCTAGCCATGTTTCTCTTAATTGGTGTGTTAGAATAATTGTTTTCATTGTATATAAAATTGTTGAAAATTTGTATTTCATTGTATCAAAAATTTCAGCCCCTAGAGTGTAGAGAAGAGCTTAAAAGATAATCTCAATGAGCTCTAAAGGTTCAAGATCTAAATAAAATTTCTTAAATTACTATTCTTGATATCATGATTTTAGCCAGTCTGTTGATCTTTTTTTGACCGGAGCTATCATTCTTAAAATTTTACAGTTTATAATAGTATAGAAGCTTCTTGCAGAGAGCTCAAAGCTCTCTACTATAATTACTCTTTCTAGACTGTTCTCATTTAGTATAGCAACTGTACCTCTGCCTGGGTTTACCCAGACATAAATAGCCCACATGCACTAAATGACCTGCATACAGCAAGTCAGACAATTTCAGAAAGCCCTGCCTTTCATCTGCAGGTAAATGCTGGGGGAGAAATTTGAACTTCTTGCATAGGTGTCCCAAACTTGGGGCCAGAATATGGAGAAGAGCAACTAGTTACTAGAGCTCTCTCACAGGGCCAGTGACCTGGCAATTGAGGCCAATATTTTTATATTCTGAAATTGTAGGACATCTACTTATTTTATTTTCATCCAGGGTGGCTATTCAGTGTTTTTTCAAACTGGAGGAAAACAAACAATACAGCTTTCCTACTCTCCTGCATCCCATCTTATTAAGAAAATATTTAACATTGTGGCAATTCTCTTTTTCCGCAAAAACAATTAAAGACTAGCAGGAAGTGCATCTAAATGGTCTATTTTTTAACAAATCTTTTCTGTGCTCAGAGATTATGGCTCATCAGATGATCTATAGTAGTTACCCATCTGCACTGGAATGTTTATAGATAAGATGAAAGTAGCCTTTCTTATTAATCACACATTGTATATTTAACTCCTGCTCCTTTCTTCATTCTTTAAATCAGCTCCATCTGGTTCTTACTGTGCAGTTTTTTGGCTTACCTTTCACAGTGAAACACGGCTACTGGTGCAGAAGCTGGCCTAACCCGATTAAAAATGAATTACTAGGTAAAGCAATGGAATTAAGTCTGGAATCAGCTACCTGTAAAAAATACAATCAGGCACAAAATAAAACTGAGGACCAAATTTTCACTGGATGTAAACTGGCTGGGCTCCAGCTGGTTTCAGAGGAACGTATTGAAGTCCATGTTCTGGGCTGCCTTTGTAGAGCACTTTACAGAGCATGTCAAGCAAGATGACAGAACAGTGCTCATATTAGCAAGAAACAGGGTCATCCTGTTCTAAACTACTACCAGGTTCACCGACTCTTGTGGCAGGGCCAGGGTCTAGGTAGCTGGATGGGAATGATTCAGTCTGTGTCAACTAAAACAGATGAAAATGAAAATGAATGATAAAACTGGGGTGCTCAGTTTATTTAGAGGGTTCTTGCTGAGATTCTTTTCAACAGACTGTAAATGCAAACCAAACAAGACAATAAAAATAACGAAGCAGCTTTCTATATCGATCATTTCTGATCATTAATTTTCTTCTGCTGTTCCCATGACAGTGTCCCCAGTCCTTTATAATTTTTGTGTGCAGCTAGACTAAGCTGCATTCATTGCTGAGCCTGTGAAATACTTTGTGGAGATCTAATCCAATAAAAAATCATACTGCTGAATAGCTGTGAGAGAGGAACAACACCGAGCTGACGTAGGAAATGATAGGTTCTCATCTAGGAAGGACTAATGTGTAACTTAGTATGTACACGTAGGGCCTGAAGTTTCCCTGTGGTGATCTATGTTCTTTTTTGGGGACTATTTACGAGCTACCCACATATCCTTACCTTCAGATGTTCACTGAATCCTTGGCATACATCAAGGCAGGCAGCGCCCACTCCAGTTTATGCCATCTGGCAGTGATACTTGGGCAATCACCGGGACTTGGTGACTGAAAGGGGCCACCTGGAGAGTCAAGTCTCTTTCCCAACAGTCACAAAGTCTGCTGAGACCTGGAAACGCCTAGAAGAGTTGAAATTTCCTCTTCTATTCCCAACTATACATCCCTATGTCATGAGCATGCCTAACCTTTACTTTAAACCGCTGAAGTTACAACCTTTCGTCTTTCACAGCTTGAGAACTACATTGTGGAAAACATGAAATCAGAGATGGCCCAGCTGCAGCAGAACGCTGTGCAGAACCACACAGCCACCATGCTTGAGATAGGAACCAGCCTCCTCAGCCAGACAGCAGAGCAGACGAGAAAACTCACCGATGTTGAAACCCAGGTAAATTCCTGGAGCCATTTGCTAAAAGTTGCTAATTGCAGAGAACCTTCCCCATCATCTTTCTTTTCTAATACAGGACATTTCAACACCAGGCTCCAGGAAACATACACATTTTCTGTTTATTGGTAGCAACAAGCAGTGATGATTGACTCTTGTTACATGTTTTTCTTTTGATTTCATTTGGTTGGTATATTTAGCTCTGTGTGTGCAAGGCATGCCAAACTGGCCAGGAAACTAAACCAGGATTTGATTTCAAATAAACAGCTCAGCTACCAACTGTGAATGATACAAGTGTCAACATGAAGAGTTTCAGGCTAAAACAGAACCTTTGATCTACATCATTGTTTGCCTCTTTACTATTATAAAAAAGTTTGCTAATTTTCTGCAAAAAGTTCCCAGCTACCTGAAAAGTAGTGTACCTCTGCAGCTTTTATACTGCAAAAAGAGTAGGGTAGACATCAGCTTCTTAATGAAGTACTATGTATTTGTTATTGCGGCAGAACTATGTAACATCGCATGAATTTAAAGAACTGTCACCATACGATTTCTAGCATGAAAATCATTGTTATGAATCAAAAGATAAGGGTATCACTGTCACAACACAAAGCACAATTTGATACTGGGCTTATTCCTTATTGCACAGAGATATATATTTCTTTTTTCCTTTTGACTTCATTTGTCAGTTTACAACATGTATTTATTTTCCTTATTACTGCTGACTTCCTCTTGATCTTTGTAGCGTGCGATATATTTACCAGGTGAAATGCATTCATTGTTCATTTAAAACAATGAATCCATGTGTTTCATTTAATTTGTCTGTTCTAGTAGACTATGCACTTCTTGAAAGATTATATTGTGGGTTTTAATATTTTCTTTCAAGTTTACAATATCATTACCAAATTATTACGTAATTGCATTACATTACATTAAGGAACAATAGCAATTATGAAAGAGAAGTGCTCTAATTAAGCTTAGCTAATTAAGCCTAGCTAGAAATGATAGACAAAAGCTGCTGCCACGCTGTCTTACATATATTCCCTTCACCCTGGTATTCTACATGTTTATTAATAGACCACCATTCACTAATAAAAGTTGTGATTTCAAATGACAACTTCTAAAAGACGACATATTGATTTATAAAAATGTTGGGGAATATCTTTTAATTCAGTATCAACAGAATGAATTTAAATGCAGACATAAGTGGTGAAGACCATAGTATCATATACTTAGCAATGAAAAAGGATGTATAGGAATTTTCCTTTATATCCCAAAAGATCTATTGAAATTAAAGTTTCACATAGTCATTCACTCTTAACACAAGTAGGTAAAGGACAAAATGTACATTACCTCTAGCTCAATTTTACCACTGAGGAATCAGTTCAAGATAGAGGCAATGCTGGCACTGTGCAGGGTAAAGTATGGGTCCCTTTTTCTATAGCTGTTGTTGAGGAGCTTAAAGGATGCTCATGTGGGAGCTCTTCCCTGCTCTGACTTCCAGCTCACCCCAGCAGCCCACCCACATCAGTGGCAGCATTTCCCACCTCCTTTCTCTCAGTAGAAAGTCCCTGTAGTTCCTGGCTCTTTTAGCAATCAGAAAACAGTGGTGCAGGTGACTCAAGAAAGTGAATAGGGGCTGCTGTTGACAGTGATGGAGGAAGCTGATTGCATAGCAGAGAGATGAAGGTCTGTGGGATACAAGGAGGAAAATGTTAAGAACTCACACCTATAGTAAGGAGTAAGAATACCAGTGAGGGGTCACACCAGAGTAAGGAGGAATCTAAAGTACAGAACATGCAGAGCCTACAGCTCCTTAAAATCTCACTGACTCCTCCTAAGATCTTACTCATCCAAAACCCCACTGGCACACTTCAGGTTTTCTTCTCCATCTGAAACTCTACAGATTTTTTTGTAGGTTGCTTCATAGCTATATCCTTTGAAAAATTATTAGTGCCTTCCTTTCTCCTTACCCCATGCAAACCATGCATCAATTCCTCCATCAGTTTCTCCCAGATCTCTCCGAAATTCTGGTGATGCTTCCCAGCCCTTCCAAACTTACCCCTCTCCAACAACAAAACAGCTGCATACTGATCAATTCCAACTTTTCTGATCTCTGTACCCTTAAGAAAGAACAACTCAAATCACTGAGTGAAGGTCAAGAGCTTAAAAAAGAAAGAAAAAAAGACATTGCATAAATGAGTTCAAGCACCATAGTTTTTGCTTTCTCACATACCATTAGGCATATATAAAAGTATTGTCTTAAAATCCATTGATGACAGGGATAATTGCCAGGGGGACCTGACAGGTTCTGTTAAAGAAGCATCATGTTTAGCTCCAGAAATGACTGCTTCTCAGCTTTTGTGTGCAGAAATACCTATAAAACATATTTATACACACTCGTCATGTTCCTATGCAATAAAAGATGCTACACCAACAACATGAATTATCAATAATTAGTATAATTGCATTCTTGACTATTACTTTCACTTTTGAACTATTTAGATTAGCATCTGTTGCCTTTCTTCTAGTTGGAGGGCTTGTTTTGGTCCATTGTACATAGTAAGGCCTTGTACTATTGATAGAGCCTGAGGTCAAAGACAACTGCATAGAGCAACGTCAAGGATCACAGCCTTCATCCTCTTAAAAATCTGTGTCAGAGTGCAAGCAGGGATAACATAAGCAGACACCAGGCTTCTGCCAACACTGTAAAAGTGAGATCTCGGGGGGAAGCCTGAGCTCTAGGAGCTCTATTTACAAAACAGCAGATGCAACACTTTGGCTTCGGTGCAAGTACTCTAGCACTCTGCTGATTTGAGCATGCTCTGTAGGAATGCATGTTTGAGCCATGCCTCTTGTTCTTCCCATTGCAGTAAAACTTATTTAGCAATCACCTTGCCTTCTTCTAGTGGCCTAATATTATTCTGAAGCAAATAGGCTGCTAGAGTATCAGCTGGTACGTATCAGTGTAGCTTGAGTTCATTTGCTACAACTGAGCAGCTGAGGTTAGAAAAGGATTTATAATTTTTTTTTGATGAATCATCAGATCAGAGTGAAGTGGTTGTGTTATATTTCTATTGCTATAACAGCACTATCAGAATATTCTAAACATTATTTCTTTCTTTTTTTTTTAATTTATCATTAAGGTGCTAAATCAAACATCCAGACTTGAAATTCAACTACTGGAAAACTCACTATCTACATACAAGCTAGAAAAGCAGTTGCTACAACAGACACATGAAATCCTAAAGATTCATGAGAAAAACAGGTAAGAGTGGGTATTGGTCTCTTAAACTCTTTCTGTTCGTCTCAAAGTGCTTTCTGCATATATTATTTTAATCTAAAATGAAATGCACAAAGCAAATATAGTAATTGGAAAGTCCAGGTAACATCTACCTTCCTGCTAAAAGAGCCTGGGTGTGAACTTATACTGTGTCAGCTACGATATGATAAATGCAAGTTGATTTTTTTTTCATTGCTTGTCATTTGCAATGTAAGTTCACATCTCAGTCTGCTTCATCAAAACTTAGTCATATTTCCCCAGCTCCTGCTACTGAAAAGTATAAAGATAACTTGTATGAGTATTTGCAAACAAACAAATATTAATAAATAAATTATGAGATTATCAGATAGCCTAAAGTGTATAGAAATCAGAAAATCTTTTGAAGTTCTTCTTTCTAATGTTAATGGATATAAAGATCTAACAAGGAGAAAGATACATTTCTCTTTTTGGATGCAGTATAAAATACATTGTATATTGCATATGTGGAGCTGTGCTTAATTTAAAGAATGCTGAAGTAGAAGGAAAACAAAAAAGTCTGGTTAACAATAAACAAGTTGTTAAGCAACAAAGTGAGAGTCAAGAAGTTTCAGCGTTGTCCCGTTCTGTGCTACAGCACATAAGTGATTCTACGAATGCCCTCAGATCAATGTTCACGAGGATCCCACGTGCATGAACTGGGACAGACTTTATTTAGCTCCTAAATCAGGGCTCACGGCAGCTGGTGCACTGAGGACACCTCAGCCAGCCAAACAAGCAGTGCCACAGTGAGCCGATCGTCTGAGCCTGTCTCGCATGTGGGTTTGAACAGAGGATCTTCAGTGATGCTCAGTACCTGAAAACACCTTCTGGACTTGGAAAACCAGTACTTCAGAGAGTGGGATAAAGTCTTCTTCCTTATTGGTTGTCCTTCTAGAGCCCTAAATTTCATATACCTGCCTACCTAAAGGCCCAGTTTAAGCAAGGAAGGCAGAGAGCACTTTCCCCACACCTAGCTTTGTCTCCTTTTTCCTAGAAAGATCATTTCTGAGATAAGTCTGACTAGAATTAAGATTTTCAATCCCTGTATTGGTTATACTTGACATTGGAATATGACATACAGCATTAAAAGTGAGGTAGTTACTGAAATGTTCCATTCAAGTCTCAGTCTACTCCTTAAGTTGAAATCAGAAGGGTTGCAGAGAAATGTGCCATGATCCTGCTGCTGCACAAGAAACAGCAATTGAGTCAGAAAAATTTTGGCCTGAGTTATATGTAAGAGGACTAACAAGACAATAGGAAAGAATCTACTGGAGTAAGAAGGCCAAAAAGCTAAATAATTATAAAGGGGGAACAAAAAGTCATTCCAAGGAAATATGCTTGTTAATTGTTATTAAATTGCAAATTTGATCAAATAATTTACCATTAGGGCTACTGGTTATGAGAACTGAAAATTTATTTAATCTAAGAACTGTTTCCAACCAGTAATTCCACTAAATGTTGTTCTGGAGAAGTTGGATCACATTGAAAATTTAGTCTCCAAGGATTTCTCTTGACCAATGGGAAATATGGATAGATTACTGTGGGATTAACACTGACTTCAGTTATCTAGAAGTTAAGCAATTCATCAAACTCCATGTGCAGGCTATCCCTGTAGCTGTTGGATAGAGTAGGAACGTTCAGGAGGCAGTTTATTCTGCGTGTTTTACATACCTATTTCAATTTGGAATTAACCCAAACATTAATTTGTCTTTCAATTAAGTAAATACTTGCATTTTTATCTGCTACAGTCTGGTTACACACAAAAGTTTATTGACAATGTTTAAGAGACTGAGTCATTTATGTGATGTCTTGTGTACTTAATAATCTTTATTTATTTATTTGTCTTAGCAATGTGTCAGGGTGTAAAGCCTGCATGTCAGTAAATAAATTTGATTTAAACTGACCTTTGACTTGACCGACATTATGATGAAATGGTCTGTGACATGACAAAATGATCTGGCTTGGACTTTTGAAAAAAAAAAGAGAGAGGAGTATGTTAAAAAGGAATTTTTTTATACTGTATTGTTTCTGTCAAAAACAGAGCTATATGTAGATAAACAGAAAAACTACAAGGAATTTCATTTTGTAATGAAGTAAAAACCAGGCATACACTTTCCAGGTTTGGTCGCTAACTCTCTCCTTGGGAGTTAGGAAGCTAGAGAGAGGGTAGTGTTATGATAACATTAAAAATATGAATCATCAGCTTCAGTAACATCATCTACTTCTGACAAATAACTACATAATCTTGGCTTTTTAGGTCCTGAACTTGAAATCGATTATGCATGTGTCAAGCTCAGTACAGGACAAGTTTTTGTGATCTTGGGAGATATTAGCATTCTAAATATGTCAATGTTTTTAGCTTGTTTAAATTTAAATAGCACTTATAGACTACCCGTTAGGCTATGTTCAGCTGAAAGATCTTCATCACTCTATATATCACTTTCCCTTCAATGAATTAGGGAAAACTCCTCCTATCTATGTTGTCTGCGTAGACTGTAAACTTTTTTTGAAAAAGGGCTTTTCTTTTGCAGTAGGTGTCTACCACAGTAGAAACTGATATTTCTATTACAATCCAAAAATAACCAACAGATGGTGTTCTATCAGCAGATCATTTCTTTCTCTATGCTTCAATTTCCTCTATGCAAAACAATGATCATAATCTTAACCACTTTCAGAAAACTAGTTTCTGGATGAAAGAAATACAAAATATAATAGCAATAATAAGTCATTGTTGCTGTAGTACAATAACTTGTATATTATCCTTAAAGAAAATGAACACTGCATATCAACAGGGGACTAACGCACGCTCTTTAGACTAGAAACATATCTATTCTTGGCCATAAAGTCTTTACTTCCTGCCTCTGCTGGGAAGAGTGGCCAAATTTTTTCTTTTTATCCCACTGAAGTGAAAGATATTCTATGGCATATAAGTAGAGTCACATTTGCTCCAGATTCTTGTTTCTGCTGATTGCTCTCATGCCATAAATAATTTAGTCTTGTGGGTTCCCACCCACTATATTGTAAATGGTGGTTTCCTCTATTGACATTTTTTTTTCTCCCACAAGATCTTTTATAAACTATTTTAATTTATTATTGAAAGATTTCCCTGCTTATGTGTCTTTCTGAGCCTTTTTCAGAGTGTAACAGCTGCATTTAACTTACTGTGTGCTATTTGTTTCAATATGCAAATGTGAAAGGAACTTTTTTCATCAAACAAAGGAGGATAAATGTAACGGAATTCTGCATCTTCAAACAATAAATAGTGGAAATAAATTTTAATAATCCAACTTGAGTTTGCAAAAATTTGGATTGGGCTAATATGGTCAGTAAAAAAATGTTATATCATATGAAAGGAGATGACTCAGGAATAACTCTTCAATTTCTTCTTGATTTTAAAAGGTGAGGGGAAAAAAGTATGTCTGAAAGGAGTTTTACATGCAAATTTTGCGTATACCAAAAAGATAAATTCAGATTTTTCACTTCATCTTTCTGATTTCAATTTTCTCACTGGTATTTAAAAAAGGGCTTACTGAGGCTAAGTGACAGGGAGACATAAGACCAAGAAATTCACTGGCCTTAAAAAATATGAGGACACCTCTTTAAACCATTCAGACCACCTACTTAAATTTGAGTAGTCAGCACCTGACAATACAGAGGAAGTGTCACTCTTGTAAAAGCAACTACAAAGCAGCTGTCTCAATGAGAAAATACCAAATTTGCCCTCAAAAATAAGCCTTTAAATCCTCTACCTGTTTGTCTTCCCGTACATACATAATACAAGAAAAACACATCTCTATGGCCAAAGACTTTTTTTTTTTTCCTTTTGTGACATTACTTGTCTTTATTTATTGAATAGCTCAACAAAGTAAATGATTTTATCTGTATTTTCAGTAAGTCTAGATTTTTTTTTTTTAAGATTATTTGCAATGTGATAAAAGTCCATCTCTAAGATCTAGTCTGTATCCTGTTCCCTCAGTCTAAACTGAGGCCTCTGGAAGCAAAGATTAAAAAAAGAAAAAATCTGAAACTTCCACTGTCTGGAATGGATTAGTGAATAAACTACATACCTTATAAGGGAGTTTGTCCAAATCAAACTTTCCTTCCTCCCCAGAGAGCTACAAAAGTGCTTTCTACATGTTCTGCTTCATCACCTTTCCGAATGACAGCAGCTTTCCCTGAGAGCTGTTTGGTGACTTCTGTACTGCCTTCTACCCTGCCCCGCGTTGTCGGCGGGCTTTCCGCGAACGGGCCGCGCGCAGCACCCTCGCGCTGGCCCGTCCCGCTGGCTGGCGTCCTGGCAAACCTGACGCGCCGTTTCGCTGGTTGAAAATAGATTTCTGGCCTCACCAAGGTCGGTAGGCTAGACAGAGAGAGATGGTTTTTGGTTAGGAAAAGGGGGTGTAGTGGGGTGGGTTTTTTTTTTTTTTTTTCTTAATGTGTAAATGTCTTATAAACAAGAACTCCAAAGGATTATACCAAATGCCTAAAACCAATGTTTATCCATGTTAATAACGACATTTATTTCTTCACAATTTCACTAAGTTCCCCAAATGCTTGATTGTCCTCCAGGCTGAAGGCTGCAATGATATAAATACATGTGTGCATATGTGTCTGTGTGTGTATATGCATGTGTTGCTTAAAGTGAATTCTGATTTTTTTTCTAATTGTGCATGTTTATTTTTTTATTATTATTTACTTGTTATTCCCATGACTGCTTCATCTGTCTAGATCAGCCAAATTTTCAAATGTAGGAAAATCACACAGTAAACTTACAGTTAAAAACAGCCAGTCATTACATCATGACAATACCATTTTGCTGAAAATTGTTATAAAGTTGTATTATATAACAGCTTCACTCAGCACTCACAGATTGCTTGATTAACTATTATGGAGACAACCTTCTTGTTTTGTATAACTTTTTACTTTGGAAATGGTAATTTATGAAAGCTAGTAGGAATATCTTGATTTTAAGCTCATTTTGATAGTGCCTATTCAAAAATTTGATAAAATACCTTTACCAAACATTCAGCAAAATTGTTTCTTCATGGTTCTTCATTCTTGGAAATTGTTTGATGAGGGAAGAAGAAAGAGAACAGTGGTCTGATAACCACTAAAAATGTTTAAATATTTCTGTAATTAGTTTCAAAGTCAAACTGGAAAATTTTCCCTTGGAAAAAAGTGAGAGATTTATTTATTTATTTATTTTGTCTAAATGAACTATAAACACAGTACATATGAAAATCCTGGCCACACTGGTGTCAGAGGTCATATGAGTGGCTTGTCTCATGCTATTTAAGGGTGTTTTCCTTCAAGAACAAGCCAGTGCAGAAGTCTCTACCATCTGTGAAGCTTCCGCTTTTGTTCAGTTTGAGCTTTGAGCAAAGGTTTCCCATTGATTCTTGTGTAACAACTGCATTTCATTTCATTTTACTGTTTCTGCCAGGAATACAAGGAGTGGTCCTATCCTCATGACTTATCTGTTGTAGATTTGTGAGTTGTATATCTGTGGAAAGACCACTGTAGAAATGCCTATCCATTCCTTAAAATAGCTTAGTTTTGCAGTTTATAGTACAGGACTTTTAATCTACACAGAAAACTGTAAAGTAACCAACTGCTGCTATACCCTCATTTTTCCACCGCATGTTGTTGACACAACACTCATAAATATTAGGATGTATTATTGCTAAAGCCATAAAACATCTGCTTGCTGTCTGTCTCTACAGATGCCAAGCAGGGAAGCTCTAAACATTGTCAGCTTTTTCCTGTCAGCCAGTGTTACTACAAATAAGACCGTCATCACCACGGGTTCATTTGCTGTGGGCTTAGGAGTATAGTGGGAAACGAATGATGCAATCCATGTACTGGGGCTGTCCAAGGATCTTTCTTTAACATAAAATCATTCAGATGTGCACATGTGGGTAGGATTTTATAAAACTAGAGCACCGCTCTGTACTGCACTGTGATGGGGGATGAAGATAAAGGGAACTTCTTTAGTCTTGCCACTTCACGATATAGAAATATTCTGGCTTCAGGAATGGCGCTTTCTCTTACGTTGACACTACACAGAATTTCCGATGGACTGTAAGATGCCAGACTGACATGTGGCCAGATCTAGCAGCCATTGCATAGCGTCCACGCTGTTCCTGTCCAAAGAGCATTATTGTCTATCATACAAGTTCAAATCTAAAGTCAAAATGAGCATTTCAACAATTTTCATGAAAAAAATTGACAGAATAGATAAATTTCTGTAGGACATTTGGATTTTGTTGAATGGTGTTTTAGGATAGAAAATAATTCCATCAGAATTTTTTTAACCAGTTCAGCATTAATTAGTCTGACCTTCTGCATAATGCAGCTTAAAGACTTTTACATAAAGAAAATAATAAACAGTCCAAAGATCTAGGGCATAAACGTATAATGTTTAATGAAAGAGTTCAAGTGATGAAAAAAAAATCAACCACAGGTCTGATAAGGTGTTAAAACAGTTTGTTATCCTCAGCTATAAAATCTCTACTTTATTTCAAATTGAAATTTTCTATGGTCAGTTTTAAGTCAACTGAAACTTGTTATGCCTTTGTTACTAATTAATGAGTTTTTCAGAATAAGATATCATGTTACCCCTTTTATTTGGGAAGGAAACTGACCCCAAGAGAAAGTGCTCTGCCTTCCCATCTACTCTTTATTTTTTTTTTCTTCCCCCTTTACCCAGATTCTTCTGGTTTTCACAGAATTAGATATGTTGATCTAGCAGAGTGTATTTTCTTCTGTGTCTCTGCAACTCCCACATTTACAATATTTCAGGAAAAAGTGATTTGCTGTTTGGTTTGCCTATTTAAAATATATTTATATATTACTCTAGCTTGTGTAGCAAATCTAGGACCCAAATTTAATCTTTGCATTGTTATCATTTGTAACAGCTCATATTAAATCTCTGTGATATCTAGTAGAAAAAACTCCATATGGATTTTATTACATTCTTCAGTTAGCTTAAATGACCTGAAATTATGCAGGCATTTTGCCACTGATGTATTATCCAGAAGTAAAAACAAAGGTGGCAGGAGAGTGAAAATAAATAAAATCTAAGACTGACTAAGAGAGAAAGAGATTTGTTGCCAAGTTAGTTTACGGGCATGACAAGCACCTCTCCTGGCATGTACAGTAGAATTATTGAACAGAAGGTAGTAGAGGGGATGAATTAATTTCTTTAATAATAATAAAACCTTTCTGCTAAACTCCCACCGCAGCATCAAAGCACTGGTCTGAAAAAAACTTCTTGTTCAGTGATGACATATATTAGCTGTCCTTTGTGTCCACAACTCCTCTAATCTTCTAGATATAATCTAACATGCTTTTGATCCCTGTAAGTTGTACACTTCCGACTCTGGACGGAGATGGTGCTAGGAAAAGCATATTAGTCAGGAGAAAGTGTTTGCATACTTGTATAAAATTATTCATAACAATAGTGAAAGCAGGTTATTATACTGTGATGCTCTATTTTTCTTTTTTTTTCTTTTTTTTTTTTTTTTTTTTGGTCTTAGGGGCCGTTTGTGGAACTAGAGAAGTGCGCAGAGAAAATCTGCATGGATTCAAGGGAAGCAATAGGTCCTCCCTTTATAATGCAGACTTCTGGTTTATCTTTTGGGGAAACAATACTATTTTTAATCTGAAAGCAGATACAACTGCCTGGTATGCCGTTGCTTTCCCAGCTTCACAAACCAAATGAAAACAGATTTTTACTGGGATTTTTACCTAGATCCCTTAATGGTATTGCATAGTTCCTAGTGCATACTTTCTTCCTTCAGTTGTAAGGCCCTTCACAAACTCCTCTTATTTTAACGTTCTGATTTTTGTCTCTTATCGTATTGACTCATCCATACTACAGTGATGTTCTCTTCAATGTCCTGTTCTACCTTAGGCTTGTCTGCATAAACTTCTTTTATGCAAGTGCATTGCTGACTGTATGCCACGTGCTTGGACAGGTGTAACTATTAGATGTGTACTTTCATGCAGTTTAAGCACTACAGCCTGCAAATGTTACAAAATGGAACCTTAAAAATTTCTTAGGTTTGGCTGCTTGATAGAGTGCATCAATTGACTGAAGTAGTGCGTATGACCATTTGGACGTTTTTAGAACAGATGATTTATATACTGAATTCTATGGTGAAAAATAAAACACCTTTGTTTTCTGTATTAGAAAATATATTGACATGCAATAATATCCACTAATTGTTTTACTTTATTTTAGTTTACTTGAGCACAAAATATTAGAAATGGAAGAAAGGCATAAAGAGGAACTAGACACTTTGAAAGAGGAAAAAGAGAACCTGCAAAGCTTGGTTACTCGCCAAAGCTACATAATCCAGGAACTAGAGAAGCAATTAAACAAGGCAACAAGCAACAACAGTGTCCTGCAGAAACAGCAGCTTGAATTGATGGATACAGTTCATACTCTAATCAGCCTCTGTTCCAAGGAAGGAGGTAAGAAAGCAGCATTATAAAACATTAAAAGAAGTAGTAAATTCCTCCTCATTCAAATGCTATATTTTTGGAGAGGCAGAATTTGATGAACCTATTCCAAAAGAGAAAAGTACATTATAACTGAGGACAAAGGAGCTGTTGAGAATCAAGGAATCAAAGCAAGATTCAGACAGTGCTAAGACTGACTCTTTTAACAAAACAGTCGCATTTGAAGCTTTTTGACTTTAATAGTATTGAGGTGTCATATCATGACCTTAGCTGACGTAGGCCATTATAATGCCACTGCTTCAAACTAGCAATGCTAATTTATTCCTCTGAGCATCTGTCTCCTGTTGGGAGTAATCTGACCAAATGTGGACATTTATTTTAAGATTGTCTGTCTCTGAGCTACTTTAGACTTCCTTTAATCAATAGAGAAAACTGGGCACTAAATGAACAAAAGTAACCTGACATTTTATACGTGTATGTGAGTTACAAAGTAATGAGATCAGATTTATGGTGCTGTAGCCATCCAAAATTAAGTGAGATGACTCATCTCTGAAATGAGTTTTTATTTATAGCAGGGAATTAATTTTGTCTACTTTGCTAGATTTTGTTTGTTTATTTGTTTTCAGGGTATGTTAGGATACTATAAGCAGAAACATAGAATTGATATTTCTTTGAAGAAGGAATTGATAAAATATCTAGGACAATTAATAAATTATGTAAGGAAAGTCAAGAGAGTCATAGCTGTCTGCATGTTAATAGATTTGAAAAATAGGTTTTACATTTGTATATAGACAATTTTAAAAGTTCTTCTCCTGAAGTTTGCCTTTGTGAGTAAAGGTATTTCTTGAGGAATTTGAGAAAGAAATTAGGATGGAATTTTATCTTTCAAATGCTAACAACACTGCAGAATGTCTCAGAAAGAAATTCCACTCATCAGAACTGATTGGAGGAGACAAATGGTGTAAGGAGACCACTCTGAGACATGGAAATGAGACACTGAAAAGGACAAATGCGTAACTACAAAAAGGGTCAAAGTCATGCAGCATAGAGGGAGGAAAAAGATATAGGAAAATATAAGAGAAAAGAAGTGTAAGAATGTAAGAGAAAAGGTATATGCTAAAAACTGAAGCTAAGAAAAACAGGATTAACAGCTGTGTTCAGTATGGCTCATAGACAGTTAAAAATACTGTTAACGGAAAATCAGAATAAAGCTGGGAAAAGTGTGATCTGTCTGGGAAGATGTCATGAAAAACCCTTCTGAGTAAGGCTATAGGGTAGACAGAGAAACTGCACATGTGCAGGTTGTGCTACTTCCACAGTGAGTGTGGAAGTGCAGGTGAAGAGGGCCACGCACGGTTAATACTGGCACCCCAGTCCAGTGCATTTGCTCACTGTAATTCTAGAACCGTAAGTGCCCTAAATTATTTTCTTAAAATAAACAATAATAAAAAATATCCCCTCATCGCCTATATCATAAGTTAATATTAGGTTTAAGAGGCAGAAGGACATATTAGATCATTCAAACTAACCATCTCAAGGCTTGTTCTCTACTGTATATTCCCATACAACTTGTGTGGCTCGAGTCAGAATTGCTCCAGTGACCGGGATTCCTTCTTTTCATTTGGAAGCATTGCATGCTCTGGTCCTCACTGATAGCCCACTTTTTTTTTTTTTTTTTTTCCTCATGTCCATTCTAAGTATTCCCTTCTGCTTATTCTGTTATGCAGCTCCCCAGCATTTTGAATTAAATCATATTAGACTGTTCTCATACCAATAGAGAAATATTGTAAAATAATTCAAATCCTCTAACATGTTTTATGGCCTTTTGGCAAAGAAACCTGGCTAAGTTTTGTTCAGTGTGTTCTAATAGAGCTCAGGAGCATTTTAAAAATAATATCAATATGAAAGATATATTATGCTCATACAGAGATATACTGCAAGGTCTTTTTAATGTTAAAAACAGATTTTTATAATCATTGTGAATTTGATTCAAAGAAAAAAAGATTTTTTTCTAAACATAGTTTCATTCATCAGCTGCTTCTTATAAAGACTTTGAGCGCATATGTGAAAAGTGGTAGTTTAAAATCGGGCTCCTGGATCCAAATTCAGGTGTCTGGAAACCTGATTTTTCGGCACTATTTTTTCTCCTGATGAATTGTGAAAACAAATTCAGCACAGTTAAATACCTATATATAAATTTAGTAGCCTAACTCAAACACTGATTTTTTTTTTTAATTCCAGTTCTTTTGTATATTAACATGTTCAGTACATGAACATATTAGCATGTTCATGTTACACATTATGAACATATTAACAAGTTCACTCCTTGGATCCCTTTTCTACTGATAAAATTTAAAGTGAAATAATTGCAGAAATGCTTCCACTTACTGCCTATTTAAGGCTATCTGACTAAAATTTTGGTAAATAGTTTTTTGAAAAAGAGGCCAGGCAGGTTAAGTTAAAATAGTAATATTATCCTGTAGTGAAAGACCACTCTAGTGAAAGCTGAATACTAAAGCATTTGGTTTTACCAAAAACTGCTACCAGCTATAGTCTGTGCAAATATATGTTGAAGATAGAAAAGTGTACGTGCTGGGAAGTACAATTGAAACTGCTCTAAATTAACACAAAAAAATTGTAGTTTGATAGACTAGCACAAGTATTTATGTGGTGCTTAGGTCCAAAACACAAAATATACCGTGGAAATTGGTGTTTATTACAAGACAGAGAATAGCAAAATGTGATACATAAATCAATGACACCTCTTCTGTCTTACGCTGGGGTAAATCTTGATAATCTAATTTGATAGAGCATATAGCAGAAATCAAAGTAATCCAGAATAGAATAGGACAATGGAAATAATTATATCCCTGGAATGACTTTCATATGAGGAAAGAAAAACAAAATACATTCTGTATTTTCAGGTGAGAAGGAAGGTATGTAGGATAGTGTTATAGAAGCATACAAAATAACTGCTGGTAGAAAGAAAAGGCTAAGCCAATAACATTGAGAGATATTTTCCACTATTAAAAGAGAATATTTAAGTGAATAAGAGTTCCTAGATAATATTGAAATGGATAATAAAAGGATTTTTTAAATGTTAGACAGTCTAAGAGTTAGAAAAAGATTAAAAACTTCAGTCTCATGACAATCATTTTTGAACGGAAGCATGGCCTAAGCAAAGCATTGCATCTAGAAGGTCAGGTTTTCAAAGATGAGACATTGTCCAAGGATAAAAACAGGAGCTGAGAGATTACAAAGTATGGCTAAACCCTATAGTATTTTGAGAATGTTGGTAAGTGCCTTGGTTAGATTTTCAATCACAAATTAAATATGAGCATGTATACTTTATTAGCATCAAGAAACCTGAAAATCTTCCCCAAGTCACAGATAGCCAAATGGTGTTCTCCTTTGCGTAAGTCCTAAAAGTTGGACTTTACCAAGGGAATCTGAAGTAATTTTAAAACTTTTTTCCCTTTTATTTTTATTTTTTTAACTAATGATACAGCTGAATGACTTCATCTGAAACCAAGCTGGTGAAAATCATTGTTCTTTGATTACAAAACATGCGATAAACTTCTTCCAATAATGACAAATTGTATCAGAAGATTTATTTTTAGATTAACTTAAATATGTTGGGACACTTTTGGAAGTCTGCCTGCTGGGAGTCTGTGACGAATTTAGCCTGAGCAATGTGGAGATGCAGGGTTGAACAGAAACTGCTTTGGTTTAGCTTTACACTCTGAGAAGGTTATTGACATAATGCTTATTACTGGATAACAAGCTTACAATATAATCTACTTTCTTTCTTTTACTATGACTAGATCATATTAGGAGAATTTCTGAAGGATATAATGGAAAATGAGGAGGAGAGAAAAAAATGAAAAACTACACAGAGGACACCCTTTCTTTCTTTCCTTTTTTTTTTTTTTTTTAATAGCTGGATCTAAATACAAAGTCCAACTCCCACTTTTAGTTTCAGTAATCTCAAATACTTGGGGTTTTCAGATATCTTGTTCTACTGCAGACTGGTTTTGAGATAGGGGCCACCTGTTGTATTTGAAATTGGTGGTGAATTTGATTTCCAAAATACCACCCACCTCTCTGTCCTCAAGCGAGCTATTCTAAGTTTTCAGTTAAATTTATTCCCTAAAAATAAACACTCTGCAAGATCACAAAATCTACAGAAACTCAAACATATACAGGATACCATGGGGACCGACATGTCTCCATTTTGGCCTATGTCTGTGGCTAAATAGATCTGTCACATTGTTTATAGATATATATAAATTTTTTTTTAGGTAAGTGCAACAATCTCAGCCGGAGCTGCCAATAAATTCCTTAAATAATTTCTAAAAAAGCTAAGACCCTCCAACACTAGCATTCAATTGAATTTTTTTTCAACAATATGGAAATTTAAAGAAACTTTCTACAGATAAGTAATTTCCAAATTCAGCTATGGATAAATGTCTGAGTTTCTTCTTTTCCACAACAGGAAAGTAAAGAAATAGAAACTTTTAGGTGAGTGCTTACTTAATCACAACAGAGATATCGCACAAATATCTCTAGGACTGTAAATGTTCTTCACTTGTAGAGAATAAGGAAGCACTAGATAGAGATCATAGCAGTTCTTTGCATAGATTATCAAAGATTCATGATTATCTCTTTATTACAACTATTCATTTCTCATACTACTTTGAAGATTATTTGACTGAAGATTAACAATTTCTTTTGGTTTGGGAGTATGAACGGAAACAGAGGTAGTCTCAGCTATGGAGATAGTCTCTCCATAGTCTTGGCTTCTAATTTTTATTCCTATTCTGAGACCCTAAAATTCCCAGGATGCAAATATTATGCTTGGGATTGTGTGTCCAGATCTGAAATTTTAAGAAGTCCAGTAAAAATGCTCTTCTCATTATCTACAAGTATTACAGCTATTTCAAAACATATAAAAAAATGTAAAATTTAAGTTGACTTAAATACATTCCTGCCACTGATAAAGAATAACATAGCTGCAACTCAGAGATCGTATTATTGAAGGACTTTCTAAGCTTCCACATCAGAAATATTACTTATAAAAGGATATGTACCCCAAGTATAGTGACATACAAATATGTTCTAGGGTGTCCCTCAAAAAAAAATTATACTTTGAACAGTGTTGAGCAACAGATAATGACATCGTCAATGAAGTACACACAAAGTCCAAACCAGATAATTCAGAAGTCATATTGACCCCGTGGGAAATTATGTTTAAAAACAAATGTCACAGAATGTGCCCAGTGAAAAGCCACAGCTCTTTTCAAAAGGAAGTTTTGTCCTTTGTCCTGTAGAAGAAAATTGATCTAGAGTGTCTACTGGGTTTACATTAGTTTTCATAACTTAGGTTAGCTGCCCAAGTACTCTTACCCACAGCCTAAGGGAATGAGGGAATGTAAAAATTCAGTGGGGATATATCTTTATCCATGTAGTTATTCATTTTTCCTGGTTTTGAGTATGTGAGTTTTTTTTTTTTTTTTTTTTTTTTTTTTTTTTTTTATGTTGTCTGTCAGACTGCATAATAATATAGCTTGTTAAAATGTTTGGTCTAAAGTTGTATACTTCAGAGGACCAATGGAACAGTAGAGAAAGTTTTCTCATTAAAGTCTGGTTTCGTGACCTCCTAGTAGGAGAGAAATGAGGCATTAGCGTCCTCTTGAATGCTGACAAAAAGCTAGGCTTAATTCTCAAAATAATACACATATATGCTAGGAATTTACCTCCCTGGAAGTGCCTACTGAGTTCCTGAAGTAAATAACTGTTAATGGCTCAGACATTGTTGAAAAACTACAGATCTCCTGGGTTATGGGTCATTTTCATATTTTAACAAATTATGCAAGAAAAATATATCAAAACCTTTTTTTTAAAAGGAATACTCATTTATGCAATGCATCACAATTTATTATTCAGGACATTAAACTGTAAGTGGTCTAGTCTATTTCTTAGGCCACATTTGTTATGATAAACTTTATACTGAAGTGAAAAGAGTAAGAATAGAACTACAACTTCAAAGAAGTGACCTGCAGGTTACAGACACAGGGGCAAGTCCATTGACATTAGTGGAATTACCCCAGCAGAGATGCTGGCCTACTTGATTATAAAGACTTCAAAGGTGGATTAGATAATACAAGCTGGTACTTCTTTTTTTTTTCTTTCTTTTTTTTTTTTTAATAGCCAGAATCCCAGGGTAGACTATCAGATTATTATTATTATTATTATTATTTTGCTAGATACACAGAAGTTTCTGGCCCACTTTGGCTGTGAACTATAGGTCCAAGGTGGATTGAAAGTGTGGTGAAATACGGTTATAAGAAAAGAATTCCTGAACCAACTGACAGATATTTTCTTTCTTATAGCTGTAATTCCATTCTTATTACTGATGATTTTTAACATGTTGCAATGTAGTAACAAAACATGATAATTTTAGTCTATGAAATCCAAAATTTCTTATGAATTTTTTCAAAATCTTAATTAAGAACAAATTAAAAACACCTAATTAAATTGACTTGGCAGTTTTAATGACTGCACCAGAGTTTTGAAAAACTTCATTTAACACATGGAAGCTGTCTCACATTCCACACTTACCTTATTCTGTCATTAGGCCCAACATTGATTCCCCAAAATGTCAAACCAAATTGTTTCAGCTAAGGTTGACAATATGTGTGTCTGAGGATACAGAAAACATCCATCTGCTCAGTTTCTCTCTACTTCCTTCTTCTTTAAGGATTCTGTGGGCAAGTAATTACATCTTATTTAAAAAAGAAAAGAGCATTTGAAAGCAATAAAAGAAATACCTTTCATTTAAAAATAGAAGATCACTATCAAAAACACCTTGTAAGGATTTTTCCACCCACAATTCACAAAGCACTTAGCAGTATTACAAAGATACATTCCAGTTTTCAATCTGCCTGTATCTGTAATCTGAAAGCTGGGCAAAACCTGAATCTTAATTTTGGATTTAGTGTCACTGAAGAGAGGTCCCCTTGTTTTGCGAAGGGAGGCTCCAAGGAGTCGGAGGTCAACATTTATTAGTGCTGAAGAATGGATAGCTTGACTATATATATATATATGTGTGTATATTTTATATTATAATTCTTGATTGCTAATACTGAAATCAATCACCCACCCTCATTTTTATGGAATATGTCAATGCCAAATCCCTCTTTTCTCTGCTTTACAAAAATAGTGTTATTCTCTCACAGTAAAGATATTACAGGGGATAACAGGGTATGTAAACCAACTAGCAACACTGCTGGTGTCACTCTAATGGGTTGTTACTGAAAAGCTTCTTTGTGTGCATACCACGGTTCAGCTGGAAACAGTAAATGCACATTAGGGTGTCTGTATGGAAAAATATAAATCAATTAAAGAAATATGGACACTAGAGATATTAAAGCCTACAGCTTAATCTCTCTTGAAACAGTTTGTGAAAGACTTTAGTTCTCATCTCTCAGTGAATGGCTGGTTACTCACAAAATTGCTGTCTCAAGCAGAAACTATTAAGGAACTATATTGCAGCTGGATAATTAAGAGTCTTTATCTCTTTGTAAATGGGCCATAAGGCATTCTATTTCAGCTCACTAATGAGGACCATTTTATGGTATTCCTAAGTGATGTCTTTCAAATGCGCAGTGAATCGAAGTATTATTGTTGTTACCAGTCACTAAGGCTAGATTTATTGGGAAACAAACTTGATAACTGTTGATAATTTATTAGGAAGTAAATAATTATGCCCCTGAGAGGGTGAAAGCTCACTATGTTAACATTGTTTTCCAAGACCTAGTCAGTTCCTGCAGCGCTAAATGGGGGGAATTCTGTTATGATTTATTTAGTAAGTAGTTGGATAGCTCAAGTGTCCTTGTTATGCCATTGTTGGCTTTTCTTGCTTGAAAATCTTAGAGAACTAAATGAGAAATGCAATATTCTGTTAGCTGCTAAAAATTTTCTATAAATGTTAGTGTGAGGCATCTAATCAGCTACACACTTCCTCTTTCTTGCCCACATAAATATAGGCCTGAAATTCCTATATATAATGAACTTTAATATTCCTAATGAATCTAACACCGGATTGGTCTCTAGGCTATTAGAGTCAGCACAGCCCTATAAACTGTGGTTCATCGAGGCTTAGTAGTTACGCTGGTTTGTACTAAGAGGTTCACACACTCATTCAAGGCCTCTGATGAGCAGCGAGCAGGATGTATGCGGCCATGAAGCAAAAGGACTATTTTTGTTTTCATCATTGCTCCCTGCAAACAAACTCCTACCACTTCGCTGCCCAGTGGTTGTCAGGTCACAGGATGAATCAGTTCAGTGAGGTCTTCCAACGGAAAACTAAGCCTAGTTTCAAAAACGAAACAACTCACCCTCTACCAGACTGTCTGGTAGCTGCTTCATGCTGTAGCTATGGAGGTAGTCCACAAGCAACAGCACTGGGAAGAGCAGCGCAGCTCCTTCAAGTGATACCATGTAGTTATACTAGGTCTTGAGGAGGGACTATATGCTCCCTTAGATACTTAAAACAAAATGATAATAAAAAAACAAACAAAAAGCAAAAAAGACCCACTTATACTCGCATAACTTCACAGCATTTTCTGTTCTAATCATTCAATAGATGATTGTACTTGAAGAGATAAAAAATAGAACAGTTCTTCCCCAAATCCCCTTTTCTCCACCCCATCACCCGAGAGCTCTTTTTTCTCCCAACTTCTAAAATAGTCACATTAATTCAAAGTAAGCTCCTAAGTAAATCTTGAATAAATTTGACCTATCAATGGTCAAAATTAAAATACTATATTAAAAATTTTATCAAAGAACAGAGAGGAAATCACAAAAAAAAAAAAATATACCACAATATAATTCATGATGTGCTTAAATATTAGGCACAATTTTAAATCCCACATCTAAAGAAAAAGCCTTAAAAAGCAACAAAGACAGACATCGAATGTGTGGAATAGCATTTGTATAAGGATGCATTAGAAGTACTTCAGCCTATGAAAACCATAACTGAAGGAGAATGTGGTAGAAATGGCTTGCAGAGCTTGGATACAGAACTAGTAACTCTCTCTTCTAGTGAAAAATGAAGGGGCACCAACTGAAACAAACTTGTTAAAAGCTACCAACATAAGATTGTCCTTCACATAATATGTACATGGAATTTCTTGGTATGGGACACTGAATGATTAAAGATCACATGTTTTCAAGAAGTAACCGGAGAAATTCATGGAAAAAAGTTCATTCAGAGCCTATTAAATATAAGTATATTTTATCTGGCACAGAAAGTGCCTGTGCTATAAGTTTATAGAAATACTTGCCTGTTCTTATCCTCTTCCTCATTTGTCTGCTTTGGACATCTGTTCCTACTGAAGTCTCCTTCTCGGGCCAGGCGTCAGCCCAGCCTTTACAAAACCTTAAAGACCTCTAGGGGAGGGAAAAAGCTAAAAGAATAAGAGAAGAAGACAAAAAAAAATTATGGGGGGTAAGAAAAGAAAAAAATATGGAAGGGCAGTGAGAGTTGGAGGATTAAAAATACACAGAAATGGAATTGGAATGAGGCACCAAGCAGATCACCCCAGCAAAATCCACAGATCCCAGGATACCCCAGAGCTGGGAGACATTGTTCAGTGGTGCCCTACCTGGAGACAAGGAGGAATGGACACAAGCCCTACACTGTACTCGGTGGGCTCCCCTATCTAGTTCCCTTCTCATAGCAACATGACTAACCAGTTTGGCTCCACCACTTGTAGGGTCTCTGATTTTGAAGTAAGGTTATTGTACTAGTTGGAACTGTAGTGTGACTTGGTGCAGCTGCTCTCATGACTTCATTTGGCGTGAATGAGACCCTTAGTAATAAAATTTTATAAACTATAATCCATAAATTTATAATCTATAAACTTGATTCTACAGCTATAGCTTTACAGAAAAAGCCCCCCCAAAATCAGGCAGCAGACTGTGATTCCTTCTTCTCTTATTCTTAAAAATCTGCAAAGCCTGGTTCCCAAGACAGAAATATTTTATTCCAATATGTCAATTTTTTTTTCCGTTTTCCATTTGGCAGATTCAGAGGAACCCCACAAAAAAATATTACTTTGAGCATTTTAGTGAATGGATACTTTGCAGGAAGAAAAATATATATCCAAACTCTAGTCCTGAACTTTCTACCATGTTCACAATAAGCAAACCTAAGCATGTAAACATGCACATGCAATGCCTTATCTGAGAAGGCTGCCAGGCTCCAAGACATCCAAAAGGAACTTTCATATTGGTGTTGAAAAGTAATGCTCAGACTTCATGGACTTGAAAATAAAAGAGCGTATTAACACAGGACGAAACATAGTTGACCTTGCAGAAGGTTTTAAATCAGGTTGGAGCCGTTTGTCTTTCTCTGTAATGATTTAGGATTGGGTGCTCTATGCATATAAGTTCACACTTAAATCTTTTACTTAGATAGCTAGATACAAAAAAAGAAACCTGAACTGCTGCTGTTTTATATAAAGAACTGTAATAATTTTAATTTCATAGAGCTGAAGCAACTCTCAACACATAGTAAGTTTCCTAATTCTTTTTTGTATTGTCTACATTAGGCAAAAGTGACTTTAATATCCTAAAAATACTTTTTGGAGAGGAAAATAATATAATATATATATTTTATACCTAATCAGGTTAAAAAACAGAAAATAAACTTTTCAAGTCTTGTTTGACTGTAGAATCATAGAATCAGTAAGGTTGGAAGGGACCTCTGGAGATCATCTAGTCCAACCCCCCTGCTCAGCAGGGTCACCTACAGCATGGTAGACAGGGTTGCATCCAGCCGGCCCTTGAAGATCTCCAGAGAAGGAGACTCCACAGCCTCCCTGGGCAACCTGGTCCAGTGCTCCATCACTCTCACAGGGAAGAAATTCCCCCTCACGTTCAGGCAGAACTTCCTGTGCTTCAGCTTCTGCCCATTGCCTCTTGTCCTGTCACATGGGACAACTGAAAAGAGTTTGTCCCTGTCCCCTGGACACCCTCCCTTCAGGTACTTACACACGTTGATCAGATCCCCCCTCAGTCTTCTCTTCCCCAGGCTGAAGAGGCCCAGCTCTCGCAGCCGTTCCTCATGGGGCAGGTGCTCCAGCCCTCTGATCATCTTTGTAGCCCTACACTGGACTCTCTCCAGTAGCTCCATGTCTCTCTTGTCCTGGGAAGCCAGAACTGGACACAGGACTCGAGATGAGGCCTCAGCAGGGCTGAGTAGAGGGGCAGGATCACCTCCCTCCACCTGCTGGTGACATAGGGAGGGGCACAAACATGCTCTTATATTTTATCATTTTATTTTATCAAGTGATCTTTATCTAGGGAGTAAATCTCAGCTGAAGTGAGACTCCAGCTTTGTGCTTTTCCCTGTGGTTGTGCGTGTACCATTTGCAGCACAGTTATGGTGCTGCAGGATTGTCTGTTTCAGGGAATTATTGGACATCGCAGCCAGCTCTTAGCTACAGGCTCATGTCTGTTCTCAGTGGGGGTTGGTATATGCAAGACAAAGCCACTGAAATAACAGACTATACCTCTATCTATAAGTCAGCAGAAAATGCATGGCTGTAACTCTTTGCAAATTTTTCCTCCTCAAAACAAAAATAATCTTCACCGTTTCTTTATCAAATCTGTTTCTGATTCATGTTTCTAAGTCCAGGAACATATGTACATGTGTGGGCCATGTTCCAGGCCTCCATGCTTCAGATGCTGGACTGGATATTTTGGCTAACATCAAAACGTTCGTGATTTGATTCTTCTTAGCAAGCTGGGCAGCACTTACCATCGTGCCTGGAAATGTGGTGGTGCATGGTAGCTGCACCCACATGGCAGAGAGAGAGGTCAGAGATATGGGAGCTCTTATGAAAGTGTAGGATTCCCCATGTGTCTGGAACCACGACAAGATGGGGGCAAAATCTGTTTGCAGTCTAGATCCGAACATACTCTGCCACTTGGTAGTCCTCAGAAGACCCTGCCCTGGAATGCCACCGCTGCAGGCAGAGACCTCAGTTTACAAGCTTTACTGTTCTGATTTCTCTGAAGCTCTTGATCCAGGGGTAGAAATTTCCATCTCAGATGCTTTTGAAAGAGCAGCTAAAATTTAGTTCAAATGTAATTGCTCATAACATATTGAGAGAGACCTTTCCTTGTAGGCTTCAAAAGCATGAAGATTCTTTTGTAAGCATCTTTTAGGATATAGTGACTATTGAGCACAATAAGAAAATTAGCTGTAAATGAAACAAACTATGAAAATATAATAATTGACTAAGGCACTACACAAATCTGAATTTCTATCTATGTCATCACCATGGAACTTACAGCAAGAAACTTACAGCTGTCATTCATTTACTGGCAGTGTCACTAGAGGATATAAGACAAGCAATTTACTCAATCTTCACTGGTTTAGTGTATATGAATGTGATTATACTGATTCACTTAATGTAATAAACTGCAGTTTGCTTGTAAGCAATAACAAATATCCGAGTGTAATTAAAGAAAGTAAATTAAAATTAATACAACACCAATATCTAACAGAGACTTGAAGAATAGTGCGATAGCCATTTGTTTTTCTCAAAAATGCAATCAGAAATCCAAGGAAAAAAAAGAAATACATTAATTTAAAATAATATTTTTTCCAAATAAAGATAGGATTATTTTCATGCAAATAGGAAAAAATCTAGATATTGTATGTTTTAAATTTCTTGTTCACAGAAGAGAACTTTAGATTATTAAATATTTCACGAGTCACATAAGAGTTAGTCCATGTTTATTTAAAGCTGGGGAGAAAAATGGTCATCGTTTAAGATAGCTGTTAGGAGCTCATTTACCCTTAGAATAAGATAGCGGAAGAATAATCTCCTCCACGCACAGCTAACCATGGCTAAGGGGCTTCACTGGCTATTGTTTTAAGAACATCCCAGTGTGTCTGAGCTCTCTTATTTGCAAGCTCTGATAACTCTTTCTAAGAAAACTGAGGCGGCTGCAACCTCAGCCGCCGACCCGGCTGCCTAATGAAGGTGAATGCCCTGGCAGCAGGGGCAGCAAACAACTGCTCAGCCGCTGCAGCCCACAGCCCCCGGCTAGCCGAAACCCCGCTGATTCGGGTTTGTGTTCCTCGGCCCTGCCGGGAGCCGCACAGCCAAGGAGCAGCAAGAAAAAGATTCACCAGATGACAGGTAAACACAGGTAGCATAGCCCAAGGAGAAAGCTGACTGGGCTAAAAATTAACCAAAAGGCATTTAGAGATGCGGTGAAAAACATATTTCTCTTGTTCAGTTCATATGCTCCGGAAACCGGAACGTTACATATACGCAACATTGCTTCAAGGGAATCAGACTTCATCACCAATTTACTCATCCAGAAAAGGCAACAAAAAAGCTCCCTCTAGACCTCCAAATTTTGGCTTATTGTTCAGGTTTAAAAATGGTAACATTATTTTGTTTGACGGTGACTTTATATTTTTCTTTAGGTATATAAAATTTTGGTATGAGCATTGTATTTTAAAAATAGATAAACTTACATTATAAAACTGTGTAAATTCCATTAAAATCTTTAAGTTGTACAAAGAAATTTAATGACTACACATTTTGTTTTAGAACTTTTTTCTGAGTTCTTTTAATTTTTTATTATTGCTATTTACTTATCTACCATATGTCAGCCAATGCATCATTCAGGAACGTCACTAGAGGTATAAAGGATTCAAGGTCTATATAATGTTCTAGGGAAAACAATGAATCTGGAGCTGTAGTAGGTAGAATTGATTTGGAAACTCTATGGAATATTAAGTTAAACAAACAAGAGCAAACCTTAGAAAAAACATATTTCACCATAAAAGAACATGACCAGTAACATTCCTGAGTATTAATTTTCTGATAACTCTAGGCTATTCTTGCAAATTACAGTCTGATGTATAAAGGAAAACTGAACTTTGGGCTGGTCGTGCTAAATAAACTGTGCTGCAGTCCAGAATAGTTCAGCAGGAGCTTTGCAAGGAACTGAGCTTTCTCTCCAGTGGGAATGCAGACTCCTGAGTAAGGGAGGACTGACATCCAAGGAAAGCCGTCTTCTCTTGGCTACGGAGGCTCACTGAATAAAATCCACTGCTGCAAAGGAAGGGTATTGGATTGCTGGGAGTAGGGGAAATCTCAGGGCCACTTCTGCTGCTTATAGTTTCAGCCGGCTGATATTGAAAGGGCAGAAGGAACTGGGCATAGATATGGCATTTATCTTTCCTTGTCATCTTCATCTTTGACATCAACATCAGTTCAGTTATGATTTTTTTAGTCTCTAAGCACAAGGCAAAGTTTTCGTTATTAACCTACCTAAATATGCTTCCTACAGATCCATCTCCTTAGAGAGTTCTTTTCAAGTCTAACTCTAATTCATCTGAGATTAAAATCTTGCCTAAATTAGAATTTTATTTTTTAAGCAAATGAATTACATTTTCTTTCTTTTCTTTTTATCTCTTTCATGCAATAGGAACATACATAAATGCTATTAAATATCAAACTGAATATTCCTTGGTATTCCGAAAGGATGCTATTGAGCAGATTGACACTGTTTTCCTTGCAAAGAACTGTGCTACTAGCTATTGAGCTATTTACAATGTTGCAGTCTACTGTTAAGATTTTAAGTGCATGAACACATAATCCATTTTTTTCCCTGTTTATATTTTTAAAATAAACAATAGAAAAGTACAACATACAGAGAAATCAAGATCTTTAGGTTATGACAGTATGATCTTTCAAAAGTTAGATACTAGTAATTTAAGCAATTATTCATGAAATTTTTGCCTAACTTTCAGTTAAAAATGAATCAAATTCAATTCCCAGTATCATTGAGTAAATCTAATGTAGTTATTTCCAAGTATTTTGCAAAGTTTATATAGTGTCTAAATAGAGGTAGGGTGGTCTCGCTACATGTATTATAGATATTAAAATATAAGTACTTTAAGACTCAAGGAAATGAAGATACTGCCTCTACAAGACTAAATACATTTTTAGACAAGAGAGACTAATGTCTGCAGTTGAAATAACAGTCTTAGAGAAGTTCTGGCTGGAAGAATAGATCTAATCTTAAATCCCCTGAAATCAATGAGAGACTTTCTGTTAATTCCTTTAGGCTTTGGCTTCAGCCCCAAGTAATTATTCAGGCTGGACTTTGGCCACTGATGCTAACACCATCTGCTTACAAAATAATACCATAAAATCTTTAATTAACACAAATTGCTAAGACCTCAGTTCTGTGTTATCTAAAAAATGGCACCTTTGAGAGCGCATTGTTCCTGCGTGTCTTGCTGAGGACCCCATACGGTCCCATCGCAAAGGGAAGTGTGTCACCTACTGTGTTACGAGCACTACCTTTCTTTTCCAAATACGGCCAAGTTTCAAAGCAGTTGATTTTCCAATTGGAGTCCACATACAAGTATGTGAACTGGGGTTTATTTTTATTGATTTTATTGGAAAAAATAAGCTTACAACACAGAAATGGAAAGGAAAAACAAGACTTTTTTGTTAAAGTCCACTTTTAAAATAGCAATATAAAAGCCATAAAAGGGGGAAAAATATAACAGTCTGTGTAAAATGCCTACCTAGGGAGCAGGATAGTTGTGCAGCTCAAGACTGGGTTTCTCACTGGCTCTCTTTTTGGTTTTTCATGAAATTACTGAGGCAAAGCATTTAACATTTTTCTTTCTCAATTTTCCCACCTGTGAATACTACCTGTGATATTAATCCCACTTCATCTTGCAGCAATTTGCCATGCTAAAATATTGCTTTGAGGAACTCAGGTGGGAAGATTGTATATCAACCTGCAAAGCCTTGGTATTATTGCATACCATCTTACAGCCTGGATAGTCCCACATGCTGTGCAAGCTCTTTTGTGCACCATCATCATTAAGCACAAGATTTGCAGTGTAGGCCACTTCATTGAGAGTGAATAAGGCATACCTTACCCTACATTTTCAAGCCAAATATAAAAAAGATGTAGCTGTCACAGACGATGAGTGTGTCCGGAGGATTTAAATGCTGTTTCCTTATTGTAGGGATTAATGAAGTGCTGGCCTAGGCCCTGCACAGCACTTAAGGACATGTTTAGCTTTAAGAATCTGAGTAGACTGATAGATTTCCATGGGAATACTGATGTGCTTAAAGTATGTGTTGTTGGAATGAAGTCATATCCTTCGCTATCGTGTGGGATCAGGCTACTTTTGTTTGTAAAGAAACTCTCTCAGATTTTACTACTTTGGGTAACCTCCTGGTTGTTCAAGACTGTGATCTTCAAATATTTTATCCTCTTGATTTCTCAGCCCAGGCTGTAAGCATATAGTATATCTGTGATACACAGATTCAAGGTCTTTGCTGGTGTTCTAACGTTAATTATTTTCCTATACTCTGCCTTAAAAAAAGATAAATCCAGGGACTAAATCATACCTCTAAACAACTGACTTCAGTAGCACTCTTTTTTCTTTTTTTCCATGGGTAGCTTCTAGCAACTAGTATGTAGACAGGAAGATCATAAAATAATTCTCTGTCCTTCTCCGTCCCAAGCAAAAGTTAAAGAAACTGCTCTCTTGCCCCAAGCCCCTGAGCTGTTTAAAAGGCAGCATCTCCTGGAGAATGGGCACAGGCTCTCTCCTTGCAGTCTTCTGTGTTCCTGTCTCATGAATCTCTGGCTCAGATCACGGCACTGAACAAGCTTGTCTGCCCCAAGATGCTGTCACAGGCGTAAGGATGCTTGGCTATCTACCAGACATGCTGTTAGACAGGCAGGACACCTGCAGCTGTCCAGGGTTCAGAAGTAACCTGTTTACTTTATCATCAGCTGCAACGCAAGATGCTCTATTTAGGCATTTGTGTCATGACTTACTTGCTGTTTGACTGAGGAGTTCATATTAATCCTTTAGTAGTTAAAATTTGTCAAATGCACTAATTGTGTAAGGACCAAAGTACAGTTATTACTATGTAGGTTTCAAAGGACTAACTTGTCCTAAAGTGTTATTGCTCAATATAGTATTGCCTAAGGTTGCTGCTGTAACTTGCATTATCATTTTTTTATTTTGCAGTTTTACTAAAGAATGCAAAAAAGGAGGAAGAAAAGCCATTCAGAGACTGTGCAGACGTATACCAATCTGGCTTCAATAAAAGTGGTGTCTACACTATTTACATTAACAACGTGTCAGATCCTAAAAAGGTAAAATGTATCGTTGTATTTGTTTTGTTTATTGACACTGATGCTGCCTTGGCCTTAAGCGAACACTTCCAATCTTTATGGCAGTTTTAGTTCAGCAAATGATTGTACTGATATAAATAATCTGGGCTACCTTCAATTAAAAAAAATACAGTAGAGTGAAGCAAATGATAAATTATTTGTAGAGTATAATTCCAGTCATCCTTCTTTCTCATCGACAGAGAATCCTTCCTAAATTCCACCAGTCAAAAGCTGACTCGCTTCCTCCTGCCCTGCAAGTTCAGTTGAATCAGACAACGGTCAGAAATAAGTTTGTGTTACAGTTTAGAAAAGAACTAGTAAAATGCTGTAATGGGAGGCTGATGTGGAGATTATTTGGTAACACGGACGAAGAAGTACCAGAATTAGTTGTTTCTAAAGATACAGAAGACTTAGGGAAGGCTGCATTTCCTGTAGGGAGCAGGAAGGAGTCTCTTTGGCTGTGGAGAGCACAACATTAGCAGAGCTTGAGATGATGAAACATATACTTATCTACGCTTCTCTATAAAATGAAACATTCCTGAGATGTCTTTTAATGAAAACAAAGCATTAATCTGTAAGGAGGAACGGTTTCAGAAGGCTTTTGGGGCTAAGGTGGCTGAGCCAGCTATAGCTGGGACATGAAAGACTAACCTCAGGCTAACTTGTAGGTGGAGGAGTGCTAGCTCTCCCCTGAGAGAGCACTGTTGCAGTAGCCCCTGACAAGGCTGATGACTTGCTACCTGGGAGATGAAACTGCAGTGGAACATAGCAGTGGGCCAAATAGCAGAGAGGGAACAGTATATTTCTGATTAATCTATTTTTACTGTAGTAAAATGGTGACCCTGTAAACAGAAAGAGGCAATAACAAATGCTACAAATTTTTACTTTCTGTAACCAGTCTATGGCAAAATACTAATATATGTAAAAATTATTTCTAAAGTGAATTTGGTTTTATTACAGACCTTTGGAAACCTATAAATGTCAAGACATTGTAGTTTACTAAGGAATTAGAGTTCATTAAACCTTCAATAGAGCAAGAGTGGGAGAACGCTATGGGCGAAGGTCAGCACAACTCTGATGAAAGCGAATGGATAAATAATTGACATGATTATAGCAAAATACAGAGACCCCCTTAAGCTTTACTGAAGAAGACAAGAGGACAGGAGGTAGTGCCGTATAAGCTGTTCAGTTCAGAACACAGGTGCACCTTTAAAGTCTGGATTGAATATGCAAATTGGCAGTGGCTTATCTCAGAGTTATTTAGGTTCGTAAACCACTCCTAAAAGCTTTGTTATAATGGAAAATGATGATTATCTGAAAGCACTAGAGCAGTGCTGCTCCTGGTGCATTTAACTTAAATGTACTTCACTGGGAATATAAAGACAGTGACGCTATGGAAGCTACATGCCGTTTCTGATATATCCTTGTTTGCAGACACTGTTATCACTGAATAAAGCGGCACAACACGATTGATATCACTGCATTATTTTTTCCAGTAGGCTCTATTTTATTTTGCTTCCTCTTTTGACAAGAAAATGGAAGAGCATGTGCGAGTGTGGTGGGGGTGTTTCTGCTAGCACCTGTGTCAGCCCTAGCGATAATACAGTAAGAGCTGTTCCTGTGCACATTCATGCTAGTCAAGTGAGGATGCTGATTGCTTTAACAGATGGTTTTTTCAGACACTAAGGCTGCATTAACAGCTTGCAAGGTACTGCTGTGCAGAGATAGCTGAACTAACTCCTGCTGAGATAGCTTCAAAATCACATCAGCACAGCACTGTGCCAGGACTAATTAGCTCAGAGGTAGCACCACATCGACACAGTGAGATTGCATCTGGGACCCGTGCTGTAGCTTCATAGGTATTCCGGGGAGACATACCCACTCATTTAAAGCCAGTTCAGCTATCTGGAATACCACAGTGTGATGCACCACACCACTAAGTCTTAAGTAAGTCTTAATAGATTGTTACCTCCTGTAATATCTGCAGCCACTGGCAACTTTCTCATTTATAGCAATTTGACGCTTTAGGTCACAAAAATGTTCTCATTTCGTGTTATATTTCCTAAGAGATGCTTCTTAGAATCCAGACATTCAACAGAAAATATCCCTTGATCATCTGTTACTGTCAGTTCTCCTAGTCTTTTGGCATTTATATCTTCATATATTTGTAGAGCATTATCCTCCGTACTTACAACTCTGTGCCATTTATATGCCTCATCTGCATATGCTTGATTCTTTGCATATTTTAAACAATCCTCCCATTTACTCTCCACTTACAAAGTTAGACTGAAATCTTTCTTTCATGCCTCTGTCTTCAACAGTTCATTAACTTAAAATGTTTTCCAAACTTCCACCAAAAATTAGTGACTCATTTCTATTTGAAAGGACCTTAAAAATATTCTATATTTTTTAGACGGGAAAGAAAAAGATAGACTGAAAGCATTGAGCTAACTAGAACAGCTTATTTTGGTGTTATTGAGTGTGCTTGTGTGTGCGCCTGTCTTGCCTGATGGTGCGGATGGATGATGGTGCCCAAGCCACCGTGTGAGCACAGGGGAGAAGAAGAGACCTCTGGGTCACCTTGCGGAGTGAGAGCCGGCTGCAGGAGAAAGTACCTTGGTTGTAGGGCAGAAGAAAGGCTGCAGCAGAGGGGTTGTTGCCATTTCAGGAACCAAAGGAGGCTGGAGGACGACTGGGCTGAGTACCTGTGGCACCTCTGAACCTCCCTGTGGCAGTCACCGTGTGTGTATCTGCCAGAGATTTAACTCACTAGATGTGTGCAGGCTCCAGGTATTGTGGGGCTTGTGCTCCTGACATGGTCTGCACCAGGCGTGGTGCCTGCATAGCAGAGATGCATTCCCCCAATCTTAAACGGCTGGTCTTGAGCTTTTTGCTGCAAGCCAACAATTAGACACACTAATTCTTAATGGGCAAGCACTTAAAATGCAACACATATCTCTTTTTATTTATTGTAAAATTGTGCTGAACTCTAAATGGTTATTACAAAACTTATAATAATTTAATTCATGCAATTAAAATATGTATAAATAATCCCATGTATGTTATTTAGTAGCTTGGGGTTTTGTTTCTATGCATTCAAGGAAGCGCAAATGTGCAATGCTTTGGAGGTCCTTTAAATCTAAATCAGGTCTTTTTTACTAACGATAGAATCTAGAGATGCATAAAAATTCAAAGCCGCTTTTCTTTGTCCTTATAGCTTTTGGTAGAGTATTAAACATCAGAATATGTTAAAAGGTGTTGAATGGCTCAGTGCCTTGACCTTGTCTGGGACAGAAGCCAGTCCAGGACATGTGTTAGTCAGAGTCATGCATAGCCAGCATCTATAATCAGCTTGGCAGTACTGTTAATACAGCAGGTGTTTGTGTCTACTACCACAAGAACACCAGACCTCACGATGATGGTTAGTGAATAATGTGGTGCTGTAAATCTTTCTGTCACTGTGCGGTTTTCTCTTGTAATCTGCTATATCATTCAGAAAGCATCAAAGTATTTTTATATGTATTTTATTATATTTTAGTACAAAAAGACATTTTCTGAATCTTTACTATTAGTGTTCCTAATATAGTTCAGGATTTAATGTATTAAAAATTGGCAGTAGTTTCCTGGAAGCTTGAGAAGACTTATAAGTGAATCCATCATTTAGAAATTCTCACTGTAAATCAGACTAAAGAAATTAAATCCTGTAGATAAATGTTTTGACTCACAGTGTCTTCCCTGAAGGAGTAATAGGGCCAAAATGTTTGTCTAGCAAATTGTGGGTTTTCTTGTGGTTGCCCAAAATCAAGTTCACATGTTTGCACTATTCAGTATTCAGTTTCCTTCCTGTACCTATGCAGGGACTTAGCGTGGCTGGAGTAAATTAAAACAAAAATACTTGCACAGGATTACTGTGACAATGTGTGAGAGCAGAAAAGATTTGAAACTATTTTGCCTGAGGGTGAAAAGTGGTTCTCTAGTCAACTAAGGGAGGAATCTTTATTTAACTGAACTGGTGACCTTCGATGTGGTGAAGCAACTTGGAACTTTAAATTATCGGCCACTGTTGAATGAGTTGGCTCTGCACTTGTTGATGTGAATGTCAAAGGCAGAGCGTATTGGTGGCACCTCTTCAACCTTACAAACTGGCATCTTACTTTAGAAGGGGGATATGACTGTTCAAGGGCATACTAAAGTGAAATTTAAGGTAGTTGCAGTGCCAGTATGGGATGGATGAGTACATAAGAATGAAAATTAAGAAAATTTGCTTCAGTGAGTAACCCCAAGAAACTTAGTCAGGTCTTAAAATCCAGTGTCATACAAAAATAGGAGCGCTAATGAGTACTATTCCTTGCCCAATAAGAAAAAAAAATGAATGGATAAACTGTATTTCATAATATTCCGTAATTTATCTTTTGTAACTGAAGAAGGATAATATAAGAAAAGTAAAATGAATAAATGAAAATGAAATATCCATTTTAATTGTTATTTGGATTATTCAAGATTGTTAGTAGATTTCAGTTGACATAATAGTCTTACATCAAGCTTTAGCAAAATTGTTGGGGCATAAATTATCCTTAATATATAGAACTTCAGTATCTAATTTAGAATTTTATTAGTCGAATTGTGGTAGGAGATGATCTTAAGGTTCTTTATTGGTCTTCTGAGTTTATCCAGGAAACCTCTTTTCTTAAACCTGATCTCATCAGTGTTCTTTTTCACCTGTAAAGCAGATTAGACTGAGATAGATGACCCATGTTTTTGGTACTACCTGACACACAGAGCAAATCATAATTGTAATTATGTGAATTATAATACAGAGCAAAATCATAACGGAGCATTTGCCTCTGTGCTACATTTTGAATTCCATGAATTGGTATTTTCTGTCTTTCTTAGAATGATACTCTGCTACAAGTGCTACAAAATATTACTGAATGTAATATTAATTATTAATTAATAATTCTGAAAGCTGAGGATGCTGAGGAGGATGACAGAGCTTGTCAGAGTGGTCAGGTAATGTGCTGGAAGCACAGGAGACATTGCTGTGTGAATCCCAGTGGACACAGGCAGAGCTATTGTAATGAAGGGACTGAGGATACCATCGGGGCATAGGGGTGAATCTGTATGAAAACCAAGTTCTTTAATTCCATTATTCACAAATACTTTTTTTTGTCCTCTTTCTCTCTCTGAGTTGACAGAATTCTAACGCAAGTTTCTTCTTCTTCTTCTTCTTTTTTTTTTTTTTTTTTTATTGCTACATAGGTCTTTTGCAACATGGAAATTGCAGGAGGAGGATGGACAGTTTTACAACATCGAGAAGATGGAAGTCTGGATTTCCAAAAAGGCTGGAAAGAATATAAAATGGTAAGGTGAAAAATGTGGAATAGCATTATAGTTCATAGAAGTACTGTATTTCATATAGTACTTCCCATATTCTTCAGCAGATACTTCTCCCTGTAACACTATGATGTAGTCCTACACTCTTTTATGAGCTACATTTTGTGATTATTGGTACTATTTAAAATAACTGTATTCTCTGTACTTAGTTGTGTATTTTTCTGCATGACTTAGAATTGCATTCAAATTGATGAGATTTGAATGAGATTACAACCGGGCCATGCCTAGGCATATGCAGTGAAGATTGCTGCTGTCTGAACCTTGGAAGTTTTGACTTATTCTGATGTTAAGCAGTGATAAGTATCTGATGATGTTCCTCATGCATGGATATTTTCAGCTGAGGAGAACTCTTTTAAAACTTGGAGCATCTCAGATAGGAATGACAAGTTATACTGGGGTTTATCCCAAGCCACACAATGCCTCTGCCAATCAATCCAATGTACTGGAAATGATGATACTTCAAATAGGGTCAAAAGAAAATAAATAACTTACAAAATTACAGATGACATGATTTCAGCAGGCTGTTTTCCTTTTCCAAGTCCCCCCCCCCCCCCCCCCAAAAAAAAAAAAAAAAGCAACTTCAATATAAATAACTTCTGAGTTTTTTGTTCCCTATCTGATTCCTTTCAAACTTCCTGATGGAGCTTCTTTCCACGAGTCCCTGAGGACAAGCTTTGATTTCTGTGAATTCTGTAGCGACATTCCCATTGCAGTTTCTAGAACTATTATCAGTCTGGGATAGGAAAATCTTTTTCATAGCAGTTTTTAAAAAGCACTGCCTGAAAGAGAATTTAAAATAGTTTTTTTAAAAAAAGGAAAGGAAAGTTCAGTAAAAATTTCTATGGGGGAACATTCTATTACAGACCTTGTCATTTCAGTAAAAAAAAATGGAGTATCAGATCATTAAATTGAAATGTTATTTGGGACTTTACAGATACTTGTATTTCAACTTTTGTTTTACATTACTTGATAATATAAATGATAAGGGTAAAACTAAAACTTTAAGACCTTGTAGTCAGACTCAGAGCCATGCTACTGTGCATAACCAGATGACGTAATCTATTTCATAAAATATGTAAGGTAAAATAAGATTAGAATAACAAGCAGATATTTTTGAAGGGATTTTCAAGGTTTAGAATCAGGTTCCTTTTGGAGTTTTAATTTAGCAGGAAATTTCAAAACTGATGACTTGATTTTGGTAAAATAAAATGGAACAAATATATAACATTGATTTATTTGGGGGGAACTAGAAACTTGAGGATTCTGTAAGTTCTGTTTATAAGTAAGTTGGAATTTGTACATGCAACCTAACTCACACAGCATATGTATGCTGTTTTAATTTATGAATACTGTATGAACTATTGACGTTTGCTCAGTTTGGTTCTCCTATGTTTTTCCTTAGATCATTTAATAAGAACAGCCCTTCTTTTTAAAGCTTTTCCATGTGGGAAAAATTATATATATCCCTTCACATAGTCACTGATTTTCATCATTTTTTTCTTTGAAACAGCTTGAATATTTTCAGTATTGGTTTGTGGGGATTTTGTGTAGTTCCAGCAGTCCAAGTTAATTTTGTTTCCCTTTAGGAAAGCCATAGTCTTCTAGGAGACCTGTTACTTCTACCAAATAAAAAGGATGTATTTTGTACTTTCACTTGTAAGTCATGAAGAAGGATGGGATATAGGCTTGTCTCTGCTCGTTTGAGCTTTTTCACCAAGGTAGCTAGCAGAAGCCCCCAGCTGTGATTATACATACCATCAAACACTGGGTGAGCTGGTCTGACGCAAGTTCTGCATGTTACTGGAATTGTGTCTGAGCTTCAAGGCAGGAAAACCCCTGCCGTAATAGCCCACTGTTCAGCCAAGGTCTTTTGGATCACATCACCACTCCTTCCTGGCACATCTATCCAGGGTTTCTTCCAATGGAAATAGGATATTGCAGCGGGGGGACATGAAGGTACATGGTCATGCTTGGAGTGGCTAAACTTAAAATGTGGTGCCTCAACCCATAGTTCAGACACAACTTTTCAGATTTGCCAAGACATTCTTGTTGTGTTTGTATCTCACTAGGGCTCCAAATCTAACAAAAATTAAAAAAAAAAATCATAGCAATTTAATAACAGTAAGTCTCTGGGGCCTCTGTTACTTGCAATATGTTTACTTATTGGAGAAGAATCTGCAGAAATGTTAAACTGGTCAGAGTTACAAGTAAGCGCTGATTGCCTGTTTCTGAGCTGGGTGGGAGCTTGGGCCACTAACCTGAAATATGGTGAGTGCCTTCAGCTCACGTGGAAGTACAACAATTCATGTTCAGCATGCTTTCCAAACATCAACACAGGAAACAGGTTAGAGATATAAAGCAGCTATAAATCTTTCAGAAGTGGGAAATATATTGCTCAAGCTAAACTTAAACTGCCACAACATCAGTGATATTCTGGTAAGAGTGGCACTTTTTCTCCTATTCTTTTGAGTCCATTTCCACTAGTGCCCAGTCTGCATTGTGCAAAATCAAGTTAAACTTTCTTTGGTATTTAAACAATAGCTAATGAAAATAAATCCTCTTACATGGTTTTATTCCACTATACAAGACTATCTTCTTCCTTAATGTATGTGTTTTTCAGTAACATTTGGTTTTGGTGTCAGTCTTATGTAGTGACGTAATCTGTATCGTTGTTTCTAAGAACTCATTCCTGACTACAAACTCTCTTGAGCCATTTTGATTTTGTGCATTCAGATTTACAAATTGGAAGAGGTTCAGAAGAAACCCTATGACTTGATCCCCCCATTCTTTTCTTACTGGTATTTACGACATCTGCTCTCTCACATTTTGCAACTGTGATTCTCCATTGTGCTGTTTGCTGCTTATCAGAAACATTCAAAGATGAACATCAAATAATTTCTGCTGTAACAGTAGCCAGGATCAGCATGAAACTGATTTCTACCATTCATATTTCTTTGTTTGGAGTGGGAATGCAAAACACTGTTAACATTTTGACCTCTGGAAGGAGAATATGTTGTAAAACCTATATCTTACTATCTGCAAATCTGAGCCACTTTTAGAAAGGGGGTTTCCAAAGGCTGAATTTCTAAGACATGGTTTCTGGCATTTATTAGGCAGTTATTAACAATAATGAAATCCAAACAAATTATTAGCTCATGTAGTAACTTGGCTATTGAGACTTCTTGCTCAAATTCCAGTTTTTCAGTTCTTGGATGAGTTCACCTTTCCCAGTCACTGTCTCCATTTTTGCCAGATCGGGTGACTGAATATTGGATTCACTATTCCTTAGCTTTTTAGCACATCTAGTTTAATAATTTCCATAAATTTCACAGTTATTCCACACTCAAAAGCCAAACATTTGCTATCAGTTCCCTAGGGGCTTGCTGGGAGGCATGTCTATTGGGGGCTTCCTCAAACTTTTAAAGTTATTTACTTGCTTTCTGTCATTGGAGAAAGACTCTCAATAGGTATATGAAATCGTGTGCCTTGGTCAACCTACAACATTCATTTCTCTAGCCTTTTTTGTTTTCCTACATGTCAGCATTTAGTTGTACTGCATGTCTCAGTTGATAGAGTATTGCTATTTTCTCTTCTCTTATAAAAGAAGGCTATCACCTTTCTAATCTTTCGTAATGTCATGGGCTAGATTAGGATTACTTGTACATATTAGATTCACAGCTGTATTTCTAAGCTTCATGGCAACCACCTCCTATCTTCCTGATTAGCAGCAGGTTCTTCTTTTGGTTGTTTGCGGCAGTACCGAAGGTCAGTGGTAAATCCCACCGTCCTTACTCTCACATTGCTGATAGTGATCTGAGAGTTGAACACCAGCTTAGTGCTTAAAACAAGTCTACCACCCACTTATCTTAGAGTCATCACCAGCATCTGCATGTGCCTGAAAAGCACGTCTACAAAACCACTTCCATTTCAGTTGAGATTTCTTCCATTTCTCTTCTTTTAACTGATAGCAGCTGACAGCTATTTCTGATAACCGAAAGCTTTTGGTAAGATTGACAGCTAGCTCCATGGTGCCTATTTGGGATGATACCAGAGCGGTACAATTTACATTTTTTCCATGGCCTAGATTCTGCAATGCCCTAAGAGTTGGACGGCAGAAAGGTTACTAGAATTATCTCAGAAAATATTTTGGGAAGTAGTTCTAGTGGGGATTTTCATTATGTTAACTGGAATAATCTGACCTTCCCAGTGAATTACAATTAGGATAACAAGTCCTGTGATCCATGCCTTCTACTTACCTGAAAACAGCTGGCTTCATCTTTGACCTATAAGCCACAGACTTCCTTCTAGGTATGATTTTTTTTTTTTTTTTTTACCATTTTTAATATTCATGCTACAGTTTACCTTTATACAGAAGATCTATCTTGAGTTGAGGTCTCAGACAATTCCTGAAGCACTTTCTGGTTCCTGACAGTCAGGTTGTTAGTCACCTCATGTGTTCATCTTGCCAGTCCTTGCAAGTCCTACAGACTGCAAACTGTATTTAGGCTTCTTGGTCTGCCTGAACAAAGATTTATTTTTTACTGCCATCTCTCAGTCCATTCTGAAAGTTTCCAGATGTTGCTTAAATTTAATTCTTATTTGCAAAAGTGTCCAGCATTTGTCTCCTAATTCCTTTTGTGGTCTCCAGCTGTTTTAGCTCTTGTTTTAATTCCTTTTGTGAAAGTTTCAGTTCCAATTTTCAGTTTTCTTATAGTTCCTTCTGTCCACCTTTCCTGTCTCTAAGCTCTACCATTATTTGTTCCATATAGCTTCAGTAGCAATACTAACTCACACTTTTATTCTTCTTGGAAAAAGGTCCTCACCACAGTTAACATTGTGTTTGACCTGAACAGAGAGGCAAAAACTCAAGCTGTTGTGCTGTTCCCTTTTGGAATTGTAATTGATGATGGATATTTCTCTAATGCAGTTTTGTCTATTTACAAAGAAAGCACACATTCTTTTTTTCCCCAAACACAAAGAATCAAACAACTACAGACAGAGCTCCTATCCCTTCCAGTTGCATTAGATTATGTTTACCACTTTCTTTTTCAAATGAGAGGCTGACTGCATAAAAACACTGCAGAAGGCGTATTTCAGAATTGTTTGTGTATGCTTCATGATTCCTGTTCCACTATTTTAGTGGAAAACAATTTAAAATGTGTTTATTTTTAAAACAAAAGATACATAAACCATATGGCTTGGTGGAGTGGAATGTTCTTAACTGAAAAAAATGCACATAATTTAAATGCTACTATTATGGAAACAATGTTTTTCATAATTCTCAGTTATGTTAAAGCTGGCTATTCTGAATTAATTTTGTGTCCTCTTGTGGATTATAAGTAATTAAGCTATGTAAAGCATTGATATGGCCATGAAATCTTTGTAATGTTTGCATTTGTAGCAGTGTGATATTTGCAGTAGTGTTATATCCATTTGCTATGTACCTGTATTCTTTAAAAGAAAAGTCAAATACTATCAAATAACAGTTCTAAACACAGCACTGTGACTATTTCATATTAACCTAATTTTTCGAAAGTTCATTTCTTGGTTCTTCATTCCTGCTAAAGTTTTAAAGTATGTAATGTAGTTCACTGGATTATCAAGATGTCAAGTACTGAAATGGCCACTGAGACTAACTTTGCCTAATTTAATTAATTCCTACTAGGGAGCTTAAGACAGATGCTACTGATGTTTACAGGAATTAACAACACTTATCAACTTTCCAGTAAGGATTTTTTAGTTTTGACAAGTATCTAAAAATAGGAAACCTTTATCTTCATGTTGAGAACATAGACGCACATAAGAGCTAGAGATCTCTATCTACTAATAGGCTTGTGATTTTAGGACAGTAAGAGGTTTTCTCCATTCAGTTTGACTTGAGCTACATTCAAATCTTTTTTTTTTTTTTTTTCTCCTTTGCAAACAGTAACTCAAGGAAGTGTGAGCCAAACATCAGAACATTGCACTTAATGTGCATATGTTCAGATGTATAATCTTTAAAATTGTGATTGTTGATTGATCTCATATGAATGAGACGTTTTCATCTCCACTGTTGTTACCTCAAAATTGTCTGGCTATGATCACCCTAACGGCAAACTTTTACAGTGGCTTCCGATAACAAGCTAACCTGTGTCTTCCTGCTAACAAGAGCTTCTGTGTTTCTCTCTCTTGCACAGAAGGGAGCCAGTGGATGGAATATGAGTAAGAACTCATGTTTGACTCAGTTCCTTCTTACTCAACTCTTAGGCCATATCTGTATTAACACACTGAAAAGGGCTATAGCCTAGATATGAGCACTGTCTTGTGATGCAAGGTTAAATGCATCATTGTTTTTAGTGCGGTTTTGGCCTGATTCAACTAGCATTCCCAAAATAATATAGGATATTAAACCATTCCCAATGCAGTTTGCATGAGGCTACCTTGTTTTGGGAGAAGAGAAAGCTTAGGTGTTAGCATATGGATTATTCTGCGCTACCTTCTTCAGATTTGCAGAGCAGCAGGAGCTGCTCAGAGTCCTCTTCAGAGCAGCTTATCCTTCCCTCTGTGGCATAGTGGAACAGGTTGGATGGATGAGCGGATACAGAGGAATGTTTTGGAAAGGAAAGACCGTTAGTCTGGAGAATAGAACAAGGAGACTCATTTTGAAGAAGGTTTGGGAATAGTTTGTGGAACTAATTGGGAAGGTTTGTGGAAGGAGAAAAGCCCTGAGGATGCTGTCTGTGCCCCATATATCTATCTACCTATCTTGCTGAAGGCATACTCTGCAGTTCCTTCTGCTGAAACAGTAGTATCTTTTCATTCTACTAGTACTAGTAGTGTGAAGAGTTATGTAAAGTGTTCTGGAATATCATCATAGGCCATCCTGTAAATGAAGGATTTGAGCACAGGGTAGAAAACTGGGAGAAAGGAAAGAACTAGGGAATTTGTGTCCTTGGAAAAGAGAGAAGGTGTGTTGCTTCTATAATCTAAACAAAAATTTTTTTGAATTATTACGATAAATAGATAAACTTATGAGACTGTGTTGTGAGTACAATGAGATTTAAAAAGCACACTTCAAGCCTGAATATTTTGTAGCATGTATGCAACAAGTACATTTCTCATAGTAGTATACTTCAAAGTAATGAGTTAATAAGTTGGTTACACCTGAAAAAATTGTTTACTTGAAGTGATTGGAATAGAAGACATGCAAGCAATTTGTTTCTTTCTAATATTTACTAAGTAATTTGTATATAAGAAAATGATTTTTGGTGACTGGAGTGTGTTTTAAGATACTCCATGAGTAATGCCTTTCGTGGCGACCCACCCCTCTTTGATAAAGATTCACATGCCATGCCACTTTATTAAAAACTCATTTCTGACTGAAGCTATTACTCACACGATTGTCACTTTCATTAGCTTCTCTTTCTCATAGAAAGAGACACTATGCTCTCTATTTCTAGTGAGGACTAAATCCAGCACGTCCAGTGAGGACAGACATGATATCGAAGTGGTGAAAGATAGTATTCAGTTCTATGAAAATGTACTCATGATGCTATTCTGGTCCTGACCAAGGCTTATCCCATAGTGTGCATTTCTGTAGTATGATTTACAGGAGTAAGGAAAAAGCAATGTTTTTTCAGAGGGCTTTGAATCTCTCCAGTTTGAGCACCAAAGGAGATGCTACTACATAAAAAATCATCTTTACTTTCTGGAGATAGATGAAGTAAAACATAGTCTTGTTTTGGAACACAGTTTTGTATTAACTGGTTTGTACTGTAGTATTGTAGTCTTCCCTATGTAAATCTTGCTGGAGAACATAAATTTCAAGAGTTGTGTTGATGCATAACTATATATTCACTTGTCTACTCTGCCTTCAGTGCTTCAATGTAACACCATTAATGTATGTGTGAGTAAGACGTACTTGGTCTACCAAAAGCTGTTAATAAAACAAACCATGTAAGATATTCCTGAGATGTCAGATTTTTAATAAATATTAATGACATCACAATTCAGCTTAATTATGCTACCCACCTTTAGTAGAGCATCATGGGTAAGACTAATTATTTATTAAAGAAGCATTCTAACCAACAGATGGAAATCCTGTTTCACAGAAGTCAGGTGAGACTTTGACTTTTTTTTTTTTTTTTTTTTTTTTTTTTTTTTTTTAATGAGTGATCTGAACATTCAGTAGAGCTGTAGAGGAGATCCTCAAGTACTTGCTCTGCTGTCCTCCCTCATCACAGGTTTGTGCTTTCATCATGACAATTCTGAGCATCTCCTGTCTGATCTCTTCCATTTGGAACTCACTGGAGCAGCCTTTCAGCTTGGATCTCATGTCGAATTAGCACTATAAATATTTGACTCTGCTATCTTTTTTTTTTATTATTATTAAATTATTTAATGTCCCAGTAGGGCCCCAGGGAGAGAAAGAACAGCAACCTGCATGTTTGATTTTTAGGACATTTAGATGAGTTATCTGACTAAGATTCAAGTCCCTACTCAAATTCAGATATATATGCTTTGAATGTTGGTCTTTTCTATAACACACCTATTTGTGGTCATGAGCATCTTTGTTATTTTGGATGAATCTGAATCTTTTGTGAAAAAATGGAGATAAGTCCTAACTCCATTTGGTATTTTTTTTTTTTTTTTGGCCTAAAGTGAAACAAAGGTACTTCTGATCTTTTTTTTTTTTTTTTTTTGGGGGGGGGGGGGTTAAGATTTAGATTTTATTGCACAGCCCTAAAAATTTCTTTCTTTCTAAAGAAAAACAGAAAATTCTCTTAAAGTAAAACTCCAAAGTTGTCTTTCTTAGAATAAAAAATATTAAAAAATATTGAGCTTTTTCCTCCCCCAAACACATCTGTCTGCCTTGGATGCACTTATTAAGGGTCTCTATGTTCCCAGGCATCCATTCACACTAGCGTGAAGAAGGCAGTCCGAGAGAGAAGCTCTCAAGCTAACATACCTTCATAGGAAATTCTGTGCTGTTTTTAATTAAATGGTAAGGAAGTTAGATTTAAATCTACACTTGCTGCAGAAGAGGCATTGGCTCTCCCTGTTACATAGGGATAACTCTAAGAAACTGAGCTGTGAGGGGCCTCTTGCCTTGCTGGAATAGTACTTGTGTGAGATTTGTGCCTCAGATCTGGAGTCCATTGCTGTGATTTTCCCTTACCAGTCTGTTGCCACTGACTCTGTATGTGTATGAAAAGGGAAAAGGAATAAGTGAAGCCATTTTCTGTATGTCTACAAATATATTTGGATTAGAGAGAAGTGCAACAATCTGAACTGCTGAAGGACATCAAGAAGACTTCAAGACAGTAACTTAAATTTTCTTTTACTTTTTTTGAGAAGATACCTCTGGCTTCTACACAAACATATTTTTAAAACTTTCTACCAAGTGTTTGCTGATATTCCATAGAAATAATTCTGAATACTTAACAGTATTTTACCGCATTCTTTAACTTAAAATTAACTAACACACTTGTTCTTTGAAGAATTTCAAAGTCATGTCTATAGGCCACAATTTTATTGTAAATAAAGATGCAATTAATTAATCCAATGTGATGGAAATGAAGAAGTATACTGAACTTTGTTAAAAATTATCTTCTTAAACAAAGTCCATTCCACATTCCCAGCTAAGGCAAAAGGAGCTGATTATTCTTTATGACTTCTGAGAAGACTGTTGCTGTAAAACACTGAATTATTATCTGCTTTCTTCAGTGAATTGTCTGACAGGAGATGAACCCATAGGATATATTGACTGTGTCTGGTTTAAATTTTGTTTTGTCTATAAAAAGTCAAAGCTTCCTATGAACATTATCAGACAAAATAAATAAAGTAAGAGAGATAATTGTTTAATGAACTTGGAGTAACATGATTCAAGTAGGATACCCGCACAGATTTTGCCAAAGCTAATAAAACTCTTTTGCACCATACTTATTATTTTTGAATTAGTATCAACTTTGTAAATTCTTCAGGTCGTTTTTAAAACTAGTATTGAATTCAGTTTCTTTCTGCTCATGACTATGTTAGTAGTTTTGACTGTTAATCACCGTACAATTGGAAATGAAGTGATGGAGAGTCTGGATGTTATCTGATAAAAAGCTTATAAAATATGGTACAATTTTCTGTGATTCCTGGTTCTAAGTGCTTTAATGTTTTTAGAGAAGTAGAAAATTGCTATTGTTCTTTTTTTTTTCTTTTAACATAATGATTAGGGACTGTGTCAGAATTTACAGAATTTATTGTATAGAAATAGACATAAAGAATCAGAAAAGTCCTTTGCCCTGTCCTAGTACATAAATAGGATTCAAACTAGCAATAAGTTTTAATACTGTGTCATTATTTTTCTCTGAAAATAAGTCATATTATCATGTGTACAAGAACAATTTAGTAACAATTCTAAACCTAGTACAAAATATCACATAATTACTCCTTGATGAAGCATATGTTTTATTAAGTGGCCCATACTTTTAAGTCTTCTTAACTAACTTGTTTCAGATCAAACTTTTCCAAAATACCTTCTTTATGCATTTTCAACACCAAAAATATTAATGTTTTCAGTTGGTGAATAGTAAAATGAAACATGAAAAAAATCTATGTTAGATCAGTGAAAAGATTCATGTAAACTGCCTATGGCTAGTACTGGATTCTTAAAAAGTCAGAATAAGGTAAACACCTTTCCATACTATATTCTCCCAGCCTCCATAGAGTGATAATGAAGAAAATATAGGAGAACTCAGAAAACTTTTGGAAATTTCTGACCTTATGTGACCTTTCTGACAACGACTCCCTTTGAATTGAAAGCTTTTGATTTGCCAGTCATCCTAAAACATTATGTAAATTTAAAGGAAAAAGCAAAATGACTTTTTCAGAATAAAATGTAAAAGTTTAAGGAATTTATCCCTCTACTTGGGGACATACATAGTGAATGAAATATAGAAAACTGATGATAAAATAATGTCTCTTCAGTCACTTAAAAGCTGAATTTGGATTACTGCTTACAACCCACTGGACTTCAGAGGGAGTTAAAAGTAGCTAACTGTAAATGTGATATTCATGAAATACAGGTTTTTATTTTGTAAGTAGATGGATAGTTGAAGATGACGTGGATCACTTTATGTGCTTCCTTCAGTTTAAGTATAAAACATTTTAACACAAAAAAAAAAAAAAAAGTGGAAGTGTTTGTTATAGGATTATAAATGCCAGAAATGATGAGTATGTTGAGAGAGACAATATGTAGAAGAAAATGAGTGTATTTGAGGGCAACTATGAGTTTAGAATAGGTGACTCCTAATTTTAACTCCTGGGTTTTACCAATATGCTCTTTGCCATTCTCAAACCCAAACACCTTGTCCATTGAAGAGGGCAAGCATAGGTCTTAGGAGAGGCTACAGGCATCTGACTGCTTGGGACTGACCCCTCACAGTTAAAGAGTGGTATAGACGTAACTATGCTGTTAAGTGAGATGCTTCCATTTCTTTAAACAGTTACTGAGTTGCTTCATGAACAGTACAATTAATGAGGTTTGCTTTGCTGTGGATTTTTGTCTTATATCCCTGCACAAAAGTCCTATTCTCATTGCTTATGGTCTCCCTAAATCTCTACTATTTTCTAAGATTCTCTGTGGCAATAATTTCAGTTCTCCTTATACGGCCTTCAAATCTGCCCCAGATCTCTAAGGGACATCAGAGGCAACGCGTGCCGAGCCTCTGCGCTTGGCTGGCGGCTTGGTGCGTGCTGATCAGCCGCTGTGGAGCTTCTGCTGCAGCCTCTCTCGCGGAGGCGGCGGTTCCCTGGCACCAATTGTCCTGAAACCCTTGCGACCTCAGTGCCTGGGAGATGTCTATCCCCCTGCCAAAAGCGCTTGTAAGGTATTGCGTGAAAACAGCAGACAAGTGGGCCTAAAATTGAACAAGCTTGTTTCCTTAACTTTTCTAGCTGAAAAAAAAAAAAACAAATGATTTTTGTGTTTGAAGATAAAATTCTGAAATGTACTTTGCAGGCTCAAGAGCTGGAAAGCCAATTAAAGGAGCCTGGCACAAAGCTTATTCATATTTTTTCTGTCCTTTCTGATAAAGAAATGTCATTCTCCTCTGCACATGAAACCTTACATATGTTTTCAGAGTAGTAGTGCTCTTGTAGCAGGGACATTCTATGTAAAATATACCCAAGGAAAGCTGTGTAGTTATTAAGCCAACCAAAGTATCTGGGAAAAAAAAAGAAAAAAAAAAAAAAAGAAAAGAAAAAGAAAAGAAAAACAAGCGTGTAAGTATTTCTTTAGGTCTGAAACAGAAGCAGAACACTGTAAACTGAATAAGTAAGTTTGGAAACAATTGAGTTCAGCTTAATGAAATTATACTTTGAGCAATTGTTCCCAAACCTGTACTTAACAGAAATGTGCTGCTCCTGTCTGGTTTAAATCTAAGAAAGCTCAGAGTGCCTGAAACCTTATTTGTTTCTCCAGCTATATAAGCTGTTTAGGAAAATATACCAGCTCCCTTTATGAACATTCCTTGCTTCAGAAGGTACTTTTTATATTCTATTTACTTCCTTGGTTTTGTTACATAACAGCAAGAAATTTGATTAAAAATAAGTTGCTGCTGAAAAACACAAGCACGAAAACAGTGCTTTTTTTAATCAGGCCAAGTCATACAACCTCAAAAGCTTGTATAATATATACTAAGGAAAAAGGTGTTGCACTAAAAATGAAAATTGGTTTCAAGAGTTTCATTCTTCAATAAAGCAGAAATATGACTCAGGTGAGATTCAGCAGTGCAAACGAAATGTGAATCATCCTTTATCTCGTCATTTCTAATCTGAGTTTCAGTAATGCTGTAGCTCTTGCTAAAATGATTCAGTTTTTCGAAATTAATGGGGTAGCTTTTTTATATCCCTTTTTATATTCCTTCTGTTCCCTTTTGTTCCAACTTCATTTCCTCTGGTCAGGAGAGCAAACCACTTAGTGACAGATTTTCATCCTAGCATAATAGCACATATGAAAAGGGAGAAGGAAGTGTGAATGTGAAGAAGGAAAATGATTATCATTTCAGAATAATTATATATGGTGTCTGGAGTTTATATAGTATGCATATGGGAACACATAATGTTAAAAAGGCACATGTACTCCATCCTGAATAGACTGTAATCTAAATAAGATAAGACAAATATAATTCAATTGAGCCACAGAGCAAAGGGGAGTCCCCTTTGCTTGCCAGCACTGGGAAAATGGGAGAAGGAATTTCCCAAAAATCTTTTAAAGAGAGAGACCTGGTGAGAATAATAGTAAATCTTCTTTGTGCAAGAAAGCATAGAGAGAGCAAAAAGGTATATTTTGGCTGGCACATAAACACCTATTCTCCAATGATAAATCAACCTCTGGCTTCTGGCTGCAGGGATAAACACTGCCTGTTGGGTGGTCACTGCAGAGTATGCTTTGCCTCTCTCTCAGATACATGGCCCTGACCACTGGTGACAGAGGACGTCAAAGGCAAACCACTGGCTTTTCCAGTGCAGCACTTCCCAAGTGCCTAGAGTAGGAGCGGCTGCTCTGCCCTTCTGCATGTGAGAGCCAGAAAAAGCCAAAAGAAAGAGGGAAAAAAAGCAACAAAGGGACAAACAGAAAACTGTGAAAACATCAGGGGAATATGTGGGCTACAGACAGGAACATGACTATGACGGTGAGGGGCAAGCCTTTGTGTTTTAAGAAGTCAGATACGTATGAAGTCAAACAGGCGTGAGAATGCAGTCAAAGCTGAAGATGAGGGAGATGAAAGAATCACCACAGGAAGGCTTGGGAGGAGGAGGTCACACTGGCAGGTTGATGTAGGCAAGGCAAGATATCTCCAACATTAGATACGGCCAGTGTGGGCTGTGACGAAATAATGTGCAGGAAAAAAAAGAAAAAAAAAAAAAAAAAAAAAAAAACACATCCTTCTATATTTCAGCTTCAGTCTTCTGTGAGACTTACCGCAGACTACTGAATTGCAGACACGACACTTTCTTCATGGGTATCACTTGATGCTCTCTGAGCCAAAAGGCAGACATGCCTGCTTGAAACACAAACCAGCGCACTGGGCAGAGCTGAGCATGGCATATCCTCTCAGCCTCCACAGTCAGTGAACACCTAAGGCTTGCCTAGATCCACTAATCTAACATGCACATGGCTCCTGGTTTGGGTGCTTGCTCCTGCTAGTGGGTAATCCCTTTTGGGAACAGCAGGCAATGCCTCCTTTCAATATTTCTGAGATCCACTTGTAAACTTTGAAGTTTCTAAAACCATCACATTAAGTTTTATTTAGCAGTTTGTAAGTGGGATATGTATGCATTGCCTGAGTAAAGTCTAGCCACGCTGCAGCTGAGTGACACTGCATGGGCACCTCTGGAGAGCCCAGATTTCATCCCTGCTTGTCCAGCCAGGACCATGGCAGGGCAGCGCAATAGGGAATGAAGGAGAGAAAGGACTGTGCTTTCTGGGTTTCCATCTTACATCAGGAGGAGCGACCAAAACGTTGTACAAAGACACTGATCTCTTGCCCATGCTGTAGCAAAAGATCTCACAAACACATTCCCTGTTAACAGCTTCTAGTACCAAGAAAGTTTCTTCACATGCCCTGCTTTAACAAAGATTTGCTTTCTGGAAATGTTCACATTCATTCCTGAAAATTATACAGAACCGGTCAATAGCAGATCACATAGTTTAATTCATCATTTGAAGCAAAGAGGAAATGTGATCTGTTAAATCGTGTAGTAGGTAATGTGAAGAGATAGTAATTTCCTATAATTAATAAGTAAAGAAAATATTTGATGTGGAAGGCAATCTACTATATGCCAAAAAGAGAATTGCTCTGTTGTTCCTTTCTATTACTCCTTTCTAACATCTGGCAGATGTAACTTAGTAATTGGGGGTGAATTTTTATTAAAGGCAGGAAAATCATGCCATCCTTTGTTCAGTTTGATCAGGAAATTTTCATAAGGGTCTTTTACAGACACTCCTGGCACATCAGTATAAGTAAAATCACAGATTTTCACTTTCCATTTTTCCAAGCTCAAAAAATATGGATAAGCACAAAAAAATCATATCGAAATTTCTTCACAAGCTGAAGAAAAGATTACAAGTTTAAATGAGTTTTATTGTTTAATTGCAAAATAATGAAACGAAGAGCTCTCAGATATAATCCCAGATTATAATCTGGGACAGATAATAGTTTACAGTGAAAAGTAGTTTAAATATATGGTAAATTAAATTTATTACATTTTTAAAATTTTTAAATATAATATATTAAAATATTCACTAAAACTTAAACAAAATTTAAAACTGGAAGTTGCACAAAAATATAGGTCTAGGAATACATTTGGAAAACTAATTATATTTTTATTATTCATTTTTCTGCATTTGAAAATTGTGTAGTTTGGTTAACTGGAAACAAGATCATCTGAATATATGAAATTTGAGTTAGTTACCTTAATATTTAAACTATTTTTTATTTTTCATTCATAGAAAATAAAGCTACAACGCTCTTTCCTTTGCTTTGGATAGTCTAAACCAGTGTTCCTTACCTGTTAAGTTAAAGATTTCAAAGCAATATCACACATACAGGTACTTTATCCACACCTCATCAGGATGAGAAAAAAATGAGCTTTGTAGTAGACAAGCTATGAGCCTTTTTGCATCATGAGTGAGGTAAATGAGTATTACAACTGAGGATCACTCACAGACAGTATCCTGTCCAGAAAGTCTTATTAGAAGAGGATAAACTAAAACCTCCCTCAGTTGTGGCAGATACTCAACAGGAGAAGAAAAGATCTCCTGTACTTCTGGATAGTAAAGCATGAACTATAGATTGCAATTAACTGAAATTCAGTGTATAATCTAGACTAAATTAACCTTTTATAACCTTTTATAGTTTATGGCAGAATTATGTTCAGTCTCAGTGCTAAATAGCTAGCTTCATATGAAACATGATGACTATGTCTAGCATTGCCATTAAAGGATGTACAAATACAGTATCATACTGTTAATATCTTGTAATTGGAAAGTGATTTTCAACTGATAACTTCAACTACCCTTACAAATATCAGTTGAACCGCACAACAACCCTACATGGTAGGTATTGATAGACTTATTTTAGAGATGCCCAAACTGAGTGAGACACAGAAAGCTAAGAGGCTAGCACTAAGAATGTATAGGTAAAATGCAATGATGATTTTACTATTGTATAAATATTTTATCAATTACAATAATTACATCTAGTTATTTTGCCAACTTTTTTCTAGGGTTTTGGTAGCCCATCAGGTGAACATTGGCTGGGGAATGAATTTATCTTTGCAATAACAAGTCAGAGGCAATATTCTCTAAGAATTGAATTAATGGACTGGGAAGGAAACCGGGCATATTCACAATATGACAGATTTCACATAGGAAATGAAAAGCAGAATTACAGGTAAGAATCTACTCAAATTCTTTTGACTATATTGAGTAGTAAATATTGTTCATTGTGTGCTTGTTAAATATGAGAAAAGATAATAATATGGTACTGATTTTTATCTAAGGTAAATAAAGAGGATTAAAATAAAATAGAAAACTAATTTCTCCGTGATGGAAGGTTAGAAGGAAATTAGCATATCTGAGAACAAGGAATGATTTATTGATTTCATTGCCTGGTAGAACTGTTTAAAACTCATAACTGTTAGTGCATATAAGAACACCTGAAGTCAAAATTTCTTGATTGGGAAAAAAATACAAATTTCTCATTAAGACTTGGAAGATTTCTGTCTGATGGACAGAATGCTGCATCTTATAGTGAAGAAACAGAATGCATAATGAAATGACCAGTACTGGATACCATTGATTCATCATCATCAACATACCATTTATTATAGCTTGGAAAAGGCATATGAAGTTAAAGCTTTTTTCCTGTTACCCTTTTCTCCTAAATATTTTTAAAGTAAAAAAAAAGAAAAAAAAAACAGAAAACTTAAAATCTGATAACTTTTAAAGAAAGTTTGGAGAAACAGGTGGTAAAGTTGATCCTAAGTGATTTAATTTTTTTTTTCTTTTTAAAATCATTGCTTGATTTTAGACAGTAAAACCTTGGAGAAAGAAAATGACACAGAAAATATCCCAAATTATTTATTACATCACACTTAGCTGGTAAAAGTTTTAGGATAGAAACAAATATACTACAGAACTAAACATTCAAGTTACGGAATGCAAAACAGGGTTGATATTTAGATTTTTAAAGTCTAGTAACTTGACTCCCAGAAATGCTGACCTCCCAGGCTCCCCAGAGGAATGGAAGTGAGAGCAATTTGCTCTTTCTGCTGACAGGACTCTATCCAGGTGGGACACAAATCATTGCTTTTCTCCTCTTGAATTTGTCAGAGGACATTACTGCGTGGTATAGAAGAGCAAAGGCTACACTGAGAGGTTAACTGTATGAAATGAGTTCCTGCATGGTGTGAAAGACATCACAAAGCACAGAAAGGTCAACTCCATAATTAGAGTTGTGTAATTCAAGACTCAAGGTTGTCAAAAAGGCTATATAATGTAATCTCTTATGTACTGAAAAGAAGCAATATTGAGTCGTATTAGATTTCTTTCTGAGGGAGTAGAAGTAAAAATATTCAGACCAGTGTGTGTAATAAGTTGAGTAAAAGTACTGGATGTGAACTACAGATCTGAGTCTCAGCACAATTCAAATGAAATAACTAGGTAAAGTAGTTTTAGTCAGAGAAGCATCACAAGCAGTTACTTAAAAAAATATTTAAGCAGAATTACAACTGATCTAATCGCTTTCAACTTTGTAATCCGTGGTGAGAAACAGGAACTTCAAGGATATGATTCTTCTGGCTTATTTTAGATGTTTTGGGGTCCTTCAGAATGAGATATATTCCATCAACTTCTATTTTCTCCATTGACTGTAAAGGCGAATATATACAGCTTGACTCTCACTATGAACCCTTAAGGTGCTCTTCTCAGACTCTGAGATCCTCTGGACAGCTTTGGCAGTAATGAAGGTGCACAAACTGCTGCAGTCAGTTGTCATTGTCCTGTGTGGTCCTGTCCACGACATGCAGTTTCTTGTGATTCGGGAAGGCAGAGAACCCATTCGGAAGAGACCGTAGGCTAATAGAAAAAATAAGCAAGTAAAGGGACGTTCTCTAAAGAGAGGCTTGAAATTTTTATATGAATCATAAAAAACAACAGTAGAAAAGTGGATCAGTATGTGGAGCTTCAAAAATAACTTTAGAAGAAGATGACAAAGATGTTTGAAAATGTGAGGAAAAGATCAAACAAATACTCTTGAGGTGAGGAAAAAAGGCAGAGCACAAAGTTACACATATCTTTAAAGATTATTACCAAAAGCAGAGAAGTTTAAGGTATTATTCCAAGGGTCAATTATAGCGGCTAAATATGCTAACAAAAGTAATGTCATTATCACTCACATTTTTTTCTGGACTGAACAGGGACAATAAGTATTGTTGAGGAAGTATTGTCTTTCAGAAAGAAAGATGAAAACATAACATATTAAAGCTTATAAGGAAGGATTTGTTCTCTTCAGGATTCATCTGCATTCATTCACGTCAAAACAGTGAGAGAATTTCTTATTTTGTTTTACACTGCTAGACTGTATTTCTGATGAGAAAGCAGAACAACCTTAAAATGCCTAAGGGATTTCTGTTGACCGTAAGTCCATCTGAGGTGCATAGAGGAAAGGAAGATGCAAGCAGTTTTGAAGAAAGGCTATTTTCTTTTTTGTCCTATTGAGAGCTTGTACTGGGGATTATGACCTGAGGCTGCCTCTGATGCTGACTAGTTACCAAGACCAGGACATGAGCTTAAGAAATGATATGCAGTTGCCTATATATTTAATTGTTTAACCTTTTCATGAAATGGTTTTAGCCTGATCCGGCTAGCACGTTCCTGGGCAAATCCTGAACAACAGTCCTGAAGGGTCTGTATTCTAATACAGACTATGAACAAATCCACATTATTTTATCGGGGAAAAAAGTCTAGCCATTCAGAAATGAACTTAGTTTCAAGATCAAAGAACAAGCCCTAGCCCAAGATGTAACCTCTTTGTAATATTTTGATATGTATTTTGTCATCTATAATAAAATGTGTCTCAAAGAGGGCATCTTTCCTTTCAGGGACTTGGGATCAAATTTTCATATCTGTCTTGGCTGATGAAACAGGCACTTGAAGATGTCTTAAATAGGTTAGATTTAATACGTTGAGGAACAGCAAAGAAGCCCTGGAAGATCATCCCAAATGAGTTTAGGTCTCAAGGAAATCTATAGGAACAGGGAAATATTTAGTAGAAGAAAGCAAATCCGCTTTCATTAGAAGAAAGATTAGATCTCCGGATGTTTTGGCAGTATAAATTGTATTTTCTGAACATGGAAACAATTGTGAAAACTAGTCTATGAGAATTCTTCTTGTTGAACAAGAAAAATAGAACTTTGAAAGTATAGAAATCTGAACAGAAGTGGTGTTTAGGCCTCAAAAAGTAAAAAATTAGGTAACAGGGCTGAATTTTACTGTCTATAGTCAAGCCATATTTCCAAAAATATCAGTACGGATTTGTCTAGAGAATAAGGAAAGACTAAAATTTTGGTTCTATCTTACTCTATAGTCCAATAAAAGATCAGAACATGCTTGGCTAAAGCCATCCGTGTGGCCTCCTTAAGGTACAACTGAATTTCCTTGTCCAGGGAATGGGGGGTTAGCCCTATTCCCATTATTCTGGAACAAGCACAGTGAAACATGAAGAGGTGAAAAGGTTCTGTCCCTCCATGCTGATCCTTGGTGTTTCAAATGAATTCCCCATTCATTTCTTCCTGAAACATATCTGAACATTTAACAAAAACAAACGAGTTACAGGCTGACAGCTCTAGAAATAATGAAGTGTAAGCCACATGCAAATCTAAATTGTTATTTGTGCTTGACAAATGCACTAGAGCCTAGTCCATACAGATATATGTCCACAGACATTTTGCAAACAAAAGCGACGCTGGATTCTTTGAGAAGTTACTGCAAGAATGCATCCTATGATGTAAAAGCTCTTTATTTTGCTTGCCAGCATCACTATCTGTGATAGAAACAACTCCAGAAGGCAGGCCAAATTAAAGCCTGATTACTGGCCCCTAAACAGCTGGCCACTCTTCACAGAATGCTCTCTTCTCTTTATCTGAGGATCCTGTCATTATGAATTTAAATGATGCCTCTAAAGTTGAAAAGCGTGGTTCTCAACCTCATGCTCACAGTTCCTTTCCTTTGCAGTTGTCGGGCATTTGACATGTTTGCTCTCAATACATCAAGCACGAAGCAGCACGCCTTTTCAAAACTTCAGTTACTATTTATTTGAAATCATTCTGCCAAACAAATTAGATACTCTCTTATTTTAGAAGCCCTTAGGAATTTCTGCTAGTGACCCCCATTAAACGCTGCTTCTTCAACACTGTTTGCAAAAGCAAGTGACCATAGACTGGCTGTACTCTATATTAGTTTCAAATAATACAAGTTCACTAAGAACTTGTAGAAATAATACCCACTTCTGCAGGCAGGTCTGGGCAGTAGATCAAGGAGATCTAAAACAGAGAAAAGGTAATGAAATGAAAGGAAAAGCTATAGAAGGAACAACTTTCATTTATATTATGGCAGTACCTTGCACGTTTGGAAGATACTAAAAAAATATATTAAGGTTCCAAGTCTAATGTTTGAATATAGTAAATTAAAAAGGAATACAAATATTGCAAAGTAATAAAGTGTGTCTGAGAAAATATGGAAAATGATTTTCATGCTGTTTTTCCAAAATCCAGCCTTAACATTGTGCAAAGATTGATTCACTCTGGATAACTCCCAGTTGGTGATTTCAGCAGAGTTCTGTTTTTTCTCTGCACTGTTTGTATTCTCTTTACTACTTTTTATTAGCCTAAAGAATCTATGATTAAAAAGGGTAATGCCAAACACATGTATATTAAAAATATACTTATTTCTCTTTCAAAATGAGACAGCTCCAAAAGGGTTTCTGGGAATGCAAAATAAAATCTATTTATCCCAGATGATCCCAAAGAAGAAAGTTGAGATGAGAATATGAATACTGAAGCAGTAAATGGGCGATTATGATAAATGATAACTGACACAGAATAATCAGGATAGCACTTTACATGAAAGTTTCAGTAACCTGAAAGTACCTAAGCGATTAACTTCCTTTTGTGCATCATTCCACTTCTTATCCACTCAAAATGATTAAAGACCGAGCTATCTGTAAATACCAGGAAAACTACCTCTGTCAGTCTCCTTGCGAGTCTTGCACTGTGGCAAATAAAATGTTCATAGGGTAAGCACAGTCAGATCTTAAAAGCCTGTATTTAGTGCAAAGTTTTGTAACTGAAGGATTAGAATAGAGCTATAAAAATTTAGGTTGGAAAAGGCTTCCAGAAGACAGATAGCCTATCCTCTTTTCCTAAATCTACTCTACCCAATCCATTCTTGATATTTTGTTGATATTGCTTGCTATGCTATTCTCAGGAGCTGTGCAGATACTGACACACAATACTGCTCTGAACTGTGTCCTCACGTCCTCCAGAAATAATGAGAAAAGTAACCATGTGCTGGCATTTCAGGCACCACAATTCATAATCTAGCATCCTGCCTTAATGAAGGCAGATGTATACCGATGCTGGATGTTGAACAACGGCAATTTCAGCCTGCACACACATCTGCTTTTGCTATGTGTGATACAGGAGCAGCACTTCCAAGCAAGGCTTAGGATGGAGAGAGAGGGGGAGTTAAATTTTAAATTGCTAGAGCTATATTGCCAGAACCCTTAGAGAGGTTGAAAATATCCTCACTTCCCTGTCACTCTGTTCCTGCAGCTAGCCATTCTTGTGTTTAGAAGAACATTCCACTGATGCAATGACTCACTGTGTCTGGTGCCATCTGTGGAGGAATACCATGAAACGATTAGGCGATGATGCTCAGGTGGGCAGGACTTTGGGATTGCTGTAGGTGAAAACTGAGGAAGGACCGATAGCATCCTAGCTTCTGTGAGTGAGTCATGGTCTTAAGGTGAAGGCTGGCCTTTGATACTGAAAATTATGGAGAATGGTATTCATATAGGAAGCAGCATGTGAAGGAGATTAGGAAATCTCGTGAGAAAATGGAATGGATGTTTTGCTAATATTATTAGCCGAATGAGCAAGGGACAAGTAGATAAGAAAATATCAGCTATGTAGAAGAGAATCAGATTGTACAGGTCCTCAGTGGCAAGAAATTGAATTTGTTGCCAAGAGGATGGCGAGCCATTACAGTAATTCGAATTAGACACTAACATGGTTTTGTGAGTTATAAAAACCTCAGTAGCACAGTTCCTAGCTCTCCAAAATACTGTCTCTCCCTAGGCTTTGCTTTGGCAGAAAACATCAATTGTTGAATGTAAACTAACAGTTCTTAGACTTTATGGGAGCTGGTAGCAGGGCGTTTTTAGTGGACTGAGTATTGGATTTTGCATCTCTTGTTTGCTTAAGAGTTGTATATTTAGTTTCAGCAATAGTATAACATTTATCTGTTTTCTTAGGCAACCTAGGTAGGTAAGCTGGAGCCAGAGGCCTCGATGTAATGTTAATCTTTAATTTTTTTTAAGGTGGAGCCTATTGATTTATTTAATCACTATTGTTGAACTAATACTTGAATTTGTTACAAAAATTTCTCACTTTTCTTTCTGTAAAGTGGAGAAAATATTATTTTTGTATAGTATTTTAAATTCAGCCAGTGATAATGCCATAATAAGCAAAAGTATTATTATTTGAGAGAGTGATTTTAGGGGGACCCCTGGCTTTATGTGTTTTTAATTTAAAAATATTTTCTCCAGACTGTTGCTGTCTTACAAATAGGACATAAACAGGCCATTGCCACTCTCCTCTGTGCCCTAAAATTTTCATTTTTAAATGTTGATGTGGGTTTTTGCTATTGTCCAGACTTTTCAGTGATGCATTTGCCATAAGTAACATATTTTCTTCTTGTATCACTTAGCAGTTTTAGTAAAATAGGATATCAGTCTGACTTGAAAGTCTTTCTAAGCCATCTGTTCAGCTTCTTCTGTGTTTTATTTGTATCACAGCCTTCAAAGGCCCCATTCTCAAATGGGAAAGAAAATGTACATTGGAGGACACTTCTGAAATCTGTAGCAAAGCAAGGAAATAAATCCCTTGAGACTCAGTCTGATGTTCAGATCCCAGCAATCTGCTTGCCAAATATGAAAACTACAGAATAACTCGAAAATATACATGATGAACAAATTTGAACCTACAGTAATTTATTTTTCTTTGGAAGCTTGAAATTCAGTTTGCAAGTTTACTTCAGAGGAAATATCCATGCAGAATCCTGTTAACAAACAGAATGAGATCTGTTCTATGCATACGTTCAATGATTTGAAAAAGTATTTATTATTTTTTCACAAAACAATGATATAAATTAGATAATATGGAACAAAGATTTAGTGTTTCTATGTATGTATAAATATCTGGCTGAAATAAGTTTGTTCTGTTTAAGAACACTGTGAATCCAACAATTTTCCATGAAGTCTAAATACTGGAAGCGCAGAGATTCTGTGATGCCCATTAACCGGTGGTCGTTCTGGAAGCAAGCCAATGTGTTATATTATATCAGTGACTAAAGCTCATTGACAGTCTGCTACGTCCAAGTGTAAGCAGGAAAGAAATACAGCATTTTCTTTGACTAACTGGAAGTTGATGCAAATATACTTGTGAGTTTATGAATAATAAAGTTTAACTTAATCCGTATAAATCCCTATATACATAATCCACCCACAGCTGATCATTTCCCACTTCTACCTTTATAAAGCTCATGTGTAGTTCACTATACAATAGCCCTGACTATGCTGAAGCAAGAGGATAAATAGGGAGATGTTTGCCTTTTCTGTGTTAAGGAGGAGTGTAGTGAGAACATGTATCTCCTGAATACTGTAAAGGACTGACTGAGTAATGAAGGGAAAGCAAATAGTGAGAAAGATGGGAAAGGATGACAGAGGGATGATGAGGATCCCAAGAGCATGAGGAGGCTCGCTGTGTCGAATTTTGGGTTTAGGAGTAGGGAAGTACTTCCCCAGCATCATGTGCCTGTTTCTGTGAGAAGTGGGGCAGGGAGCAGGGACAACTGCTGGCATCGAAGGATTGTCATATGTAGTCTCTTGAAAAAGCAAGTAAACTGGGTCACTTTAGCAAAACAGGTCCTTCGTGAAGTGGTGCATCTTTTCATAACTGGCAACTGTACAGCAGCTAGTGACTGTCTACCAGGTCTGAGTGAAGAAATAGGATGGGCTGCAGCCATGAAGCCACAACTCGAATCCTGATATAACAGACATTCAATACCAAATATTTTTGTCCATATAAAGTATAGCAATTGATTTTCCAAGAAACAATGAAGTCTTGTACTAACTTAGTTCACTGAACTACGCGTCATTCAGATTTCAGAAAGGCACTCATGATTACTTTTCTCTAGCTTATAACTTAGTTATCTTTAAAAGTGAGAAAATCCAACATTTTAATTTGGAATTGTATTAAGTAGAGACATTATAGATGTCATGTGAAAAACACTTTCATGCACAGAAGACACATTATTTCTTCTTAAAGTGTTAGACATTTTCAGTTTTCTCATTAATATTATTTAATCTTAAACAATTCCATGTCAAATGAGTACTTCCGTTAGTCTTTATGTCCTGTTGATGCTGTAAGCACTTAGATACTAAAAGTTTTATACTTTGAAGAGCCCAAGTCTCCTCAGCTTTCCACATCAACCAACAAAAATATTTTCTTTATATTTTCAGTCTACGTAAAACCCTCTATCTTCCAGGAAAGTCAAATGTCAATCCATGTAGGTAAGACTAGCCTTGGAGCAGCAGAATTTATCAGACAGAATCTATTAAAAAGCACTATTAGTCCCTCCTCCCCTGCAACATTTATTTTCATGTCACAAATCACAACAGAACTTCCTAATGCAGCAGTGTCTAGGTATGTGGGACAACCAGCAGAGGTGTCCCATAAACTCTGGGAAAGTCTTTTCTTGAGACATTAGGAAAGTACCAGGGTTGATTTGCCGGGTATATACTATTGATAGTACAGCAATCTTGCTGCACTGAAATAAACTCATATTGGAGGCAGTATGAGTTACTCAGAATATATCTAATATAACAATGATCTAATCATTTCTGCATAGTCACTTATTCATCACTATAAGGAAGATATGACTTTGTCTGTTTTATTAGATCCCTCAAGCCATGTCTAAACAGTTACTGTCTTCAGTCCTGTTTTTCTTTCCTATGTTTGCCACCACTGATTAATTTTCAGTCATCTTCTCCAGGTTGATATATTTTCTTCAACCAAAGTTGAATAGTTCTTCTCTATATATTCATTTTTGTGTACCTGCAGAATTCACCTTCTAGGGGATTTTGGTAGGCTATTGTTAAGAATCTTCCAAAAAGTAAGTTTGATTTTTCTTTTATGTTTTTAGAAAATTTCCTTTCTTTTGGTGTTTGAGAACACTTCAAACACAGGGCTGGAAAGAAGCTTGTTTTCCAATACATTTCACCAGAGTTATCTCTATGGGACATAGTGGGCATGTCATTATCTCCCGCTTCAGGCTCCTGGATTCATTTTTAAGAAAAGGAAAATATATGAGTAAGAACAAAAGTATCTTATTTTCCCCCAAAGCTTATCTACAATAAAATAAACACATTAATTCAAACTACTGATTACTTGAGGCACGAAAAAATCCTGTTCCTTAACAATTTACTACACTTAAACATTATCCTGGATTTAGTGAATTTAAATACACATTCACAAATCAGATATGGTTTCTTACAGGTAGGTGAGATAAAGAGTTGCAGTTCTAACATTTAAGCTCCTGAGCCCGAGAAACAGAGTGCAGGACTCCGACTGGGACACTTGATTCTCTGTGCATGCCTGGGGGGAGATAAGCTCCTTAGACTGAAAGCCAAGTCAGGCAACATGAGGAGCAGAGAGCCGCACAGAGTTAGCTACTAGGAAATTCTGAAAATAGCAAAGCATCCATTTATCCATCCATTGGCAGTTCACAGCCCACAGCCTGAAAGTAGGAGACAATGTCCTCTCTTCTTAGGAAAGAAATAAAAGACCCCCTGTTAGTGCTTACATTTGCCAGAGGGGATCTAGATCACAATTATTACTTCCCAAGAGGATGCAGCAATCTATGCTGCCAAGGAGCAGTTTCTTCCTATCCTGGTGAAGCTCTAATACGGTGCAGGAAAGAATTCTCTGTTCAGTGGATGAGTAGAACACAGAGTTAGATTATTACTTTTCAAGGGGGGAAAAGAGAGAATTCTATGATTATGTTTCCTGCTCCGTGGATAACATCTGCATTTTGAATTAAATAGCCTTTGATTAAATGATACAAACACACTATGAAGCAGTGAGGACTTTCCCTGAACTCTGAAGGCTACGCTAATAACTGTGCTACAGACTTGCACTGCTGCATGCCCTCCAAGGCTCAACGAGTCCTGAAAGATTTTTTTGCACAGTGGTACAATTTCAGTAGGACACATGCTGTTGGTTATGGCATGTTTGTGGGGGAAGCGTTGTGGTTTTAAACACTTCTCTGCCTGAGCAGATAAAGCCGTGTGGTGGGTTACCACTCAGATGAAACCACTCTGTTGTATGAAAAGTAGAGAGTAACGACCGCTGGCAGCTCTACTGCTTCTTAGCTGGTGAGGATCTGAGAGTACATTGTTTTAGTAGACTTATGTGCGAGAAAAATATTGTGCAAAGCAAAAACAGTATAGTGATATCTCTGCTGAGGGCTACTGCGCAGGCCCTCAAATCTGAGAGAACTGTGTAGAGCATATTGCGTGTTATGGAAACTTGGTAGCACACTAACTTGCTACATACAGTAGTTCAGGGGAATCTCACCATCTGTTCCCCAGCTTTTAGAGACAAGTATACGGCAGCTGCGCATGAACTTGAACAGGCGTATGTAGGAGAAAGTTGTATAGGCTTTTCTAAGGTAATGTCCATTATTTTCTGTTCTCCTATGTGAAACAACTACTTTCATCTTAATTTTATCTTGATAATGAGTAACCCGTATTATTATTTTTGAAGAATATTACTCTTTTAAACCTCTATTGCTTTATGCCACCCTCATATGTTTGTAATAAGAAAATGTCAAAGAAGCATTTTAGCAAGGTTTGTAAAATCCTTGTGTGGATGGACTCTGCTATTCTTAGGGTAAAAGCTCCTACTTTCCCCTTTAATAACACCAAGAAGAGCTATTCATTTCTTTAATTTACTTCTGCCAAAGCATTTTACAAAGAGCTTAAACCTAATGATGTTTATATTAGTGTAGAAAATAGTGCATTGATGAAACAAGTAACATCTAATTTCTTTGTCTCAGCTAGGCTTTAACATGAAGCAGTTTCTGAATAAAAGAATCTTGTGAAACTGAGACACTTCTGCATATTTGCAGCCCACCAGGATTTTTTTTATACAAAAACTATGGTGTGTAGGAAATCTAGAAACCTCCAAGATTAAATGGCATTTAAATTCAATCTAGCTATTGTAGGGACACAAGTTCTGTTTGCTATTTGGCCCTATTTCTATAATAATATAATATAATATAATCATGAATTTTAAATGTTACAATGGTTTTCTTTAACAGCGGTTGCAAATTCTCATTGTTACTTTTTCACTGTTGAGAATTAGCTTAGCTCTTGTATAATGCCTTAAATATTGAAACTATCTGCAACTTGTACTGATCATCAGAATGCCCCAGTTAATGTAGATTAGCATAGTGAAAATTTGTGTACAAAGTGTAAGAGGTACGTGCAAGAACATGTGAAAAGTTATAGATGGATATGGTATCACAATGTGAATATTTCATCGCTGTTTGCTAATCACAGATGCATTGATTTAATCTTGTAAAACATTGAACATAACGAATCTTAGAGCTAAGGGCATAAACTTTACATGACTGTGAATTCAGAAGTAAAATGCAGAACGTGAAAAATATCTCAGTCAAATTCAGAATTACAAAATAATTCTGTATTTAAATAGCTAGAAGTTTCCTTAATGCAGATTCCATGATTGTATCATTCTTCTTACTATTACCTGTGGCTGTTAGGACATGGAGAACATTTTCAGGAACCAAATTCAGGTCCCACTCAAAATGTTTAACCTGGACATGATTCTTGTCATAATCTAGATCAAACCTGATCACACTTCCAAAAGTTGAGCAGATAAGGTTGAAATTCGGATACAAAGAATGAGACAGATCTCTGATTTCTACTAGATAAACTATGTCCTTCCCATGGGTGAATAAGCTTTCTATACTTAGACCACAGAGTGTTGACAAGATCATGAAGAATTTACTTAGCATCAGTAACAGAATCTCCAGAAAAAAAATTAATATTGTTTGGAAATTTTACTGACTTGTCCATATATTAATCATTATCTAAATGGTGAAACTTAAATTCTCCAGGATGCAGAAGCAGGAAGGGATAAGGGCTCAAGGTCCGCTCTACGCAACTTCTAAAGAAGGGATGTGCGCTGTCTGTGCCCATATAAGTGCTGGTTCCCTCTGCCCACACTCTGAGCTAAACAGAAGCTGGGTAGACCTGTTGATGTGGCGCCAAGCCCAGGCTAATATATCTTGCCTGTGAGTAGGCTCAGTGTCGCAGTGTGTGTGACAGTACAGCTTCCAGCCAGGATGGAGTGTAGGCAGAATGAGCTCATGTCTGCCTAGAGACCGGACAGAGCAAGCTTTCATCTGTCTGCAAAAAAACATGTAGGAATTCTTAGAGTGACCCTTATTTAATCTAGTATGTTAGTGGTTAAAGTCTCTGAAGTCTGTTACCAACTGCCTGGCCAACCTACTCCAGCCTTTTTCCTTTTATCATTAACAGCTCTACTGGTAAGTGTATCTAGAGCCTAATTCTGAGAACACTTTCTACACTGATTCACTATATTTTCAGGATAATACCAGCAAAACACTGTGATGTTTTCTGTGAGTTCAATTCTTTCATAAGTCAACAAATCAGAGAGACTTGAAAAGAATTCGGGAAAGGGATTATCCCAGCTTTTCCTAGACTTGGTGGTTACATTAATCTCAAAGAGCATCAGTCTTAAAGAGGTTGTTCTTGTTGTTTCTACCAGATGGTAACATACTTGACTTGCTATATCTCCCTCTGAAATAATGGTAATAAAAAGTGATATTATTCATTATTTGTTCTATAGAAGCAATGCAGTTGCTGAGCTAGAGCACAAAGCAGAGGCATAAAGAGCTACCACGGTAACCTACGAATAGGGTCATTGCCTAACTATTGTGTTATCTGATGCTATCTAAGTTTTTGTTTAGTAGGTCTGCTAAGTTAAAATAAACCTTTATTATCGTGGAAGAAAGAGATACTCAATAACGTTGAAAGCTTAACTAGCAAGAAAAGACAAATGAGTGTCTGATGCCGTAGAGAATCCAGTCTTCAGCAGAAGAGCGGATTGTTTCATCAGATACTAGAGGCTGATGCATTTTCAGTTTTAAATCAGTGTATGAACAGCTCACCACACTTGAGCCAAGTACATGCTTACTATTTCTGTGCTACTTACTGTTAATTTAGCATTATAATTTGGTTGCACTAAAACAAGACCTATTTGTACCTATCTCAATGCCATTTGAAAGAGAGAACCATCATTCTGAATCACAGCTCCTATGAGGTCATGACCCAGGTTTTTAGGAGGAAAAAGCGTGTAAGACATCGTGATCCTTGTTGGCCTGGTCAGTGTGGCACCAGTAAAGAACTTGGATCATAAACGGATGGCAGTCAGTGAACCTTTCACTCATATATGACTGTTTATCAGCCACAAATGACGCCAAGGGAGTTGAAATATGTTTTAACAGTCTGTTTATATTTTTCTACAGAGGTCTTAGTGCCACATAACTCATTTTGGCATTTTTTAAATGAGATTTTGCATTCAGAAAACCAAGCAAACAGTGAAGCCAATATTTATTTTTCAAAAGACTACAAACATTTCACAGAAACTCTCTGTGTATCTGTCACTTTTACAATTTCTGTTACCTTTTCCTAGGTACTTGCATCTGGAATAAAAACACATTCTTTATATGATAATGGAGATAAAGACCAGAGGATGAATATAGTATGTTGCAAGGCAGAGCCACTAAAGGCTATCTGTGGCCCCAAACCACAGCCATTGAAAATGATTCAGGCTGGGGGTGGAACATATCTCAGCATAAAAACATTCTTATGCTACATTCTCTTTTCCATATTATAAGCTTTTAATGTAAAAAATAATTGTCTTACCGCTATTTTGAATTATCCTACATGAATAAGAAAAGCCTTTCCTTCTTTCCCCCATATATTTATTCTTTTTCTTCTCCTTCTACTCTTTTTTAATGTTGTCAGAGTGTACTTAGGCCCTGATTCAGCAATGCACTTAGGAATAATTTTTATTTTAAGCAGATACTAAGTACGTTGCTGAGTCAGGGCCACCAGAGCTCTCACTGAAGGTCAAGTCATTCTTGCCTCATTACCATTATACACTCTCTGAGCTGACATCAAAATAAAAAAATAAATATCACATTCAGAATGAGATCATGACAATTACATTGTCCTTAATACAACCTTATACTCTTCCCATGTGTGGAAATGATTGAATTTCCTGTCATCTCCAAAAAGTGATTCTTCAGCACTCCTAATGTTTACTGATGTCATGAGTTTGAGTACCCAGATAGCAAAATAAGCTCACTAGTTTAACTAGTATAAATTCATAAACTGTGAACTGGCTTCTTCATCAGGACTAAACAGGTTCAAATTTAGGTATGTGAATGAAAATCCTGATGAGCATTTAACTTTGAAAATAATATACCAAAAAACAACTCTGTATTTTCCTCCGGGACTCACCCGGCGGGAAGCATACATCTCCTGACACAAACGCCATCATAAATCTTGAAAATCTCATGCAGAACACAAAATATTTATTTTAATGTGTTATTCATTAAGTTATTTCTTTAAATCGTAGTCTGTTGGCAGCTGCAAACTCATTCCATTCCAGCCACATTATAGTAATGCTGTAGTATGATTTGAGAGGGTCATTAGGTCATTAACACTGGAAAAAATTCAAAAACAGGATCTGCAAATGCCCAGAGGATCACAACTGTAAAACATGATTGTACTGTGTAGTTTCAAAGTATAAACAGTCCAACAAAATTAATGAAAAAGTGATTATAGACCATTTCCACTTCTATCATTAATGACGCATTTTATTACATACAAGCTCTTCATAGGTAAAACAAACAAACAAACAAACAAACAAACAAAAAACCAGAAATGTTTTAAAATATTCCTAAGATATAGTTTCAATTAGCTATTGTGCCAGTGGAAACTTGGTGAAAAGGTGGTTTGATCTAGATGATACGTCAGATCTGTTATTTGAATAATTTCTTAGTGGTGATTACAGATTACACCTCATTCAATATTCTCTTTGGGAAAAAGAAAGCAAGCTCAGTACTCATGTCTCAGGTCATGAATTCTGCAAGCTAGTGTGCCTCTCATTGCCTTTCTAGCCACAGCCTTTGCTGCTGTATACTGCTTCAAGCAACATACACCTGTGTAAAGAGGACTTAGTAGTTTCCTGATCAGAATGACAGCATTTCATATTCATTGTGTAGAAGTTTAACTGTTTTCATGAAGTCAACCACAGCAGATGTTCACAGGAGGTGCTTTGGACTCTGCAATTTTTCTGGGACATCTTTTTAAGGACATTTTCTCACTTTGTTTTATACGAAATCTTTGGAATCTTAAGATATTGTCTGAAGCACTGGTCCTTGTTTCCTCCTTTATTTTGCTCTTATTTTTCTGAGCCTCTCTTATCTGGCTCTTACCACTTGCTCTTACAGCACACTGAATCATTTGTGGTATTCTACAGAACTCCTGAACTCCATCGTTTCTGTAGGACAGGCCTGCTGAAGAATTAGTTATCTCACTGTCTGATTTGTGACCTGAGATGCTATCATGACAAGAGAACTTCAGAGAAATAGCCTAATACTAAGGAATGGGCCAATATCAATTAAAGTATCACATCAATTTCTGCTCTAACAGGTATTCTGAAGTCTTAGGAGAGTGGCTTGTTTCATGGAGAATGCAGTTTTCTGTAGTGCTGTGCAAACATTTGATTGAACCTTCAAAATTAAAAAAAAAGGGGAGGGCTCAGTATCCAGGTGTAATAAAAACTGTCTCCACTTAGGAATTTATTTTTAATCATTGGTTAACTAAAAAATATATATTTTTAAACTGTGGAATATCAAGAATGAGAAATGTTGAATAAAACTCATGCAGTTCGGTGAAGTGACTTTCCAATAAGAAAAAGCTTAGGGCTGAATGAACTACTGAGTTTTCTACTAATGAGGACAGCAGTTTATAATTCCAATGAATCTGAAAATAGTGAGAATGTGTAATTTTTGAATGTACAGATAAAACTTTCTAAAACTGTTAAGGCTTTAAGCCTCTTAATTTTGTAAAAAATCTTGATATTATAACAAGATATGTATGGATTAAGAATAAGAATCCTCAAATATTTTGTTTTGGAACAAAAAGGGAAAAATAAGAAAATTCAATTGACCATAGTTTCTTTTGCATATGGAGAATGTATATGGAGAATAAGTAACACATTTATATGGCATCTTCAGAGTTTTCCTTTCTTAACTGCAAACAAAAACATGTAGTATAGCAAATGTTTAGTTAGCAGAACTCTGTTGTACAGACCTGTCATATATTTCCTGCTCATAACAAAAGTCTAGGTCGTTTAAGCCATAATATCACAGACCCTCTTTACAAAATGAAAAAATCGTATATTGAGTCACTACTGTTTTAACATATTAATTATCAAAGATCAATGTAGCACAGTGAAAGATTTGCATACATTTTTGACGTAGACATATCTATTAAGTTTTTAACCTTTCCAGTTGCTTATAATTAATGACTTTCAATTAAGAAAACTATATGATAAATAATTTACTGTGACCTGTAACTACAATTAAATATTTTTCAATGATATGATACTGTAGGGTAACAAGAAGTTAATGTCTCTGCAATAGTCATCAGAGTAAAAGTTAACACTATCAGCATGCTGATACTTGAAGTGCCCCATTTCTACTTTATCTAAAACAGGCAATTAGGATAATGTACAACCCATGTGGACGGCAATGGGTAATTAGCTTCACCCTTAATACAACTAAGGCATACATTTTATGAAATCTGCTATTACAATCCACCTACATGAATTTCAACAAACTGTATTTGTGAGATTTTTTAGAAAAATCATTAAAATTAAATTTTACTAGATTTGCGTAGGTCTTTTTACTGGATTTTCAAGCAGAATTAATTGATTTACAACTAAACAAAATTTCAAACCAATGTCTACTGAGCTCTAAGGAAATTCTTCCACGAGTTTCAAGGGTGGAAAGCAGATCCCTTAAATAGCAGTACCCAAACGTCACAAGGTTCAGCAGTTCAGTAAAGATAAGCATCAGAAGGTCTGATTACTTATACAAACCTTAGAAATTTTTCAAAAAGAGTTTCTCTGGAGGGTCCCTGTATTTCTGTGCTGAACATCCCTTGAGAATCAGTTTTCGCATTTCTGTTCTTGGCTTCAGAAAAACCCAGGAAGTGTAGTTTAGGGAGAAAAATATTTTTATATTTTAAGTTAACCAAATTTTTCTAAACTTGGCTTTGCCTGAGTCCTGGGCAAATGTTCAGATAAATTCTATTTTTTTATTTTATTTTTTAAGAAGTTCATCCATCTTCAACACTATCAAAACAATTTGCATTATCATCTCAGTGTATGCCCAGTGTTTATATCTCTGTCTAAAACATTGATCATCTCTAGTTATTTTAAGTTTGAAATTAATACAGTCCCTTTTCTTTCTAAATGAACACAGTATGTGCTATATAGCCATGAATCAAGACAAAAGTAGTTCCTGTAGGAACAGGAAATCTTAAGATATATCTAGTATAGAATGATTGAGCTGACTGGATCGTGAGAGGCTTTTTTGGTTTTCTGTTTTTTTCATAGGAAGATTTTAACTTTTCATTAATAAAAGAGGTAATGAATCTGTAAACCAAAAGGTCTACTTTCAAGCTTCCATTAAAAAAAAAAAAAAAAAAAAACGTGGTAGGTAACTTTATTTTAATTAATATGGTGTTGAGAAACAATTTTAACAGAAAATGGTTGTATCAGATTAATGTATTTCTTCTGTACTTTGGTGAGAGATTAGAGTACAGGGAATTGGTTCTATTCAACACTTCATTGTCATGGTAGCCTTTAAATATGTTCCTCTCTCTGTTAGCAGCAAAAAAAACAGGGTTGCCATATGTTTCCTTTCCATCACCACTATGTTACTGACGTCAACTCCAAGCCGAGCAACTCACGCTGCTGCAGTGAACGTTTCTGTGGCTTCTGTACCATGTATTTCAAGCAGCAGAAGCGTATGTTTTCTTGCTGACTGTCCAGAATGAACATATTTAAAAATATTTTTTGTAAATTGTGACAAAGCACCGTTTTTATGCATACAACAGTATGATAAACTGGTTGCCTTATGGTAGAAAAAACATTGTCTGTCAGTAGAGCTGGATGTCTTAATTATCCCTGCTCATTAAATCTCATCCCAAGGAGTATGGCACCTGAGTCTATTGCTGGAGAAGAAGCTTAAAATAGGAAAATTCAGGTCTGTTGCATTATTTCTATAAACTCAAATGCGGTACAACAGCAAAGCCCATTAGCCGATTGCGCAGCTTGCTGCAATGTGTGCCAGTATTTCGTGTATATTGACGGATATGAACTGACACCCACATCTCAGCCAGCATAACTAAAGCATCCTTTCCTGACAGATTTCTCTCCTGTGACCTGTCAGGTGTGAGCAGCTCTAACACAAGATAAAATTAGCACAAGCATGGAGCTCTTCAGAGAGGAAAGAGTTTTACATTAGTAGTGTACAGTCCCATGAAAGGATCTACCTGTAACGCCACACAGTGTTTGATGTCCCATAGACAGGCTCTACTGAAGTAATTCTATCATCAGATTGGAAGATAGGTATTCTTACTCTGGATATAGTGAAATAATGCTATGTGACTTTACTAGTAGCTGGCACATTTCACTTGTCTCAACAGGAGAATGGGCAAAGAATTGCAGTAATGTCAAATTTAATAATTATAGAAGTAAGTCATTGCTATGGAGCAGCAGAGGAGAAATACAGAGGTCATCCTGTCTTATGCCTTTATTAAAGAGTTGTGGGAGGAAATTATTTTCATGTGCTGGCAGCAAGAAAGTTCAGAGCCAAATTAAAAATCTGTTTGAGCTGTCAGAATGACTTACTTTGCTATTCAGGTTTTTGACAGTTTACAGAGGCATCATGCCTACTGTTTGCAGAGTTCCAACTCTATTAGGAACAAAATTAAATTAAATAAAGAGTCCATGAATATACTATGTATTCTGTTGCTTGAGTTTGGATTAAAATTAGGAATGGGAAAGTATTAGTATTGTTTTTAGGGTTTTTTGGATAATATTGCTGTTTTTCTGAAGTCAGAAACCAGCTGTGACATTCTTTTATCCATGCAGTTAGTACTTTTAGGTCGGTTATTCTCGAAGTAGCAGGAATAAAGGTGGTGAACAGTTCTTGCAACTCAGAACTGATAAATGAGTCAGTAAACCTGTAGATTTTATGAAGTGATTTAGGAAGTTTTTCATCATCTTCCACTCTGTGTATTTTCTTTTGTTTCTCCAGAATCTTCCCCTTTCTTTAAGAGTGGCTTTTAATTTGCTTCTAATGCTTGCTTATTATCTCACCTTCCATCACATTCTTGTTAGTTACCTAATTTTGATTTGTGACAAAACTATTAGGGTTTGGTTTTGGTTTATTTGTTGTCATTAGGAGAGAACCCACTGCCCTAAAGCCTAAGATAAAGACTTTTGCCTTGAAAAGTAAGCTATGTTTAGATAGAATTTTTCTTCTATTATAGAAGAGGGTGTGCAAACAGATGCCCAGGCTATCTAACCATAATCCTAAGAATAATAGTACCGACTACATTGCTGCACACTCTGCAACCCAGAACAGCTCAAACTCCCAGGGAACTCCCAGGTGGATGATGCTGTAGCTCTATCTAGGAGTTAATGACATTTAATATTACTTTGATACATACATATCACTGCTTAAGTTTTATCCATTGATAAATAAATGATTTGTGATCCCTCAGTAATTAATCAAAACAATTTTTGAACCAAAATCTGAACTTAGAAGAAAGCTCCTATCTGGGTTCTGGGGGAGTTTTTGTTTGTTTGTTTGTTTTTTACTTGCTATCACTATAATTGATGTCTAGAGTTAAAAGAATAACCTGAGCATAACCTCTTACTAAGTCATCTTAAATAACCAGGCCAGTGGCCTTTGGTTCACAAAGGACTTAAGCACTTAAATACAACTGTAAATGAAACTGAGGTAACTAACACATTTCATAAGAAGTCTACCCAGCTGTTTAGGAAATCCAGCATTTTTAGGGTTGGAATTCATTTCACCAAACTGAAACTGTCTAAAATTTAGTTATTGACTTCGTAATGATCATTTTAGCCTATCTTTGCAATCGTCGGAGAAAGATAAGCACCTCTAGAATATAATTTTATATCGGACAACTGTCTGGGACTTCTACTTTGCAGTATGAGTTATCAGCACCAAAATCATCTGGCTAGTTAACTGTGTAGCAAACTAAGCCAACAAACATTGCACTTCCTTCTTAGTCAGCTTTTAAAACCGAAGCAGATATGAACCACAGATTAAAGATCTAAGGGCCCTTATGGGAAATGTTAGTTAAATTCCCTCTTCGACCTCAGATGTTTCAAGCCTAGAGGACAGAATAATGGCAATCTTATGGACTGTAAAAACAAAGGTGCCTTTTACACAGCTAACACAGAGGACAGACAGCGTGACTTTAGATTTGTCTGCACTTGTCCGCGTAGACATGTTCCCACAGTGCAGGAGCATGTGCTGACCAGCAGGTTAAGTGCGAGGCTCAGACGTAGGTGCAGTCCCCTCCTATTGAAGCTGGGAGAAGTGGAAACCCACTGAAGAGAGGACTCAGAATAGGAAATCCTGGGTTTAGGATTGTGATCCCTGTTCATTCATTTTATTCAATGACCCTTTCAGTCAAAATTAAGAATCACTCCCCCGAGGAAAGATCAGAATTCAGGATTCCTTTCTGCCAGCCAAGTGGAATAAACAGGGCTGCTGAGAGAGACATTTTAGCCTACAGAGAGAGACAAAAGTGAGGTGGGAATTCAGAGGCATCCCTCTTTGGTATTTTCCAAAGGGAAGCTTTGATGCGTCCCCCCATTCATCATGTTGAATCTTTTAAATCCTGTTCAGAGACTCCTGTTTCTCTCGATTTAATGGTTAAAGAACTTAGACCTTTACTCATGTTTATGAATTCCAGGTCCTTGAGATTTATGCCCAAATCTTCAATACAGTGACACTTGAAATTGCAGTGATGAAGTGGGATCTTAACTCATTAAAATGCTTAAGACCATGAACATCCAGGTGATTTGAGATGATATTCTTCATCTCTTATGATGGCTGTTAATATTTGCTAGGAGCTAATAAAATTTTGTTGATTTACACACAAACTATTTCACTTTCAAATATGGGTATGCATTGTAGATATCTTTGCTATTTCACTGCTTTAAGTGAAGGACTGAGTGATCTCTAAAAGCTCTAAATGAAAAATTTTAGAGAAAGAAATAGGTGAAATTTGCATGCTGGGAGTCCTACTGATCTCTTACTAGTACCATTAAAAATATATATATTTTCCATTATTTCTGAGGTCAAGTGCTCTAAAAGCAAACATTGAAGCAGAAACCATTTCTTTTACTTTTAATAACACTTAACACACTACTCTCTTATATGGATTAATAATTACCTTTATTTCTTAGTTTTTTAATGTCTCGTTCGTTTTCCATGCTGCAATCTCTATAACTGAGTGTTCCAGTAATATACAATTGTTTTAGAATGTATAATAATTGTCCCAGGTTCATCTGTAAAACTCATCAAACACTGTGCGAACACATCTAAGCTGTATATGTTTGACAGAGAAAGTCCAGGTAATCTAATCACTTCAAAAGAAAAAATTTCTGGTGTAAATTTGAAATGTTTTTTTAGTCTGTGCCATAGATCTTTATGTAACTTTTTTTAGAACTATACCTCCACACAATAATTTGTTTTAGTTTCAAGAGACTGCAGATAATCAAAATGTGTCAGACAGTAGGAATGGTGAAAAGCAAAACAAGCTTAAGAGAGTTCTTTCTCATCGCCTGTTTGTAAAGATCCCAAGCTGCCAGTGCTACAATATCATATGGAAAAAATGCTGAGGGAATTTCTAACATTCATACTAGATAAGAGGTACCAGTCACATTTTTTTTTAATATGCCTTTTTCCTTAAGTACATGGAAAACTGCTATTCTCTAAATGAATGTTATCTGTTTGCTGCATTCCTCATAGTGGCCTTATAATTTCATAAGAATGGCATCTGTCATCATATTTTCTCAGAAATTCATATATTACACCCATTTACTCCCGTTTGATTTATTTTTGATTTTTTGATTATTCTTAATTTACCTTATATTTTTACCTTTTGATTATTCTTGATTTATTTTTAATGCTATATTTGTTGCTATTTTAATTTCACTGTATGCAGATAATGTAGACTTGTTCTTCTTGCTTATTCTAGCATGACTCTGCTCATCCCTCTTAAACTGGAAATCTGACTAATGTTTCCACTGTTGTCCTTGATCTTCAGAACTTTCCTTCTGAGAGTAAGTGGGAAGACTGGAGAGATAACCCAGAAACTGCTCCTGGCCTTTGACTGGAATGAGCTGCATTTTTTATTTTAACTTCCTTTCCTTTGTCTCCTTCCAGAACAGCCAAGAGGAACTCTACCCTGAATCATTCTAAGATATGGCAATTATGTCTTGCTAATTACTCAGAGTTTAATTTAAAAGTTCAGTCCTACCAATTTGAACCTGAGGGTATGAAAGAACTCAGCTGTGTCTACATTACAATATTCAATATTTAGAGAGAGAAAATACAAAATACAGAATGGTGAAGTGACTTATGACAACAGGCTGTGTGGATTTGTTTAAAGGCGTGCATGAATGATAATATATTTGCTGCCAGCTGGGAGCTAGCGGGCACTTAAGTCCACAGAGGGCAAGACAGTGCTATGTAGACTTGCTTCCTCAAGGTAGGCTAGTGTTGACCCAGATGACTTGAAGGAAAGTTCAGAAAGAGCAGAACTAACCCCGTCAGGTGGAATTTTGATGTTGCAGTACTCTGCAGTATTTTTTCCCGAACTCTCCATTGGTGAAGCTGATTCAGGGAGGAAGGTCCACAGCAAGGGGACTACACCTTGAGCCAAAGGCTCATACGTTGCAGGATGATGAGCCTACCAGATCTGCTTGCTTCATGTTTAGAACTAAGCTAAGCTTTGTCCTTTTAAAATCACTGGAGACCTATCAGACAATTGGTGTTGAGGGAAAGTCAAACATAACTGGCAAGATCTAAATCTGTGCTGAGTGGAATGTTTATAAAATATCAGTGAAAGAATATAAGCTTGTAAATAATCCTAATGCCCTACCCCTTTGGGGAAAATATTGCAAAGCAAGTATTGCGCATTTCTTTATTGTTTTCTTACAGTATCTGAATATTTTTTATTGGACTAAGTGGGTTTTATAGTGTTGATTGTTAATAAAATGATCTGGCCAGCAGTGTCTTTCCTGATTTAAGTAAACAGTACTAGCTTTTTAAACTGGCTTTATGAGACTTCTGTGAGCTTTGGTGTTGCTGATATAGTGAGGATGTATGGCAGTATAAAATCACATTGTAGATATCATGTGACAAAGTAATTTTTCTATCAACACAACCTCAGGGAAGTTTATTTTGTTCTGCAAAAAATTAGACACAGCTTGCAAAACGAGGCAAAAGTCCAATGAATGAAGATTGGGATTAATTCCAGGTTTTCTTTTGTATGGAACAAAGAAATGAGCATGAGCAAAACCAGTTCTTACAGTAAACCTGTGCAAAACATAAGCATCCTTTGATAGAGTAACATGGTGATTATGGGCTTATTGGCATTGTAGTTGGACAAAGCATAAAACATTTATGATTTCTATTCCTAGATTGTTCCTTAAGTATTTAAGAATCTTGGTGAACTTTTATTATATGACTTACATTTTGCTTTAGCATTTCTTTGCTATTCGAAGGTATTTGACTGTTCATGGTATTTATATTTATTCCATGTATTTTTTTTTTGTGTGTGTGTGTGTGTGTGTTTGTGTCTACCTGTCTACATATAAAATTTGCTCTAATGATTGAATTAAAATGTATTTAATCATTAGGATCAGATTAAGTGACAAGCAACATTAAAACTAAATGAAGGAATGTGGTGTAACTGCTTTGGAAAGATAGCCCTGACAGTTCTCTTCAAGTTCGTAATGTGTCTTTGTTTTAGCATCTTCATGCTTATCAGCTGATGTCTTCTTTTTTAGAGAGAAATTAATTGAAAATTAGGTGAAGTTTATGTCGATCTGCAAGTATGCTTCTCAGACTCTGTAGAGGTGCAAGTGTTCTTTCTATGCCTTGCCTTCTCAATAGGGCTCCGTAACTCAACATCTTTCTCCTCATTGGGATTCTCAGAAGAGGCTTTTCTGTAACTTGGTTCCACAACAAGTTTAATCAGGTTGATTTCAATTTGTGTCTTCCGTTCAGCCAAAGATGTGTACAAGGCTACAAAATCAGTAGCCAGAACATGATTAAGGAAAGCTGCCATGTGGTGGAAGTAGGTCCCTTATCCTCCTCTGAAAGAACATTTCAAATCCAGAGTTCTATGGGAGAAATGGGTTTTATTAAAATCTCCTCCTCATATCAGAAGAAAATCTGTATCCTAACCACTAATGTCTGGACTAAACTGAGTTAGGGATAGTTCCCTAGTCTTGCTGTGGACACTGATCACTTTGCAGCTAGGTATCCAAGGAAATAAATGGAAGAATGATATTCCAGTAAAGTCATTTGTTTTTTTTTTTTGTTGTTGTTTTTTTTGTTTTTTTTTTTTTGTTCATCCCAAGTCATTGGATGAAATACAACAGCTATATAAGAGGCAAGAACCACAAGTAATGACTCATAACTGCTCCCCTTGTTCACTGTGATTGTGGGAAAAGCCTGGGAGTACTTTTTTTAGGAGAGTACTCCCAGATGTTAATCCCAGAAAGAAAGAGACACCTCTCCTGTCTTGCACATTTAAGCCCTACTTCTGCCCCTTATGAATTTTGCTTTATATATTTAAGAGATATATTATCTGCTCTCCAATAGCCCTAGAAGATTTGGAGCTGATGTCTCTCACCTTTTCTTCAGTGGAGCTTGCTATGCCTCTGGACACTGAATCATGTTCTTGGTTGCTGGCCCTATAGCATTCGTACCTGCAGAGCTTCAGTGAGACAGGTGCTGGATGTTACTTCCACTCTTTTCTTGCCTCAGTGGTTAGGGCTTCCTCCTGGGCCATCATCATTATGGTTTCTGCTCTTTCAAGTAGAGACAGAGATCCTGTCTCATCCTTCCTGAATATGAGCTATTATGGAAAAGAATACCTTCCCCTTCCAGCAATGTTTTAAGAAAAAATAGGAATGAGCATGGTCAGATATCTGATTTAGATAGCTACAAGAAGGAAGCAGTTTTCTGGCTGTATGTCAGTCTCCCAGTGATACCTGTCTCTCAGACAGAGAGCAAAGACAAAAGAAAACTTTGTGTGCACCGTTCTTTTCAGCATTTCCCTGTGCATGTGCCTGTTATTATGAATATAGGTCAGATGTGCCCAGCTTTCTCGTTGTTCCCTGGTGGAACAGAGGTGCCTCAGTAGCATCCTTGCAGCCTGTGTGCTTAGCCTGGGGCATTGCCGCACTGAGCATCACATAACTTGTATTACGTGTTGGATCTGGGCTCAGGTTCCTAGCTCATGATTGTGGTTCCAGCTAGTTGACAAGGCTCCTTAAGCAAAGGGATATTTAGCATTGCAAATTGTGAAGACTTTTGTGGCTTGAGCTCTAAGTTGTTCTCCATTCATCATTCATGGACAGCTTTGGCAAAGGAAGGAACTGAACTGGGTTGCTGGCTTGGGCTGTAACTGGTGGAATTAAAAATTCTGAAACCGTTTGAAAATACTCTTTAGAGACCAGAGATTAATAATACAGCTGCCATTAACTGGAAGTGAGATTTCTGTGCCACAATAAAAAGACCAGCTACTCAAGTACTCAGTTATTCTATGAGTGTTTTCCAGATCTGCAGGCACCTCTCCTTATTCTCTTCTCTGTCTCTGACTCCCTCCACTCTATCACATTTTCCAGGGCAAACTGCTTGTACTCAGTTCTGTTCTGGGGCAGGGACTATATCCTAAAGTAAATATGTTGAAACATCCTGAATTTCCTCATCCTACACCTGAAACAACAAGGAGGATGAGCCAAAACCCAAGACATTTCTGAGGTTTATGTGTGTACATCATGGAAGGCAAATTTTGTCTGGAAAGAGACCTGAGTCTTTTGTTGTTCCTTTTGGTGACATTGATTGTTTTCTCTTGCTGTTTCAGGCTTTATTTAAAAGGTCACAGTGGAACTGCTGGAAAACAGAGTAGCCTGATCTTACATGGTGCCGAATTCAGTACTAAAGATGCTGACAATGACAACTGCATGTGTAAATGTGCACTCATGCTAACTGGAGGTGAGTACAACCCTGAAAATATGTGATATGTTGGCAAGAACCTCTTCTGTTTTCCTAAAGCAACTGTGGGTGAAGCTGTACTCATGATGCACAAGGACTGTGTGAAAGTCCTTCTTCTACTCTTTTTTTTTTTTTACGTATATTGTGGTACTGCCAGTACTCCAAGATTCAGATCAGTAAGGGAGGGATTATTCATAGATGCCTTTCTACACTAAAGCTTTCACAATTCAATTTCAAAACAAACTGACAATGTCAAGTGGGAAAGAATAAGTCAGTGTTATTGTTGAAGTAAGAATGGCAAAGAGGAGAGTAAAAACTAAGAGATTAAGGAAGGGGAAAGAACCTTGATAGAAGTGAGAGAGAAATCAGCTGGAAAAAGAAGAAAGGATGGGCAGGGAAATAGGTAAAGATTAAAAGCAATCCCAAAATTCTGAGGCCTATCAGAACCTGATTTTTTACTGTATTATCTATTTCACCTAGGAGGATTATTGAAATAATTACGATGATTCAGCCATCTGTCTTCTACAAGCACAACTGTAATAAAATTAGCTAGTGTAATGGCTACTTCCCTCACCTATGAAAGACTAGAGTTGCAACTCCCCTGTTCAGATTGCGACACCTAGCTATTCTGGAACATCTAAAGCAATATCCTTGCCTAGCAGAGATGAATTGCAGAAGGAGAGAGAAGGGAGTCAGAAGAGATGAGGAACAGAGAAGTAAGTTATACTGGGACAGTTTAAAGCACAAAATCAAGCTTACTGCCAGCAAGTGAAGTGTATGTGACTGATACTTGTTGCCCCCATCGTGAAGGACAAATATCCAAGAGCATCTCTCCATACAGACACCTAAACCTCTATGTCTTCTCTTAGACATGGTGCTTATACTGAGTTCCCAGCTGGGCAACTTCATATCCATCTCTACAGCACACCATATTAAACCAGAAAAACTTGCACTGTAGCTCTGTGGTTCATGAACTGAATGAGCAAGGAAGGTCCTTTACTCCTCATCTGATCTTCTCAGGATCTCCCTCAGTGATTTCTAACTTTCCTGGAAAAAATCCTGCAGCATATAAATTATTCAGTATTTGGGATCAGACTGTTAAACTGATATTACTTGTGGTTACTGGCACTCTGGTTGGATCGAGCTCAGACCACATTCAGGCGTATATGAGTCTCTAAGGCTGCTGACACAAGATGGGTTCCCATCACTGGGAATTTGTATCAAATGTCCAACCTATATTCTCATTCTCCTTTTGCTGATTGAAAACTATTCAGTTGGGAGGAGTATTTAAGGAGCCAATTTCTCAACTATCCTTACTTCCTTTAGTGATATCTTATTAAAAGTCGACACGGAAAACTTCTTCCAACAGACAGGTGATCAGAAAATACCTTCCCATTTCTGTACAAAAGAAGCAAACTAAGTAATTCTGGATCAGAGATCTTCTGATCCAGAGATAATGGATCAGAAGTAATAGTTGATTTTAACTAACATTAAGTAAAAATCTAACTCCATTAGAGACCATGCTAAATTAATACGTGTTACTTCCAGGTTAGGTAAGGGTCTGTCAAGAGAAACTCCTAAATGTGAGTTGCCTCTGAGCTGACATGCAGAACTACTCATGACCTGTTCCCAGACAGCTAATTCTGGGAGCTGGAGGGTTTTGTTTATTTGCCGGTCCTGACTTGCATGGCAGGTCAATTGCCCTGCTGAGGTCAGCCTGCTGTCGAACAACCATTCCACAAGGCTCGCATACATTTCCCTGCAGCAGCCCTGTAAATCAACAGAAAAATCACATTTTGGAATATACTGGTAATGAATGAAGAGAATAAGGAGGAAGGGGTGAATTACCAAAGGATGAGCAGATCACGAATCACTGACAGGAGATACAATTAGTTTTGGGGTAGAGATGACTGAAGCAGCTGTACAACACTGAATAACTTATCGGTCTTCAAAAAGAGAAAGACGTTCATCACACAACTTCTTTAAAAAATTTGGATAGCTCTCCCTGCTAGAATTCTCCCCAAACACTCCACTATACTTTGCTCCTTGAAACAGACTTTCTCATTCCTTGAGAAGCATCAGAAATTTAATTAAATGCCAAAACATTTATTCAGTAAGTGGATTTAAGTTTTGTGTCACAGAAGAAGACCGATTAAGAAAAGTGGCAGTGATAACAGGTTCTGGAAAACCCCTCTTCTTTTCCAAAAGATATGTACATAACTGGACAGACTATCATCAGACTCTCTGTTAGTTTTGGCAGCATCACAGACAGCACTTTAATGAAGAATGATATGAAATCTACATTCAGGTTTCTAGCTATCTTGACAGTTTGGGTGATCCTGTTATCTCTATGAGGTGAACTGAATATATTTATGTCAGGAATAAAGGCTGAGATAAGCTGAAGCACAAGACTGTGATATGGTTATAGTCAAGGCTGAAAATAAAAATGTAAGGAAAACACATATTTCTTTCCATGATCTTATAAGCTGTCTCTTTTTTTTTCGGTCTATATCAAAACTATTATTCTTTCACCTCCTTCTTTCTCTCCTCCCTCTTCCCCAGAATAAAATATATAGAGAGAGATAATATATGATATATAGAGATATATAATTCTATGTGAAAATATTTACAGTAGCATCAACAGAACATTTTTTTTCCATGATTCTTGTTCTCTTAAGAACCATGCTGTGTTACATGACTCTATCTTAAGAGTGATTTCAGAGAATGGCTTTCAAAAGTACATGCATGAGCTGAATTCCTAGCCCCTGTTAACTTTATATGATAGGTGAATGTTTTAATAGCCTCTTGTGCCTTGGAAAATTTCATTTCAGTGACCTTGGTTTACTTTAAAGGAAGACAAAGCACATTTATTTAAATCATTTCCTCATTTAAACTTAACATTTTTCAAAAAGTTAAGTTGCTGTCAGAGACTGATGCAATACCCCATGCCGGTCCACCGAACAAAGTTTGTAAACCATTATCATTCCAAACATTATTCTAGAAGAGTGCTCCAGTAAGCTACATACAGTCTTTTGCAAGACAGTACAGAAAATATAACAAATTGCCATCAGAAAGAAGCATGGAGTAGAAGATATTTGAGGTGCTTTGGACAGATTTCCAGTAGAAGAGCACTTCTTCTCTGGAGCAGATCCTTGGGCACAAGACCAAGTTAGAGCAGACTGCCAAGATGCCACCTGTCAGCTGAGCTCCAGTAGTTTGTGCAGTCATCTACAACTATTGCAAAGTGATTCACTGTAACTTGGCCATAGTGAAAGAGTCTTAAGGCAATTTGCTTTGTCTTGTATTTGCTACAGGCTAGGATGTTTAAACGAGCTGTTACCTTCCTCAGGCGATATGTAGGAACTTTGCAAAACTTCTGATCTCTGAAATAGCTCAACGAAGTGACCGGGAGACTTCCTAGTTAGGATTGAAACAGGATAGAATTATTGAAATAAGTTTTTTTATTTGATTCAAGCAGCCATATTGGGTCACAGCAGAGATCTATCCAGCTGCAGTCTCCTGTCACTGACAGTGGTCAACAGCAGATGCCTAGGAACAGGTGTAAAAACTATTCAAAAATATGACATCCCTAGAGGATCCTGCTTGGCTCAATCATTTGCATCTCAGGAGCTTCCTGAGCCAGAAAAGATTTCCATACATTTAGTACTCCTCAATGCATTTCTCTTCTACTAATTTAGAGAGTTATCAATGACAGTCCTAAAGAGTGGAGCATATCTTGACTGTTGTTTCACTGCTTTTTTCTCAAAGTGGTGAATTTATGAATCTCTGTCAAGAGCAATATAGAGGATTCTTCTCCTGAGTTAGAGAGAAGTTCCTGGCTGAATATAGAAGTCTGTCTGTACATTATTGAATCAGAAAAAAGATAGTTCCTCTTATATCTTGTTTGAAACAAAAAAAAAAAAAAAAAAAAAAAAAAAAATGAAAATAGCAACCTCAGTGCACTTAAAAGAAACTAACCTGAACCCCTGGATAGATATCCATTTGTATATGGAAGTACCAATTTTTAGGTTTTATGCATTTTTGCTTTCATAAAGATCTTATATATAAGACACTACTCATGGAGTATCATTTATATTGTCTATCATTTTGTAGATAGAAAAATATGACCACCATGTAGATAAGAAGTGATTGGTATATAATTCGATTTATCATAGAAGCATTAGAAATATTTCATTAGACATATGATTCCTAAGTATTTTAACAAAATCATCACAGTGATGATTATATAATTAAGCCATGTTTATAAGACTCAAGTATGAATAATAGTAATAAATTATCAGGAGAACATTACGCCATGACTAATTTATCAGTCTATTAATACATTTACAAGAGTCAGAGCATGGTCACCAGTGTGCAAGTTCCATGTTATTTTTCACACTTGATTTATTATTTTTATAAAAAGGACTGTGTTATCTAGTTGATATGGAAAGCTAATGCCTTCTCATTTTATATCTTGACAGCTAAATTCTGATTTAATCTTTAGAATATAAACTGCTAAGTGATAGTCTGGTCAATCCGATACTCAATGAGTCATAGAAAATAGGCCTGGAAAAGATCTGCAGAGGTAATTTAGTCCCTCTCTGATAGAGGTTCTCCTCTACCTATTTATTCCTGTCTTTCTGTTCATCTTAAAAATTTCTAATGATAGAGGTTCAGTTTCTCAACACAATCTATTTCCGAGAGTAGCTACACTTAATACAAGAAAGCTTTCCTTGATCTAAATTACCAAATTTGTTCCATCTTGTCCTGTCCTCCATTACTGGAAAAAAATAGATCATTCACTGATTTGAAAATCTGCTCTTTTCAGGAGCTTTTTATGAATTTAAGACTATTGGCATGACCCTTTTGTATTTTGATTTCTGGACTAAGAAACTGTAAATCCTTCCTCTTACTTTTGCTCTTCTGGAGTCTGTCCAGTTACTCCACATATTGCTTGAGGTGTCATCCAAAACTGGACCCCATCTTCTAGCTGAGAAGTTATCAGCGCAGAGCCAGATAAAGCCTAAGTATTACCATCTAACTGCTTTAAAGTACATAATGTCAGAAACGTTCATATCTTTCATAAAAAAATTGCTACAAATGATGAAAATAATATTTCAATATTTTTGTGTTAGAAATTATTCTTATTTAACTGCTTTGCCAAATATGTTAAACTTTATGAATAAACCCAGAGGACTAGAAATAGATACTGGCTTTGTATAGGATACATTTGTTCCATAAAGCTGTACAAATCTACTGCTCAAACATACTTTGGATCTTATTGAGCAGATCATATTGATCTTTTTATATCTGGGAACAATCAGAGAACTCAGGAGACAGAAGAGAGACAAATGTATAAAGAAAGACTCTGTCACCAGCCACGCATAATTTAGACAGCATTTCCCTTGGTTTGTGAAAGGCAGCTAAGAGCCTCTCATCAGAGCCTGGTGAAGTAAACCCTCAATGCACTCTAGATTTACAGTGCTGAGCACCAGGTTACTAACAAAAAAATTTACTTATAGTTTGAAATGAGGCTCAACATTTAAATATTTGCCTATATACAGGTACTTGACCTGAATTTATATAACATACCTGAAAGGGACGATTGTTCGCTTTGTCATGTGAAAGCCTTTTCTATGTTGTTGTTTTTGACAATGAAATATCTACCATATAAAAGTTATACTTCTGACTCTAGAAAGCTGTTATAAAAGATAGCCATTTTTTCCTGTATTCCTATTACTTATTTGTTGGACTTCTTTACAAGAATTTGTAGAAATGATCTCACTATACATTCATATTCAGCCAAAGACATAGAAAAAGCAGTTCAATGGAGATGAACTATCTATCTGCTTATATGTGGCTGATGGTGACTGAAGTATTCAAAATGCATTTATTTAATGAAAAGAGTTGACATCAAGTTTAATATTTTTTCAGGGGTAAAAGCAAGAGTAATTAAAGAGTAAAACGTAGGAGTCAACAAAGTGAGGGTGTGTTTTCACCACTTCAGAAAACCAACTGTCTTCAGTGGGGATTCATGTTTGTTTGTATTGCTGAAACTTTGAAACAACTTAGCAATGCATTAGCTAAATTATTTTTTTGTTTGGACAGTATGCTTTATGACCAAAGGATTTTTATTACAAATAGAATTGGTAGCACTACTCATAGTATACAAACAAATTATTAGAGGTGGGCTAACCTCAAAATATCATAAGGTTTCCCTCAGTTCAAATAAGCAACTAACAACTTGGTGATCACAGAAACTTAAAAAAACTACCTGTGTTTCTGAGTAAAAACTCTCTTACTCTTCTCATGAAAGCCTCCTCTTTATTGCCTCCCTAACCATTTCCAAAAAATTGCTTCTTCTATTATTTCTCCTAATGTCTGCTCTTCATGATTCAAAGATGCCCTGGAAATCATTGCCAAAAGTTATGACTGAGGCTAAAAGCTTACTGTTGTTCAGAAAGAATTGGATGATTATGTGGGAAAGCCACTACCTTGTAGTAAAAAACAAGCAAGATTCTTCAAGGGAAGAAAATCCTGTGAGCTTCAGGGAATAAACCAGCCTTTAGCTACTGGGAGTCCTTCATCTCGTCAGACTGTCCCACAGCTCTGGAGTTTCTTTATCTGATGTTTCTGGTGCTGGCCTCAGTCATAGGTATCCTCTGCTACAGGAGACCTCAGTCCTAGACCTACCCATTTCCTCACAGAAAACCATTGTTTCTATTCCTCTTTATCCCAAACATCCAAAGAGTCTTAAAAATCCTGTTTGTGGAAAAATATTTCCTTTGTATCCATTCAGAGATGTTGACTTTGGTGTTAAGAATGCACCAGGCAGTCTTGTGACAATCTGAGGCCTTTGAGTGAATGAAGAGCTTTTCAAGGATTGCAGGCGAGACTGGAGAAAAAGCATCACATTAAAAAAAAAAAAAAAAAAAAGAAAAAAAAAGAAAGAAAGAAAGAAAAAAGAGAGAAAGGAAACCTAACATCATAATGCAATAAGAGAAAACAGCTTTAAGAAATCATACATTTTTACTAACAAGAAATATATAGTATATTAAAAGATGCTCAATAAAACATATTTTAAAAGAAGGAATCTTTGGTGAGGGATTTGAGTAGTTCCTCACAAAAGATTTAAAAAATTTCATTGCAGTTTTTTGACTTATTCCACTAATATAGATTTTACAGGGCACTGCTGAAAACATTCTCCCTGAAAAGCCCCATTACACATCTATTGCTGTTCCTTTAAGATGAAATGGTAACTAGTGCAGCTTTCCATGTCTTCATCCCGACACCATAAACAGAACCCAGCTGCATCTCTGTTCCAGCTTTGAAAAATGAGGATTAGATTTTCTCTGTTTAACTTTGTCTTAAGTTTCTACAAGATTATACTCTGGTTACAGTAAAACATCAGCTGTACAGCTTTCTCTTTCTTTGGTTATTACCCCCTTAGGTATAACAGTGTAATCAAAAAGAGGTCAATTGTATCAAAATAGAATTTTGCCAGAATTTATCTGGCATAAATCCTTCCCTCAAGATTTCATTATGAAGTGCTACTTCTGAAAAAAGCCCACTAAGTATTATCCAAAATCTAAGAAATTACTTTACAAGACAAAAAAACATGAATTACATAGGTCTGAATGCAAAGGACAGAGTAAGCACCAGATCTGTACGCTAATCACCATCAAGGCAGATCCAGAAGTTTAAAATACCCTCACAGTGTAGATAAATTCGTTGTAGATAAATACAAAACTGACCCCAGAATTTGATGAAACTGGAGGGTTCATCAAGGTGCTGCACACTATCTAGGTGAAGCCTCTCACAGTTTAATTCCATATCTACAGGTCAGCCTGGAAAATGCACTGAAAGCTAAAATTCTTCATTTCAGTCTACTGAAGTCTAAGGAGTTCAGTAGCCACTCACTGTAAGATTGTGCTTGAAAAAGATTTGCCGGGGATCCTGTGCAGGTTACAATGCTGTGATATGCAGTCTGAAATCACTCTTTTAAAGAAAGAGTGCAAAAAGAAAAAAGCTACCATTGATCTTCATAACTTTATTTCCCTTCAGTTATGAAAGCATTGAGACAGTGTTCACTACAAATGTATTATGCAGAAAGATTCATAAGACCTGCACTAAAGGTTCACAAAGCCTGTATCTCTTACAAGGAAGAAAAAACTGCAGCAATCTTTCTGACAAATAGAACCTGTAGCCACCAAGGCTCGTATATTTTTGTCATTGGGAAATAGCATTTTTCAGTCTGGGGATTCATTCCATCTTCCTCAGTCTGAACCAAGCACTTTCTGTTATGCCACGTAGATGTCCTGTAAGGTCTTGCAGAGTAAAATTCTATTCCCATCAAGATATACCACAACACTCCCACTAACTTCAGTGGAGTCAGCATGTCACCTAGTTTATCTTAGTCAGTTTTTGTTCTGTAATCTCAGTGTTGCCAAATTTCAGGTTATTTGGAGTTTTCCTTAAAACTATAACTCTCATGACAATCTAAAATTCACATTAAAAAAAAATTTCATATCCTTTTTTTTGCTGTTGTTGTTGTTGTTCCCGATAGCTTCATGATTTTAGTAGGCCTGAGAGTACATCTGCACTACAAAAGTGACCCAAATAGAGCCCAGGACTCTGCCATTTTGACTAACACAAGTAGCACAAGTGAGAATTGCTGAGCATATATACAGCCTGCATCATAGTTAACCACTTAAGGGTCCTTTTATTATTGGAGATCTTGGGGATGCAATCAAGAGGGTTTATTGACTAATCTCATCCTAAAGCAGTTATCCAAAATAGATCTGAAGAATCACGTGCTTTTTTCACCATAGGCTTCATTTTCTTCATTAGTTAGAAACAGAACATAGGATGATATACATATCTTCACTGTAGAAGTCTAAAGTAAGGTGAGATGACTTTCTTTATGTACAGTTTGCAACTGCAGCTGTGCTTATAGAAAGTCTGAATTTTCTTCATTCATTCACACAAGTGGTAGCAAAACCTCTATCATTGTTGGTAATATCCACAAGTACTTGATAAATATTTCTGTCTTATTTCCAGCTCTCTTTAAAAAAAGGTGAGGTTCTACATGCATTTTCTTTGGCATAAAAATCAGCTTGAAAAGTTCCTAAGATGCTGCTCTTCTCTTTATCCTAGCTTCTCAGTTTACTGATCCTTCAGTTATGCCAGCAGAACTGTTCATGGAGCCATGCTGTAAACTAGTTTGCTGGTTTATCCTCAAAAACTAATTTTTTTTGATCTGTGTCACCCTACTTTTCAGAATAATCTTATAATGCAGTTGGGGGAGCAGAAAGCCAGAAACATGAAAATCTGAGGAAGAAATTTCTTGCCCTGCCTTTCCAATAGAATGAGGTATATGTAAGATTGTACTTGGAGTCAAAGGATCAATCTGATAGCCTTCTGTGATGGAATGACTGGCTGGGTAGATGTGGGGAGAGCAGTGGACATTGTGAACCTTGACTTCAGCAAGGCTTCTGACACTGTCTTCCATAACATCCTCCTAGAGAAGCTCAGGAAGTGTGGGTTAGGTGAGTGGACAGTGAGGTGGACTGAGAAGTGGCAGAAAGGTAGAGTTCAGAGGGTCGTCATCAGTGGCATGGAGTCCAGTTGGAGGCCTGTGGCTAGTGGCATCCCCCACGGCTCACTACTGGGTCCCATCCTGGTCAACTTCTTCATCAGTGACCTGGATGAGGGGACTGAGTGTCTCCTCAGAAAGTTTGCTGATGATACCAAGCTGGGAGGAGTGGCTGACACACCTGAGGGCTGTGCTGCCATTCAGAGAGACCTGGCCAGGCTGGAGAGCTGGGCAGAGAGGAACCTCCTGAGGTTCAACAAGGGCAAGTGCAGAGTCCTGCACCTAGGGAGAAATAACCCTAGGCACCAGGACAAGCTGGGGGCTGACCTGCTGGAGAGCAGCTCTGCAGAGAAGGACCTGGGAGTGCTGGTGGATGGCAGGTTGACCATGAGCCAGCAATGTGCCCTTGTGGCCAAGAAAGCCAATGGTATCCTGGGGTGAATTAAGAAGACTGTTGCCAGCAGGTGGAGGGAGGTGGTCCTGCCCCTCTACTCAGCCCTGCTGAGGCCTCATCTCGAGTCCTGTGTCCAGTTCTGGGCTCCCCAGGACAACAGAGACATGGAGCTACTGCAGAGAGTCCAGTGTAGGGCTGTGAGGATGATCAGAGGGCTGGAGCATCTGCCCTATGAGGAACGGCTGTGAGAGCTGGGCCTCTTCAGCCTGGGGAAGAGAAGACTGAGGGGGGATCTTAGCAATGTGTACAAGTACCTGAAGGGAGGGTGTCAAGGGGACGGCGACAAACTCTTTTCAGTTGTCCCATGTGACAGGACAAGAGGCAAGGGGCAGAAATTGAAGCACAGGAAGTTCTGCCTGACCGTGAGGAGGAATTTCTTTGCTATGAGAGTGACGGGGCACTGGAGCAGGTTGCCCAGAAAGGTTGTGGAGTCTCCTTCTCTGGAGATCTTCAAGGGCTGCTTGGATGCAACCCTGTCTAACATGCTCCAGGTGACCCTACTGAGCAGGGGGGTTGGACTAGATGATCTCCAGAGGTCCCTTCCAACCTTACTGATTCTATGATTCTATGATTCTATGACCAATGAATGGATAGCTGCTTCTTGTTGGGAAAGAGTGGGAAAGGTGAGAGGGTAGAAAAGACAGTTGCCAACCTTTTAAGCCTATCTTTGATACCAGTCAGTAAAATTTTTAATGTTCTTTTTTATTTTAATTTTTAATTACTTTCTGTGTTTTCATAGCCCATGATAGTAACATCACTAGTAATTCGCTGCTACCTTTTGACATGTAAATAATTTACCTTCAGACACTTAGTCTTTTTAAACCTTGGATGGGCATTTGCCAATTCTATAAGTGGTAGAGGAGCACTTGCACATATATTTTGCAGAGAAATGAACAAATTTCAATGAAGCTGAAATGTTTGGCACATTTCAAAACCTAGATAAGGAGAGTCAAGGTCTCTTTTTCACATTGAAATGGTAAGAAGGTTAAGGATCGAATTCTAATGTCCTGGGCCAAACTGTGCATGCAATGAATATATCCCCTGGTTCTTGAATGAAGCTGGCAAAAGTGTTGTATAAACACACGCACACACAAGCACCATACTAACTAACCATCAATGTCCCACTGTGTTGTCTTTGTCTTCTCCACTTCTCCTCTCCATTTGCTGAGCCTTGTTCATAAATTTATTGAAAGTCTTAAAGACAGTGACTATTTCCTTGCACACCATTTTGAATACTATTATAATCTAATATTGTAATTGCTATAACAGCTCAAGATAACTGATTGCTATAACATCTCAGTACAACCATATTCATAATCTATGCTTACTCAGAACATCTAATCTGAGACCAAAAATAATCTGAGCAATTGAACAATCACAGTAAAAGAAACAGAAAAATGACAGCAAATAATTTTAAATCATGTTTATGTTTTAAAAAAACAAGTGAAATTATACAAATACATTATGAATGATAGCCTTTATATGATATGTTTACATGAGCTGGGTGAACTGTAAAATACTATCTAAACATGCAAAATAGTGTATTTTTCTATATTGTTTCTTTTCTTGCTTCACATACTGTGTATACAAACAGTAGGAGTTAGGACTTAAATACTTTTCCAAATCTGGAAATATATCGCATATTCACCAGCACACTAGCCACTGAATCCCACAGAAGAGCAAAAAAAAAAAAAAAATAATAAATAAAAATAAAAATATGAAAACAGACCTATATCACACCATGAGTATTTATAGCATCAGGTTGCTAATCAGCTAAATCTGCAAAGCAAAATGAGAAGGCTTAGTTCACTTGCAGTTTGATTTTTTGCTCTTAATCGTTTCAGGCTGGTGGTTTGATGCCTGTGGCCCCTCCAACCTGAACGGGATGTTCTACACGGCTGGGCAGAACCATGGAAAGCTGAATGGCATCAAGTGGCACTATTTCAAAGGCCCCAGCTACTCCTTGAGGTCCACAACGATGATGATTCGGCCTTTAGACTTTTAAAAGCATCCAGCAGTGGCTACAATAATGAAATACAACACGACTGCCTTCTGAAGAACTTCTATAATATTCTGAAGGTAAAAGGTGAAGAGCACCTTGAAAGCAACAAGTAGGACAGACGCAGAGTTGCTTCATTATCACTTCGTAGCCTGCAAGGGGAGGCTTGGTTTAGAGGAAGGTGGCTACAATGATTTTCCAGAGAAGAACAACTGGAGATCTTTGTGATCTGGTTATTCGACTGAATGTAGTGCTTATCGGTGGATGTCTTTTCTTTTTGTGTAAAAGATGCAAAAATATACCAGATTATTCAGCAACAACAGAATTTGAAGAACAGAGGCACATCAACCACAGTCTATCAAGGAGAAAGTTTTCAACAGTGAAATGACATTATACCCACAAAACAGGATTACAGAGATGTCGAGATGTCTCTGTTAAAGCTCATCTTAAATCTTAAATACTGGAGGTGACCACTCCAGACATTGTGTTCCTTAAATGATCTGCATTTAAATAGATGGATGGATTTATCTGAATCTGAGAATCAAATAATCTGTGCTAACCTTATTTTTCATTAAATCCTTTAAAGACATTTTTCTCATAAAAAAACTGAGTGAAATGTATGAAGAATGATAAGGGTAATAAACTGAAATTCTTCAGTTGGTCTGTATAGGTAAATTAGATAATTGGCATAATCCCTGAGCTAGGATTTATAGTGTGATAACAAAAGTAGCTGTGTTTTGGGGGCTTTTTTCCCCTCTGCTTTCATTAAAGGCAGTCTGAATGTCACATAGAAAAATTGATGGAAGGTTTAAAGAATGTGAAATATTATCTTAAAGAAAATATAGGATTTTGTATGGAATATTTCCATCGGAAGTACATCAGTTCATCAGTTTTCCATTCCAGGAAAGCAAACTGTTAGGCTATATAGAAATGGCATAAATGCATATCTTAAGTTGATGGATTCATTTTACAATACCTTTGCATGTGCTCAATTTATCATTAATTATTTTACTTTTTTTATTAAATCTTCATTTCTTCACTATATTATTTCATTTTTGTGAATATCAGACGCATGCCAGTTCTTCACAGTGCTTAGGCTACAACTATAAAGATACTCAACACAACTGTATAAAAAAATAAAGATTTATGAACTGTAAATAGCATGTTTATATCTCCTTTAATGACCATTTAGTTTGTACATGCAGCTCTGACCCTACTGAATACAAATAAATGCAAAATCTCAAAAGGATATAAATATTAAATGAGCTCTAGAAGAGTGCTTACAGGTTTCTACTGTCATAACAAGTAACTCTGTTACATTATGTTACAGTATGTTACATTAAAAAATGCTGCATATGTGTGAGACAAGATGCACAGTTCAGTTATTAGAAAGGATAAAGTGCCTATAATAACAAGCAACAAAATAGTTGGGTGGCCCTTGAGGTTACAGGGAAAACTCTTTCCATTTACAGTCTCTCTTGGTTTAATCATGAGAGTAAAGTTCCTTTGGGAAAGTAGCTTTCACTCACTCATCTTGTGCTTTAGAAAAAAAGGAAAGCTTGACCCTGCTCCCACTGAAATCAAAAGTTACATTCTCATTGATTAAAATGGGACCAAGATCATGCACAAAATCTGAATGTGGTGAGTTTGTTTCCTTGTCTGTCTGTTGATTTGTTTCATTCATTAATCTATTCTTAAAATCGGCAAAGATCTGATTCTATTTTAAAGAATTACAGTACTAGAATAACTGGGTTTTTTCATTACCAGGTTATTTCTATTAAAAACAAGAAAAAAAAAGCTTGTATCTTTTTTAAACATCCCTTCTTAAAGATCACAAAGCACCACAGGGTTCTCTGTTTTTGTTACAACTTGATGTTTGTTTGTTTTTAAGCGAAAAGATCTTTGTTTTTATGTATTTGTATATATTTATATATATATTTGAAATAATCCTGCCTAAGGGTTATTTTGTTGTTTTCTGCTGAATAAACTACCAAACTATTCCGTGCTCAGCAGTTTCTTCACAGAGCTGTGTTGTCTCAGTTTCCAGCAGTTTTTTGATACGGTCTTCATTTCTATGCAAAAACTGTGGTTTGTGTTCTCAAAAGATATATTTTTTTTGCAGGTCTCTGATTTAGGAATGCCATTTTTGCAGATCCTATTGCAAAAGGCAAAACATATTAAAAAGCAACACATGATATTTACTGTTTATTTATCTGGGTTTGAAAAAAAAATGTGGACTTGATTTCCTATCCTTTATAATAAAACATTTTTAAAAGATGCAGACTCCATGGTTTGCTTTGCTTTGAGCATGCCTTTCTGTGACAGATTGACATCATTTAACTAGCCAACATCCCTGTCTCCAAGAAGTTTGGACAATTGCTAGGAAGGGAATCTAACTAGAGTTTGTCTAGAAATCAATATGCTAACCTTTTAAATCCATATTTCAGTCTCTTTTTATTCAATTTTCTTGATTAAAATCATGGGACTATACTTCTCGTTTTAAGCCCAGACGATACAAATCTCTTTTAATCTTTAAAAAAAAGGTTTCTTGAATTCCACTGGCAAAGATACAAACTGGAGGGTGATGCCTGTTTCTCTTGCCTTCATGACTGGTTGTTTTTTAATCAGCCCTTCAACCGTGTTGTCTGGCAGTGGCAAATCTCCATTGATCTCCTTTCTTTTAGCCAGAAATGCCTTTTTCTCCATTTGTACAACTTTTAACACTACAGGGATCAGTTTTAACTTCTCTTTCTAGTCATTCTATCCTCATTTCCTCAGGAACTTTTCCTTACTTTAACTTGTTCATGGCATACATTCAGATCAACCTGGCTTTTTAAAATAGTACAAAAACTATGAGGAAATATAGCTATAAAGGCATGTTTTCCTCTTTAAATTGAACATGCGATGTGTACTAGATGAACTGAAGACTTACAATTCTGGATTTATCTAAAAATTACATATGCTTTGAAAGTTAGTAAAAAAAGAAACACTTTAAAAACAAAAACCTCCTTCAATCTGTCAACAGTAATAGGAAATTCACTGTTTATCCTTCAGAGATAATTTTTTCTTTTATAAAATATGAATACACAGAAATTTGACAATTTGGGAGAAGTGTTTTCCCTTGCAGATTGATCCTTATATTTCAATATTTTCTAAGGCTTTTCAAAATGCATTTCTGGAGATGTAATTTAAAAACACACTTTTCTAAGTGCTTTAGCATTCATCTGTTGAGTAGGTAAGTCATCTACATTTATAGTCATCTGTACAACAGGTTCCCAAGATTGGGGTCCTTAACCTATATGGTTCCAGCCATAATAACAACCTTTTCTCTGCAGAGCTGGAGCTCCGACCACAGCTCTCACATGCCTCGATCTTGTCTGAGATCGGCACAGCACCTGTTTCTCCTGGAAACAACAAAATTGAAACATTAATCACAACAGAACTCAACTCTCTGCTTAATTTACACCCAGGTTGTACTGCCAAAAGTTGTGCCAAAAGGTGTTCCTACCTACTAGCTTTTACGTAAGCTGGATAGTTCAGGGAGCAGGTGGTAACCACCGAATTCAGCTGATGCTGCCAGCGTTGCCTGAACCTGACTGCAGTGTCATACACGTATAGATGTGCGTGTGCGCACACACACACACATGCATACACGTGTGTGTGCCCGAAGAATGCTCGCCACGGTCTGCCTTTCAAGATGATTCTTTCATTTTGAATTTTATTTAGAGGAATCTTAATGTCTGCACAACAAAAATCCAGAAGGCACCAAGAATGAAACAAATAAGTACAAATGCCTACAGAAAGGGACAGGGCAGCGGAGGGAGAGGAAGGGAATTAAGGGACCGAGTGTGGAAAAAGCAGGAAAAGAGAGAAGATAGGGATATGGAGCCTGTGGTGAAGACACATTGACAGAGTTCAAGGGAAGGGAATTAATGGTGAGACATAGCAACTCTGTAGTTTCCTGTGCTACGTCCAAGACACAGTGTAGGAGCTCCCTTCCGCAGCAGGAGTGTCTGAACTTCTCTCTTCCCAGCTCTCCATAGGAGATGATGTTTATTTTTGTGTGCTTTTTGGTTATGTTTTATTTTTAATTTTTATACATTTTTAAGTCAGAAGCTTCAGGGAGCAATTCAGTAAGGATTTCTGAGAAGACATGTTGCTCACGTTTATGTCAAGACAGTTGCATAACAAAGCCTTCAGAGATGCAGTGGTTCATACAGAAAAATACTATTTTGTATTGAGTGAATTTTAAAGACTGGTAATGAAATAGCATGTCCATATAAATCCTGAGAATTTAGAGCACTTATTTTCTCAGTGGCTAAAATTTCTTTTCTGTGGAAACCAGACTTTATTCTCCATAGTGACAGGCTGTAGAGTTTTCTGAATCAGTGAGCTCAGGGAAGGAATAGATGTATACTGTAAATATGAAAAAAAAGAATGCTTGTGCATAAAAGTATGTGATGCCATAGACACCATCTTTGTGTTTGGGTAAAGAAAGTCATAAGCTTCAAAGTGTTAGCATGTATTTTCTTTCTCTTATGTTCCTTACCTTACCCTTACTTTAATAGTGTCCCCTATGCCTCCTTTTAAACTGCCAGTAGTGCTTTCCTCCATCTGTCTGAAAGAATTTGCAGGGAGATAAGTGCCGCCGTCAGCTGAAGACCAAAGGCCTGCAGACATTTGTGTTCACAACAATGCAGCATCACTTATGGGGACAGCTAGGCCAGGTCCTTCCAAAACCCAGGAAGGAACCTTTTCTTGACACTCATTTTCCCTACAAGGATGTGATGGGAGAAACACACAACACACATATGCTTACAGAGAATCCCATTATATCGTTTCTACACAAATAGAAAACCAATGCGTTTCCAGGACTGCTCTCTCATATAGGTGCTAACAAGAGCCCAAAGAGAAAGTTACTCAGGCCAGTAGGAAACAGAGGAAAAAATTCTGAAGCAAGGAAAAGGAAGATTGGAAATTATTGAGAAACTGATAAGAGTAAGACAGAGTTAGGGAAGACTGAGTAAATGGCTGTTATAGGACACACAGGAAGTGTCTCTGACAAAAAGAACTTTGAGAAATTAGAAAGATAAAAGTTCCAGAAAAGAAGGAAAGGGAAGAAAAATCAGTTAGAGGAATCTGTAGAAAAATGAATATCAAAAAACTTGAAATAAAATACAGGAAAAAAAGGCAGAATATTTAATTCTAGATAGTTTAGAAAAAGAAGGAGGAGGGATAGAAAGAAATTGCAGGATACAGAAATGGAGAAGAAAGGAAAAGGAAAGAAAAACATAGAAATATGTACCATTTATCATTTAGATTTTAATACTGAAAGGTACAATGACATTAAAGAAACTTATAGCAGTATGTCTGATGTGAAAAAACTATATTTTTATGCAACCTAACTTCCCTCAGAGTTCAAATAGGTAAGATTTTTGCCAGCTAAGCTTAGAATGTAGTGTGAGATGCAGGTTTACCTGTTTAAGAAACATGAATGATAATTTCTGTACAGAGAACAGATCTTGCAAAGCTATGCGGTGTTCTTACCTGCCTCTGGGATTAAAGTCTTTCTTTCAGATTATGTAATCATTTCTCTAAATTTATTAGAGGAAAATAAATTTAGAGTAATTAATTGTATTAGAGGAAAATAAATCCAATTAATTCTCCAAAGCCTAAAAGGAACAGTACGGACATTTTATTTTATGCTTTTAATTAATATCTACAATGCAATGGATATATATTGACCTCTGGTAAAATTTAAAGCCAAATTTAAAAAGCAGTCTCTTCTTGGAGGAATTTTTGTTAACATGCTCCCTGAGAACTGTTGTTCATGCTTTTAGCATGAGACAAGAATCCATCAGTAGATAAATCAGCTTTGGATAATATTTATTCTTCCACTAAAAGATGTGGATCTCCATCCTTTTTCATTCCTCTCAGGCTCATATTTAGAATCATTGTCTGCTCTCAGGGAAAATACAAATCTCAGACCTGATCTCATTCAGCTGCATTGTTGAAACACTCGTTTATTTTCTTTTTAGTAATGAAGCAGAACTCCTGGATATATATTTTACTTTTCTTCTTTTGAAGCAAACTTTTCATTGATTTTTTTTTTTCATTTAAAGACTTCTGCTTTGGAGTTCATCTTTCATCCACCACAGATAATTATTTAATTCCTCTTTGAAAGCTTCACTCAGTGCTGTTTTCTCTGTTAAACCTTCAGGCAAATTCTTCTCCTGGACTCACGCAGTGGTTCTTGACTCCAGCCTTCTGCTCTCCCTTCATGCACAAACCTCCCACTGCGGAGCAAGCATCTCACTGGCATTCACCACTACCTCTCTTTTTGAAGAGTTTCTTTAATCCCTTCCAGGGAATCTCTCTCCGGTGGAAAATATTAACTCTTTGGTACAGCTTTGGTCCAAATCTGGGGTCCCAAAACCCTGCAGCCTGGCAGCTACCCAACTGTTTCTGACCAAAAGCCACAACAAAGCTATAGGCACATTGGTTTAGGCAATGGGGAGAGCCTCAGGCCCACAGTGGTTGCCTGCTCCCCCTTTCTCCTAGAAAAGCTCCCTGTATAAAGAGCAGGGACAAGCACAGCCAAGGAGCCGAGGAGCCACTGTGATGGTGCTTTCTCACGAAGCAAGACCTCTGCACACCTCGAGGTCATGTGTAATATAAGGCAACCATCATGGAAGTAAGATGCTGGCTTTAAGACTACCAGGTCACAAGTCAAAGATCATACAAATACATATGACTTTCTGCTATCTGCTGCCACCTATGGTTCAAAATGAAGCTTTTCCAAAGCCAGACTCATTACCCGAAGCAACTAAACATCAAATGAAAGACCTACAATGGAAAATAAATAAATAAGAAACTAAAGGGACTAATAAAAATGGCTAGGACTTCCAGCATAAATGGTCAAACTTCAGTCTATACTTAGGTATGTGCTTTCAATTGTAAAGGTACCAAACTTCCACTGCCTTCAGTTTAGCTCAAATGGATTAAAAATACATGGATTTTATAACAGTGTGGACCTTCCCTAATGCAAATAATGATATTTACAGAGGAAAATGTTGTTCCATAAAATGCAGGTGATGGAGAAGGGGGAATCACACAAACCATTTTAAAAGATCATGTTGTGTTTAATAAACTTTGACTAGACCAGAGATATGTAGATGGACCACACATCAGGAAGCTTAAAGAAGCTGCAAAGGAAAAGAAAGACATATCTTCAGAGTGAATTAAATTATATTTTAAAAATAAAGTAAAATAGTCCTAAAGACAAACACTCAGCAGTTGTAAATGCAATAATTCAATTTGCTCTTCCAGCTTATATTTATCCAACTCATGCATAATGCATATCCTGAAAGTCTTTAATTACTCTTTCACACAGTGGTTTTATTACATGGTCCAAGAATCGCAGTGCAATAAGGTTTTTGACTTAAGAGGTATAATTCATCAGAAAATGAAAATATATCTGTATAATTTTATATTTTTATCCCTCCAACTAATCAGCTCATTTTTGGTGCCTTTTTTTACTCAAGAACCAAATTTAGCAATGCGAAACACAGTCTTTTCAAGAGTTCAAGAATTCCTTTTTTCTCTTAAGGACACCTGAGTGATATTTGCTGAAAGATAAGACCTGGTTCAAATTAATAACTTCAGAGCAGCCAAAACTGCTAATCCTGTTGCTATACATAAGCTATCTCATTTCTCTGACCTTTCACTTCCCAGTGTTCGAACCAGAGTCGCACCGAGGTTACAGTTCCCAGGTCACAAGGCCACAGATAACCTTAGATATTAGCAGGACTCCATGTCATTTTCTTACAGAAACCAGAAGTGAATCAATATTTGGAAAGCTGGAGAAACCAAGCTGTGTCCTTTTGTCCACTTATGGTTTCAAATGCCATGAACTTAGCAGCTCTGAACAAACAAAAATGAACACAGATGAAACAAAACCAGAAGCAATGCAGTTCCCTGCAGGCCACAAGCACGATGGACTAACATCATTTTGCTCATTACTGCTCTGGGGGTGCTCAGGCTCCACATCTAGGTTTGCGCCGTGCCTCCTGTATAGCAGGGAGGGTCTGGTGCTGCGTTACACATGCAGCAAAGATTTCAGGCTGAGCACTGCAGCTGTAAAGAAAAGTAGACTTATAGAGAGACCACAAGAGAAGTATTGTTTTGAATGGAGAGTCAATGACTTGACAAAAAGGCAGTTTCTCATGGCAGCTGGCCCTGGAACTTTGGTCCAGGTCTCATCAGCTTTGCTTTGGACCTGGTAGCTCAGCATTCCAGGGTAGGAATGGAGGTTAATGTCCTTCCTTGCTCCCTTTGTCTTATCTGCTCAGATGAAACCCTCTCCATGAAGGAGCTTAGGCACCAAGTTCAATGCTAACACAAAAACCCTTTTTAGCATCTCTAACATATATGTAGGAGCACAAATCAGCATTACTTTTATATGCTTATGCCTATTTAGACATATTCTTTTATAAGTTAGACACCTAACTGTTTTGAGGGTGTGGTTCTATAGGTCAGTTTGTTGACTTATGAAAAAAAAACAACTAGTGCCACCTTGTTGTGGAGAGCCCAGTGTTGCACCTAATGCTGCAGATTTCTTAAACTGGATATTTTCCACCCATCTCCCTTTAGAGGGAGTAACCAGCACTTTCAGAGCATGTCACAGCTAGTGGATAAGAGAAAAATGAATGCCTGATGCACAACAGCCCTAGTGTCTTGGCCATACACAGAATGGCAAAACCTAGGCATTAAATCACAGAGATTTAGAATCAGAGTCAGATAATAGCTGAGGTTGGAAGGGACATCAGGAGATCAGTTGGTCCAACCCTTCCCCACTCAAGCAGGATCAGCTAGAGCAGGTTGCTCAGGGCCATGTCCAGCTGGGTTTTGAATATCTCCATGGAGGGAGACAGCCAGTGTGGGCAACTTTTTTTGCAATGTTTAACCACCAGTGTTTTCTTGTATTCAGGTAGAATTTTGTGTGTTTCAGTTTGTGCCCATTGCCTCTCCTACTGTCACTGAGTACCAGTGAGAAGAGTCTGGCCTCATCCTCTTGACACCCTCCCTCAGACAATTAAACACATTGATAAAATCCTTCCTAAGCCTTCTTGTCTCCAGGAAGAAGAGTCCCAGCTCTCTCAGCCTCTTCTCCTATGAAAGGTGCTCCAGTTCATGACCTTTGGCTGGACTTACTCCAATAAATCAATGTCTTTCTTGTAGTGGGGAGCCCAGACCTGGATACCACACAGCAGCTGTGGCCTGACTACTGTAGAGGGGAAGGATCACCTCCCTCGACCTATTGGAAATACTCTGCCTGATGCAACCCAGGGTATTCTCAGCCATGAAGATGTATTTTTGGTTCATGTTCAACTTGTCCACTAGGATACCAGACCATTCTCCGTAAAGCTCCTCTTCAGTTGGTCGGCCCCCGTCATGTGCTGTTACAAGGGGTTATTCCTTCCTAGATGCAGGTTTTTGTCCCCTTTTTTTTATTGAACTTGTTATCAATTGTTGAAGTCAATATAAATATAAATATTTTTTAAGTATAAACATTTTTTAAGTAACAGACGCTTCTTGGTGATTGCACAGACAGTCAAGCTGACTTCAATAGGAACTGAATTATCTCCTGCAGGTTTTAACACTATGCACCTCAATGGCTTTAGCTTTTAGCGGTTTGGGGGCAGTGCAGTGTCTGTTAGAATGGATCCTGACTTTGTCTGCAGCCTTTAATCCAGAACATAATGTAAATTAAGAAAAAGAAATCTATCTTCCCTCTTCACAAACACATAGCCAGGAGAAGTTAATTTTCATCATTTCTTTACAGATTCAGTTTGTCAGAAACAGCATTCAACAAGATTATTACACAAAATAGCAAGGCAAGGAAAACAAGGAGTTTGAAGTCCACTGGGTTCCTGCATCATAAATGGACACATGGAAAATCTCAGTTTTTGTTCATCTTTCTGACTTTCCTGTTAGCATCTACAAACCGCCAAATTAAAGTATATGAACGGAATATGAACGGTAACATACTAAGTATGTCAAAACACTGAATGGATTATCAAACAGATCTAATTTGTAAGAGAAATCCTTAGTGCTCAGCCAGTGAATTATGAGATTAGTGTCACAGAAGGGATAAACTTGATATTCCACCAGGAAATATTACATTACTCTAAGCATCCCAAAGTATTTATCTCCAGTAAGTGCTCTGCACATTGTTATCAGAAACAATGATTGCACAATAAGCAACACTCAGTCAGCAGGACCCTGCCAAAATACAGTGCCCTTTTTGGTACTGTGAAATGAGCTTCACTGACAAGGGTATGATTTCACCTTCCTCCTTCCAAAAGGCCACATCCCTAAGGGAATTATTTCAACCTGTGCTGTCTTTCTTTGTTTACATTTACCAGCTTAAAACTGAAGCTTTCTTGGGTTGCCTTTTTCTTTCTTCCCCCTTCCTCCCACCCCCACCAGAAGATGGAGATGGAACACCTTAAAAATGTTAGTGTGGGCATGATCCTAAAACAGCTCCATTCACACTGGAGCTTTCAGCAGCCCTTTTGCATCTAATGAAGTTGACAAGTTTCTGCCTATTTCTTCACATGGCACCTGCAAAGAGGAACTAGAGTTTTAGCTAGAGACAGACATATAGAATGAGATTTAATCTAAAGAAACTGCAGCTCCACTACAGCCTCTTATGACAAAATTAAGCAGGTGCCATTTAGAGAGGTGTCAGGGACCAAACTGTCCCTCATCTGTTCACCCATACATCACTAAAAGAGCTAAAAGAAAACCACATAAATCCTTTTTTTTCCTCTTTTTCAGTTTGTTCCCCCTGAGCTACAAGTAGCTAGGGGCTAAGAACCTCCTGTGATGTGAAGTGTCATGAAGGTGCAGGCTGACAAGGCAGACCGCTGAACTTCTGCTGGGAAAAGGATATGTTTGTCTGTCTCTCCAAAAGTCATGGAGTCATTTGCAGGTGACTTGGAAAGGCTGGTGGGCACTCAAAGATCCAGGGAATAATGGAATCTGGATGGTTTGGGGAGGGCTGGAGAGGACACTATCACTTATCGCGTCAGGTCAATGTTCATATTCAGCTTCAAGATAAGTCTGCTGTGGGCTGGAGTTTGCTCTGCTCAGACTGAAGTATTGCTGTATTACTGAGATCAGTCCCCTCCTGGAGTGATGTCCTCAGTCCACAACGGTATTGCTGGTGATTGGGGATGCGATGACTGTCTTTTCAGGACAGAGTGCCTGGGATGCTCCCGAACAACTGTCCATGACCCTCTTATCCCAACCCAGCTGCAGTACACAACCAACCAGAAAAAAAAAAAAAAAAAAAAAAAAAAAAAAAAGATTGCTAATTTCTCAAACACAGTATAAACTCAAAGACTTTCTGATATGCTATGACCTATGGATACCCACATGCTTTTATTTTTTTGTAGTGGAAACTTGCTGATAAGTTGTGGTCTTTTGACCTCTTCATTTTCTCAACCACTGCAAAAGCAAAACGTGTCATTTCTTGCCAGTGTTTAATTCAAAGCTCAAAGAAAGAGGACAGTGGATTCAGGAAGTATCAGGAGATTCCTATTTTGAGTTTCTTTACAATTTGGATAAAAGGTGTTGAGGAAGAGGAGAACACAAGTTAGTGGTTAAAATGTAGTGAAAGCATATCAAAATTGTCACTAACTGGGATACCCTACCTACCAGAAACTGCAACAACATATGGAGCACAATCTCCATAGGAGTTAAAAGTGGACAGCCACTTGGCATTGGTGATGTACTGACAAAAAAAAGATGAAAAAAAAACAAGCGAGATATTTGTCTGTCTGTCTGATGACTTGACTGTCTATCTCACACTATAGGTGGTGCAAAAGAGAGAAGGAAGAATGGGGCATCATCAGACTTTGAAGTCTTGTTTCTTTTGTCATCCAGTGATTGCTACAAGGCAGATGAGCTCTTCGTTTGCTAGTGACCAGGTTGCCTGATTTGTGTTCATTAGCCCCTGTGCTCCCCTCCAAAGCTCCTTTACAAACACACAGACTTGAAAGGTGAAGTGGTAATTCAGGATGTCTCCTAACACAGCAGGGTTCAGTTTGTAATATGGAAGGGTTAGGATTGAAAACCAAGGCAATTTAATTCTATTTTCAGAAATCAGTACCTAATGCAGGATTATCTTTAATGGCAGACACCATAGTGTCAAAGGACTGTGTCAGGTTTCAGACCTTTTCATAGTTTAAATTCCTACATTCAAAAGTTAACTGAATCATTGCTGGTGGTGAAGATTACTTCGATGTGATGTTATTGTGGGTGGCCTACAATAAGTGATAACATATTCGGGGAACAGTCTCCTACATGCAAATAAATTTCCCATGCATGTCTGTGTGTACTGAAAATACATGTGATGGTATATTCAAATTATCTCTTGGGAGGCAATGCAAAATAGTTCTAGCTGCAATAATTGAAACTTGTATGCCATCTTTTCCATTCCTAGTAAATAACCTCTATTACAATCAAGTTTTGCAAAGAGGAGAATATGAAATGACTGCAGCATCCACACATATTCGTTAGTCCTAATGTGACTCTACACTCAAATAGATTCAAATTTTGAAGCATATTTTTTTCTATCCTTTATTCAGTGGTACCTAAATTACTGTTTAGTTCGGTTGATGTTTGGCACTTACGATGTTAGTAGTCTACATGCGTTAGCTTTCTCCAAGCTATTCATTTGGAACAATTTATATTTTCACACTTTACAGGGCTTGGACAAAGGCATATAAAACTTCTATGATATTATTAAGGATACTATCATATATATCATTTATGTATCTGATACTTAATTTTTCTCATAAAATTTTCAAATCTAAAAACCAGGGAATTATGTGATTAATAGAGATCCTTTAAAAAATTTGAACTGAAAATTCTTTCAACACCACCAAACAAACAAAAAATATCTATTTCTATTAAACATGGACTTTCATAGAGGATATGTCACTAAACAAAAATATTCAGGGCAAGGGGATTACTTTTTAGAAATATTTGTGGTTTAACTGAAAACCTTGGAATGAGGTGCCTGGGTTTCCAGCCGGAGGTTCACATATTTTTATGCTACATTTGAGTAATTCTGCCTTTTTATTGACTTCTGCCTTTCTATTCCAATTCCATTAAGTGCATAAGACATTAAATAAAAATAAGAGACAGCATTTATTAACTTTCTGAAAAAAGCTGTGGGAAAAATGCATTTCCTAATCCTCCCCACCTCAAATGTTAGATATGGCAGGGGCATGACTGTATGTTTGAAAGTGTAGTTATACCTCAGTGCCTTTGTAGTTTTTAAGCATAACAACTAAGCCTGCTCCACCAGGTTTAGAAATACATAAAACTACTAGTGGTTAACTGAGCAGAGGAAGTCTTCCATACTGTGGTATCTAGTGTAGAATGCCCCCCCCCCAAAAAAAATTGTTATATATCTATTTCATTAATACTCAAAAGAATAACATTGCTTTCCTCTTGTCCCTACAAAAATGCATGACTAGAGAGCAATTAAAATTTGTGTGAGCCATAGACATGCACTTAACTTCCTACTTTGAATCTGAAGGTGTCAGTTAGGTGACATGGAGAACTATGGAAAGTAGTGGGAATCCTCCTCCATGTCTGGTTGCACCAAGTCTTTCTTGTTGTGTCCCCTCTTTTGCAGCCCACATGGAAATGAAATTTTTCATAATTTGGAAAAGTAAAAATCACATCTTGCCCTACTGAAAATCTGCATCTTCGTTCAATGAAAACGAGAGATCCATTTCACAAAACAAAGTTTTAATGTTTAGACAATATACTGAATTTCACACTAATTTTGGTCAAAAGAAAGTCCAGCTCTTGAACGGGTTAATGGAGCAGTATGAAGTCAGCTGGATACAGAAGGTTATGTAAACTGACTGCACACTAAGCCAGCTATTCCTGATGCTGGATACATAAGGGCATTACCAAAAGGGGGACCTGCATCTGCCCTGTGTTTATAGACAAGCATAAAATGATTATTGTAAGAACTGTAGATAATATAATCTAATGTAGATACAAATCTCAGGAGTATCCACAGAATTCATTTTAGTTTTGAGAAGACTTTGATGTGTCCACATTGCCATTTTATGTTCTAAATAACAATTAAGCCATTAAAGCAGTGTAACTGAAGCCAAGCTTTCTGCAGATTTCCACCCCACAATAATAGATGTCAGATCATAACACAGGATAATTCATATGACAAAATAAATTATCCAAATTTTGCTCATTGAAAAAGAACTAATGTAAAATCTAATCCAAAAATGACATCTGCAGTTTTAAGCAAAGCAGTGTTACTTGACTGATTAGATATCGTGTTTGACCATAAAGAATTCATAGCCTCCCTTTGTTCCAAAAACTGAGTTGTGAATTTATATTACTTATTTGTCCAATATTTTAGACTGAAGTAGAAGTAATGAAATGTGTCAACAATTTGTTACTTTAGATTCCTTGCCTCAGAAATGTGTTTTCAATTCCATCTGGACCAACATCTTCTTCTAACAAGCTTAACTGTTTCAGTATATCCAAGGCCAAGAAAACAGGTCTGGTGCTAAATTCAAAATCTGGGGAACATTTCAGTGACTCAACCAAAAGAATCATTAGTAGTCACAATTTCAGCTCTCTTCAGTGGTTCTTCTAAAAACTTAGCAAATAACACTTGAACACATGAGTGTATCCTTAGCTTTTCTGGCTTCTTAAGGGACAGTGAACCTCACCCAGATTTCGCAATGACCGTAATTAGTCTGGACAAGCAGAAAAATTTTCACAGCAGCTGCAGTGTTCAGCCTAAGACTTCTCCAAAACTTGAGAAAATGAGCTTTTCCCATTAGCTGCTGGCACACGCTGAACCCAGCCTGAAACAAGAAAAGAGCAGAACATGCTCCTTGCCTCCTAAAAGCTGTTATAGTAACTTGTTTTCCCCAACTTACTATCAGCTATCTGAAGACAGGATATTCAAAGAAACTTAAAAAGTCTGAGTCAGGGAGGTGGGATTATTTGCTGAAAACATCTTGGCAGCAGTTAGAGAAGAGAAGAGAAGATTCCTCCTCTTAAATCTTTTCTTTTCTTGTATATTGCAATATAGATGCATGTTTTTTTCTGTATTTAAAGCAAATGGAGATTTTCTGGTCTTTTGATCAATTTCTTTAACTAAGAGTGGCAACCTCAGTTTCCATTCAAGAGTGTGGTTTCATTATGAGACCACAGAATAAATAATGAAAAAAAAGTTACTTTTTGTAAATTGCCTTTTCATATTTTTTTCACTTCATAACCCAAATGATTTAGGATTTACAGGTTAAAATTGTCCCAAAATGTGTATTTGTCTCTCTAGAATGACAATCTGTAGTATTTTCCCTACATACAGAATTCCTGAACTTTTTAGAATAACTCAGAATACATTTTTTTGAGAATCCTATTATTTGATGTATTTTAATCCCATGTCATTCATAAAATGATTTACTCTTCTTCTGGTCTGATGGCTAAAGCTCTTTCTTTAAGGTCTGTTGAAAAGGTTTCCTTTAACAGTTGCTCATTTTGCTAACTCTTCTTTCTTATCCATGCAATCTGGGAACTTTTCAGTGCTAACAAAAACTCAAAAGTCATCTAACTTGCAAAGTTTACTGTTTCTTAAACAGTTCTTGGAGTCCAAACTTCAGTATTCATTGAACTTGACTACTTTCTATATGCTCATCTGGACTAATGTTATATTTTTCTGAGAATAATGTTATATGTATATATTTCACCCTCAGCAACTAGCAAAGAAATCAGCTGGTCCTGGTAGGCCAGCTGTGGTTTCTTACATTAAGAAAAACAAAAGCCATCAACTTTGAGATAATCCTACCTTAAATATACTTGCAGAAGAACATTGCTCTTGCATTCACAAACTAAGCAAACCAAAATAAGTCGCCTCTATCTACTCATGTGTGGACTATACTACCCCACTGCTGCTCAGCTGGTGGCAGAATACAGCTCAGAGAAATGCTAAGATGTTTTAAAGAACTTTTTGCCTCTTCCTTCTTTCAGGCTTCACTTGGTTTTAATAGTGGAGAAATAGGAGTATTTGCAAATGCTTTTATTTTTAGTTTGGGGTCCAATCACATGAGATACCAGGAATCCTAAATACAAAGTTTAAGTCCCACATCATTTTAGTCTGATAATGACTTAAAAATACTAAGCTAAAAAAAATTAAGAAACACCTTAACTTTCATAAATCAGTTTTCCTTATTTTTAAAGTGAAGAATGCTCATTCATATCAGTTTAAAGTCCTCAAATGTTTATATGATCAGAATATCTGAATAACCACAGTGCAAATTCTGTGTTTTTTGTCTGCTACTCCAGCAAATCACCCTGCACCTCTGCAGTAATAATATCCATCAGGAATTCCAACCAGCTAAAGCATGATCTCTACTTCCTGAGAACATGTGGCTGTTCTCAGGCTGTTGATCCTTCCAAGTGTATCTCTATTTGATCTCCTAAAATATTTGCAAAATTTTGTCCCATATGAGGCTAAATGGATTGATATATAATTTCTAAGTAAATTCCTAGACCATTTTTTAATAATGGCATTATATTAACCATGGCCCAGTCTTTGGACTTCTTGCTTGTACTGAGCAAAATCATGAAAAAATATCTACTAAAGCTTCTCCAGTTTCTAACCCCTCTCTCCTTATCAGCTTTGGACATATATTGTTTGGCTTTATGCCTTGTCAACAATACCATCCCCTGACTCCTTAATAGATTTTGCTAGAGTTGTTAGTTAGTATAGTCCTTAACTTTCTTATTTGATTTCCATAAAACCTGAATGGCTGTTTTAACTTTCTCAATCTTTGCAGTTAGAACAGCATTTATGACACGATCGTTCTACACCTCTGCTACTCCCTCAGGTTTGCTTTTAAACTTCAGACTGTCCACACCTCCAAACCCAGCCTATATTTTCAGCATAACTATAGTTTGAAAAGAAACCTGATAAATGGAGAGTTCTCTCAGAAAAATTTATTCCAGCAATGGGTTTGCATAAACTGCGACAGTTAAAAGTGACATATTTTACACTAGGAAATGAATTTTGGTTTGACGAAAAAGATACATTTTTTTGTTTCAGGGTGATTCCTATCAGAACTGAATTTGTAATTGGAATTATCTATACATATTTAACAATTTCTTTTTCCATTGAATCACTTACTAAAGAATGTCATTGTCACTAAGCATATGAAAGTACAGGTTCTGTACTTTCACTCCTTTTTACAAATGACTAGTTTTGGAACACGCCAGTTTTCAAAGAGACTAATATTTTATGCCTGATATTGCTCTAGTCTGCAAATGTGCTTGTTGCTTTTCACTGTAAATCTTTGCTGGTGAGGTGAGTTCCAATGAGAGAAGAAATAAATTTGTTTAGAGAAGGTCAAAAAAACACCTGTGGGTTATTATTACTTAGCATTCCCAAAATGGAAGAACCTAAATATCAATTAGAGCAGGAAACCATTCCCACTCTGTTCTGTCCGGCATGTACAAAGACAGAGATAAGGCAGCACAAGCCCTAACAATTTACAACCTGCCAACAGAGAACAGATGGACGAGACAAACATATTGAGTTATAAATATGTCATCTGTTCCCAAGAAATCTCAAACCTCTAATTGGAGTCAAAAGGCTGAATTTATAATGAATTTATATTCAATGATGGGATGAGAGAACAGTTCATTAAGCACTGATTTTTAATCTAACTTGAGAGAACAGTTTTGGTTAGTTGGTTGTCACGTTGAAACTAGTACTCTTATGGAATCTGACAGGGTTCATTCACCTATGTTTCAAAATCTTAAGGAATAGTATATAATGAAAAAGTTAACTCTCTGGCATATAAATGGACTAACTCTTCAGTGCCTCGAAATCATAATGTCAATTTGTGTTCTCCAGTATAGTACTTTGCCTTTGGTATTTTCTAGCTATAATCATAGCTGGAAATACTGCATAACTATTGCTTTGGCAATTGCAGCTCACCTAGCACTTCTCAAAGTTATTTGATGAGGTCCATGGTAGCCAGATATCACATACGGGACAAACCGTACAGGCTGGCAGCCATTCTGTTTTAGAGCTGCTGCATCGCTTGGGCACGCAGCCCCAGATGAGGCACAGCTCAATTTGGTACATTCCTGCAGCAGCTGAGACAGACTTCAAGCCTCTGAAGATCACGCCAGCAAGGGACAGAGAGATACAGCCTCTGCTGGGAAAAGGAAGCTAAGAGCTGGAAGCCCACAACAATTTAAATCCCATATGAATTTTCACTCAAGTGTTGGCAGCTATCTTGCTGCACTGAGAGTGGAATCAAAGACATCCCACACATGAGATTTAATAGAATTTGTATACCGTGAGTGTTACCATGCTTGTGGTTTGTGCGCTCCCCGCATAGAAGGAGGGTTCCAGCCACACTGGTCAAAACATTGCATAGCCAATTTTTATTACATGTCTTTCTTAAGACGGACAAGGGCTGAAAACCTGGAATATTGCATTGATGTTTGGTGAATTATGAGTAAAATCAAACCTTGTACAACTCTTCCTATCCAAAGTACATTAATAATCCTGCAGGCACTGTTCAATCCCATTGCAGAGACTGAAAAATGAGGAGTAACATAATAAAGTTTTTAAAGTTTTACTCTTTTAAAATACCATTTTTAAATAAAGATTTTTCAATTTGTCTTATTAAATCCTCTATAATAATTTATTGTAATCTGTCCTTTGATATTTTAACTCTTCCTTTTAATTTAAACTGACTCTATAGTGGTGGCCTAGTAGTATATGTCATTTTCCATGAATAATGCAACCCTTCTCCCTCCCCTTGACAACTGATACTTCAAGGCCAAGACTTTTATCACGTGGTCATTTTCAAATGAGAACATAGGAAAGGTTGTGTCAGGTCGAACCAAATTCACTTTATATTCTGTCCTAATGGTCAACTGTTGAAGTCTAAGAAAAAGGGTAAAAACAGGCTTAGAACATAAGAATGCTTTACCTGAATATTCTTACAGACTCCAGCAGCTTGCAGCTCAGGAACTTCTTCATTCAGAAGCAATGTTAACTGCTTATAGATTTTTCTTTCATTATTCTGTCATGTGTTTCAAAGCATTTGAACTTTTACTATCTCCAGAATTCCAAGCTAAAGAGGTTCTTATTTTAACTTCATCTTATGCAAGAAAGTAAAAGACTGATCTTTCCCTCATCATCTACTCTCCATTATTAATTTAATCATTGAATTATGGCTTTAATGTATGATATATATTCCTTCGTTTATTTCTTGCTTTCTTACTGGAGATTCCTTCTTTATTCCTTGTGTAGAAACTGTTGCTCTTCTCTTGCTAGCCCTTACACTACTGTATTCTCTCTGAGATGAAGGCAGCCATTTAAATGCAGACAGAATTCAAGATGAAAAAGAATGTATAGCATTACACAGTGGCAAAATGGTTTTTCTGTTTTCTGTTCTTTCCTGTATTTGATTTGCTTTTCTGACTACTGTTAAACAGCAAGCTAAGGTGAGCTCTAAGCTGCTATAGCATGAAAAATGAGCTCTGTTTCATACTTGTATATGAACTGAAAAACTAGCAGATCCAGACAGAGAGAAAACTTCTAAAATGTTGTTAATCACAATTTGAAATACATATTTTAAAGCCAGAAAAAAAGTCTTGATGCAAAATATTTTTAATTTCTTGTATTTTGCTTTTGTAATTTCAGGTGAATTCTAGAATACTCTCATAGAAAGCTACTCTTTCTAGAAGCAGAGTTCCAATTCAACTGCTAAAGAAAAGAGCCAAATCCTGCTGCTTTTACCAAAGAAAGTAACCTCTTGAGGGGTAATCTGCCCTCACTAACACTGATTTAAATCCAGAGTAACAGTATTATCTTTATTGGAGCTTATATTGCTTTGGAGCTATGTGGCACTTTGGCAGAGCTCTTTCAGTAAAATTTCTTATATGACAAAAGCAAATAATTACTAATTACTTTATAAAACCTTTTCAGAGCAGCCAGTATATTCTCCCTTAAGCAGTCATTCCTGATATGCTTTCATATAGGCATTTTCACAGCTAAATTTCTTTACAGTGTGATATAAAGCCAAGAATCAAAAGTGGGGAATCTTTCAATCTGGCCCTGCTTTTGCAAATTCAATCCTCTCTTCAGATATATATGTGCAAATCAATTTGGCACCGGTATGCTAAAGCCTATTGTCACTTCCAGCAATTAGTTTTGACTAATCCAGTTGATGCAATGTGATTTTTTCCATAAATATCTAAGATCAGAATTTGGCAGAGCGTTAACAATGTATCTTAAGATATAAGATATTGCATAACTTTCCTCCTATAGTGTATTGCTGAATAAATATTTTCTCTAAGACCAGAATCCATCTGCTCCAGCACCATTTACCCATAAGAAAGGAGGAGTATCTGACTGTAGTACCTAGTTTTTACTTACTATGCTTTGTCCTAGGATTATATTTCTGTGGTAAGAGCAGAATACAGTACAGCAGTCAACTTACACAGCTGCCATGCAAAGTTCATTTAAGTTGCCATAGTTGGCACCAGCAGTTTAGTAAAGAAGTGCAACTCACTGGTAATGGCCTTGGTGGCTATTGTGCAGCCAACATCCTTGAGAGCAGCTCTTGGTTCTTGAGAATGAGCTGCTGCAAAGCCTGGAGATGGCTACTGGAGAGGCAAGGGTTGAGGGTGTTTACTTCATGGCAGCAGTACTTAGTGAGCCAAAGAATTTAATCCCCCTGTGGCTATTTAAGGAATAACAGTAGCATACTCACATGTGACTACCTATTTGCATATCTTAAGTTGGTGTATTCATAGCTCTGTGAAATATCAACACAAACAGCTCATTATTTTTTATTCTCAAGACTTGAAATAATTCATGTGTGTATATCTGGAATTGGGGGAACTAACTACAGCAACTGTGATGCAGCATACACTCTCTTGCATGTGTATGTAATATTTATCCCCTTTACTCACCAATCAGCAGCAAATTATAAAATTCAGCCATCCAGTATAAGGCAGTAGGCTGACAAAAATGACATCTGTTTTTTATATGAACAGTAACAGAGTGTGCTTAGCAAGTGTTCTGCTTTATTTATGTGAAAAGGAAAAGCAAATATATGATAAATCATTAGAACATATTTGTACTGCGCTGAAGCCACAGAGGTGGCTTCTAATTCAGGGTTTATGTTGCCACCTAGGTGAGTGAAGCATTGGTTTTATCTCTGCTGGGAGTCCCACCTAAGAGGTGCCTAGGAAAACGAGCTCGAGATGGCGCCAGGCAGTCAGCCTGTGCCAGTGAGGCAGAGGGAGCTGCTGGTGCTGAAAGGAGGTGAGGCCCATGAAGCAACAAAACTGGGAACGATTACTTTGGCAGAGGACAGTGTTTATTCAGCGTTTGGCACTAGCAGGACTCCTGTGTTGTTGTTAAAGTTTCTCCAGTTAGACTGCGTGATCGGTAGCAATGGGTGCTACCCCCCAGGATGTGGGGGCACAAGCACGGCTTTTCGTGGCAGATTTCAAGTGGCAGTTACCACACGTGACCCTCTCCGTGATTTGGGCTTGTGTGAGGAAAGGGATGACTGCTGGCCAAATAACTCATGACTCCATTCATACTCTCCTCAGCTCACATCTTACTTCTGTACCGTCTTCCCCAAAGCAGACACAATGAGAGAGAAAGAGAGGAGAGGAGACCCTCACTCTAAATACTCAGGGTTTCTTCTCCTCTCTTAAGCAGCTTCACGTTTCTTTGCTCCCAGCAGCCAATCTCTCAGCCCTGTAGCTGAGTTGTCCTTGGGCACTTAGCTTCCCCACGCCTCATCGCTATTTAGTTTCCCAGCTCCTGTCAGATTCAGTTCCCACTACCCTGAAATCAAATGCTATGTTTTATGGCTATGTCTATACTAGTAAATAAAATGGTTCAAGACTCAATCTGGAGGTCCCCTAACTCTAAGGGCAAGTGGTATATCAGAGCAATCAATGCTCTGTCCAAAAGATATACATTCTCTCGAAAGTCAGAGTCTCAGATCGTGAGAAATTGAGAGAAACTATTCAGACTCCTTTTAAGCAGGATCACTCAGACTGTTCTACACACTTTGCAGCATTTATGCTTATTTTTCCCAGTGCTTTCATTGTATTTTTTGTGATTATTGTTCATGAATAGATAGAGCAACTGAGGAATCTCAGAGCTATATGACCAAACAAGCTTTCAGGATACTTAAATCATGTTTGTTTTGTTATTCTGAAAAGCCTTTACTGACATTTATGGGGAAAGAAGTTTTCTTTTTCCAAAGCGTTCTACAGATTCTAGTAGCTTCAGTTTAACATTTTCCAGGACTCTGGATAAATTTTGTCTGGGTCAAAACAATGAAGTTACTATTTCCTGCAGTATATTTTAGAAAATGAAATAGATTGTATCAGCAAGAATTGCAGAATTATAGAGCATATTAGCAATATTACTATTTTTTAAACATTATAAATAAGACAAAGAATCAAGTAACACTCTTGAATAGTCCTTTAAATGCCAGACAGTATCACTTGGATTTACATTCACAACAAAGGGCTGCAACCATAGTGCATTTTGAAGATATTGACAGTGATCAGATAAGTGTCTAAAAACGAGAGGACGCTAAAACTCAAACTCATTAAGATGTATTTAGAAGATCTTTTTTCAAAATTGTAAAATCTGATTGTTTCACAGAATCAATTTTTAAATTTTTTAAATCATAGAATCACACAGAATGGTTGAGGTTGGAAGGGACCTCTGGAGATCATCTAGTCCAACCCCCCTGCTCAACAGGGTCACCTAGAGCATGTTAGACAGGGTTGCATCCAGGCAGCCCTTGAAGATCTCCAGAGAAGGAGATTCCACCACCTCTCTGGGCAACCTGTTTCAGTGCTCTGTTACCAGTACTTCTGCTAAATTATGTTTTATTACATAGGTAATTCCTTTATTTTGAAGAGGATAATAACAAGAATGAAAACAAAAGTTCTCTAGTCCAGCACCTTACCTCAAGTATTGATCATTTTACTCATGGCAATCTCCCTGCCACGGTTTCTGACAATATCTGTGGTTTAAAAGATAGATCTTACTGCATAATCTCCTCAGAAGACACCCTGAAGGGTTGAACCCACAAAGGGAAAGTGTTTTACTTGTAGGCATCCTGCTAGTATTTTCACTGTGGGAAACAACCGACCAGCCTTTTGAGCATCTCTGTTTCGGATTTACAGTGTGTCTTGATACACAGAGTAGTGTCCACAGACTCTGAGGTTAGCATGGTCAGGTAATTCTGCCTACAGATTGCCTACATTTATTCTTCTAGGCCTTGATAGAAAGCTAACTTAGTCTCTTTCTTCAGAGAATAGCTCATAGCCATAAAGATGCAACTGGAAAGAGGCAAAAGATTCCTTAATTTGGGGGTAATTTTGAAAAATAATTTCAATCAAGGAAATTTTTGAGCTCAAACAAAGTATTTCACATGCTCCACAATATACTTCAAGATTTTTAATTCTTTTTCACCATTTTTTCCTTCTGAAGTCAGTGAGAAGAAAAGACTTGTTTTGTGCTTAATTTAAAAATTATTTTTTTATTTTTTTATTTTACATAGCAAAAATTAAAAAAGAACTATTGCATGACTCTCAGCCAAATATATAGTAATTGTAAACATGCATGTTTATATGTGCGTCCATGCAGTGTTTCAAATACGAATTCTTGTTAAGTTGCCAGTGCTACTATTTTTGACACGGAAATTTGCTCCTTATCTTTGGCCTAATTCTGCAAGAGAGTAAGCAACCTTCCTGTTGTGATGACAGCGTCAATCCACTTGAAACATCTTTGCATAAGGGCTAGGCAGCATCCCTAAGTGAAATATATTACTGAATGACAAACAAAGTTTGGGGGTATGAAACTCAAATTTGTTTTGCTGTTTTCCAGTGAATACTTAGTAGGGAAAGAGCATGTTCTATTACTCCTATTTCAAGGCTTAGCATAAAGAATTTTCAGTCAATGTATTAGGGGTCTCAGAAATAACTCTCCAAGAATAATCTCCGAGGGCTCTATTAAACAACAAACAGCTCCTAAGCTCTCTGAGAGGCAGCCAAGGAAAGGCCACAAGTGATATAGAAACTGCCTCTATATGTAGACGGTTGATTTGGCAAAACAATAACCATCATACTGAAGAAGGCCTCTCATTTCCTTTAAATCTCTCTCAACATTGAAGCCGTAGGAGTTGGAGGCAGTCTGGGAAGAGAAGTGTTGTAAATGATAAACCAAGTGGATAAAGCAAGGTTGCCTGAATTGGTGAGGCAACCATTATTTTGATGACAAAATTTTTTTTAATCCAACGCCACAACACATCTTTGTTATATTTTTAGGGAAAGTCAACTCAGAAAGGACAGTATAATTATTTCTATGTTTATAAACTTTTTTTTTTTTTTTATCCCATAGGGAAATATTCCATTAACGGGAAGGTATACGGCCAACAATGTTTTTTGCATTTATTTTTCCAATTGTTGCTTTTTCTGTGTACATCTTTAAACAGCTTTCTGGCTGACCTATGTGCCTGTTGGCCGACATAAGCTGGGAGAGTTGAAGTGTCTGGAGAATACCCTCATCTTTCAGACTAAGATGTTCATCTGATGTAATAGCCAAATAATTTTTGGACATTCAAGTATAGATTGACAAATCAGTATGTATAAATTAAAAAGAACCAGCTTGTACCTTTACTAAAAATGTAAAGAGAATATAATAATTCAAAGTGTGACTAGATAAATTCACGCACATTTTAAATCAAGTTATCACGTGATTATTGCATTATGCTATAACATCCTCTCCATGTTCCTCATGTACTAACTTCATTCCAGCAGAAAGTTACTCCGGAGAAAAAAGTGAATGAGAAAGTCATCTGAAATGTTCAGTCTAACACAAGCAAATGACTTGTACCATCTAAACAGGATGTCCAACCATTCTGAAAATCTGTCCAGAGGGAAGGTTTTGAAAGACTCACAAAGATATTTGGATTAAAAAATCCCTAAAATAAAACGGAATGTATTTAGAAATCAGTTGTAATGCAGTAGCCTGAAGGAACCTGGAACATAGAGGCAATCACCAAGAACCTCGTCTGGTAGAAGCTGGCTCAGATGTGTAAGTGGAGGCAGCTCCACTGACATCACTACAGTTACACTAATTTGAAGTACAGCTTACATTTGGGATCTGGCCTAACATAAAAACAGAATTGCTTAAAGACTTTACATTCTTCCAAAGGATGTGACAACAACTGGAGTCAGCCCCAACACCGATATGTTTCAATAGCTGTGTTATGTGTAATTGCATGCAGATTGCTGTGGGAAACATGTATCTGAGTCTGCCATTTTTAAAGATGTGGGTTGTATATTGGTAAGTTTAAGAGAAAGAATTTCTAAAAAATCAAAGAAATACTCAGTGCCTTGCAAATCAGGTCATTATTACTCTGGTGGTAATAGAGCATTTGTTCTCCTGCTGCTATATATGTAGGAAACAAACCTTCTAAAAAGCCTGCAGCTCTCAAAGGCTTCCTGACCTTCAGTGTAAGAGGACACTACCACTGGAAAAACTAGCACTAAGTAAAAAAGATTGATTCTCAGGAGATATTTTTATATCAAGCCCTCAAAAAAGATTCTTAGAACACAGAACATTTATTTCCTCTCCCTGGCACGCTGTGACTATAACAGAAAGAACTTTGTTCTGTTCCCTACACACAGGCTCCAGGTGTGCTCTGAGATATCTTAAGGTATCTGAGATATCACAGGGCTGGCAGATAGGAAACAGGCCCTACAGGAGACTTGTATTGTTCTGGCTTTGCAGCTGGCAGCCAGGTGGCCTGTGGGAATTAGTGCCTTCAATTAGGCAGCTGAAATGAGTCCAAATACAGATATTTCTATTAATAATAGGGCAACAGAGAATAGAAAAGCTCTGCAAAACCGACATATTGTGTGGATATCTCCAGCTCTGAAATGAAAGCAGTAATTCATCCTAGCACTAGTACTTTATTTTCAGATAAAGTAGAAAATAACTTGGGACAAATAAAGCAATTTTAACATGACAAAGATGGAAGTTGAAAGTTCTGGGAAATTCTTTTATTAAATCCAAAACAGTTGGATATAAACATCTTAAATTCAATAAAGTGTTGGGAATAAGTTTTAGAAACAAATCAATGGGATGCTAGCTAGATAGCTGATGATTCTAAGTTTTCTTTGCTTTTATGTGACCTACTTTGTAGATATTTAGCTGACAAAGCACCGAGAAATATTGTAGATGATTTATGAAAGCAATAATGGTCTTATTTTTCAGGGTTTGCAAGAAATGCTTGCTACTATCTCCCACTGGCTTGAAGATTGCATCCTGTCTTCTCTGATTCAAAGCCAGCAATGATAACTCATTCCTTCAGCATGTTCCATTTTGGTTACAGCAATGCAATTTACTTAAGTTGGAAAGCATCAGCCCTGAGAAAGTTGCAGCTGATGTAGATGCAGGAGCAGTTCACCTCCTCAGACTCAACAGTCACAAATGCCTGCCTAGGACACTCAGTTAAGCCCATCAGCTTGGTGGGAAGAATTCGTGCCTAACTGTGACTGTGTTTTCTACCCCATTTTCTTGCAAAGAAGGCATGCTTTCATCCCTTCCTTTACTTTATTCTTTGGTAAGTAAGTTACCATATTAAAAATCATGTTACTATTTGGAAAGTCAAGGTGAAATAAAGGTTTTTTTGTATCAAAGCAGGGTGCAGTAAAACCTATATCAATTCATGTGGGATGGAAAGAATCCCCAGGTATGGATCCATATTACAAATTTTGAATTTGGTGGCTTATCTGAATAGAAAAATGGCCATCTTTAACCTATCCTGCAAAACCTATCATAGTAATTCCTTCGTAATAATTCTGATGGGTTCCTTAATTACTGTCAAATCTTTGAGTTATGCTTTAAATGAAAATTGCTTCTAAATGCCAAAATTGCTAGGGCTTTAATCAAAACCCATCAGTAATAAATGCAATTTTACATATATTTATTTATGATATAAAGGAGGTAGACTATATGAATGTGTGCATATGCATATACATATATATCTATCTCAATATTGATGAAAGTTTATTAGGGAACAGTTAACATTTTTAGATATGTACGTAAATGTAAAGCATTTCAAACATACAGAATTGCAAATAGTGTTAATGAATTTTAGAGTGATTAATGTTGCTGAAAAACTGGACTTTGGTACACCTTGATACTACACAAAATGATTTTTTTTTCCAGTGTGGTTACATCAACCACATTTTGTTTAAGTGCCCATATGAAATGAAACTTTCTGGGACAGTTCTGCTATGTGGCTCCCTTACCTACATGGATCATATAGCTTGTGCATTCTTTACTTTAAAAGCACACCCTCTTGGTTTTCAGTACTATGCTGTATTGCATACTATAGTCTGCTCCTCTGCATTGCATTGACTGCAGCACCTTGAACCTTGGGAGATGCAAACAATGGTGTCTAGCGGTACCTCGAAACCTCAAGTGTATCTATCCCATGACTGCATTCTTGGAGATAATCTCCTGATAATATTTTTTAGTTCACATCACAGAGTGATCTTAGAGCAATGGTTGAAGGACAATTACATACTAAAATGGCTAATGGCTACGGATACAAAGAGCATCCATTTAACATTGGAGTACTTTTAAATACTGTAGTAATTTTAATACTTAATTCATTTTAAAAGCCCAAAGGTGCAAGAAAGCACAAGGCACCCATGTGCATTGATAGCTATGTGCACACAAAATTTGAGTGGAAGGAAAACAACCTTGAATGTGAACACCAGAGGGAAAAAAACCCATCACCACCAACACAGAGAGAATGTGTCACCACAATAGCCATACCAACTCAAATCTTGATAACAAAATATGTAAAATATTTCTAAACCATACTGCAGCCTACGCACTAGCCACAGGGTAATCAAGACCTCACATAAGCAAAGACATCACTGAACAGCTTATCTTCATAGAGAAGATCAGTTCCATATAGTCCCAAAGTTAAGAGAGAAGCAGTCTATTATATATATTATGAATATATTGCCAAGGATAGACAAGGTTCAATTGTGCTCAATGGTTCCTAAGGTCATGGAATATCATTTTTCTAAAGCTTCCAGCTGGCAAATTCATTCTCTCGCTCTCTCATTTAGTCCCTTGTGTTTATCTTATAATTGTACTCATGACAGCGGAATTACTGAACCCGCCTGTGCAGTCTCAGTATGGTTGTTGTCTATGAAATGTGTGTGAAAATTATTAACTGGTCCACAAGCAAGTGATTCAAAGTATCCATTTCATCTCTAATCTCATATTTATAACCAATACCCCACCTCTAATTTTTGTTTTTTGATGATGGTTCCAGCTTTTGGATTCAAAGTCCAAGAAGAGGAGATGTATGTGACACTAAGCGAAACAGATCTTTCAGATTTTGCTAGTAAATTATAAAAAACAAGACTCTATTTGTAAATTATGCCTGAATATATGCTGGGCAGGCATAGTGGAAACTTGTAGGAATGGATGTTCTGGGTGATGAGGGTCAGCTCTTTGCTGTCGAGGACAGTCTTGTCTGATCTATTGTCCAAAGCACGATGGCAATAGGGTCCTTGAAGTGTATATAATACCAAAGTTATACAACGAAGAAGTTGTTCTGCCTTCAAAATTGTTGCCACTATCCTCATTCTCTCTTGATAGGTATAGAATGTAACAGTGGCATATAACCAAGGATTTTGCTAGCTACTGGACTACCCATCCTTCTTTGAATTATGTATGAAAGACAAGAACAGAGGAATCCAACAGGGTCTAAAAATAAGGAGACCCTCTGTTGAGGATCAAGAGATTTTCTTATTAGACATTTGCATGTAAACATCTACATGAGAAGCATCACATGACTACGATAGTCAATGGGGCCTGAGTGAGTAGAGTGCATTGATTCTGGGGAAATCAGTGCACCTCAAACCAGAAAGCCTCTGGCTGGCCAAGGGAAAACCTCTATAGACATCAGAGACTGCATTGACTGGATTTCCATGGACTGCCAGGGTCTTTAATGCATAGTTACACAGCAGGCTCATAGCTACCCATATATAGACACCCACATTTAGATTGTGAATCTGGATTTGCTTCCCTGCATAAGGGATCCATTCATTTGCCTAAGCAGAGGTGCTGAGTGATATTTGCAATGTCCTAGGTACTGAGGCAGACTCCATCTCAGAAAGGTGAGAGTTGTTCTTAGATCTTTTCATATGCACTAGTTCTGCATGAATAACGTCCTGAGCAATTGAACTGAGGCCTAAATGAGCAAAGAAACTCTTTCTGCCTTGGAGGAGGAGAGAGAGATATTTTATGATTTCTTTGAAGACTTCTACGTTGCTCTGACAGAGCCAGCAATGTGCTGTTGTGACCAGGAAGGCCAAAGGTATCCTGGGGTGCATGAGGAAGACTGTTGCCAGCAGGTCAAGGGAGGTGATCCTGCCGCTCTACTCAGCCCTGCTGAGGCCTCATCTCGAGTACTGTGTCCAGTGCAAGAGTGACATGGAGCTACTGGAGAGAGTCCAGTGGAGGGCTACAAAGATGATCAGAGGGCTGGAGCACCTGCCTTATGAGGAACGACTGCGAGAGCTGGGCCTCTTCAGCCTGGGGAAGAGAAGACTGAGGGGGGATCTTATGAATGTGTACAAGTATCTGAAGGGAGGGTGTCAAGGGGATGGGGACAAACTCTTTTCAGTTGTCCCATGTGACAGGACAAGAGGCAAGGGGCAGAAATTGAAGCACAGGAAGTTCTGCCTGACCGTGAGGGGGAATTTCTTCCCTGTGAGAGTGATGGAGCACTGGACCAGTTTGCCCAGAGAGGCTCTGGAGTCTCCTTCTCTGGAGATATTCAAGGCCCGCCTGGATGCAACTCTGTCTAACATGCTCTAGGTGACTCTGCTGAGTGGGAAGGTTGGACTAGATGATCTCCAGAGGTCCCTTTCAACCATACTGATTCTATGATTCCATGATATCTGCAGCAGCATGTGGACCTTGGTTTTGTATCACTGTGAGGAAATTTACCCTATTGCATTCCTCATTTTTTTAAACCTATGCTCCCAAAGCAATTCCATTATTTGCTTCTACTACCATATTTGTTTCTCATGTATTCCTAAGCAGCTACTGTGGGATTTTGTACAGCAGAATTGAAATGGCTGTTACACAGAATCCCATGCTGCTGCAGCAGAGAACATTGGTTTCCATTCAAACATTTATCTTCCCGTTTGCCTAGAACTAGACACTTTATATTGTAATGAAAAAATAAATTGTTCAGATATGACTAGCTTAAGATTTCCTGGATATTTTACAAAATTGGCATTAAATAATTATTAGATAAAATCCAGAAACATTCCAGAGAACAGAGATAAGAACCTTACTGTTGAGTGCCCCAGCCTGCAGAGGGCATGTCTCAGTGGGCTTGGGTCCAGGGCCAGACACTAAACAGTTGGCAGACAGTTTTTCTACAACATTTTCCTTTAGATCATTTCTTCTTTCCCTTAGCATTTATTAAAATCACGGAATTTTCATAAGAGGGCTGAATTCTTGTTTTCCCAATTAATTTAAGGCCACCTGTTCCTAGTCTGGCAATTACTGCTTACACCCCATGACATCTTCGCACAGCCAGATAGGTAGAAAAAGACATTATAGAGGGTTTCAAACATACGTGTAGTGCATTTAATGATATTTTCTCATATATTTTCAACTGATGGGTGAGCCAGCATTTCTGTATCCTGGCAATTAGGACTCTGAGACAGAGCTGTCACACGCATAATACTTTAATTCTTGGCTGCTTCTTTTTTTTTTCTTTTTTTTTTTTTTTTAACTTATTGTAAATCTTTACCTCCCTGAATGTAACATTTTCCAGAAGAGGAAAACTAGTCATCCTACTTACTTAACAAACAGGAAAACTCTCCAGATGCTACTATCATGCAAAAGCTTAAGTGCATTTAGCATTAAGTATAAAAAAAAATAGCATCAAGATTGCACTAACATTTCACAATAAACCTCCGCTTTTTAAGACCCTGAATTCTTATCATAAAAATGCAGCCACTGTAACAACTAAGTGTGATAGGTCATAAAAGACTATATTTGGAGGACTGAAACTAAGTTGAAAGTGGATAATTTTCATTTAAAATAAATACGGACAGATTAACAAAATTTACATTTTTGGTATACAGGAAAAAGCAAAGGAAGATCAATATCGAAGTAAGAGAATTTATTTGTAAAATACTAAATACTGGGGCCATATCTTTTTGACTGTGGAAGAGAAGACCATCTAAAGTGTACTTCCTCTAAATTCTACTAAAATTCCCAACAGAAGACATTCCTATCAGAGAATGTGTATTGGAAAGGAATATACCAGTTCCACTGAAATATCATAACTAGGGCAATAGGAACTGTCTATTGCCACACATTCAAATATTTTCCTTGAAAAATCTTTTGAAGAATTTTAGATGGGCTTTAGCATGCTGAAGGTGTGAAAGTTTCTGAAGCTGTCTTCTTCTGTTGAAGCTTTGCTGATGGGCAGCTGGAGAGCTTATGAAGCTCAAATGAGGTATTTTTGAAAAAATCAGTGCCAGTTTTTCTGGAGCCAAATATTTTAAGACATGCTTTCAAAGAAAATGCTACATATCTGTTCATACTCTGGGGGTAGATAGTGGGCAGATAGATCCAGCCATTCTGTGCTAAAACATTTGGTTTTGTTATTAAAAATTTTGTACACAAAGGAAATTTAAGTTATTACACAGCTCTTGTATACTCAACACATCATTCGATGTTTGGGAGATTCCTCATCTAACTGAGGATTACATTTGTGTCCTTTATTTCAGAATCAGAATTCTGAAAAGATGAGTGGCACTTTAACTTGCCTCTATCTTCAGTCAGCACTTCAGGTGACCTTCTGAGATTTAGGAAAACAAATCTTTTCCTTACTATTAATTTTTTAAAAAGAAAAGAGACAGGAGACAATTTTAGCTTTTTTCTGTGAGAAGAGAGGGAAATCTGACAGGCTTCAAAGTGGAAGGGAAGCTTTCGTTATGTGTTGTTTGGCTATGAAGAGGTGGCTACCTCCTCTTCCATCTAATTACAGTGACAGATTCATCTGAAAAAGGGTGTCTGTTTTGCCAAAAAAGACTTCCTCATGTCATTCATGTTTTTCCCTCTGCATCTCTGCATCACTTTAAATGAAACAGGAATTTGGCTTGTAAATGTCAAGAAACTGTCTATAATAAGATACAGTTAAATAGTTCAATCTAAACTAAAATAAAAATATTGTTGCCTTTTTTTTTTTTTTTTTAATTCATATGTGGCATTTTTGTTACTGTTGCCTGGACTTGTTTCATTTAACTTTTAATAGCTGAAGCACAGAAGTTAGAAGCATGAACCTCTTCTACGTGGACAGTGAAGAAGAGAGGTAAAAGGAACACCTCCAGAGAGGTGATTCAGCCACTGAGAAACAACTTACTCCCCAGTGTCACCCATTTATATTCTTTCACTAAATGAAATAAGCAGCTAAAGGGCAATGGTCCTAGCAGAGTTGTGTCTGCAATGTATTATGAAATTCATCCATGTGCATGTATTCAGGGGAAAGCCAGCACACCACTTCTGCTCCTGGACCATAGGAAAAATCTACTACTTTTATACTATGCCTTTGCATATTCCCACGATGTGAGTAGTTATTATACTACGTAATAGTTCATGTTCACTACCTTCATTAATCAGTCCTTTAATACTGTGCCATACTTCACTTGTTATTGAATAAACCCAAAGGTACAATTTTTTCGGCTTAAGTTTAGACAACACCTGCCCACCCAGGCTAAACATATGTTAGCTAAAAAAGTTTTTTTTTCAGATATTATATTTTAAAATATAAAATTATAACATTATGTCATAGGTATATTTTATGGGTGATTAAGTGATGTTTATAAAGATTTTACTATACTGTAATGTCTTTATTCAAAGCATGAACGGTTACTATTTTCCTGTTTCCAAATTTAAACACACTCTGGGGAATTATAGTCATTGGCAGGCAGCAAATTCTGTAAGAAAATTATTGATCCTCTGGGTTGTCTAGTTTACATCTGAAAATCATCATTAGGAGACATTGTTAAGCATATAGAATTTCCGTCACAAACTTTTCATTTTTTTCATTCTCATTTTTCATGTCTTACTGCTTATCTTTCATTAATAGTGTCCAAAATTTTCAAAGGTGTCCAGCATTTAGATCAACAAGACTTGATTTGCAGAATTTCTCGTTGCTTGTACAGAAGTCAGTTCAGCTACACAAGTTGGAAAACTTCAACTAATGTGCTCTAACACACGTTTCATTCCAGAGATTTTTATGTACGTAGAACCTGGGAGACTAACATGTAGACTGCGGCACAGAATTCCTTTGCTCTTATGTGAAAAACACTGAGAGACTTGTGTGAAATGGGAATATATATTTTTACATGTCTATTCTTCTAACTGAAGAATAAAATCAGCTTGCGATTCTTTTGGCAAAAATGTTTAATTTCTTTAAAAGATAGCATGCCAAGAATTTCCTATTTCTTTGTCTTTCTTTTTGCCACGATTGTTTGTCTACTGATTCCAGGGTGAGGATATTTAAATTGCATTTGATCTCAGAGATAAATTGACTTTTAAATTTAGCAATAAGAATAGCATACTGAAGAAATCCTAACATATTCATACTATTATCAGTATTATGGACTATGCTAGTATATAGAGGCCTCAGTCTACAACTGTGCTATGTTTTGTCAAGGTACCTAAGTAAAATGAGGGACAGATTTTTTTTTCCCCCAAAGACCTTCCAGAGTAAACAGGCAACACAGCAAATAGATGGAAATATCCATATTGCTTATACTAATAGACAAGGAACTGAGCCACAGAAAAACTAAACTACTTACTTAATATCAAAGAGGTAACTCATGGCATATCCTGTAGCTGACCCCTGATCCCTGATCACTTTAGCCTTTTACAGTCTTGTTCTTCTAAACTGTTGCCCATAGTAAGCAACTCAGGCAAAAAATGTCACTGATCTCATCTTAAAGGTATTATGGTATTAAATGAGCAACAGAATATTAAATAAACTGTAAATGACAACAGTCTTTTTCTTAAATATTTTCCAGTAGAGAACTGATTCTTCCTGTACAATAAATTGTGGTTGCTCTAACAATTCATATTTTTTTTTCAAACAATAAAAGATGTGCATACCTTCAGAAATTCACTTTCTGTTCAACCATGTCTTTTTCCAGTAATCTTTGTTATTAAGGAGGAATGAGTTATGCAGAAAAGGATGGCTGCTGCGGGAGCTATTAAATGATAGCGTGTTTGAGATACTTGAAAGGCCAAGTAGCCTGGAGTTACTTCAGCTTTTGATAAGATGAGATATGACTCGGTTTGCACACTGAATCAATTACACTGAGATGATAACCGGCAACAGTTGAGTAAGTCTTAATTCTTTACCTAACCTAGTAAGGCTTATATAAGACTTTGGAGAATAACCGCAGACTATCTCAAAACTTTCATCTGAAATATTTGTCAGCATTTCTTCTGAGAAGCTTGGAGAACAAAACTATCCAAGTATGTGTTTCCCACAAGGTCTTCAACTATAATATTAATCTTCCAAATGCCTTTTTCTACTACATAAATTTAAAACTTTGACATTTGTACTTTTACATTTACAGTATTTGATTCTTTTGCAAGTCACCTATTTCATATTTAGAAATTCTTACAGTTATTACTTACACTTAAATCACTTCTACAGTATCTAAGAGAGTGACTCTTACTCCTAGGCCCATATTTTGACTGAGTTTTCTAGGTAGCATACTGGGATGCTAAATAATTTGGGTTGTCTAGCAGTAAAATAACAAAGTATCTACATGAGAATATAAGTTACTATTTATCAGGATATAATAGAATCTCTTGTCTATCAGAATTAGAAAAGAGCATCACAGACAGCCCAGAGAGCTTCAGATCATCAGGGAATTCAAGAGCTTTGTCCAGCACTGGGTCATTATTGCAGCAGTAGCATAGACTCTCAAAGTTAAGTACAAACAGTAGCAGGACGTCTCAGTGCTTTTTGAAGGTTATATATTCTGTGGTTTATTTGGAGGTTATTTGTTTGAAGGTTATTTATTCTGTGGTTCTGTGGACAAATGGACAAAGGTAATATGGCATAAGAGAAAGAATGAAGTTGCGGAACAGGGTAATTTGGACAAAATTATCAAGGCAGCAAATCGGAGAGGTGGCCTTTGACAACATGCTGTCAGAAGGAAAAGTAAGCAAAACAGGCAGAAGATTAGTGGTATCATAGTGTTGCTGAGAGGTAGATATGGCAGTTTGGTTAGCAGTACGATAGAGGAGAGATGCAGAAAATCTAGGTAAGGAGAAGCAACAACAAGATCCCAACCAGGACTGGAGCAGTAACTGGTTAATGGAAAAGTCCCCTGGAGAGGCAAACTAGGTGAAAAACTAAGGGAATCTGAGAGAAAGAATCGAAAGAAATGGGACTGTAATGTACTGTACACATCCTGGCATACTTACAGAGAATGCAATACAGCAGCACAACAGGAAATCTGAAATCCAGGAAACAAAGTCCCATTTTTATAATTCCTGTGTTTGTATGGCACTAAAATTACTGATATATATTATGCTGCCTTCATTTACTTACAATATGTTTTTTATGTTGAATCTAGAGGAGTGTCAAATGATTTAAGTGTAAGAAAATTAAAACTTAGAAAATATCGGCTATACATGATCACTGTAGAAACTTGCATTAGCTTCTAGCTGTTAGAGTTAGAAAACTAATTCAGAATTTTGTACTGTCAGGGAGTGAAATGATCTGTAGCCAGGGCCTGTTCCACAGGAACTTTTTGTTAAGCGTACTGCTACATTCCAACATTAAGAGAGTGAAATTAACTCTATATCCTGGATACAACACTGTGTTAAAGAAAAATCACTTTGTTTTCAAGAATCACAGTCCTAGCGATTTCTGTTTCCCAGTGTGTTTTCAGTAATGATATCATTTAGAACTTTCTGAGTCCCTTGTAATATACCTGCATACAAAAAAATTTATGTCTTTAATTCCACCTTTAAAAAAATATTTAAGGAGGTAATTAGTTCATTCCTCCAAAATTGGTCCCTGGTCATTCAAATATGAGCATTAAAAATAATTAATTTTTTAAAATTAGTTTTACTTCCAGGTGAACATATGGGAGCTTACTACAAAGTTATGCCTAAAGAAAGCTCTTAAGGAACAACATGTTGATGATCTTTCACTGACATTGAGTTAATTTCATGTTGCACAGCTGGGAAGTGGTATAACATGCTTCACATCATTGACTGCCCACAGCAGGAGTAGTAAGGGTTGGCTGGAGATATTTGGTAGGGACTATGGGAGGGAAGATATTCCCTTTCCCTCCGGCACGTCCCAGAGCAGTGAAAAGCCAGAACAGCCATGAAAGTGTAGTGCTATACAGCTACAAACAAAGACGATGTGAAACCATCCTGCAAGTAGAAATGACAAAGTAGCGCAAGGGAATAACGACAGCAGGCAGCAGTGCTCACTAAGATGCCGTATACATCTGGGAGCAGGAGTCCTTTGTGCTAAGCAGGAGGAAATATTAGCAATGTCCTCTGCTGCTCAGCACAAATACTGTGACACATTGTTCATGTTAGCAAAACTGGCTTATTCCATAATCAGGAAATATCTAGTTAGTAATGAGGGAACAGGCAACTGTGGTTAGGGGTTAAGAAGTTACTTTTAAACATTCTTTTTTAAAATAGCATGGTTGCTAGTCCATGCAGATGGTCATTTGTCACATCCGTTAAATCATGCAATCTGATGCTGTAGGCCATGTAATGAGATGAAATTATTAGTTGCTGTGGTTACACAGAATATTTCCATTCCACTTTTGTGGAACAGATGTAAGATCAGACCATTACATACCAGCCTATATAGCAAGTCTTATAATATCCAATCCATCCTTAAATGCCCAATACCGATTGATTCCCCTTTAGACAGAATTGCAGATTTTCAGTCTCAGTTACCAGCCACACTAAAATTTCAAAATGTTGAGATTCTTTTGTTTTGTTTTTCCTTTTTTTTTATGGATATATTTTGTACATTTCCATTCAGTTGTCTTGGTGTTTTAATTGCAGGCATCTATATGCCAGCAAAATTTAGTTTTTTATTTACCTCTTTCTTTTTCAGCAGTTCAACAATCTCAGCTTCAGTATTGCCCTAAGGTACCTAGCACACTTAGAGGTAGCAGGCAGTAAGGATTTATGGTGGTTTGTCCCCCAACTTACACATTTATAACTAATTTTCTGGGTGCCTATTGAAGCATTCCATTTCCCCGTTAACATCAGGATAACACACTGGCAACCTACCTTGCCGACCGCCTCTCTTTATCAGAAAGCTTTTGCATTCTAACAAGCTGAAACGTGGCCTGCTGCCAGATAGTAGTTCTTTGGGGTTTCTTTCTCAGATGAGAATAGTCGGCAGGAATATGCTATTGTAGCAGAAATGGCTTTTGATATAAATGTTACCTCTGACCACAGAAGTCTCTCAGACTGATAGACTAGAAATCATTGCCAGAGTGCTCGATCTGATGACACTGACAGCCACGGCTTTTCCAGTGAGAATAATGGAAAAGAAAGAGGTGATAATGGAGGTGCATAAATCACTGCTACAATATGATGAGTAGAAAATAACTTTCAGCTTTGGTTTGAATCCTGGCCAGTACTGTAAACATTGCCTGCTCTGGCAATTTCTTGTTGCTATATCGTGAGCAAAGTATATATATTTTGCCTTTAATTTCTATGAAATGATCAAATATAAGAATTCTCTTTTGTGAGGAAAGTTCATTTTCTAGGCTTAAGTAGGCAACAAAATAGGCTGGAGTGTTGGGATCATTTGGTTATCTCACTCTCATATTCAGATAATGACTATAAAATCAAAAAGTAAGCAAACAATTTTGAACGGTTTTCTGTGACTTCAAACAGTATACCCTCAATCTGTTCTGAACCTTCTATTTCATCATCTATTTGAGTGACAGATGAAGACGAAAAAGTCAAGAGAAGTAATCAAATATCACACTCTGGTGATCACATAACATAAATGACAGTAATTTCACAGATAACTAATTGAATTCTTCAGAGCCGTTACGGATTTGCAGTAAGCACACAGTTTGAATCCTGGACCGCAGAGAAAAATCTTTAGTCTGTGGCACACATATACAAATGCTTCAAATGCTTACTTTTTTTAATAAGTTATTTATTTCTATACTGGTTCTGAAGCAAACAAGACCATTTCCTGAATTGTCTTCACGGGTTGTTTAGACGACGTTGTTCCAAATATGCTGTCTGAAGTGTAAGTATTGACAACAGTAGGTAATGCCAGAAAAAGTTATAAATATATACTTAAATATATGGTTTATTGTGAATTGTATATTGTGTTTATAGTGAATGCAGCACTGAATATACAAGAGACATACTGTATCATCTATACTTGCAAGCACTGAATAAAAAAGGTTGGTTTTGCATATCTGGGGGTCACTGAACGGAAAATGACTTAAAGCAGGCCAGGAACATGGCAAAGATTGAGTTCAGTCTCCCTTTTGACTGTTAAACTAACTAACGCATAAAGCAAGAGAAGAAAAAATAGCTGCTTCGAGTAGAGAATCCTAGATTTTACAGAGCTTTGGATTCTGGGAAAATTAAATAAAACATTCACAGCTTCAGTTTGTTTCTCTAAACAGTTTACTTTGCCCGCTTGCACTTTTGGAAAACCCAGGCTAAGTCTAAATGAACTTGGGCCAACTTTCAAGCCACTTTGACCTGATTTGTGGATTGACTCCAAGGCAAACATTGGCTGATGGCTTCAGGTAATCTCTCTTAGCTACTGGGGTTAAAAAGCAAAAAGAAATGCTGACAAACATGTGAACCAAAACTAGGCTTACGTCATGTACCTAAACCCAAGAAATTTCTCAGAGACTCTTCAAAGAAGTTGTGTGTCAAATGCTGTACTTCTAGTGACACAAGAAACCTGCAGAAAGGCAGTATAGATTACGTTTCTTGAACTTGAAATCCCAAGCCAATCTTCTCCCAGAGATCTACTAATGGAATTTTAAATCACAAGGAACTTCTAAGCCAACATAAATACAATATCAGCATTGGTATAGTGCCTATAAAACATTTGGGAAGTAAAAAAAAAAAAAAAAAAACCTTAATCAGATTAAAAGCCATAGGACAACAAAGGCACAGAAAATCACTATGAAACTATTTAGATTAAGAAGGATAAAAAAGATCAAGTGGAATAAATTATAAACTATAAACCACATCCCACTAAAAAGTAAAATAAAAATGTCAAGGACATATTTATACTTTATTGATAAATGGAGATTTAAATGTGATCAAGGAAATCCTTCTTTATTTTTAAAAGGAAAGAAAATAAATTAAAGCCACATATGTAAGATAAAAAGACTAAAAAAAGAGTGTTCTTAATGAAATTGTAAAAGAAAAAGAAAAGTAATCTTATTTACTTTTGAAAAAATGCAAAAAATGAGCATCACAGTGTAATTTAGCTTGACATTTTTCAATATCACACAATGCCAATAGGAGCTCTTGAAGATTCAGTATTTTACAATGGAAAGCTGCTCTAAAGAAATATTAATATTTGATATCACATCTCCTGCTGAGTCACTCCAGAGAGTCACACTGGGAGGAATGAACTTACTTGTTTATTAGCACTTTGGACCCCAGCGGACCTGTATAAAGACCTGCCTCCACCTTCATGGAGTTCCGGCAAGAGCCACCTGCTCCTTTACACATATAGGAATCTGCTCTGAAAGTTGCAAAATCAGGCATTGTGGCATTACTTCACACAAAACACATGCCAGAATAGAATTTCAAATTTGAGTTTCTACACATAGAAAATCTGCTGCTGCTGCTTCAGCCAAAATGCTACCTGGTTTCTTCAGAGGAAGCACAGCGCTCTCTAAAACTTTACAGCAACATACCACTCCATTTTAATTTGTGGTGGTAGCCACTGTAAAACTTGCTTTAAGATCATAGAATCATAGAATCAGTAAGGTTGGAAGGGACCTCTGGAGATCATCTAGTCCAACCTTCCCACTCAGCAGAGTCACCTACAGCATGTTAGACGGAGTTGCATCCAGGCGGGCCTTGAAGATCTCCAGAGAAGGAGACTCCACAGCCTCTCTGGGCAAACTGGTCCAGTGCTCCATCACTCTCACAGCGAAGAAATTCCCCCTCACGGTCAGGCAGAACTTCCTGTGCTTCAATTTCTGCCCATTGCCTCTTGTCCTGTCACACGGGACAACTGAAAAGAGTTTGTCCCTGTCCCCTTGACACCCTCCCTTCAGGTACTTGTACACATTGATCAGATCCCCCCTCAGTCTTCTCTTCCCCAGGCTGAAGAGGCCCAGCTCTCACAGCTGTTCCTCGTAGGGCAGGTGCTCCAGCCCTCTGATCATCTTTGTAGCCCTACGCTGGACTCTCTGCAGTAGCTCCATGTCTCTCTTGTCCTGGGGAGCCCAGAACTGGACACAGTACTCGAGATGAGGCCTCCCCAGGGCTGAGGAGAGCAGCAGGATCACCTCCCTTGACCTGCTGGCAACAGTCTTCCCAATGCACCCCAGGAGGCCATTGGCCTTCTTGGCCACAAGGGCACATTGCTGGCTCATGGTCAACCTGCCGTCCACCAGCACTCCCAGGTCCTTCTCTGCAGAGCTGCTCTCCAGCTTGTACTGGTGCCTAGGGTTATTTTAATTGTGGTCTTAAGCCTGACTCTTAGCCTTTTTAATTTTAGAGCTATTCCAAATATTTGTAATGATAAGAAGGACTATGCCAAAAAAAAAAAAAAAAAAACCTACTAAAAAGTTATACATGGTAAGAATGTTACAGGTACTAGTTTCGCATAAACAATTGCAAGAACCATTGTATCATTTCTTTATATTTTAGATTTATGTACTGACAGTTTTACTGATTGGCATCTATCAACAGCTAAAGTGTGAAAAACAGTAATGTAGGATACTTTGGTAAGGAGGAAGGGGAGTTGAAAGGTATTTACCACAGGAATACTTTTGAAGCAGACAGCCATAATTCTTTTGTTTTGGGTATCTAGTTGACTTCTTTTCAGATCTTTCTGGGCATGTAGTTTTAAACAAACATCAGTACAGAGAGGAGTGAAAAAACAATCAGAAAAAATCCACACGATATCAAGGGCCAAATAAAAGAAGATGGTGACATTTTTCCCTTTCATAATGTATTTCCAGGATCAACATTTATATTATTCTGAAAATAATTGTATTAACTAATATGATTCTGAAAATAATTGTCAGAGAATGTGAGTTCCTATGATACACCCATGCAGTTGTTTTGTTTTGTACATATCTCCAGTGTTCAAAAAGGCAAGAAAGAGGACCCAGGAAACTACAGGCCAGTCAGCCTCATATCCATCCCTGGAAAGGTGATGGAACAGCTTGTTCTAGGTGTCATCTCCAGGCATATGGTGGAAAAGAAGATGATCAGGAGTAGTCAGCATGGATTCACCAAGGGGAAATCCTGCTTAACCAATCTGATAGCCTTTTGTGATGGAATGAGATCTGTGAATGAGAAAAGGCCCAATTCTGTGGTTTTGAGCACTTTTTATTTTGCTATTACCAAAAATGCTACACACTCTTTTCTCTTTGCCCATAATATACTAGATGACATGAAGGCAATAATCAGATATAAAATAAATAAATACTACAATGAGGAAAAAGGAATAAAAACTTCTAGCACGGGGATATCAGTAAGGCTAGAAAATGCACTTGAGGTTTGTCTGTATGACCTGGATGCCTATATTTTTTATATTCCTAGTTATGGAAATGTCACACAAAGCAGCTGGCAACTGACAACTGGCATGCGGAAGATTTCTGCAGTGTCAAATCTATTCTAAGACTGAGGTTTTAGAAGTGATGATGCATCTAGCGAGTGTCTTGGGCTCCATCCCTTAAAAGAGTTTCACCAGCAAGACTGCTACTTTTTTCTTTTAGATTTTCATTTTATACAACTGTTAACTGTGTTTCTAACCTAAACACACTTGCTAATATTACTTTTTTTCTTCCAGAAAGGAAATAGCTATATTTGACCTTATACTTACCAGGCTAAACAAGGCAGGTGTCTGTATGCTAGCTGCAGTAAGATTACTATGCAAAGCATCTCTTTGCTCTGTTTTTAATTTTAGAATATATGCCAAAATAAAATGCAAAATCACATATTGAATCCTGAGGCTACTGAACAATGTCACCTGGAAGACTTTTATTATCTTTTGAAGAGTGTACCTTTTCATACACTGAATTATACCAAACAATAAAATTAAAGCATTTATGGATATTTTACTATTGTGAGCACCACATATATCTTCTGATTATAATTCCCATATTAAGATCTATATTATACTGAAGTTATATGTCTGTTGTTGCCTGTACAGTGTATCTGTTGTTGCCTGTAAAATGCTTAACTTTATATCTAATGATTAGTAAATACATTTCAACTGTTTTTTTTCTATAATTGAAATCTTCCATAATCAAAATGTCTGTATGTGTATGTGTTAGGATGTATGCATAAGAGAGAAGTTATATAATTAAAATCATAGAACATCTGTTTTCTTGACATTTCCTCTAAAAATATCACAAGACTTCTGACAGTTATGAAGGTTAGCCAAATTTCTGGTCAATGTCATAAGGTCAGGACCTGGCCTGACCTTATGAGATAAGCTGACTTCTTACAATCACATTTCAAAATACAGTATTTATGGCAAAAAATCATTTAAAATTCCTCTTTTCCATTTTTTTTTTCCAGGCCTATTTTATGCATTCAAGAAATTAAAAGATATTTTTGACAACTACTTTATAACATAGTGCTGACCAGATCATCAACCAGCTCCACCAACCACAATTTATACTGAAACTACTACCCCCAGGAAGGGTGGTATCTGAGCATCCACAGGAGTGGAGTATATCAATGCATGTGAGAGCTACAGTCATGAGCAAGAGGAAAGTGGCACCAAACAGCCAGAAGGTCTGTTAATCCGAAACTGCCTATTTATTCAATGCTAGCCAGGAAATAAGTACAAATCTCATATCATCAACCTAAAAATCACTCGAGAAAGGAATACAACGTTTCTGTTCTAAATATACAAAATGACACTAAAACCAAAGCATTTCCTTATATAAAACAATAAGAATATTATGAGTGAGATATGACTAAATGCATATCACAGTTAAAGAGAAACCTTTCTATTGATTTCAAAGGATCTAGGCACAGTTCATCAACATAAATGTAGGAATAATTCTTTACGTATTTACATACTTGTGTGCGTGTGTGTGTATATATATATATATATGTAGGTATGTACACATATATGTGTAAATACCTATATGTATATGCATATACAGTGTGTGTGTGTGTGTGTGTATGTGCATATATGTACATGTGTGTGTATATATCTGGTAGTTATCCATAGGAAAAGAGAGTAGATTGCAGAGACAGAGAGAAGTACGTTTGGATAACATAAATGAAAATTGAGAATGTCACTGACTGGTTTTGCCTGTCCCTATTAAAACTCAGCTAAACACAAGATTAGGCTACATTATGATCTCCAGTACATCTACACAATTTCTCTGAAATGAATTTTTATGAAAAGATGCTAGAATCAGAACAACTCACAGTAGGAGAAGTAAGTCGGGCTGGTAACTCAGGTGCTCTAACCTTTGAAAAGCACTTAATTCCTTATACTGACTATATAAGGAGCTCTGGCTACTAGCAAAGGTACCTGAACTGGGTTTCTGCACTAAGACAGCATGAGCCCTTGCTATGAAGTCTGAGCTGGAGCAGGATTTAGACTAATCTATGCAGAGTTTTGGAAATGCTAAATTCATACCTAACAACTCCAGCACAGATCGCAAATTTCAGATGAATATCATAGTTGTAAATTAAGAGTCTTCATACTTTCTGACCCAAAAAGTGCAAATCACTGTGTCTCACTTTCACTGTGTAGGAAAATGAAGACATTGCAGGAGGAAACTTTTGGTTTTAATTTTTCTTACAGGTCACGCTGATGACAGGAACATCTGGCAATTGAAAGCGGCCTACTCTTAATAGCTACCTAAGAGATGAGGTGTGAGAAGCACCGTTATTCAACTGAGACCTAAAAAATTGACTAGACATGACAAAAGAGAGAATCATGGCTTTTAATTAAATCCAGTTGTTGCTTTGGAAATAGAATAACCAGTCTTAGTGATGGCTTGATTATCATATTGGCATCCTGTCATCTTGTAATCTATTTAAGAATAAAATTGCTGATAGCCTGGTATTTAGTGTTTATCTACTGTTGTATTTTAAGGTTATTGAGTTACACTCAAAGGCCAAATTAATCTGTAGTGTAAGTGACAAAGCACAAACTACATTCTGTTTAATCTCTGGACAGGTGTTAGAAAGAAGGCTAAATAGTGACATATTTATCAACACCTCTGCTTAGAATTCTTTGTAAGTGATGTATTTTCCACATCAGCCAAAGCTATTTACTCCTGACACTTTGTCTGTAGAATAGAATCACCTTCAGAATGACAAATTAGGAAGTTACATTTTTTTATTCACCAAGGAAGATGAACAATGAAGGAATAGGAAAAAAAAAAGTCTATCCTGTAAAATTAATGTATTATCAGCCAAAATAAGTACTTTTCTTATCGTGCATGTTTTCTGACCTCTCAGTGTCCTATAATCACACTGGAAATGAAAGAAAGTTGCTGACATATTAAATAGAATAATATCATTTTCTCTACCACAAATGGAACTTTCATCACCCTCTGAGCAGCAAACTCAATCTTAAATTGCAGGAAAGCAGTCTTTAAAGTATCATTCACATCTGCTAAACATCTTATTTATTTTTCAATTTGTAAACTTCATATATCGTGTTTTTCTAAGGCATTTGCAGCCATCCGAAAAACATACAAACTGAAACAAAACTAGATAAGAATTCGGCACAACAAAGCCCTCACTGTGCCTCAAAACTACACATTGTCTTGGTTTATCCCTAGTACTGCCAGCCCAACCGTTCAAATAATGATTCATATAATGAATCATATTTCTTAACATTATTAGACCAAAAAAACTTTTTTAGAGCTTTTGAACTTTTTTTTTTAAAAAAAAAATCTTTAGAATAATATGCATTCATACTTTTTAAGATAACCATTTACCTCTTCCTGTTGTAGATTAAAGCTAATATCCTCACATTTGCAAAAAAAAAAAAAAAATAGCTGTGGTGATATGGTTTTCTGAAAAAGCATCATATACAAAAGCAAGAGATTGGACAGTCAAGGACGTATCACCACCATATTCCATAACCTTTCTCCTTGGTAACTCTATACCTTCCAAGAGTTAGAGTTATAGCCATAGTAGCACTGTCACTCTATTTATTCATTTCTCTTTAAGACTGAGAGTCCTGAACTCAGCTTCTGAAGTTCTAACATCTTTAGAAGTTTCACACCTTTATATGTGTCCACTAAAACAAAATAAAAAAAAAATTAGACTTGTTTCTGCACCCTTAACTCTGCTAGAGTTTTTGCATTCACAGATTTAACACCCCATGTACCTCTGCAGTGAAGTAATCACTTTAGTGATAATTAAAATTATAAATGTAAGGAATCCTAGAAGACATTGTCTCAAAGTGACAGCCTCCCATGAAAAATTACTTTTTAAAAAAAAAGTAATGTGAAGTTCAGTGCTAATTTCCATTTCTATCCAGAGCACAACTGACCTTCAAAGAAAATGATCACCTGGGAAAAATGAAGGAACCAATGGGATTTTGGGGGGGTACAAACATCAAACAAACTAAACAAAACAATAAAAAGGAGAGAAAGACAAAGATGTAAGAAATCAGTTAAAGTCCAACTTGTTAGCCTTTCCTAAATCCTTCTTTTCATTGATTTGAGGAAACAAAACCATCACTAGTCAAGTATACAGCTTTCATACTGCCTTTTTTGAACATCCAGAATTTAATTACTAATCCAAACACCTGAATTTTAAAGAAAAGATCAATTTTATAATTTAATATTTCATCTAAATTTAATTCTACAGTTCTGAAATGTATATTTTATCTTTCTCAGAAACTGATCTAACCTTTTTCTGTCAGAAAGATTTACTATAGTAGTGATTTTTTTTCAGCTTTATCATGCTTCCTGATTAGCACATTTATCTTTATCCAAAAGGACAAGCTCTAGATCTAAAGCAGGTGCTTGAATGCAGAAGTTTTTGCTCTGGAAGTTTTGGTTGCTTTCCATATATTACTGTTTCATGTGCCTATAATGAGGAAAGACAGGAGAAAATACTCACATTCAGGCCATTCCCAAGCTATATCATTACAGTTGCAATTTCTTTTTCTAGCAGTGTTATCTCTAGCAAGTGCCTGTCCCCTTATTCCTTGGACTGTTTCCATGATCTCCCCCAGCAAATGCAAGAATAAGTAATTTTGACTATATTCTCTTCCCTCTTTGTTAGTTCTGTAGGAGAAAGACCGTATCTCTTGAAATTTTGGGTAGGCACAAGGAAACGGAAAAAGCTGGACACACAAGAAAAATTATTTTACAGTCTGAGCTTTCAAGAGACAAGTCTTATAGCCTTTACGTTGGAGGAGAAATTAGAACCCTCCAAAGCATAAAACAAGCATATCTAGTATATTTCTAGCATTTCTGCTATGCTGGTAGACAGAAGCTCTCAGGCTGAGAGGTAAACTAGCCTATTTGTTTGGATTGGCTCAGATTCAGATTCTCCTCATGTATTGTATATTACTAATGTTCTGTAGGTTTTTAGTTAAGATAGACTATCTAGGGAAAAAGAAATCAAGATGTGGAGGTATCAAAATCAAATGGTAAATCTGCAGGCAGTCAGAAAATTGATGTCATTGTCTTCAAAAAGTTGCACAGGAAATAGGACAGAATTGGGGAACCATTTCATGTGACTAAGATGATCAAATAGAAAGTATCAAAACCAAACTCTTAATACATAAAGCAAATATGATTCAAAAATAATCATTAGACTGAAAGGTGCTTGGGTATCCATCCAACAGAGAAAAGTTGCATTTGGTCATGAGCAGTTCACAGAAAGGAAAACAGGGATAAAATAAATAGAATGCCTGGTCCAAAACCCATCAAGAATATTATGTTGGGTCAGACATCAGTCATCACTTTCTCAGTGTGGAGAAGATCTCAGAAACACAGAAATACCATTCAGAAGTAATGCCTTAATAAACACCCTGACATCTCACACCTTCATTTTCATTCTAACCATTCAAGTCAAGGTTTGTCAAGATTCTTGTTAAACACACAGACCCCAAATGATCACTGACCCGCATGAAATTCAAAGCCTCTGTAAGTTACTAAATTTATAAATACCAACTACTTCAAGATGAATAGCTGATAAAGAGTTTAAAGGTTAATGCTCTGGGAGAAAGATTTCAAAATCATATTTTTCAGCATTCTCCAAAAACAAGCAACTCTTCGTGTCAGTTATAGAAGAGTTTTTTATGAAATGAAAGTGATGATTTTTTTGGCCTCTTGTTACTGAAGTCAGCATTTCCCTCATTAGGACTGCTAATATACTTAGAATTCATGTTGGTGGCTAGTTGTCTGCGTTCTTTCCTTACATGGTCAATGCAGCTGCATTTAATTATTAAATTTAAAAGTTTCATATTGTTTTAAGATATGTGTAGGAATTAAACTTTTGTCTCTGATGTTACCAGCAGTATGTCATATATTTCTGTCAGGTCTTGCTCTGTGCAGACAAAACGTGAATTTCCCAGTAGAAAATCCATGCAAGTGGTTAGCTATAAGAATGGAGTCAACCCATTCCTATGCAGACAAGGCCACGTTAAATGAAGTTTGCCATTTTATATACCACCTTCCCAAGGCTGACCTGATAGTTTCCTCAGTCTATATAACTAACTTACAGGCTTGCAGCTTGCTCTTGCAAGCCCCAGTGTCTATGCAGCCCCCAAATCTGCAGCCCTTTCCAAGCCCACTCATATTTCTCTGGGGTCATCTGTCCTGTTGTGTAGACAAAGGTATCATTCCTCTCTACAGCCCATACCACCTCTCTGCCATAGGCCAGCCCTCAAGATATTTTCTCCACTGCCCACTCTCTAGTATCTCCTACCTGACCTAATTTCCTGCATCTCTGCTGTGTATCAGCATCTCCAGATCAAGGCAGGGACAATTTCAGAGTTACCTTTCCACAGACTTCACAGCTCCACAACCCATCTACATCCCCTGGCAACATTTATGCCAAGCTGACATGGACTTACAAACTTCATCTTTTAGAGACCAGGGGAAAAGGGCAGGGGAGAAAAATACTTCCTCTCCAGCACACCAGGATGATGCTGATGCAGTGACCGAATAGCTGCAGCAGAGGAAAACCTGTCACAGTTGGTCATGGCAGAAGACAAACCCTGCTGTGGGCAGAGACTATAGTCCAATACGCATATAAATGCAGATTTTTTTCTGAGTTTACTGTGCCACATCAATTTCCTTCAGATCTTTAGCCTAAGGGCCTTACATACTCTCTTGAGCATGCACTAGCATTGAAAAGCAATGGAAACAAGAAATGAGAAGGGGTTCTAGACATTACTATTCTATCTTTTGTTTCCATAGACAAAAAATTTCTGTCATAGGGCCAAGAAATTATGGATTGATTAAGAAAAAAATTGCTGCTGTGAAGATCATAATCACCACACACCTTTGCCTGTGTCCTAGGACAAATTTAACACAACTTTTTTGGAAAATAGTTTTTTAATCTTTATTTCTACAGTAGATTTTTCAGCAAACTTTATATACTCTTTACAGAAGAACCAAAGATATTTTGTCCTGACCCTTTGTTCTAGTTTAAAAGATGACTTCCACTCATTTATTTTTGAAGTACAGTTATTCTACCCATGGGATAAGAGATGAACCAAATCCAAGGCCCTAATTCAGAACTTATTGACTTCAGTGGCCTCTTTTCCTCAAGCGTTACTGGAAATCTCTTTGGCACACTGAAGTCCTTACCCTGAAGACTTTATTGTACACAAGTCTATCAGAGAGACAAAGTAATTTTCATGAGCTTATTAAAACAAACCTGAAACGCTCAGGTAAGAACAAGTGAGCAGGTTTGAATTGGATGCAATAGGAATGGCTGTGATAGCAGCAGTTATCAAAGTGGATTAATGGGCTGACCAGCTTTGAGGAGTCACTGTCAAACTTCTGTAGGGATGACTCATGCTGACAGCTTCCTAAGTACAGCAGGCACATCCCATGTCTCTGAATATAAACCAGAGAGTGCCAAGATATCAGCAAAACATTAATTTTGGTGTTTATTAATGCTAAAAAAGGCAATAAAGAGCAAGGCACAGTTAAAGAAAGACTGCTCTGATTTTGAAGCACATTTTGTTTAAACCTTTTTAAGGGTTTGTTAGCATCAACTTTAAGAAGCTGTACTTTTAAAGTTGACTGTCACCTCACCCCGTCCTGACAATGAGCATATCTGGCTTTTGCAGTAATGTTTATTTTGTCTAAAGAATTAAAACAAATTCTTTACTTGTGATTGTGCAGCTTCTTTATATAAGCCAGCCCATTCATTTATTTTTCAAATTGTTCCATTAGGTTGCCTCCCAATAATAAAAATAAAATTATTCCTTTCAAATGATCACAACAATCAGCATCTTTTATTAAACCTATTCTATGGATGTAGAGCTTCTGAATTAAATGCAAGCAGAATTAAGTGTGGTAGTTATCTCAAGTTACCTACTTCCCATCCAATTTCACTGTATTTGATTTATGATGATTCTGAGAAGTTCTTCTGCATAACTTAATGTCTATGTATTTTACCACAAGGACTTGATCAGTCAAAAAGAATATTAGACAACTTTTTTATTACCAGCTAAGACTAATGCTATAAACTCAGGGATTAAACAACATGTACAGACTTACGTCTGGACATTTCAGTTTTCAAGTCATATTGTCAGAGCTTATTTATAAAACCCTGTCTCTTGGCTAAAAGTGTAGATTTACAAACTGTCATTTTCATGGACAAGTGGTCAAGTTGAAATATTTTCACAAGCTTTGCTATATAACAAAGGCAGATTTTAAGAGAATCCCCAATGTAGTCCAGAAGTATAAACGATTTTCTCTCATTTGTCTTAAAGCAATAACTCATCAACACAATTAAAACAGAGAAAGAGTGGATACCATTCACTTTTCCCACTTAGTCTGAATGGAAATTTATTTTAAAAATGGGTATTATTAGTCTTTCGTTTATTTGCTCTTCACAAGAAACTGTTTCAAAAATATGTCTTTGGTTTTAGTTTATGTACATGAATCAACACAAATTTTGCTGAATTCATCAATGGTCACAGTACAATCTAGGGAAAAATTGAAAACTACATGGGTGTTTCTTTTCTTCCTTCTTACATTCATTTATTTTATTTATAAAATCGAAGATTATTCAGTTTGTGCCAGCAGGCGTTTGGTGTCACTAAAGGCAAAGGGCATTCCCCACGCAGGTGGGATCGCCTGGGCTCCGCGCGAGCCGGGTGGGACCTAGCTCTGCTCCGCAAGCGTGGAGCCCACATTAACGTGCCGTTAAATCCTGCCCCAAACTTCCAGCTGAGGAGCTGGAAACAGAGCAGCTTACTGCCTCCGGATGGCTTCCTGGCAGGAGCTCGGCTGCCCTCGTGCCCAGCATCACGTCTCCAAAGCCCCTACCAAAGTGACTTCCTCTGCCACCAGGTTCCTTCGCTCCCTGTTCTGCAGGCAACAAGGTTTGGCAGCTCCCTCTGGCCTTACTTTTCCCAGTTTGTCAGCCCCTTGCTGGATTTCAAGACAGTTTGGAAAAGCACTTAAAAAATTAGGGAATTTTCTACTGTTAAGCCTTTTGACCACCACCCATATGACAGAGTATTTGATTATGAAACCTATAATTGTTGCTGGAGAGTTAGTACAAGCTTAAAAGGATGAAAAGGTCCCCAAGATCTCTCACTTCCTCAGGGCCCCGGTCTCACTGCAGGGGCAATACAAGGCTCTAAACCTGGAAAAACATGTGGCCTGGCATGTTCAATTATTTTTTCTGTCTGAGAACCAGGAACGGTTTTGAACATCACAAGACAAATTCTGTGCCTGTGTGTTCCTTTTTATCAGTCAGAGGCAGAGAGATTTTAGGGTATTACCAGTATTACCAGACCATCATAAACACTTCAGTCTTTTTTGTATTAAGTGCAATGGGAAATTTGCCACTGATTTTAATGAGGACAGGATTAGGGCCAAAATCCTGACTGAAGGGTTGTTTTTTTAAAAAGAAGAATTATTTCATACCGATGTTCTTTTGAATGTGCTTAATCTGGCTAAGCTGCATACTCTGTGTTAAATATTTGTTTTTAATTGGATAAGGCCAAAGCGATTTTGGATGGGAATTACTCTTAAATGAAGAAAACCTTAAAACCCTTCCTAAGAAAAATTGACCTAAAATCTTGGTTTTAAGCACAATTTATAATATTTTTTCTAATTTATCCAGCATATATCTGAAATCTATTTGATTATAACATTGGATAGAAATTTCCTCCTCAAACAAAATCATTTGGGCTAAGGAGCTACATTCTCAATCCATAGTCAGTTACTTTTTAAATTCTTTAAGAATTACTTCCAGTTATACGAAATAGTTTGTATGTAACACTAGCTATACATGATTTACATAGACACCTTTTCTTCATGACCACTACCATGAGATTATATTTATTATTTTTATTATTGTCTTTGATTCTAATTGTGTATAGGGATCAATCTTCAAATTTATAAGCATTACAGTTGTAAAGAAGTCAATATATGGTTGACAAGCATGCCACAGGAAATAAGACGTGTATAGATTTTCCTTGCCATTTTATCAGTTGAAGCAGATGAAGGTAAAACATTAAATAAGAAGTACAAAATATACTTATTTATTTATTTTTAAACGCCATTTAATGTCCTATAAAACATCTATGGTTAAAATAATGAACATAAGAAAGAACATGTTATCTTCCTAACAGTTTCAGTTTTACTTTGAAGATTAACAGTTCATTATGTATTGGGTTTACTACCAGTAAGTCAGCATTTCTTTTGATCTTATTGCTCTTTTATATGGCAATTAGTGGGAAACAGTTTTAAAACCATTTAGGAAAGTGTAAATACAAATCCTAAAAAATGGTAAGGCTTTTGTGGTGAAACACTTTTTCATTGTGCTGCTTATTTATTATTTTGTCTTACTGTGTCTCCTCCTTCTTAGCTGTAACGGTCCCTGATTTTACTTTGCTAATTACTGAGAAAATGCTATTGGTAGGGCTGCAGCAATACTCACAGTGCACTGAGCTAGGCAGCCGCTTACCTGCCCATTGCTGAGATATGTAGCTACACATTTCTGTGAAGATATAAGGAAAATAAGATCTTCAGCTATTTTCTCTAAGTTATCTGCACTATATTTTCTCTTGCAGCTTAAAACATTTTCTAATAGTATTTGTAAATACTGATGAAATTTACAATGTCTTATAGTAAATTAAAAATATTATAGAGTGAGATATTGAGTCCAGAATGATCTTGCAGACAATTTCAGTTTTCTTAGGCAATATTATCAAACATTCTTTTTCTTGTTCCTCATAACACACAGAATTATGGTTACTTAATATTCCATGACATTCAAATAATAAAGTATACAACTATTAGCTAGTCTTCAGTGCCTACAGACCTAATCCAAATTATTTTAAAACTATATATCACACAGCATTCTTTATCTGAATACATGATAAAGAGCAAAATATTCTATGCCAAAGTTATTCTCAAGTGACTCAAGGCAACAGTTTTTGAAGCAATTGTAACTCTGCTATTTTTTTTTACAGCTAAAGGTGATTGTCTGTTTTTCAGATTTCTAGTTGAAATTACATGAGTAAAGTACATTTATATCCTTTAGGCTTTCTTAAAAATCTAAACTTCTGTAAGTAATGGATCATCTTGCACCTCATGATCTGAGTAAGAAAACAAAATTTTCCCTAGGAAAAAATTCTTTGAATGTAAATTTAACTGCATGCACATACTTAAAATTCATTCAACAGCAGTTTATTCCACTTATGAAATTCAAAGAGGCTTAGTTGTCAAGGAAAAAAGCTGATTTTGCAGTTATCAGTGAAGATAAAAATAGCCACACAGACTTGCTTCTAATGGAATTAGGTGTTACTGTCAAAAATGAGTGGGAAAATATAGCTTTTAATCTTTCAACCATAAACTATCATATTGCATTATTATAACAATACTATTTCATTTTATAAACTGTCATTAGTAATAAAATAGTAAAAATCTGTACATTTGCAGTAGATTTACAACATATCTCCCTGGTTTAGTTCTGGAAAGCATTAGAGAAAACTTATTACTTGAATTTATTCATTATTTGTTGTAAGATTGAAAGTCAGTCTTGGTTTATTACTGCCACCTCATCTGATGAAATGACCATCAACTTTCAGAGGCTTTGAGTATTTTTGCTTCTGATACACTGAAGTGCTTTGTGAGTGTACTAAAAATACTGCAGTGATTTAGCTCTGAGTTCGAGCGTATTTAGTTTACTTATAGTACATGAAAGGTTGGTGATATATGTGGACAAAATTATCATATTGGCTTGATTTTGGGGAGGTAGAGAGAACTTCAAATATTTGAAGTCTTAATTGCTTACTAGGAATCCAGGCTGCTCAGTACTCTGAAAATAAGGTCGTATTCTTAATATATGAAGGGACGTTTCAGTACCCTCAAAACCTCTTAGTGCTGCCTCTTTTTCTTAAATTCATTGTTGCCTTGCCAGATTTCTGATATTCCATCAGGAAGCTTCAGATCTAACTCTGTCTTTCAAAGGTTTGATAGTGTTTGGTCTTAGTGATTTATGCCTGAGATGAAATATTGGTCCTCCTGAAAATAAAAGCAGCACCTGAACTGGTAATGCTAGTAAAATGTAGCTGAAAAGCCAAAAGAAAAGAATTACACAATAAAAATGTGAATCTCATTTTGGAAACAAGCTGATATATATATCTGTCTCAAAAATATTAACAAAATAACCTACACATTTTCCCTGATTTAAACTTTATTAGCAGATACAATTTAAACTCTTTCTCTCTATTTATAATCAAAATAAAAAGCAGAATCTAGCTGTTTTCAATGATCATAGCATGAATTTAGCAAATCTTGTAAAACACCTGAAGTGAAAGTTGTGGCATGAGACAGATATAAGAGGTCAAAGAGTTCAGACAAATGGTCAAGTTATTGCTGCCAAAGGACTATGCCTTCAGAGAGGGTCTTGGGGAAGAAAAGAAAGCCAAAAAAGAGATTTTCATCTTCTGCTGTTACATGACTTGGAGAAAAATTGGACAGACTTGTTTCCTTAAGCATTTTGTTTTCTTTATATAGTGTTTCCAGAAAGTTTTAAGAAAAAAAAAATGTTTTCCTAGCTATATTGATAGCTGGTTTCCTAAACTTTCAATACAGGATTCTGATCTAATTTCAGAGCGAATCTAAATCACTCTTTGGGACTGTAAAACTAAGCAGGGCCACTGGGACTGTAAGGCTTAGTATTAGGGTCAGAGCTGTCCTGGATCTCAACCCTGTAAAAAGCTGGATGACTGAAGTAACTCAGGGAGACGAGGATCTAAAGAAAATCCCCTTGAAACAACCTGCAATAGCAGGAAACATGCATGCCTATCCGAGAGAGTGAACTGTACGTGAACATTACAGAAAAATCAGTTGTTTGTTCATGAGTCAGCATAAACATTAAAACAAGAGTTCTGCTACCTGGAGTCTCAATTGCCAGTTTAATAACTATTTAGAAACCAGTGAAAATCAGGTTGGTTTTATGTAGGATGGTACACTTTAGACATGTGACGTTTAAACCTATGATCTGAACACAAAAATCAAGGTCTCTTTCTGTAGAACTATGTTCCTCATGGGCCAATACTCATTTAGATATATTTTTCCCTTCAAAATAATCGTGCTTATTACATGCACAGTGAGATGTTTTCTCTTTGTGGAAGAGTAATGATAATGGTGCTACTGACACCGTCTCACTTAGTGATTCAGAATTTGGGTGCCAACAGTATTTAGTAATTTGTTGTCTCCCATTAAGGAGAGAGAAGTTGAAGGAGAAAAATAAACACTAGTTACACTTCTCCTTTCTTATCTTGTACAGGTGTGAGAAGTAGGTTGCAAGGGAGGGAAGGCAAGAACGTCTTTTAGATAGCTGCCTTCCCAAATCTTCACCTGAGAACCCTAAGCTTCACACTTCAGCTGCAGCTCGCTTCGTCATAAAAAACAAACAAAAGCACAACGCCTGAAAAGCTTTCTTCATGGAGAATGCCCAGGTCTCAAGTAGGATGTCGATTCTCTCAGGTATACGCTCTGATTTCCTTTTCTACCAAGCATGCACTGTTCCAGAAATCGCCATTGATGCGGCACCAAGGCAAACCACGGAGAGCCCTTTTGCATTTGCTCCTGTCATTCTTTGTGCACCAGTGGCACCATCAGCCAAGCAAGACCAACCTTCAATGCACTTCTCTTTTTATTTCTGCAGAGTCTTCACCTACGTCCCAAAAGGATTTGCCTATCTTTTCTACTTCTAGCGAAAACAAGAAAAAGACTAGAAATAACTGACTGGCTTTTGGAGTGGAGGGAATAAAATCACAATTTATGGCCTCCCTGAGAAGGCTTGCAAATGAGCAGGATGGCACCAGGTTTAAGGGTGACCAATTGTCTAGTTTTCATGAGGAAGCAATGTAGCGAGCTCTCCAGTGACAGAATGAGAAATGATGTTCCAAAGCCCACAGAGAAGGTACCAGTTCTGCTCCACTGGCTAAAGGAAGTTTAGTTCCTTTTCCTTATAATGTGTCTTATTCAGAGAGGTATTTCTGCTCATCTCTGAATTTCATCTATTTTCTGATGTTTCCTGGTACACATAGATCTGGTAACTTCTTTCTTTTTTTAAGAGAATGCATATGATACACACGGTTTTCAAAAGAGCAAAAAATTTCTTCTCTTTGTCTGATCTTTGATCCTAGCTATAAGCATCTGAGCTTGTGGCATTTCTCTCTTCAGTTCCTTGAAGACGCCATTGGATAGAGATATTCAAAATTCCTACAGATATATATATAATCAGAAAAATATTAACTTTACATTAGTAGCATTTGAAAAAGCTTATTAACCCTCTTGCCTTTCCTGAGTGGCTGGGAGTGATGTCTCAATATTTTCTTTTGCAGAAAGTTTAATTCTAGAACATCTGAAACCCTCACTTACCCCTATGCTTCTGACTAACTCTTGACAAGGAAAGTAAATCTCCTGAATTCTCATGATGGTCGGCAGTGGGGCTGCCGATCTGAATTTGGGGGATGTTAACAAACTATATTACATATTTTAAAGCTTCAGCATTACTTTCACTCTGAATTCACAGCTACAGACATGAAAACAAGTTCTGGATTTAAAAATCACATTTTTATTATTTCATGTTCTCATTCTGTCACTGTTGGTTGTAATATGATAGACACACTGGAGAAGAAAATGTGCATTTATTTCTAGCATTGATTAAAGCTGCTACTTACAGTGTAAGATCTTTCCCAATTTAGAGTATTTTTGTCTGACTGCAAGTTAAAAACAGTATCTGTTACTGACTAACATTTTTTGGTATGTTCATTCTGGAAACAGAGGTTTATTCGGGAAGATCCTATATAGAATCGAGCACAATTGATTGATTTTTTTATAAGAAATTGTGAATATGCCAGGAGTCTTTGGAGCAAATGGATTGACCTACTCAGATGGAGAAATATAACAGGCAGCAGTGGGGTAGAAGACATCTGCCGAGGAAAATTTCAGCTTACGAACTGTTTTGGACATAAGTGTTTTGTATATAGCTGGAAAAGAAAAGATCATTTAATTTATCTTTGCCAAAGACACTCAAACAAGTTTTATATAATGGTGACATAACGAGTGATATCATCATTGTCTTTAACTATTGTCAACATTTCAGACTCACCTTTTAATTTGCTACTTTTTATTTTTAGCTAGCAGGCTAATACAATCAGATTTGGAGAAATGCTGAGATACAAAGGTTGCTTGACACCTGCACCAGCTTTATCTTTCATATAAACTAGAGCAGTTTTTGCTTTCCTGGGAACTAAACTCATCTAAATTTTGAAATTAAAGGGGCAAAACACTCTTTTTTAAAGCTGAGGTAATGATTATTATAGACATTCAATTTCTGAGCATTTGAGGACAACAGGGTTTGTGGCTAAATGCTCATCTGGTTTTAATAATCAGACTTATACCAGCAGATTTACACCAGATGAAGATGTACTGTTATCACTGAAATTAGATACTGACCTGATTTTTCAATGGAGGAATAACTAATAGACAGTGAGACTGTATTTGTATTGTTAATGAAAATGTTTTCTTACACAGACACTCAATCCTGTACTTGAGCTACATTTTATCCAATGCTCAGGCTTTTCTTACATCAGTCCAGTTCTAATGGTAATGTACAATACATTATTTAAATGATCTCATCCTCATGTACTTTTTTATAATCCTCAGATTTGGAGAATGAAGGACCAAATCATTCAGTCAGGATAAAATTAAATAGACACTTAAGTTTCCAAATTTTCTGAATCTATTTGTTGATGCTGGCTATGTTTGCTACCTATTTTTATTATACTGTTTTTCTTTGCAATGCACCAATTGTAATAGATCCTAAAACTTCAAAATTGGAGCTCAGAGTGCTGCAATCTGGAGGACTGGTATCACTCTCTACTCGAGCTATCAAAAGCGTCAATAAACTATCAAAAACATCAATAGCGTGCAACATGAATGTGTGAAGATGATCAACACAGACCCATCTTCATCTGGGGCCTTATCCTACCTTAAGTTGGAGAGCAAGTAAAATACTCTTCCTTACATGCAGTGTGTTAAGTGCAACCCCAGGCTACGAGAGAGGAATCCCAGGAAAGTGCTCTAGCTTCAGTGCAGAAAGCGTAAGCCAGATCAGACTTCTGCTGGGGAGAAAGAGATCCAGAGCTAGGAGGAAAATAAAACTGAAAGCATCTTCACCACATGCCTCTCTGAGTAACTCAGTTTTACACCAGGAGTAAGGACTAAAATGATATGTGTAGCACTGCTTTAATAATTCACGTGCTAATGACAGGATTTCACCTCTATATATATGTTTGACATAATGTTTCTCATAGTTGCCATAGATTTACAAATCCCAGCACGTAATTTTTCACCTGTTATTCCAAAGTGGTTTTGGTAAAGCTACTCAGAAAACATCATTCATGAAGGATTTTTAAACGGTTTTTGGTTTGATGGAGATTTCATTTGAACAGAGAAGTATCTCCCTCTTCTCTGATTTTTAATAAGAAATAAAAGCTGCTCATGGAAAGCCAAGCCAGTTCATCAGACGATGAGAAACATTTTAAAAGATCTTGTACCACAAAGAATCTGGTAATTGTCTTGTCACTGCAATGGTTATAAAAGCCTTTAAAGGACAAAGAAAATGTTGCCTATCTAGTGAATTTGCCATTTTTCAAACACATCGTGAGAGCTCTTTAATGAGATATGGTTTCAGTATACTAATAAAGCTTTTTAAAGCAATGTAGAAAGATTAACAGAACACCTTGTTAGCTATAATTAGACCATGCTTTGCTAAAACACTTGAATTTGAGAGCCAGAGGGAAAGAGCAGTCTGCTCCTTGCACATCCATGCTGGGATAGTTTGATCTAGTAAATTTAGTTAAATCTAGTAAAACTTCACCTTCAACACTTCACCTTCAACCATACTGCTTTCAAATCAGTGGTTTTTCTCACCAGCGAGGAATGAAGATCTCCTGTCAGACACACAGAGGGAGTCTCTTCCATCTATGCAGCAGTGACCCACAGACATGTATTGGATAAAGAAGTGCCAGAAGATGAATGAAGGTATTAAAAGAAATGCTGTGATTAAGAATTGAACACAGAGACTGTAACATTAGTATCTACTTGCTAGTATACAAGATTTACAAGATTAACCAATCATTTTATGAAATGTATCATTTTTGCAATAATTTCGTCAAATGAGATAATTGATAGAGGCAGAATGAAAAAAATCTCAGTTTTTCATTTTTTTAATGAGCAGTTGTTGACTATGTATTTTTAGCATCAAGAGCTCTGAGAAATTGAATAGCAGTAACAAACCCAGACAGCACATGGGCAAAAAATTATGTGAGTCAAGTTCCCAGTGCCTGCCAATTATGTTAAATATGTGCTGATTTCCTGGTGTGGGCAGATATCCCCACAGGAACAATGTCACTCCCCCTAGAATTTTAAAAAAATGGAATTATAATCCATACCACGCAATGCTTAACTCACCCATTGTGACTCTCAGTCATCAGTAGACTCTCTTTCATTGCTCTTTTAATACATTAACACTCATAATAGCATCCCTTTTCCAGGCAAAGGAGAATATCCAAGCCCACCTGAAATGTAGTCTTTGCTAAGCCTATAATTAGATCAAATCAGCTCCCGATCAAGAACTGGTTTCTTGATTCAAACATGTTTCTGTAGGGACTGCTGCAGAGGAAGGAGAATCAATAAACATAAGACATAGGCAAATTTTCAGATCTATTGGGAAAAAATAGCCTCTGCAGTTGATCATTAACTTCCAATAATAATGATAATAATAAATCAGTGAATCACCATAAAATGACCAAAATCTCAGTGCTTCAATATACACTCAGTCACTCAGATCTTATGTACCACCATGATGAATAAGAAAAAACTTATTTCCCGTAAGGCTGATCAAACACTGGGATAGGTTGTCCAGAGAGGTTGAGGAACCTCCATCCTTCAAGATATTCGAAAGCTGCTTGGACAAGGTCCTGAGCAACATGCTGTAGCTGACTCTGGTCTGAGCAGGGAGTTTGGACTAGATGATCTCCAAAGGTGTTGCTCTGTTGATGCTCTGTTTGTTGTCTGTTTAGCATACGCAAGGCACCCCAAAGACAGACAGTTCTCAGTGTCTTATTTTCTACTATTTCCAAAGATAAGAGATTATTCTGCAAATTGTCTTTCCAAATAATATGCTCTGTTTGTCAATACGGATAGGTAGTAGGTCTGCACGTACGGACATGAAGGAAACAAATGTAGTTTGAATTGCACTTGAAATTAAGAGAGTCTTGTTTCTCGCTAGCAGTGAAAAAACACAGGAAATATCAGGAAAACATGCATTTAACCCAAAGTGGAATGGGACTATGAAGGGAAAACAGAATAAATTCCATCTCAGTAGGATGAAAACTTTTAGAATCTGAAAGAAAGCATTTTTGGCAATATCTTTTGCAGTAAGTTAGATCTGGGAAAGAGAGGAAGCTTGGTCTGGTTCTGATAGAGATTTCAATACCATCTAGAGATAGAGGAGAACTCATTTAGAAATTCAGTGAAATTTGGAATAGTCTTCATCATGAATAGGATTTGAATAGTACCATATGTACGAATCTACAGATATGAGCAATATTTTCTACATGCTGTACAACTTGTACTTCCATCCAACCCTTAATACATATAAAATGGGAAACATAACCTTTTGTTAATTCTCTTTTGCCCATTATGGACAATATTACAACCCCTTTTGGAGAGCATAAGCTCCAAACCAGGGATCAACTGTTGATTCAGCCAAAGAGAGTAAATAGTCTGCAGCTATCTACAACCAAAAAAATTGTAGACACAAAAAATGATAATATAGTAGTAAGGTGTTCTTTAAAAGAAGCTGTGTCTTAGCAATATGCCAGTAGTATGTACTAACATCAGCAACTGAGATAAGAACACTCTTAAGGTAAGTGTGGACAACAAACTTGCAGTCGTCAGCTATTCATGTGACATACAGAACTGTTTCGTAAGTGGTGAATTTATCAAGAATTTACACTGACTCGGAAATGGATGGCAGCTGCTTAGCATGAAAATTTACATTGAAGAACCTAGTAATCCTAAATAATCATCATCTAGATTGAAAACTGATTTGCATACAGTGAACAGCTATCTAAATGGATAGAAAGAAGCCATAATTATTTGTATATTAGCCGGTGTTACTATATGTTACATAAAGAAGCTGCAGCTTAAATTTACTCTAAAGCCCACAGTATTCCCTAATGCCATGTGCTAAGGTACTCTTTATTTTGACGTTATTGTTGCTTTCACAGACATAGGTTGAGAGATAAGTTCTTCAGACTAGAGCTATTTTTCATTTGTTTTGACCTATTTTTGTGTGAAGTCTTGCAAATCTAATTGTTTCCATGGAGTTGCTGATATCATAAGCCTGTTTTATAGTTGAAAATAAGATTTAGTAATATGGTTCCTCCTTTTAACAATTGCCAGAATAAAAAGGAACTTTGAACTAAAACAGAAGTATAAAGTCACCTTAATTTCAAAATCAAAACTAAAACCTGAGAGTCTTAGGTTTTAATCTTGAATGCTTTAGTAATTTTGTCTCTAACGCTTACAAGTTTGACCTTGATACTGAGATCAGGGAAAGATAGGAGCTGATACATCTGAGGTTAACTCATTCTGAGACCTAACTATTTACTCATTGTAATCAGCAGAAGCAGATGGAAAGGGTTTTTAGCGCAGAAATGTGCAGCAGCGTTCCTCGGGACTCCTGCAGATCCTGCACAACTAGGCGAAGGATTAAAAATACACAGGGATTAGAAAGGTGGAAGGATTACATTCTGTTTCTTAAAAGGCTTAAATCTCATTTCTGAAGAAAGAAGCTCACCTTAACTACACTTTGAAAACAATGCTAAAAACACAGAAAGCATATTTAATGGTATGTGTTAAGAACTAAAGTAGATAAGTATGTTCTCTGCTGAGACACTAAACAGATTTAAGTGCAGCTCAGGCACACTAAGGAATAAGAGCAAGAAAAGTAAAATGCTGTCATTCTGCATTGATAAAAATATACAAATGAATGACACTTTCTTATAATTCACTAATTTAGTGAAAGCATTAAAGAGATAACAAGTGGGGAGTGGGGAGAGGACTGTTATGCTTAAACATTTTAATAGTATCTTTAGGTTCATTATTTAGTTTTAGATATTAGCCAGAAAGTTTTATAAATCACACTTACTTGAGCTGACTCACCAATCCATAGGCTAGATAAGTTTTTTCTACCTCTAATTGCATGACCTTAGTTCAGGGAAGTTCTGTGTCTACAGAAATTCTTTCAATTGGAATTAAATATGAGTTATCCAGCCCACAAATGAGGAAAAAGCACACACACAAAAATCATCACATTAAAGTGAGATTTAGGAAGTGTCTCTGCAAGCAGAGAAGTATGAGAATATACTTTCTTCCTTCCGTGAAATATCTCTAACATCTGCATATTTACTCTGTCACATTAATCCTGGTGGGATGACAAACACAGAACACCCATCTCTTTATTCCCTCTCCTCCACCTTCCATTATTTCTTTGTCCCTTGAGAGAGAGCCCATGCAGCACTTAAGTGCCTGGGGAGAGCTCTGCCTCTTATCAGTGTCACTAGACTAAATAATAATAGGCTGTAGTGTTAGAGACTGAAGAGATACGGAAAAATTTCAGCCTTGTAAATACACCAAGGAATTTGGAAAAGAGATAGCTCATCAATAAACATCATTGCACAGGTCAGATCCTGCCACAGTGTGTCTCTCTTCAATCCTACTGTATTCATTTGGGCAACGTAGATGAAAATGCAAATAGAGTTTACAAGGCAGGTTAGAATATAAGTGTTCTTGGCTGTATTGGATTTGTCACCAATAAATATTTATAAACATTCTGTGCTATCAGCAAACATTTTGCCATTGATCTCTGTGTAGACAAAGGATACAAAACCCTCCCAGTCTAAATTAACTGTTTAAAAATCTAAGCCAAGATCTTGGCAGATTAAAAGAGAAAACAGAAAAATAGACTAGCTTTACAATTTCACAAACTTACACTGTGCAAAATCAGGTCATGCTTGCAGGCCACGCTGTGTCTTTGGACAGCGAAATGGATTTTCTGCTTTGACATCCATTCCTTTTGTCTGGTCTAGTCTAGCGTATTCCCTGACACATGAACCTCTGGTTAATCCCCATGTTCCTTCTATCTCTTCTTGTGCATTTGAAAGACACATTGATTTTTGATTTCTTTCTGTTTTACTTTACCTGGCATCTTTTATTCTCTACACTGGCAGGCAGAGGCCCAGCTGCTGTGGGCCCCTCTCTGGGGCAGGAAGGAGCCTGTTCAGACCCTTTTCAACCCATTCAGCTTCCCACTCTGCCTTTCTAGCTGTTCCTCCCAAATCTGGTCCGAAGGATCAACAGAGCAAAGGATCAATGCATTTGCTCACAAGGCTGCTAGTAAAATGCCTGTGTCTCTTCTGGCAACCTAAGAAGAAGAATGAACTTTTCCTGGTTTGGTCCTCTCGGGAGTTATAGGTAGGATGGCCCATTTGACATGAGTTCAGCTTCCCACTGAAAGCGGTGGTGCCAAGACACAACATTTATTTTTAATCATAGTTCTAATCATTTTGCACAACTCCTCCCAGTCTTCTGGAAACAGCTCAAGTTCAGTTTGTTTTAAGTACTGGGCAAAGGCCCAGTAAGATTACATCCAAAGCAGCAGTTTTCCTAGATAATAGAATTGTGTTCAGAAAAAAAATAAAATAAATAGCTGAAGAAACCTAAAGCCTCTCCCTACAACCACTTCTAAGAAATATCAGCAAGTGATTCAATTAGAGTTGTCCCACTCATTTTCTTAAATTTAAGACAGCAACACATAAATTTAACTCCCAGCAGTAATTCAGATTAGTCTGGAAGACTCAAATCTCTGCTGCATTTTATTTATCTTTAACTTACTGGGTAAATACTCTCTTCTCACTTACACAAAAATACCTACTGGTTATAGCACAGTTTTATTGTTATATGAGAGCAGAACTTGCCCAATCTCTTCTATATGATCTGCACTTTTGGTATGTTCCTCACAAAGATTTTTCTTAACACCTTTGTGCCAAATATTCTCAGGCTTAAGTAATTTTCACCCCCTTATTCTCCAGCCTTGAGACTATCATCACAGGCAGTTTGGCTTTGGTACAGGTGCTGAAAACTAGATTAGATGAGAGGGGAAAAATAACTTGATAGTGTGGTGTGGATTGGCATGAAGGTTGTATTGGCACGCATGTGAGATATAGGTTACTCAAGAGTAGTAAAGCCTCAAGAAAATTATGCAGGTCATCCCAGTACTTTAGTGGTACTTGTAACTAGTCCAAAATACACTGTAAATGTTCATTTACAAGAACGAAACTATATTTGCTCAATATGGATAAATCAATACCAAATGTATACTAATATTACTTAAGGAGATAGTAGCACTTTTTCCCTAAAATGTTTGTTTCTTGATTATTTATAAATCTGTGGCATGGACCAATAGTCTACAAAGTGCTATTTTCTAAAGTATTTTCCATAAAAAATAAAATTTGGTTTAGATATCTGTCTCTACTTCTCTCTCTTTCTCTCTGTGTATATACATATATATTAAAATATATGTCCTTTCAACTGGCCTCCCAAGGTGCTCCCTAACGAAAACAGTAATTCGGTAAGTGGAAGCCATTAGGAAAACAACTAAAATTAAAGTCATGCTTTAAACATATACATTGAACCAGCAAGACAACCCTCTGCATGGTTGAACTGGAAATTTGAGGGGCACTGCATTGAAGGCAGATTAGCCAAAGGAATTCATTCTGAAATCTGGTGTTGACAGGATAACAGCAGTGCTGGCTCTTAAAAGAGCAAGCTGGCATATAACTCAATATGCAAGCTGTGACATTCATTAGCCAAAATTATAGAAAACATTAGTCAAAGTAAGTTGATGGATTCTCAGTTGACACCAATGTGAACAGTAGGGCTGAAAATTCAAATGTGACATCACATCTCAAATTGATGAGATCACTCATGATGTGTCTTCTGCCACTACATTTAGCAAATAATGCCATTATAATTAGCAGAATATGGAGAAACAATCAAAACCATGCATGACTTCATACTCATGCATGGGGACTTCTTCCCTACTAACATGGCTTTGCAGACGGTCAGACAGATTGGGGAACTCAGTGCAGTTTTATATTTCCTGTACATTTTAGCAGTGGCCTAGGAAAAAGCAAGAAGGGAATACTTCACAGTCATGCATAGCTATTACATGAAGTTTTTTCCACAGCTGCTCAAAATAATTTATGGTCTTCAAATCTCACCTTCTCTACTGGAAGGCTCTGTCTTATTAAAGCTATAACATAATAGGGAAAGAAAATACATGCATGGGACATATGCTTTGCAGTTGTCCAAAGTCAGTGACCAGAGATAATAAAAAAGTCAGGAAGACATAACACTTTTTCTGATTCTGGACAGCATGACCTCAGCAGGACCTGTATGATTGGCTTGAGTGGTAAAAGAACAATTGCAATGGGGTGCACCTCAAGTGAATGTAGAAACTTTTTTTAAGTAAAAGAAGTTTTAAGTAAAAGTCAACATAATACAATCTAGTCTAACCTGCTGAATGTAAAATATGCGTATGATACATGTTTGATAAATTGATTTTAAACTGGTTATTTTCTTAGAAGGAAATGTAACAGTAATATAAACTAGCCTAAAATCCTCAGTCTTTTGATCCTCCCATGTCATATGAATCTTTTAAGGCTGTTTATTACATACAATATACAGAGTTTGTAACAGTTACATAAATTTAATCTTTCCCAACAATTGTTATAGATATTGATTTCTCATTCTGCTTATCTTGTTTTCTGGAACTGTTCTTGCAAAAGGAAACATGCTACTGTTAATCCTTTGTTCACTTCAACAAAAGGGTTTTTGAACTCTTACCAATCCAGATTGCAAGTTAAATAGATTTTCTTTTTAAGTATTAGTAATAACTAGTTTTCTTAATGCTGCCATTTAAAATATAAAACAGGAACTGTAAGATATATGTCAAGCACTGATGCAGAAAAAGAGCCAACAGGGGTACCAAGTAGCATCTGTATCAGCAATAGGGATTCTTAATGCAAAAATTTATGTGAAAGATTTTTCTTACGCAAATCTAACCACAGATAAGTTCAGCAGAATTTTAATAAAAAGCTATTGTGAGAGTTTACCTTCAGTATCACCAAATGGAACCACAGAGTTGCTGAGGTCAGAAGGCACATCTGGAGATCGTCTAGTCCAACCCCCTTGCTCAAACCAGAGTCAACTACCTGAGCAGGTAGCTCAGGATCCTATCCAGGAGGCTTTTCAATATCTCCAAAGATGGAGTATCCGTAATGTCTCTAGTCTAACCTTTAAAGGAAAAGGGATTTGTCTTATTTTTAAAGGGAATTTCTTAGGGGTTTCCACTTGTGCCTGTTACCTCTTGTGCTGCCACACAACAGGATTCCCCGAGCCTTCTCCTCTCCAGGCTAAACAATCCCAGCTCTCTCAGCACCTCCTCACATGTCAGATTCTCCTGTGAATTGAATTAATATCCTTTATTATACGAGAAATTAATATCCTTTTCAGAAGGTTCAGTGGGTATAATGTGTCCTTGCTGTACTGGAATTACAACCAGACATTTGTATATACAAAAGCCTTGTGTGTCTTGTAAGCAATGTTGTTTACTCCATTAATATCCTGAATCAAATAGTGCAGTGGGAGAACCATATTTCAGCTTCCTCTGTCTAACTTGCCAATGAATTCCACTGGTCTGTAATAAATTATTTTAGAATTTTTTTTAGAATTTTTAATTGTCTTTGTGTACAGAGCTGTTTTCCTATGCAGAAACATTATCAATAAACATTTTTAATATCACAACATGTTGTAGTTACCCCAGAATTACAGTTCATAACTACAATGAGACAATTAGATAGAAAACAGTGAACAGTTTCAATTTTTCACATATCCGTTTAGCTCTGATTCCCAAAGTTACATATTCCAGTCCATTGTGCTAGTAGGCTGAAGGATAATGAGTTTATTTACCTTTTGGATAGTTCTAAGTTGACAGGAAAGAAAAAAAAATTAGAAAGAAATAACACTTAAGATCTTCAATAACCTGTGAGCACATTTCTTAATTAGACAATAATATCTATCTTCAAAAACTATATATATTTTCAGTCTCAGGCAAAAATAAGCTTTAGGCACTCATATCAAATTCCTTTTCAACTGGAAATAACTAACCACTTCCACTGGAGGAAAAATGAGGAAAGCTGATAGAAATAAGAAGCTTTGAACAAGAATGAAAAGGCATTTAAAAGTAAAGCTGCACAAAACCTAGCATCACTGCAAATAGACTGTTTGTGGCACGGAGTGGGAAGTGAAAAGCACTTTTGGGAAGTGAAAAGCATCTTTTCCAAGCAGGTGGCACATTCACCTATAGGAGACCAGTAGTTTCTAGAAAATGGTAAAAAAAGTGGTGTTAAAAATAGAGAGAAACCAAAGTTTTAGTGTACAAATGTGTATTTTGTGTGTATACATATGTATCTGGAATGGGGAGAAATATATATCTTTCTTTCTCAAGTCTGTTAATTAAGAATTAGACACTTAATTTTTATTTCTAACTAATGTTTTTGATGATTATCTTGATGTTATAGTTGGCTGATCTGAAGACACTTATAAAAATGAATATGTTACATAAAGTGTTCTTTCTGTCCAAATTTTCACTTATTTTTGCTTTTTTCTCTTTTTTCTTTTTTTTTGGGGGGGGGGGGAATCTAAGCCTGGTAATATTGAGGAAAATTGATTTTAGCAAAACAATGGGAAAATTTTAAAATGAGAATGAATAGTAAAATTATTTTAGTATAAAAATGTGTTAATAACACTATCTTTTTTAACCTCTCTTTTAAAACTTTAAAATTCCTTTTAAGATAATGTTTATATGAATTTAAGTAATATCAAAGTGTATAGCATGAGACAGATAACACTGTTGTTAGGTTTTGTGCAGAATTTCAGAGTTATTGTTGGTCATCAAAATTGTGCTGTTCTGATTGTATTAATTAAACATATGAAATCATTTCATGTCTGTTCTCCAAGATTTTCCCTGAAAACAGTATTTTATTCTACATTTCCATTATTTAGTATCTATTTTTCTCATACCTGTTATATAACCTTAATTTCTGTTTATAAACCAATGGTAATACTGTTATTTTTCAGCATTTTAAATCCTACTCCGTACTAGAAACATGTGAAATATACAATTAAGTAACTTAGTCTGTATCATAAAGCTATCTCTAATATCAACTATATTTAGTAAATTTGATTTTCAAACATAATTTTTTGCTACTTTATTTCATCAACATACATAACAGTACTACTACAGTCTCATATAATTAGACATACTACATTCCTCATTCTTAAAGAAAACTAAAGTGATTTTCAATAGAAAAGTTACTGCTGAAAATATTTCTTTTTCCTTTGAATTTCCCTTTTTTTTCAAAAGAGGTAAAAAAAAAGGGAGAAAAAATTAACAAATGTAGCCAGAGATTAAAGGACTGAATTAAATACTTTTCTTTGTAGCTATCTGTACAGTCATCCACACATAAGTGCAGTCATATGCCATAAATATATCAGTCAATAATAAAGAAATCTGAGAAAATGAAAACATGGTACACAAAATTTTTGTTCTTGTGCCATAAACAGGATTTCAGAGAGAAAATGGTTGTGCCAAATGCTAAGGCTGCTCAGTGTCAATGGCTTATGGAAGTTTATAATGTAAAACACATTTTTCAGGATTTCAACTAAATTTTTCCCCAATGTGATATTAATACTTTCATAAATACTGCTGATAAGATGCTGTACAATATCATTTCCAACTTAAACCTACTTCTTTCTCCCACAGTATAATAATGATGTCATTTAGCCCGCCTGAGTGAAAGTAAATCATGCCAGTAATATAGCATAGTGATAAATGTAAATCTAAAGAACCCTTTGAACTATTCATTTAAAGATTTTTCCTCCTTGTAGTGGTTCCATGACAGCACATTAGAAGGACATGCTAAGCACAAGCTCTTGGTGAGAGATCTGCCTTTGCAATCCAGAGGAAAGTCATCAGTCTGAAAAAATGAAAATTTAAACGCGAATCCCAAGGTGCCTTCCTCTCCGTTCCACCCAGTTGTTCACAACTGTTGAGCAGACTCCACTTGCCACAGGAATGCTTACCATTCCCAGCAAGGAGTTACTGAAGAAATAATCTTCTGTTCTCCCCGTCCACTTGAAAAAGCATGTGTCTACAGAAAGCAAAATGTAGGACTGTGCTCAACATCAGAGGTACGTGTTGTTTGAGAGGCACAAGTTGAGAGTCACGGGTATGAAGGGATACGTCGTTGCTCTGGTGGTTTATTTTTGCACTTCTATTTTAGCAGGAACCTTCGGTCGAATTCTTTAAACACTGAGCAATCAAATAACGTAATGACAAGTTTTGCCTCAAAATGCTTTCGATATTTACATAAGAGAAATTATAGTGGATTAATAAACCAACCAAGGAGAATACATATTTTACTCTTTGTTTGGAATCTAGCACTGGAAGGAGAAGGGGTTATCGGGGAAAAGAAGACAAGTAATCAAAACATTTTAGCAACATATACTAATGTAATAGTTGCCCTAACAAATTTAATATAATAGAGATAACTTGCACTGGAGAAATAAAAGTTAGCCAGAATAAGAGCATCATTATGCTGGGCACGGCAGAAAGTGCAAGAAGACAATACATATCTCAAAGACTTGTGAGGATGTGAGGAGGAATTTCTTCCCTGTGAGAGTGACGGAGCACTGGACCAGGTTGCCCAGAGAGGTTGTGGAGTCTCCTTCTCTGGAGATCTTCAAGGCCCGCCTGAATGCAACCCTGTCTAACATGCTCTAGGTGACCCTGCTGAGCAGGGGGGTTGGACTAGACGATCTCCGGAGGTCCCTTCCAACCTCAATCATTCTGTGATTTCACAAAACCAATTAGTACCAATAAGTACCAATTCTGTACTTATGTAATTTGCAAGTAAAAACTTGTCAATATTGCTGGAGGATAAGAAATGCAAATGTAAAGAAATCATCAAAATTCAGCATGATTTCATTTTTTATGGTGAACTATCTGGAAATATTGAAAGTCTATGTACAACTCACTTTTCCAAGTGTTCACAGAGGTCAGCACTCTTGAAAAAGAAGTTATATTTTGCTCTTAATAAACTCTATTTTCCCTGACCAGCTGACCAGAACTAGGAGTACTGCCCAGACTACCTGACACTAGAGGTTTAAAATGGAAAGCTATAAGGACAGTTTAAATACGAAAGTTTAACCCAGGGTGACAAAACCCATGTTATAGTAAAATCTGGCATGCTATCAAATAAACACTTCTTATAATTCAGGAGGACATGCCAGGAATACTTTCTCGTCTTTACTTTCAAGGTAAACTTAATTAAAATAAATAACGATAGAACTCACGCATTAATAGAAAACTATTTCAAGCAAATAATAATCCCTAATGGATAAGGTTACTGTTTCAAGGAACACATTAATGAAACCTTCACATTTTAAGGCAGTAACAGGATTGGCAACCTTTCGCTGTAAAGGAGGCTGTGGCACGAGCAGTATAGGTTTGCTTACAACAGCAGTGCTATCGCATTAGCACCACACGGTTCTGATTTTGTATGTGGCTTTGCACACAGAAACCTTGACATTGGACTAATATGATTAGTGCTCTGTGCTTTTTAGTGGTTTCCCTTTACTTTATTTTGACAGCATCTAGCGGAAACAGTGCAACTTTGGAAAGTAAACTCTGGGCATTTTTTCATTTCAAATGGTCTGCAGTTTTAAGGATCCATTCTAAGCATAACAATATTTTGAAATTGTTTATGAAGTGAAGAAATGTAAATGCAAAATTTGGAAACATCCTTAAGAATGTGACCCTACAAAACTTACATGCTTCATTTTAATCAGTGTTCACATTTGGGTCCCTGTCATGTAAGTTAAGAACAACAAAAGGAGCGAGACAATGACAGTGTGTCTTTTATGTACATATGTATTATAGATATATGTATACACCACATATGGACATATATATATAAACATTGAATATACCCGCTGAAGCATTTACATGATAAGTGGTTGGTCTGGATTCACTCTAACTGGATGGGACGAAGATGAAGGCAGTCTTTGAAGGCCATCTCTCTTATGAGTCCTGCATTTTGAGCCCTGCTCTAAGGAGTATTTCATATATGACAGCTAATAGTAACCACAGTAAATGCAGAGACAAACCCTGTAGCATAAGCAGTAAGGTGCTTTTCTGCTCTTCAGAGCCAAAGTCCTCTGCCTGAGGAAAGCTACGACTCTTCTATCCCCGTTTCCCAGGCAAGCATTCAAATGACTGTTATGGAGGAGGCCATCATTCAGCTTTCTGAAACCCTCATGGGTACAGAACTATCTTCTTCAGCAATACAGCAGCCTTTTGGCTGCTGATATATTGGCTGGCTTTAAGGAGCTTGCTGCACAGACAGTACACAAAATGCATCACCGTCATGAAGTGACCACAGTTTCTATGGAGAGAGGTGAGTCCCAGCTTAGGCTTCATTGGAGGCCTTCAGAGGTATGCACCTCTCACAGGTAGACTATCTACATAACAGAGGTGGGCTATCTAAACAGCATTTATAGAAGCAGGTAACAAGTTTAAAACTGGACCAAAGGCAGTTTGAACAGCTCAGATATAAATACCCTTACGACTGTCCTGCCTGTATACAACCACAAGGACATGTGGGCTGTTCTTGACATATTCTACGTTTATTCCGTAGCAAGACTTCATTCCTAAACGCAAGGTTGCAATTTCCACTCTGGAGAACAGGGAACCAGAAGGTAAATGCTTTGAGTTTAGTACTTGTATCACCATCAGATTCAACCCCATGTTTGCAATGGCCCTTGCATTGCAGAGCACTGCACCGCAGTTATATTCTTCTTCTGGACAAGCTCTCTGCTTCATGCTACGTGTCTGCATGCTGAGATCCATATTAGCCCCTTGGCAATTATTTACTTCTCAGAATTTTAATATTTATTTCTGCATAAATCTACTTGAATACATCCCTGCTTCTCATTGTATCAGACCAAATGAACAACATTCTAACTAGAGGACAAGATGATTTAACAACGTTTTAAAAATAATAGTAATGAAGCATCTCTACTACTTTAACTCCTCACTTCCATGTATTGCAATTCCTTTTCTATTTGTGTCACTGTTTTTGTAAATGACCACAGGTCTAACACCTCCTTCATTCAGTATATTTCATCCATGTAGCTCTCATTCAGTCGTGTGTTTTCTTCTGCAAACGAATAGTGCTCATGGTGCCACTTTGCTGCGTCAAAACAGCAATCATTTTGCTCACTATGCAACTGAATGCTACATACACAGTTAGTTATTTTCACTTAGATCGTTTGCTCCAGAATTACATATTTTTCCAGATATGATAACAGTCAGCATTTAGTAGCCAATGATTAATTATAAACTCCTGGGGTTTTTTGTTTTTAATTTTTTACAAAACTCAAAGCTTTCATCAACATGATGATTTTTGCACTGCACTTCAGATTTTGTTCCCCTGATGTCAAGAAAACCAAATGGTTAATTGGCTTTCTATTTTGAAGACAACATATGCTGCAAGTGCTAAAAGAAGAAAATATTTTTTCACTGATGATGTAGCACACAAAAATAGGAATTCAAATCCTTCCAGTTCAAACCGATTATAACGTTTGATACAAATATTTAAATATATTGGGGAAGTTTTTATATTATCTAACTCTAGTTACCCATCCTAGTATCTAAGTTTCCTGTATAGTCAATGGAGCTCCTAATTTTGGTGGTTTAAACTTTCCACCCGAGAGGCCTAACACTTTCTATTTAAGATACGAGAGCCTAGGCTTTCAGCTGAGATGGACCTATCAAAACACCATGATTATCTTCTGTTGAAAAAGCCTATGATGTATTTAATGTTAACATTTTACACTTGTATTTGTACTTCAGCCTCTTGGCACTTCTTAAACGCACCTAGGTCAGCAACACACTACTGATACTGATATCTTTTCTAATTCCTGACCTAGCAGAGAATACTGGAATGTTAAATATATTACTGGTCAACCAGTCACTTCTTTATCGCATTATAATAGCTGCACAAACAGAAAAAAAAAAGTGTTAGTTAAATTTGTAGTTGCCGCAAATCAATGCTGCTCCGCTGATTTCAGTAAAGTAACACTGAATTATCTGAGTCAACAAACTTAAAAAAAAATACTAATTCTCTAAAGAGCATCTACATCTCAAGTGTGCTTTTTTTGAAGACTGATGTTATCTTGTCAGAACAGACTCACAATTCAAAGCAAATCTAAGGTCCTTTCTTCTATGAATAAGGTACAACACAATAAAGAATCATAACTGAAGGCCCAAAAGATTATTCACTTCAAAATAAGAAATGTTACAGAGTTTTCATTCCTGAATATCAAAGAAAACACAATGTTTGTGTCATGTTCACTATACTGGGTCTTTGTCAGGAGCTGTGGTAATACATCATCTGCATACTCAGTGTCCTTGTTCAGTTTTAAACTTAAGTCTCAAGATTTGGCTTAACTACATCTAATTTTAAACACTGTTTGGAGACGCTCTCCAGGAATGGCAGGTGATGAAGATCTTAACTTAGACAATTCAGGTCAGTTCTGACAAGTAAGTGGGATTAATCCATTTTTAAGAGACAGAGAAATCTGAGCTTTTGTGGAAGCAGAGATTAGTCAAAACCTCAAAAACTCAGCAAAAAGAGACAACTGAGGAGAGATATGACTAGAGATAACATAAAAGCACGAATAATGAGAAGACGATAAACAGTGAATGAATACTTATGGGTCCTTATATTATAAGAATAGAGAAGAAGCAAATGTGTATGATCAGGAGCCAGATTTAAGACCAGATTTATTCAAAAAATCCCCAACTGAGCTACAGAACTCTTTGCCATGGGATGTATAGGGTGCCAAATGCATACATGGGTTCAGAAGGCTATTAGATACAATCATGTGGAAGTCCACGGAGTGTTATTAAACATATTCTGTTTTTGAAGGTCTGCAACCTTCAGCTCAGGATCTCCCTAAATCACAGATTGCCAGCAGCTGGGAGGATATACCATGGGAACTATTACTTTATGCTTGCTCTGTTATTATATGCCTTTCTAAAACATCTGCTACTGGCAGTGTCAGAGACAGGACATTAGGTTAGAAGAACCTCTGGCCTGATTCACCACAACAATGGATATGCTATAAAGTTCTTATGAGGGTCCAAACAGTAGCAAAGAAATAAATTCTCACACACTGCATTCTGTTGTACCTGCGACACCCCATGCCAAATGGTAAAATAACGTTCACTATAGCAGGAAATCTAAAATAAAAGGGCACGATTAGTTCAAAGTAACAGTAACCTATGAATCATTTTGCCTTTGTCATTCTGGTTAGATCTTTATTAATGTTTCTTTTAAAGTAGCAATATTTTTAATATTATATTAAGTCTTTCTTCACATTGTATTTGTGTTGCCACTATTAATTTATGTGCTTTTAATAAATTAGTTTTAAATTTCTTGGAATGTTGATCAATACTTTAAATTAGTTTGAATTGTATCCTTTTAGTGGTTTTTAATCCAATTTAAATCACAGATAACATTTACCTTAAGAGTTATCTTGACTATACACGTTCCTGTATTTTAGCTGGAAAAAAATCCTCAATATTTCAGACATCTTAAAGGTAATTTAGTATTTAAAAATATCACAAAAGTAATTTCTTTGTCTCATAATAAAATGTGCCATGGAAAAGGGACTTGTGTTTTTTTTCTATAAGTGGAGGTCTTGAGCATATTCCCATCCAAGAAAATGAAACACTTTATTTCTCCATAATGTATCATGTACTTTCCAATGAAACAGACTCATCTGATGTTAAAAATCTCTCTTCAGTACTACTCTGCAGGGTAAAAAATTTGTGTGCACATATGCACACACTTAGAAGACAGTATACACATTATTTCTGGCTATGAACGAAACATTAATGAAAAAGGTTCAACCAATGGCAAAAGAGGAAAAAAAGAAAGTGCTTTGGACAACAAGGACAGCAATAAATGGCAACTCCCACATAAGAATGGAGCAAACAAAAATAAATATAAATTACTTTGAGGAAATATATATCCTTGAGTTTGAGAGTAATCTCCATGGTGCATCTTAAGCCATGTTACCATAAATTCACCTCCAATGAAAAAGAACAGAATTTTTTTATTCCTTCTACTTACCAGTCCACATTTGAGGATTAAATTCTACTTAGCATTCCAGCTAAAATTAATCTTGAGCACAAGCAGTAGGAAATTATTCTTTATTTCAAATGATCGCCTTTGCATCCCTTCCTTTTTGACCTGAATTGCAACATTTAGTCAAAGGTAATGCCTTTTTCCCTTGTCTTTCTTTTATTTCATTTATTTATTTATTTATTTATTTATTTATTTATTTGCAGAGGTCTAATCACAGACCATAAAGCATGAATACTAGCTGTTTATTCCTGAAAAGCAATTCTGGCAAGGTAACAATTATACTCTGGTTGATCAACCACTGCAGTGAAACAAAAGATATGATGCTTTCCCTCTCCATGTTCATTGTACTAGCAAAAACCATGAGCAATTTTCCTGTCTGCAGCAACAAGATTCTTAATGTATTAGATATTTTTCTCACATTTTAAGTGGGTTGGAGATAGCAGAGTAGGGAAGATTAAATGCCAGGTTATTTTATGAAGTACTGAGATATTTGGCTAAACTAAAATCATGGATGAAAAAATAGCCCACAAGAGACATGATGACATGATACAGTCAGAGACATTACTGTGCTTGTGCGTACCAGTTACAGGAAAGAGAATTTAACAGATTTACAGGTGTGCCTTTTTAACAATTTGCTCTTCTATCTCATATTATGCTAGAAAGAAATCATAAGAATTCACCATCCAAAGACCATCTTCACTGATAACGTTAAATATCTTACTTAATGTGCATGTGAGATTACAGCCCTTGGAAACAGTCAAATGGAGACTGCACATCTACTCGGACACAGTGCTACCATCCCCCCCACCTTCAGGTTCCTACATTTAAACCCACTTAGCTCTTTAATTTTAAAACATTTACCTTTCATTTGTTTCCCATCATGATCCAGTTAGTCTGGGAGGCAGTGCCATATTAAAACATCTGGGATTCATCAAATGCTTTCTTTTTACCACAGGTTCAGTATGATCAATCCCAGATGCTCAAAACTAAAGTTACATATAAAATGTTCATAGATTTTGGCCAAAATCAGTTTCAGCTTCCCATACCTTGAAAGTAGAAGTTCTTTAAATAGATATGAGTTAGATTTAAGCAATTTATTAAAAATCAAAACAAAACAAAATCCAAAAGAAGGAAAGAAAAGAAAAAAATGGAAACAAACCCTTTCTTATTTAATGTAGAAATGAGATAGACAAGTTAGGTTAGTCTGTATGCCATTTTAGACTCAGTTTTCCATGTTATCCGTCATTAAATTCTTCCAAGACTTCTTATCATAAACCCTTTTTTTCAGTCATTTACACTTGGAGACACTAGAGTAGCTGACTCAAACTGAGATCTTTGAAGAAGATTCCAGCCAAAATAGTTCAGATTTTCCTGAGAAATAAGACTGGGTTGGAAAGGGTGTATTAGCTTATCTGCGAGAAAACTAGAGAGCAGTTCTTAGAAAGTCTCTCAGACCCAAATACAGTGAAACAGGACCTTCTCGTCAAGAAAAAGGTCTTTTGCTATAGATGTGGAGGCTTAGCCTGGCTCTGAAGATATCCCATTATGGTTGTTCAAGCTGCTGATGTCCCACTGGTGCTGGTGAACACTGGACTGCAATAGCAACGTTCCAGCTTCCAGAGATCTTAGTGGGCATTTGAGTTTCCTTTATTGCTGAAATGAAGCTTCTATTTGCATTAATGTATGATGATTACATGAACCTTCAGATGACTTAGTTACAATAACTTAGGTAAATCAATGGAGTTAAGTGCCAGTTCTAGCTGAGAGTCCTTAGTGCTTTGGCATCAAATGTGAGACTGCCATATTAATATATGAACCTTTAGGTATACGGTCACAGAAAGTGTAACTGATATAGTTTTTACTTCTCTGCTCTAAAAACAAGGCATGTGAGGTAAAGGTCTTTCAGAGCTGAAATAACATTAAAAGAAAAAAAATAACAAACATTTTATCCACAGTAGATGTCTTTTTTCACTAATGCAAATAGCTTTGAAAGTTCTTATGTGGTGATTTTCCAAGGTTAGAATAAATTGTTCACTTATTCCAAGATTAATTCTCATTCTCTAATGCTATTTCTCTTAAAGTTGTCATAGCCTGTACTGTCATTTCCATGGTTGAGAAATCATTTCCACAGTTGACTTGCAGGGGAAAAAAATGTAGAGATACCGCGAAGAAGGCTAAGGCCCTGTTGGAACTGAGTCTTGCAAGGGATGTCAAGGACAACAGGAAGGGCTTCTTCAAATACATCAGCAGCGAGAGGAAGACTAGGGAAAATGTGGGCCCATTACTGAATGGGGCGGGGGCCCTGGTGACAAGGGATACAGAGAAGGCAGAATTACTGAATGCCTTCTTTGTTTCAGTCTTCACTGCTAAGGGCAGCCTCCATGAATCCTGTAGCCTGGACGTGAGGGAGAAAGTCCAGAGAAGGGAAGAGGAGTCCTTTGGTTGAGGAGGATAGGATTAGAGACCTTCCGGGCAGGCTAGACATCCACAAATCCATGGGCCCAGATGGGATGCACCCACGGGTACTGAGGGAGCTGGCGGATGTTATTGCCAAGCCGCTCTCCATCATCTTTGAAAGGTCCTGGAGAACTGGAGTGGTGCCTGAGGACTGGAAGAAAGCCAATGTCATTCCAGTCTTCAAGAAGGGCAAGAAGGAGGACCCAGGAAACTATAGACCAGTCAGCCTCACCTCCATCCCTGGAAAGGTGATGGAACAGCTCATTCTGGATGTCATCTCCAGATGTATGGAGGAAAAGAAGGTGATCAAGAATAGCCAGCATGAATTCACCAAAGGGAAATCCTGCTTAACCAATCTGATAGCCTTCTATGATGTATTGACTAGCTGGGGAGATGAGGGGAGAGCAGTGGACATTGTGTACCTTGACTTCAGCAAGGCCTTTGACACTGTCTCCCATTAACATCCGCCTAGATTAGCTCAGGAAGTGTGGGTTAGACGAGTGGACAGTGAGGTGGATTGAGAACTGGCTGAAAGGCAGAGCTCAGAGGATTGTCATCAGTGACGTGGAGTCCAGTTGGAGGCCTGTGGCTAGTGGCGTCCCCCTGGGCTCAGTGCTGGGTCCCATCCTGGTCAACTTGTTCCTCAATGACCTGGATGAGGGGACAGAGTGCCTCCTCAGCAAGTTTGCTGATGATACCAACCTGGGAGGAGGGGTTGACACACCAGAGGGCTGTGCTGCCATTCAGAGAGACCTGGCCAGGCTGGAGAGCTGGGCAGAGAGGAACCTCCTGAGGTTCAACAAGGGCAAGTGCAGAGTCCTGCACCTAGGGAAGAATAACCCTAGGCACCAGGACAAGCAGGGGGCTGATCTGATGGAGAGCAGCTCTGCAGAGTCGGACCTGGGAGTGGATGACAGGTTGACCATGAGCCTGCAATGTGCCCTTGTGTCCAGGAAGGCCAGTGGTCTCCTGGGGTGCATTAGGAAGAGTGTTGCCAGCAGGTCAAGGGAGGTGATCCTGCCCCTCTACTCAGCCCTGCTGAGGCCTCATCTCGAGTACTGTGTCCAGCTCTGGGCTCCCCAGTACAAGAGAGACATGGAACTACTGCAGAGAGTCCAGTGTAGGGCTACAAAGATGATCAGAGGGCTGGAGCACCTGCCCCATGAGGAACGGCTGTGAGAGCTGGGCCTCTTCAGCCTGGGGAAGAGAAGCCTGAGGGGGGATCTTATCAATGTGTACAAGTACCTGAAGGGAGGGTGTCAAGGGGACGGGGACAAACTCTTTTCAGTTGTCCCGTGTGACAGGACAAGAGGCAAGGGGCAGAAATTGAAGCACAGGAAGTTCTGCCTGACTGTGAGGGGGAATTTCTTCGCTGTGAGAGTGACGGAGCACTGGAGCAGGTTGCCCAGAGAGGTTGTGGAGTCTCCTTCTCTGGAGATCTTCAAGGCCTGCCTGGATGCAACCCTGTCTAACATGCTGTAGGTGACCCGGCTGAGCAGGGGGGTTGGACTAGATGATCTCCAGAGGTCCCTTCCAACCTTAACGATTCTATGATTCTATGAAAAGGAAGTATTTCTATGGGACTTGCTGTCAGTGAGTTTTTTTGTTTTGTTTTGTTTTTTCAGTGACTACTCTCCGGCCTCTTTGGATGATTGAAAGGTTAGTGGAAATCACAATTAAGATGAAGCAAAGGGGAAAATATGAGTTATGTGGACAAAGGTGTCTGATAGCACAGTTTATCACCACAAGCAGCTGTGTGCAGTGTTGTTCCTCAAGCAAACTAACTTACATAGTTAACAGCTGCAATATGTAACAAATGGCCACACTCATTAATTACCTTGTCTGGCAGCAGCACTCAGGGTATAATCCAACTTTGAATTGGAGTGTCATACGATCTGATCCCTAGTTTACTGTTTTGGAGTATACTGAGTATCTCAAATGACTTTGAGAACATCAAAGAGTATGTGGAATACAGAGCAAGTATGGTGTTGGAGAGATGCTGGGAAAGCTTTCTTCAAATGATTTTCAATGATCTGGCAGTATCTTTATTAATTATCTGTATCTATTCTCTGCAAAAGTTACTCAGAGAATTTTTTTATTCTTTTTGATGGGGTAGAAAACAGATAAATGGGGTTTAGTACTATTTTATGTTAATAATTTATCTTAATTTAACATATATTTGTCTTTTTTTTTAACCCAGCTCAAAATGTTAAAATGTAAATATTATATACTCTTGCAAAAACCTCATAATAGGCCTACTATGCTCAGCATAGCTTTGTACAGTGAAAGAATTCAGCTTATTTTTAGTAATAGTTTGTGTGACATCATTGTTTATTTACTGTATGATATTGTCTAAGAGCTTAATCATTCAGCACAAAACCCTTGTCTGATCTTTTACGAAGGACATGACACTTTCTGTGAAGATTCATCCAAAAGGAGGCCATGGCAGTAGTCTGTGTAACACTCGATATTAGGTGTATTGTAAAAAAAAAAAAATTTTTAATAAATTTAAAAAGAAGTGCTTTATTCAAGAGTTATAAGAAAACTGATTGAAGCACAGAATGTTTGTAAGTATATTCTCTGTAATTATACAATCTTTTCTTGATTGATTTTATCTGGGGAATGGGTACAATATATTTGCTATTAGACAAATTTAACTGCTACCAACCCATAATGCAATCACATCTTATCTTTTTTTGAGAGATGGTTCAGCTTCTGTCTGGCCTCAGGTCTCTAGCACTAAACTAAAAGAGGTTATGTCCTCCACTTGGAGAATTAATATTTCTTGGGTAGAAAGTGTTTCTATAATGTGAAAAGGTGGGCTATTCCCCCACACCTTCAAGCTTCCAATATAACAAAGAAGGCTCAAAAGCACTTCATGCACACAAGAGCTATGAAACTTTTTTTCAAGACGGTCTTCACTCTCAAAACTGAGAATTGAAGCTATGGGAAAGAGGTCACTGAGCTCAGACAAGGCAGAGTTCCACACAACAGTAGGTTTTAATAAAAAGCAAGAGATTTTCTAGTCAACCAGAAACACAAAGTAAAGGCCAATTTGTAATTTATTCATTCCAGAATCAAATGATTTTTATAAAATACATGGGTAAAGACTTTGGTTACTTATTACAACATTTAAAACCGTGGAGAAGGGATCTCATCTAAAAGAGGAGAATGAGACATGGAAATGATGAAAAAGAGAAAGGTTGATCGCAAAGGGGAAGGGCACAGGAGGAGAACTTGAAAGTAATAAAAAGCAAGATAAAGGGGTAAAATGCCTAAAGTAATGAAAAACCTCAGTGACATTGGTTTGACCCTCTGAACATGTCAAATACTTTTGAAAATGTTTTAGATTATGTTAAAGTTTTGGAAAAAGAATGAGGAAAAAAGAATGAATTAAAAGATGGAGCAAGTTAACTTTGAATATGGGCACACACACAGGGTATTTTACCACATCAAATCTTACTTGCTGAGCCCTCAGAAATATAGAAAGGAAAGCTGAGAAACAGAGGGAATATAGTAAGAATAAAGATTAAATAAGGGTGTCAGCTCTCCAAATCCTATCAAACTTCTTTCCTTTTAGTTTGATCACATTGATTAACCGGATATGAACGAGCAAGTAGCAACCAAATAACCTATTTAGTTCATGATCAGCAGTATCTATGTCCAAGTGGTCTGTTCTTAGCCTCAGTATTCTAGCAATCCAAGCTGCAGCTGCTCCTAGTTACAGTATAAAAACTAAGAATATGACATGAAATAAAATTAAAAGGCAGAGTCTTCTAAATCGAGAAAATGAAATGTATTTTTCCCTGATAAAGTGTAATTTAAATAGAAAATCATTATCATCAGGAGTTGTTCAAGTTAACTAGAAAAATTAAAAAAAAAAGCTTTTCTTAATCTACAAAGCAATTCTTCAGTGGCTTATTGACATGGTTAGGGAATTATATACAACATGATTGCAGGATCAGTTATACACAGTATGCATCTGTCTCCCTGCTTAAGTCCTCTGGCATATTTCTCTCACGTCAATAATGCTTTCCACTCTTGGAGAAAGGAAAATGGGTAACTGGTCTGCTTAAGCCTAACAGTTCCTAGTTTACCTATATATTCTAATGGAAACATCTTTTGAACTCTGGATCCCTAGAGTGTATCAGACCATAAAGATCTAATAATCGGAAAAAGTTGGCAAGCATTTTTCAGACTTCATACATCAAAGACACAGAACAACATTTTGAGTTATTTTAAAGCCTGCTGTATAGAACATTTTGAATCTCTAGCTGAAAACAAATGTTTGTAACACAAATCTGGGTCTAATCTGTTGTAAGCCTTTTTGGTGGTCACCAAGCCAATTTGCACAGAAGAGAGAATGGATATAAAATAAATCTCATATTCCAGCAAATAAAATAATTACTAAGAGGTTGATTTTGCTTCCATTTGCACTGTCAAGAATTCATGCTTCATCTTAGTGAGGTCTTTGTATTCTGAACACAGCCATCTGCGAGCAGAAGGACAGGCACTACCTTCTCATTGCAAACCCAGTTCCCAGAGCCACGCCTGTGAGTGTAAAGACAACACAGCTAGAATTCATTTTACCTAAATTTGGCCATTTCTGAGCTAGAATTTTGTTTGACGTTAGTTCTCCAATTCAGTTTTTTAGAGAGGAAGATCTCTATCGAGATCTATCTACGGAGAAAGACAAATGTGTCCCACATAGCTTAGATTCACACTTTTAGGATGGAGTGAATCACTCTCTGAGGATATCTAAGATGAAAGTATCACAAATCAAGTATTTAGATGATAAATCTGGAATGCTGACAAGCTCATTCTCTCCATACTCTGTCAGTTACTCAGTCAGGTGTTTGCAATGTGAACACTGAAAACAATGTCACTACAGAATGTGCAAAAGTGGGGAAAACGGAGGAACGAGAAGAGCAATGCCCTTCAACATAAGCTATGACTGGTGTGATTTTGAAATTGACTTCGGCCTAAAAGTTGGTCACGCTCTGAGCAAGAGTTTGGACTAGATGGCCTCTGGAGGCTCCTTCCCATCTGAATTATTCTATGTGTCTATGTGTCACTATTTGGGATTACAAATCGCTCACTTGAGAAAGGATTACAGGACTGGTCCATAATTCCAGTTTTCCATACAAACATAACAGATCTCAGGCTACACTGTTAAGTGTATTACATTAATTTCCACAATAATAGAAATGTTACAGACAAATTGGTTATACAAGCTACTAGTGAAATGCAGCACTGATATATTCAGAGCTGGGCTAAGTCTTCACATCTATAGCAAAAGGCCTTTCTCTTGACAGCAATGTTCTGTTTCATTGCATTTGAGTCTGAGAGACTTTCTAAGAACTGCTCTCTGATATCTGTCTGAGAATGTATAATCAGTATTCTGCATGCTGTAAAAAAGAAGTAATTAAAATGAACTGAAACACATGGAAATAAACACAGGGAACATATGTCAATAAAAAGACAAATATCTCAAGAAATGTACAAATGGCATTTAAATTCACATACTTTCACCCACATGAAAATGTTTTACCGTAAACAACGGATATTGCTTTCTCTTTTGAAAATGTTAATGGCTTCTTCTAAAAAGGAACAGGGATCAATCCAGCAAGACCTTAACTGTCAGTGGCCTCAGGTGGAAAGATCCTCATGAAATATACCTGGAAGCACGCACATAATGCTTCTGAGAAAGCAGTTCACTGGTAAACACTCACTACGTTTGCTCCATTAAGTAGTACTCATAAAACAATCTTGTAAGGCTTGGAAGGTCAGGATGATAGTGTGACACAACAAAATAACTTCAGGACCAAGCAAGAAACAGATTTCATCTCTTACAGTGGCTGAAACAGAAAAGGGAATCACATTTCCTCTTCTTGCATCTGTCTGTTCTTCTGCTTATCCCTCCTGTTCGCTGAATAAAGTAAGTTTGTCAGGGGAGAAAAAAATTTTCATGTGATTAACGTGTGAATGGTAGGACTAATGTCTTAATACTTTCAGCCATCTAGAAGTCTGGTGTCCAGTCATACTCATAGGGACTTTTTTCCTATTCAGTGGAGTAAACCGACGCTTGCCTACATTAGATGACATGGGTGACTATGTTCTATCTTAGCTGCCCTAGTTAAGTGTCTGAAGTTGGTTGGGGTGAATCTGGGAGAAGGGAGCTATTTTTAAAATTGATGTAATGGACATGCTTGTAAGATCACAAACCCATCATTACCACAGTTAACACAGATCAAAACAGAATAATTCTCTCATATTTGCAGCTCAGTCATATCATTTGAATTCTGGCATCTTACATCCCACTTCTGCCTCTGTTTATACTTACATATGATATAGATGCTACAGCAGGTGTAACAATGTGCAGACACCTAAACATTGTAGAATCTGGTATATCCTATTTAAGCCTAAAACAGTATGCATGTTTTCTCCACTACCTTTTGTGAACCCCTTAGGAGCTGCACATGAAGTGATTCACAACCTGTGAGTAAAAAACATCCTGAGAAATCACTCATTTTGTGAGTCAATTCAGAATTTCAGGAGGAAAAAAAAAAAGCCTTGAAATTATTAACTGCATATTGGGTGGAGTGCCTAATTCTCTTGGTTATATGGAGTTACAACCTCAAAAGAAGAACATGGAAGTCAATTTTTCTGCTATTTTGATTTCTAAAATCTATGGTAATACACATAACATAGCTGAGATAGTTACATCTTAGTTTTGCCTTGTAATTTTAGTATGTCTGTGGTTTACTCTTTTTTTATTCTAGTACTGTTACATTCTTACATATTTAATGTTTCACTGCTCAAGGTCAGGAATAAAAGCTACTTACAGAAACATGGGCTTATCTCTATTAATATCCTAAAGGATAACAAATTGCTGGGGTAACAAATACAACTGGTTTCTAGAATATTTTCTCCCACAGGCTTTCCACTTTTCACAGGAACAATATGTTGATCATTTGCATTTCTTTCTTTTATAGATAACTGGTGCATTGCACGGATCTCCTCTGCCTCAGTCTCGGCTGGAGATGGGGACAGCTGTGTTTTCTTCTGCCTATAGCTCTAGCAGATGATGAGAAAATTTGGGCTGGGTGCATTCCTTCCCGCAGCTCAGAAATCATCTACGAGAGGGAAAGGGAGAGAGTTTCTGAGCTGTGAAATGGTAACCAGTTATCCATGGATACTGTATTGAAGGGCTACTTGGCTCTGATCTCCAGGATGGAGGAATACTAGCAGCAGCTCTTACCAGAGTGAGACTTTAACTTGAACAGCAGTTGAGGTATGGTCAGCAGGGTTATCTGAAACTGTATCAGGCCAAGGCAGTAAGACAGAACCAGCTGTCTAAATCTCACAATGAAGCCAAGTCATCAGGAAGGGATGGGAGAGACAGATAAATCATGACCACTTTAGGTGGCTCATGATTTCTGCAAAGGGAGGCTGAGGGAAGCCTATTTTGATGCATGAGGCATACCATGTGCTCTGGGGTGACTGGCAGTGTTCCCGGTGAAAGGACAAAGTAAATTATGTTCCAGTCCAATTAATTCAGTATCTGTCTTTCATGCCACAACTATATCTTGTCACATGCCAAGAGAATGGCTTTGAGCAGTTCTCGATTTCCCATGCACTAGGCTGAGCAGAGATCACACAGCTTTAATTCTTGGACTGCTCCGGCGCTGGTTTTGGTTTTATTGTTATTCTGCCAATAGGAGTAATAATGAGAAAAAAAGATGCCAACCAGCTGAAAGACAACTTCAGCTGCTCTATGAGATGTCAGGGAGCAGAGAATATAGCGAATAATGAATTGCACTGAGACACACACTGAACCCAGATACATTCAATTTGCCATGGCAATGAGTACACATTCCTTAGAATAAGTCAAAATCTGCCACCTTCAGTTATAGGAAAGTTGTTTCATGGCACTACTAAGAAAGAGTCTGAAGAACTCTGCATATTGACTGGTAAATATTTTGTGATATGGTCATAACTTCTACAACTCTTTAGGCTTTCATATAGCAAGTATGCAATTCTTACTGCTTACTCTGGACGTCATAGCACTCCTTGATCAAATTCTGAAATGTTGTGTATTATAGAATATTATGCTTTCAATGGGGAGATATAAAATAAATAACAACTAGTAGTCCTAAGAGACAAAGCAATGATGATTGCTGAGGTAGAAAAAACAGAATGGTCTTCAATATTTTTCCTCAAAGTAGATAATACCCATGTGCTGACTGATATGCAATATTGGCTTAGATGCAATCCTTGAAAAAAGCACTGCATCTTGTTTTAGTATTTGTTTTTATATTCTTTGTGAAATTAATGACAAAATCTGACAACCTAATGAATTTAATGTCTAAGAACTCTGCTAAAATCACCTTTAACACCATTTAGCCAGTAAAGGACCGTTATCTATAGTTTCCTCTTATGAGATGGCCTGTGGTCTAGGGAGAGGATCCAAGTGGAGGAGAGGCACATCTGGCAGAGAGCAAGGGGCACTTGCCTGTGTGGATCAAATGGCAGAAAGCAGGAGGAGCTGACAAGGGTAGGGAAGGCTAAGCAGTCCCAAACCACACAAATGCTTTCCAGAAATTTGGGTCATTTTTGTTGGAAAGAAGTAGGTTTTAGAACAGAGCTGAATACAATAAACGTGTTTAGGAAAGGCTAGGCAACCAAACTATATTCAGTATGTCTAGGCGAAAGGGTGAGCCCAACTATATGCTCAAGCAACTGCAATGCGTGAAGCAGCTCTAAGTGGGGGTTTTATACTTTTGGAATTGTTATTTTTTCTTAAAAGAAAAACTAAATCCAGGAAAATCTCCCATTTATGATAAGGTGTCTGCATGGTTACTATGTCTCAGTGATCTCAGTCCAAGAGAAAGGACACTCTGCTGTGAAAGACGACCCAGCAGCTCTGCAGTAACAGCCAATACCTGGCTGGTGGCTGGGAGCTGGCTGGCACTACTAAGAACAGACGATGCTGCTATCAGGACCAAAAAGCTACACTGCATAATCAGGATCCTGCTCGTGAGAAACTTTGGATCTCACCAGTGCCCTGAGGCAATGGAGCTCTTCGCTGTTTCCCTTGTCCTCCAGGAAAATGCTGGGCTGCCACAACTCCCAGCTCTGAAGGTAACTTACCCTGGAGCAGAAATGAATGTAGAATATACTGAATTTTGCTAATCAGACCTCTAAGAAACATTTCCAAGGAAGCCCGAGTAAAACTTAATTAACTAGTTTTGGCTAGATTGTGAACTCTGAAGATTAGTAACAAGGGAAAAGTATCTCTTTCAATGAACATTGTTCTCATTCTTTTAGGCTCCAGCCCTACAAAAGTTAACATACTTGTTTAACTTTAGTTATTGAGTTAAATACGATTGTTCAGCTGACTATAATGCAGCATGTAAAAACGTTTTTAAAAGATCAGGTCTTGTGAGAGTGAATTCCAAACTTACTCAGGAACTCTCTATTTCGGAGAAGAGTCACAGGTCAATCTCTGTATCTCTGGCCTGGTAAACATTTAGTTAATTATATTGAGTAGAACAATTCTATGAGGAAAGACTGACAGTGTCTTAATCCTGAACAGCCTGTAATCTGGTAATTAAACCACACAGCTGTGAGAAAGCAGGCACCCCCTGATTTTTCTTGGTCACTGCACCAGGCAGCATCTTTACTCATGAGCCCTGACAACTTTCCACCTAACTGTTTATCAGGATCCCTTCCTCAGCGGCCTGACCCTCCCTTTCACCTCCTCCTTTTGCGATCAGCTCTCTCAGGTCAGAAGGTATCTAGGAGCTGGACATTGCACTCTATGACTAGTGGTAATTGAGTGACTTGGGAACTAAGAGAGACTGATGACTGTATCTGAGTTTCAGCGAGAAACCAATATAATTTGATTTCTAGGTATCTAAACCACTTTTGAAAGTGAGTCTTAATTGATTAGCTTCAAAGCACTTGAAAATTTTACCTGTAACCTTTATCTCAAAAATTATACATTAGAATATTTTTAGGACATTTACTATCTTACTTTGCTGATCTTGGCAAAATAAAAACAGCTTTAAGACTCAAGAACCTGTCAAGCAGCAGCTTTATTGACCATGCCTTCAAAAATAGTGAGAGCATTAAGCATAATATTTTACTGGGAAAGGCTGGAAATGCAAAGCATTTTTGGCTTGATACAGTAAATCATTTTCCACTTTGGTATGGCAAATAGAGGGACTGCTATCAAAATAGATCATCCCTCAGGCTAGTATATTCTGCTTTTTTAAAAAACATGTCCTTCATCTTCAGGATGCATTTGAATGTATATGAAAGGCAAACACAGATGAATCAGATTAATAGTATTGGAGCGTTTCAACTTCAGATCGTGTACGGATCAGCGTTTGCCAATCGCAGACCACAGTCGAAGTGAGAACATACGGCTTACGTTAGCCCTCTCCTCCCTCCAGCAGATGCAGATCTCGGACGTGTCAAACGTATGTGCGCCGTCTGTTAGTCATACGGAGAGCAGTTGCACCGTCCATCTCGTTACGGACACCAACAGTGCGCCATCCAGGAAGGATCCTCCACTTAGCACTTAATGCACTTCATTTTATACACATTTATGGGACTGTCCTCCATGCTCAGTATTTCCATGGCTTCCTGAAAGTCTCACTTTTTATCCAGCAGCTGAGACTGATTTCAGCCAGGCTTTTCTCTCGAGGTTATGCCAATGCCTATCGATTAGAGCGCTGCGTGAGAACAGCTGTTTTCAAATCTCTCGTTCATTTGTCCCTAACAGTTTTTTCTGATATTTAGTATTTTTGAACACCAAAACTAACATCAGAACATAAATTCAGGTAATATCAGATCTGAATATTAATTTTGCTAAACAGCTCACCCTGTGTAACACACATGCTTAGATATATTGACAAATACACAGGTAGCAAGGACAACCTGGATAAACCCCCAGTGAAATTTTCCCTGTGCTTGTTGGTTAAGTTTTAGCTATTAACTGACATGAGAACAGGCTCTTGGGTGTGCAGATATTGATAGAACTATTTTTTTCTCAATGACAGCTTAAACTGTTTTAGATTATTCAAACTCTTCTTGTAAAATTTCCTTTCATAATTAAAATCAAATATGTCTTCTTATTTCTTTTGTATTTCATCAACTTTTTGTAAATAAAATATTCTGAATTTAAAGGACATTTTAGTCTTTTGTACTCCAAGATAAAAAAGCAAATTGGGTTTTCAAGATATTTCAGTAATCATCTCACTATTCACTGCTTTGTTCCAAGACATACAAATCACAATCATATTTTATATGTAAACATTTCATTTAAGTACAAAAATCCATCTATCGTTAAAAAAACTAAACTAGAAAACAAAAAAGATAAAGATTTGATATTCTGCATCTATTTCTATTTTGCAATATGTGAAATAGACGTATTTTGAAAAAGAACAGCACATGAGTTAAGGGTACAGATTTGATTACTATTAATTGCTAAACGTCCTTGCAAGTGAAGTGAAAACACAAACCTAATTTGTTGTTTTCCAAGGAAACAATAACCACTTTTTTATTCATTTCTATTCCAAATGATTCCTTCAAAACCGAACAGTGATTCTGATACCCCCTAGTAGTTCAGGGAGAAAAAAAAAAAAAAAAAAAAAAAAAAAAGGAATTTCTTTACATAATGCTGTTTTAAGATCTTTTCCAGCCAGAAGCACAGGGTCTAACTGCAGGGCAGGTAGAGCAGGGCAGCACCTTGGATTTCATGGAGTATCCTGGTTTGCACGGGCGTGGGAAGACTGGCCGCTCCTGCACAGAGCTTAGTGCGCTGAACTGTCATGACTGAGATGACAGTGAAGGCACAATTTGGTGACAACTTCAAAATCCCAACTCATCAGCTTTTAAACTTTAAAACTGCAAGCTGGTGATTTACACAATGGTAACATAGAAATGCTTTCAAGGACATTCTTGGTTTGAAAAAAACAAAGCTGAGACCCCCAGCCAGCAAAGCTCTTTGCTTACTGACCCGAGTGTAACTTTTGATAACAATCTTTACCAAACAAGACTACAAATTCAGTAACAAAACAATCTTTGGTATGATCTGCATCAGTACAGATGAAAGACCAGAAGCTCTGGTACAAATATCCTATTTGTAGACTTTAAGCTTAAAACAACAAACAATTAAAAGCTCAAATACTTCTAATAAACAAAAGCCTGTGCAAGGCATTTAATCTCCTACATTGCCCGGTTAGATGTTATTAAACATTTACAGGGAGGAAACACCTAGAGTCCTATGAACAGCACAGCATTGCTGTGATAATTGCTGTGATTAAAGATAATTGCTAGCTGCTAAATTTTCCCTACCAGTCCTTTACATTAATACTAGGGTAGGGAACATCTTGAACAGCAGTGTAAATGACAATCCAAGTGCAGGAGGTATGCAGAAATACTTCCTCAGAAGTATTAGCTTACTCTTTGGATCTTATCCAAAGCTCTCAAAATTCTTTGTAACCCTTTCTATTGATTTCAGTGGGGTCAGGCCTTAAAATGTTAAATCATTTTACATGTTGTTGAAGCTAATACTGCTCAAAGGTCAACTATTTAGTAGTTCCCTTGAAAAGATGTTTCCATATAACCCCTATCTTTTTCTTGCTAGTAGTTTTCTTTAAGAAGCCCATTTTTGTCTAACACTGTCATTGTCTTGTCATAGCTTCAGAAAATTGATGTAGACATTTTTTAATTCAAAAAGGCTCTTCTCAGCAGAAGAGCCTGTGTCTTCATTCCTGTCTAGTGTGCCACCTGTTCTGCCTTTGCCCAAATTAGTAGCACTACTAATACATAACTTCCTAGAAAAAACAAAATAACGTTCAGATAATTTAAAACACAATCAAAGCTATCAATTTATTAATTCTGAAATTACATATCATATATAGCATATAATTATATAGTTAATATATACAATGATACATAAAATATGTATTATATGTATATATAATGATATTAATAGTAATAATAATATTAATATGTCCAAAGCTTAGAATCTCCCAACACATATGCATCTAATTCTTCAAATTTAATATAATTGGTCCTCTTGTAAGCTCTTGAGTTATGTTGTCATTATTGTTTTATTTTTAATTACTCTCATCAGGATACACATGCAAAAATATTTTTTAAATTAAAAAAAAAAATTCGTTCTATATGGAAAGTTTTACACGAGAGACCAATGTATTAGTATTTGTCCAAATTGGCAACAATGTTCTATTTATAACAGTAAATTCATGTGCATATATAAATGGAAATATGACCAGTTAAATTCTGACAAGCTCCAAATTGTATTTCAAGGTGGAGCTGGGGCTGCGTTACACAGGCAGTGAGAAGATATGATGGAGCTCTGTACCTGGTTGCTTGCAGTATTCTGGTTATCTGAGAAACGGATTGTACCTCAATGACAGCATCTTCTGCCATTTAGGTCTGGACTAGCACATACATTGTAAACAGGGAGAGAAGGAAGGGTACCCAGGGCTACAAGCGTTGCTGTGTCTTTGAGGCAGTCCCTCAGACACAGGAATAAAGCATTGCTGGTCCAGCGCTTTTTCATTTCCTGAACTATTTTCATGTTAAAATTAGTAAAGAAGGGAATTTTTTTCACTCTGTTACAAATTCATCTGCTAACAAATCATAAGTGCACATACCTATAGATACAAATTTGCTTGCTTGTGTTTAACATAAAGAACACCTGATGTGGTAATAACACAACGTGCTAGTCAGAGCTTCATTCGGGAAGGCTTTCAAAGAATTAGGTTCCTTTAGTAAGAGAGAGACAAGGATTACAGAAGTTCAGAGTTATTTCTTAAAATAAGATTGATGATAGGATGTAATAAACACTTTACACTCATGCTCAGTTTTCAATTTATGAAAAAAAATTGTCTTCATTGATGATGCTCATGTGAATTCTGGGCATATGCTCAGATATGTTGCTGTTGCTGGGTTCGTACCCTACAATCATGGTTATTTATCCTAAAACCCCAGTATGTCTTGTAGTGATTCAGGAACAGTGATTTATGCCCCAAAGTAAAAGTAATATAATAGGATGTTTCTACTGTAGATACAAGTTCTCAGTGTCCAAGCTTGATTATATGCCTAACCATCTCCTTATGCAATAATAAAATCTACATCCAAGAACACGGAAATCGAAAAAAGAAAGAAATCAACAATGCAACAGGCAGAAATGAACGTTTAATAATGCATCTGCATTTCTCAAATTTCTTTTCAATGGAAAGATCTGGGAAAGGGCTCATTTCTACAGATTTGTAATAATATCTGACAATAGCTTGAAAACCTCAAGGATATGCGATGAACAATGTTTTATTTTCTAGCAGTGCAATGGGAGGTAAATATTTAGCGTAATAGCTGTAAATAGAGCACTGGATAAAGGCTTTAATTCTTTTGTTTTTAATATTTTGATGTTTTCCATTCTATCCTGTAAGTATATAATTCTGCCATTAAGTACTACAATGAAGAGTGCCACAAATCACATGAATAAAAGATGTTTTTGAATATGTAGCAGTAATAAACAAATGCTAAGCAACAGCACTCAAGCACTCATCCACTATTCATCTTTATCTTTTTAGAGTGTAAACCGTCTGTCCCAAAGGCATACCTTAACAGACACATTACTGGTGTAGCTGTTGAGTTACTTACTAACCTAGACCATGAGCTATTCCAAATATTCTTAAAACCATTACCATACTATGTCTCAGTAAGAAATTATGTGAAATAATTTTTTTCCTACACCCTCCAAGATACTGGTCCTGTTGTACTACTTTTTCTTTGTTCTCACCTAACTAACTGCAGTTGTTAAAATAAGTTAAAGTGCTATATTAGTAGAGCTTTAAATAAATATATATAAATATATATTTAAATATTATATATATATATAATCTGACCAACTTGGACTGTAGACCATGTAGGCATCTAATTGGAACTATTTTAATTAGTATAATTTTTTTCTTTATATATTATTCTCTTCTGTAAATGAATTGTGATAATATTAAATTAGCATATTGATAAACAAATAATTATATTTTATCTAACATTTTTAATAAATAAAGAGAGCGTGTACCTGGAAAAATCCTTATTAGTTGAATGTCATAATAACTTATTTTTTCCTTGTATAGTGATAAAGAGAAGGCAAGAGGAGTTTTTAATCTTGTCTGTACTAACAATGTGCACATATTTGAGTCACCATTTTTTTTTCTCTCTCATGGAGACAAGAAGAACTCAGTCATAGCCAGCTGGCCATTCTTATAAGCTACAATTCCACTGTGAGTTGTAATTTCTATATAAACAGCGTGCAAATTTTAGGGGGATATGGGAGAGGAATACCTTCCAACAAAAAAATATGTAAGGCATTTTTATTTCAATTAAGCAACAAATAATACAGTTGTGATGACAGAATTTATGTTTGAAATACCTGTAAAATAATCATAGTAATTAAAAAGTAATAGCCATGTATAGGAACCAATTTACTAAAAAATTTATAGGAGTGCATTATTGCAGTCTGGTGTCCACCTGTCCCAGGCAGTTACATTCTAGGAACCTTGCTGTGAGTTCCTTAAAATGTAATAAAATATTATTAGCACTGGGAATTCTGGACAGATGTCAAACTGGTCTTGGCCTCTGTTGCTAAAGTGTTTCCTGTGGTAGAGCACAAGGGCTGGAGCTACAATGGGACATAGACTTCTAAGCCCACGATCTAAATCATTCAAACCATGTGCCTCCACTGCTGACGTGCTGGGAAGCACATGCATTTCCTACATGTCCATTTTTTTTTCCAGTAAAGCTACTGCAGCACCAAGTATCTGTTGAGCTTCACCTAGCTTTCTTGTTTGTGAAATGTGGTTGTGCTTACAGCTCGCCAGAAGCTGCCTTTCCAGCGAGAGTCAACAGCAGGGTGTTTCTCAGCACATCATATCCCAGCCCCAGCCCAGGGGACATTGCCTGAACACACATGCAAGTTCAGCGAGTGCCTGGGCATCCAGAAGACCCACCCAACAGAGCCCTTGTGCCGGGAAGCCCCATATCCTGCTTCAAATGAAGCATCTTCTTTCAGGTTTTGAAACTTTGTGAAAAGGGAGGCTGCAGTGTGTTTTCTGATGGACACCCCCTAGTCCTGCTAGCTATGATCAGTAGCATTTTATCCTTGCTCCATCTATATGTAGTCATATTTTGAAAAAAGCGATAGACTCACTGTTGGTCTTCTTGAAAATTTAAGGGAGCTCTTCAGGGTAGTTCAGAGGGCAAAATAGATTTAGTCTATTTCTTATGTCTGAGGGACAAAATTCTTTATATGTTTAGCCGATTTTTCAGCCCATGAGTAATACATGGTTGGCTGTCTTTAAATCTACTGATCAGTATCAGGACTAGAACAGAAATCTTCTATTGCTTGTCCAAACCAAAGCCTGTCCAGTTTACAATCCCGTCAAATAACGGCCAAGTATGTCCCAGATTTATCCTATCCAACTGAAATGCCTACATGAGAAGCCTAAATGTTTTCAGCTCCTTTTAAGAACATCAAGTAGTAAATGTCTAAACAATTTGTGAAATTCAATAACAGAAGGGACAGAATTTCAATACCAGCCCATAGCTACCTCTTGGTTGAAGGTAGGATGCATAGATCACTTTTCATAAAAAATTTAGCTCTGTCTGAATAGACTGAGATAGATTTTTTTTTTACAGATTAAAATAACCAAATGACTCAAGTCATTTACATAGAGAGGAGGCAGGAGCATGACTGATATAGAGAAGGTCATGGAAACAAGACATGAAAGCTACAAATCTATTTTAAATTAAAATTTATTGAAATATTTATAGATAAGGCCAGAGTTGAAGAAACATATACAAATATTATTGTCTTATGCTGCAGTGGACACCCGTAGGTGCTCTTCTGAGAAACTAGAAAAGGCATGGCAGTCTAAGATTTACTTTGTTTTAATCTATATAAATTATACTATTGAAACAAGCTTTTTAATTTACTTTCCTTCCCATTCTACTTCTATTACTGGGTACACTGACTGTTTTTCTAGTGAAACTTTGTCACACAGTACAAATATTAGTAAGCAGAATATGAAATATAATGAAAATATGCTTTAGTTATGCTTGGCTCCAGTAGGCTAAAGAATACCAAATACTATCAAGAGATTTTCCTTTCATGGTGGAATGTGATACAGCTGTAAAAGAAGGCATGGCAGGAAAATTTCGAAGTTATGCTAAATTGGCTATAGCAGTTTAATTAGGGATTTGGACATAAAATGCATTTTATTAAGTCCATGCCTATTTTTAACAACTCCTTTAGCTTTTAAATTTGTATAATACGCAGATGTTTTACAACCACGTGTTATTTACTAAAGCATGTTTACTGTTGAAACACAGTAGATTTACTGCCAAATAATGTTCCCTAGCTGATTTAAATGCCAATAAGTAACAGATATGTTTTTACTGAAGTTTATCACCACTGTTTGGGCTGCTGAAAATTTCATAAGGTGAATAGAGGTCTCCAAGAGGGCTCAGCTCATAAGAGTGAGAATCCAGATGTTTTTCCTTTTGTCCAGCTTAGCTCAAGTTTGATGAAGGAATTCATAACAACAGTGCTTTCGGGTCTGATTCTCCTACAAATTAGGGCTTTCTTGGATTAGGTAGCAGTGTCAAACCTTTATCACCCTCAGCTGTCCTACCTGATCCTGTGCTAAAGGCCATCGTGCAGATAGGTCTGGAAACACAATCTGCCCTCCTCAGCCATCCCAGCTCATAGTTATGTCAAACCACCAAAGGCTGCTTCAGATAACATGCTAGCAAAGTACTAGAGCGGAGCTGAGTATGCTGCATCAGTAATTTACAGCAGATCAGGGCACGTAGCATTAGCCTCCCACCAGCTCTACTGCAATGGCTAGATTCAGCTACCTAAGTCCTTATTAAGAGCGTATGTGAAAACCAAATATTTCACTTTGGTAATGTGGTCTTTTAGTAATGATATTAGTCAAAATCAGGCTAGACATCCACAAATCCATGGGCCCAGATGGGATGCACCCATGGATACTGAGGGAGCTGGCGGATGTTATTGCCAAGCCGCCCACCATCATCTTTGAAAGGTCCTGGAGAACTGGAGAGGTGCCTGAGGACTGGAAGAAAGCCAACGTCATTCCAGTCTTCAAGAAGGGCAAGTAGGAGGACCCAGGCAACTATAGACCAGTCAGCCTCACCTCCATCCCTGCAAAGGTGATGGAACAGCTCATTCTGGATGTCATCTCCAAACGTATGGAGGAAAAGAAGGTGATCAGGAGTAACCAGCATGAATTCACCAAGGGGAAATCCTGCTTAACCAACCTGATAGCCTTCTGTGATAGCATGACTGGCTGGGGAGATGAGGGGAGAGCAGTGGGTGTTGTGTCCCTTCACTTCGGCAAGGCCTTTGACACTGCCTCCCGTAACATCCACCTAGATTAGCTCAGGAAGTGTGGGTTAGACGAGTGGACAGTGAGGTGGACTGAGAACTGGCTGAAAGGCAGAGCTCAGAGGATTGTCATCAGTGGCGTGGAGTCCAGTTGGAGGCCTGTGGCTAGTGGCGTCCCCCTGGGCTCAGTGCTGGGTCCCATCCTGGTCAACTTGTTCCTCAATGACCTGGATGAGGGGACAGAGTGCCTCCTCAGCAACTTTGCTGATGATACCAACCTGGGAGGAGTGGCTGACACACCAGAGGGCTGTGCTGCCATTCAGAGAGACCTGGCCAGGCTGGAGAGCTGGGCAGAGAGGAACCTCCTGAGGTTCAACAAGGGCAAGTGCAGAGTCCTGCACCTAGGGAGAAATAACCCTAGGCACCAGGACAAGCTGGGGGCTGACCCTCTGGAGAGCAGCTCTGCAGAGAAAGACCTGGGAGTGCTGGTGGATGACAAGCTGACCGTGAGGCAGCAATGTGCCCTTGTGGCCAGGAAGGCCAATAGTCTCCTGAGGTGCATTAGGAAGACTGCCAGCAGGTCAAGGGAGGTGATCCTGCCACTCTCCTCAGCCCTGGGGAGGCCTCATCTCAAGTACTGTGTCCAGCTCTGGGCTCCCCAGGACAACAGAGACATGGAACTACTGCAGAGAGTCCAGTGTACGGCTACAATGATCAGAGGGCTGGAGCACCTGCCCTATGAGGAACGGCTGTGAGAGCTGGGCCTCTTCAGCCTGGGGAAGAGAAGACTGAGGGGGGATCTTATCAGTGTGTACAGGTACCTGAAGGGAGGGTGTCAAGGGGACGGTGACAAACTCTTTTCAGTTGTCCCGTGTGACAGGACAAGAGGCAAGGGGCAGAAACTGAAGCACAGGAAGTTCCTCCTGACCGTGAGGGGGAATTTCTTCCCTGTGAGAGTGACGGAGCACTGGACCAGGTTGCCCAGAGAGGCTGTGGAGTCTCCTTCTCTGGAGATCTTCAAGGGCTGCCTGCCTGCAACCCTGTCTAACATGCTCTAGGTGACCCTGCTAGGCAGAGGGGTTGGACTAGATGATCTCCAGAGGTCCCTTCCAACCTTACTGATTCAAAGATTCTATGATATTATATATAACTGCTGCAGGCTCTTGGAATTCTTGAGCCACAAAGTATTGCAGGCTGGGAGAATATTCTAGAAATATTAAATTTCTAACTGAGTAAACCATTATATGTTTTCTCTGTTCTTAAATTCTTTCCAAGACATCTGCTTTTGGCCATGGTGATGAAGAGAGAGCTGGTGGAGGTGGAGTCAATGGACTCTCTGATTTTGGCACATCAGCATCTTCCTTCTCTGACTCAGAGCAAAGAGATGGTGACAGCAGAGATCAAGCAGTGCTTGGCAAGTAGGAATCATGGAAAAGAATGGAGAAAGAGGATGAGTTCCAGCAAAGGACATAGAAAATGAAGAGAATGAAAAACACATGATGGGAAAGTCTTCAGTCACAGCAGGCTGGACCTGTATACACAATGTACGTTAATGCTGAGATCCTCATGGTAAGAGCTCCTAATAGTAAGAAGGGACTTGACCTCTGCTTGAGTCTAAAATCAAACATTCTTCTAGTCAGGGTGAGGGCCTGTATGGTCCTGTAAAAGATTTATGTATACTAGTATGTGTATATCCGTTTTGCCACAGAAGATTGACTTCTCTTCTGTTGAATAATAGCAACAACTGAAGCAATACCATACTTCAGAAAAGCCAGTCAGGAAAGTAAAAGACTAAATAGTCTTTAAATAGCCATTCTAGTTTTATATGAGAAAGAAGGTGAAGAGAGACTGAGGAAAGCATTTGCAAAGTACCACAACTATCACAATAAGAACACAACAAAAAATAAAACATACTGCTTGACTCAGAGTGTTTCATTTCATGCTTACTGCACTGATGAAAACTCATTCTTTACTGAGTTCCTGGAGGACACCAGATATTGTAGTTTTACCTTCACATGAGATAAGCACAGTTAATGGCTATGTCCCACCTTTAGTACTAATGATCATTACGGAAGTGCCAGGCTAGTGAGTTGCATAATGCAGATGAACTCCTAGATTCATACAAAGATCTTTTCATGACAATTGAACAACTAAAACAATGCAGCCATACAAAACTGGAAAACAGATCACAGAAACACCCACTTCACTAGTGAAGTGACACTAACTGAGTCACTTCAGTTTAATGTCAATGATCACAGAGCACAAATCCATCTCAAAGTGTTTTAGAGACGTGTGCAATGTATGGTGATGATGCTGGTACCTGGCACTGATAGAAAAGAAGGTTATATTGGTACTGATGGAGAAGAATAATCAATACGATCACACATGAGTGAAATGAAACAGGCCAATAATTGCGCAGTCTAGTATCTCATATTCTGGCTTTATATAAATGCTGTCCTGGAATTTACCATACTGCTGATTTGCCCATATTAAAATGTGATCTAACAGTTCTTTAGTATTTTTAAAATGAAAGCAAAATTAACTACATTTTGCCAGTCACTCACAGTGTCTGTTACAAAGTATCATAAAAAGAATAACTAACCAACTAGCCAAAACAAACAAGCAGCTTTAAACATACATGGGTTTTACTTATCTCTTTGCTCCAGTTAGAAGTCATCATGTTGTCAGATTTCACAAGCATGCATTGCTGTTATTTTCTTACCAACTATCTTTTACTACACAGTGGCAAATGCAATTGTATTTCCTAATTAAGGCATAAATCTTCCCAGCTAGGCCTGACAGCTGTCTAGCACTATCTTTTCCAATTATCTTTACCAATCTGAGATGCTGCAAAGGGAAGAAGCTTCTTTTTCAACCTCTCTCTCATCTCATTTTGGAAGGAAGCTAGGTTTCCCGCAGTGAGCTGAAGGCTGCACATTCTTTCCATTTGTATGCACCATTAACTGCATCCCATTCACAAAACAAGTCACCAACAGCTTCATAATCCTTTCTTACTTAATGGGGATTTCCAAATACTTTTCTTTCAACAACACTATCTTCTCTGCATCAGGAAGTTCAGGCATTCACTTCTAAATCCCTAGTTCTGCAATACCATGGCACTTAATCACATCATAAAATGGGTAACATCCTCTAGGTCTTGACATCCCACAATCTTAAAATGTCCAATCCTGGGACCAGAAATAAAACAGAATAGCTTATTTTACAGAGATTGCTGTGATAAAAGAAGAGCATCAGAGAATAAAGCTCCAAACACTGAAAAAGAGTTTTAAGGATTTAAGAGGACTAGAGACATACTGTTTTTCCAGACATTTTTTCTGATGTTTTATTTGTCTGCTTATAGTGAGGGTAAAATATGGTCTGCAAGTCAACTGCCATATAATTGTGCTTAAATATTCTTCACAAATTTTGACCTGTTTCTGCAAATATGGATTATGGAATGAAACGAGGTGCTTACTCACCCTACAGCCCCACAGTAAAACTGGTCACATGTTTGGCTCTTCTGATTTCTTTTTTATAAGAAATAAAAGACCAGAATAAGTTACCATGTACTAAATACAAATCTACTCCATTACTGAGGTTGCTCCAATGAACACAAAATTCATGTAACTGAATGGATCATAAGTGAAATGCCGTCCACTTAAAAGGAGCTAATTCCCAAGTCTCAAACCAAAAGCAAATTATTACATTATAATGTTTATTGTATTCAATCTGATGGATATCTTTGCCAGATATACATTGTAAAAAGCTATTGTTTATGATAAGATAACATAAATCAGTCAAATACAATTTGGACAAGAAAAGCCAGAAGAATGTATAATGTCTGTAATAAGTTTGTGTCTTTCATACACAAGGACCTCTTCTGATTTCGATTTTCATTAAACTGAAATCTGATTCTAATCATATGAAAATAGCCAAGTTAGAAATTGGTCATGTTGTATACATCGACTCAGCCTTGAGATGAAAGCTTTAGCCCTTTAAATGTTCAAGTTTAAGTTGATCGAGAGATGTTCCTGCACAAAGGGAATCAGGACACTTCTTTCCTCTCACTTCCACTCACCCCATTTCACTGCAGGTCAAAATACTGTTATCTGAGAAAATCAAGGTCATCTTATTTGTGTCTTTTGTCTTATTTTAGAAAAAGAGAGATCTTGAGCAAAGCTGTTCTAGCACTGGTGTGGGACAGAGGACCTTATTTGTAAAATCTTATTGAATCTGACCACTTTAAGGTTTCTTTAGCGCACAGAAAATTGATAGGTTCATCAAAGATAGGTTCAGTGATCACATTTAAATTTATGGCCTCAGACAAATTGATCAAGCAGATTAACTTGGAACATTTAGTTTCCTATACTCATTCCTGCACTGCTTCCCCTTGCATTTCACTGACTCCGGCGAATACCTCATATTCTACAATCACTATGCATGATTACCTTAAATAGAAGCTAAGAAGTTTTTACTAAAGCAGAACCATAGGACTGGACAGGAATTCTTGGATTATGAAGTTCAGCAACCAGGCTATGCGATTTCTTTTATAATTTCTCAAGATAGCTAAGACCAAGCCCTACTGGGATATTACATGAGAGTCATTAGCCAGCAGATCTAATTGATCTGCCAGATGCCCTGCAGAGTATTTGTACCACACATAGTACTAATATCAAATCAACCATGTAGGATCTAATCAACGGGGGAGCAAGAGCAAGCAAGGAGCTTGTCATCAGTTCACTTGTACCAAAGATGAGGACAGGACTGTAACAGTGCTTTGCTGAGGAAAATGAGACAGACATGACCTTAAAATAACAAAGAGCTGAATGAATGAGAGAGGAATTAAAAAGTTTGGTAAAACTCAGGTGAATCTAAATCTTAGCAATAACTTAGGCTGCCCTTTTTCCTTCCTCTTCATACAGTATAGCTGCCACTACTAGTGGCGTATTAGTGTTTTTGGCCTAATGTCTTCTCTCAGCCACATATTGTAACTAGGGGAATATATTTAAACCCTCCAAAGGCAGGAGTTACATTAAGAAAATAGAAAAAGAGTAAGTAAGACAAAGTAACATTTCACATGTGCTTCCTGATTCTTTCCGGGTTAGGTTCATGAGCTTTCTAAAGGTGAGCAATAAAAGCTGGTGTTGTTGAATATCCATATCCTGTACAGCATTCTTTGAAAGGAGGTAAAACACTTTCAGTAATGGGAAATCAAAACAATGCAATCTTGCCTCAGAGTATCTTTAAAATTATTTTACTGGTTTATTCACAATATTTCACTGTATTAATAGTAGAAAACAAACAAACAAACAAACAAACAAAAAACCCCCACTTTCCTAAGGGCCTTTATAATTTTGTCACCAAAACCTTGCAGGTGACATCAGGGATCTATTTCTATTGCACACCTCCATTATCTAACTTACAGTGCTTTCTGGGGGGCCAGGTGTCTCCAATTTGGAAGAAATTATTAAAATCTGTTCAGTTTGTTCTGCATCAAAGAACTCTGTAATTGCTTGGTTCTAGGGCTTTCTGCCATCTGAAGCTGAAATAGTAACCATCTGTTAAGAATTCTTACACTGTGTAATTTTATTCATGTTCTGCAGAACAACAGCAGAAAAAAATTCTTTTAAACTTAGCTGTAGCATTTTAGTTATAGGGGTTTTTTGATGGAGCTCTGAAACATGCATCTCAGTTGTTCTTATTGTCAGATTTCTGTGCTGGCTGATTATACAGCAGAAAGACCAGTTTACTTACCATGAAATATTACTATTTTATAATGGTAATAATAACTCAGAGGGAAAAGAAGTATTGTTTTGTTATTAATCATCACTGTAATGCCCATAAGGTGCTGAGAGCTCCACAGATTAAATTAAAGAGAATCCCTCCCAAATATTTGGTATTCTGCGTAAAATAGTTTCCAGAAAATGTATGTTCACATTATACAATCAATTTCTTTTATGACTGGAGGTACCTCATTTAGCTAAAATACCTTAAATAACTTGAGCCATCTCAAAGTTAGGCATCTAATCAGAAGTAGTTCTCTAGGCTTCCTCTGTAGTTAGTACAGAGGCATAAACACCAAATGATTTTCCTTAAGGTACATGTTTAAACTGGAAGAGATGAATCAGCTTCTGGAAGTACCTCTCCATCTATTTATCTGTACACTTCAGAAATCTAACTTTGCTGGCCTTTGGACCCTAGTTTTGCACTTCAGATCCCAGTCTGTGAAAGGAAGGGCTTCATTTCTCCTATTCATTCCGTTCTTTCCCGTTTCTACAACTGATGAGGCCACACACAAGTCCTTTCAGTATGTCTTAGCAATTCATTTTCAGATACTGAATTTCATTGCATTGAAATATAGTGGCCTCTGAAGGAAAGAATATAAGATTACAAATTGGATTATAATGTACATACACACATAAACATCAATTCCAGGATTTTTAGACTTTGAAATTTGTAAAATATGGCTTGTTTATTTTGGTTCTTGAGGAAGCAAAGAGATGAGATAGTATCACTCCATTGCCTGGAGGACCATCTTTAAGTGACACACAATCACATAAGGAGATAAGTTTACTCCCTGAAGGTATTATAGACAAAAGAACAATGTGAGTGGAGGGTTTAATAGGCAGACAACTGTGGAACAGACAGGGACTGATCAGTGAGTTCACCAAAGTGTAAGAGGAAGTCTATAGCAAGGCTCAAATCTGACTTTCAACGTGCAGATTCATCTTTTGCATTCATGACTGCAGTCTCTTCAAGTTTTTCTGCAGTACTTCTCTTTGCCAGTTTAATATGCAATTGCCAACTGTATCTCAGCACATCTGAAGAAGTCAGCCCATGTGCCATCTTGTCCTGTGTGTCAGAATCATTTGGCCTTATTGATTCCAATTCTCCTAATTCAAAATCTAAGTCAGAAGCCATGAGGTTTAAACTTTTACATTGTCCCATCACCATTTCTGAGTTCTCTCTTTGGGGGCAGAAGATAAACTCCAGAAATATGTTCTTGCAGTCATAATGTTCTTAAGGGCTAAAAGACCAAGTCCAAGTGCTCTGGTCCTTGAAAATCTACAGGTCAGAAACACCGAGCCCTTCAGCTCCTTCCCTCCACTGCAAGAATTAAAAGGAAGCAAAATTTTATCATGTCTTGTTTGAATTAGTCCAGGGAAGACCAAGCCCTACATGAAGAATATATCACGGATTATTCAAATAAAGATCTTACAGACATGAATTTAGTCTGATGGAACCGGATTTTGAATAACTCTAAAAACTGATTTTAAAGAGTTCTTATGTGTAAGAACTGTGGAAGAAGCCCTTTCTTTACTGTCCAGCTCTCCTAGACAGCAGCAAACAATTAGCTAGCTGCATTACAGTAGATACTCATCATTTTCTAAAGTACAGGGAAAGTAACCACACAAAGAGATTTGATGGACAAATATTCTGATCCAAAGAGGCAAATACATGCAAATACAGATACACATACATACACAAACATGGAAATGAAACTCCAAATTCATGAGTAGTGTTAAAAATAATCTTTCATCCAGAAACTAAAAAAAAACAAACCAGAGATAATGTAATTTTAGACCTAGGCTTGAGAAACAGAGAAGAAATAACAGAAAAATTGGAAAGACAAGGAACTCTTGGAGCAAGTGTTTGCAAAATGATCTTCTTTACAATATTTCAGAGGGGGGGTAAACTCTAAGAATGCCAACTAGGAGACTGAAGTAACATGAAAAAGAGAATAATTCCAAAAGTAACAGAACAAAATGGATTGGATTCCTTGGGTAGAAATAGTGGGGGACAAACTGAAAATGAAAGATGGGCTACCTTGTGAACTGTTCTAGAGCTGTTATCTGGAAGAAAACAATCCTAATCAGCTGCAAACAATGGAAGAGAGGTCATGTAGATTCACAGACGAAATAGAGAAGGTATCTGAAGTTCAGTTCTTCAGAAAACATAAAGCGAAATATCTTACTAGACAAATAAAGTATTTTTGTTCTTTCTCCCCTAATTCCCTCTTATGGAAGCCTTAACAACAAATAGGCTGGAGGAATGCTATAATGAATGTTTGTCTTGCACTAAAGCTGCATTGTTTGTTCTTATGCTCCCCTATGTAACACACACTGATTGCGTTTTATACTCAGCTATAATGTTTTTGAGTCAGAGACCGATTTCTTGTCCTCTGCTTGTACAATGAATAACCCAAGATCCTGATTGTGAGTTTACTTCATTGATACTGTATCATCTGATGCCTTACTTCAAATAAGTTTCTAAATTTTATATATAAATATACATATATATATATATATATATATATATATAGGAAAGTAGGAGCTTCAGTTTTCATCTGTATTTCATCTATACTTGAGTCATTACTGATCCCATAATAAGACCAACTTACCATACACTAATATGGGCCTCATTTATCGGCCCAGCAATGTAGTAACACTTCATAGAAGTCATTCATAATCTGATTTTTTTACAAAGCCTTGTTTTCATCCATTGTACCACCTTCACTTTATTCTCCTTGGTGAAGACAGGCTATAAAAAGGAGTTTTCTATTATATCCATCTCTGAGTCATTATTAATTTCAGCCAGAGCCTTGGTTGATTGCCAACATATTCTCACTCTTCCTCTTCTATTACAAGGAAGAGGGGATTCAAAGTGGCAGATAGAGCATCCAAGAGGTAAAGATACCCACAGAAAGCTAAGAGGGCAGGATGCATAACATTTGGTTGTCAGTATGATAATAAACTTCCCGTAGAAGCATATAACAAAACATTTGAGTCTCATGCAAAAGAGAGTTCATCTATCACTAGAGGGACAGAAGGACAGCTATGAGCATGTGTTTTCAATCCATGTGTTTTACAACATTTGGAAAGTGTGTTTTACCAGGGATCTGTTTGGGGAGCTGTTTTATCCTAAAGCTCCTCTTCTTGCTACAGTCCTTCTCTCTAGCAAGTTCAGCCTGCCATTCATTTCTACAGCCTGCTAAAGAAAAAGATCCTCTCTGTCCTGCCCATCACGTTGAGACTCCCAGCCCGAACAGCCTGCGAGCTGATATCCAGCCAGAGCAGACTGCTCTCAGACAGCCCACTGAGTTGTGGTTAACCTCAGGCTTGGACGCAGCCTGCAGTCATCCCACCTCAGGCTAAGCATCCTCTGGGGACTATAAAGTAAGCCAGGTATTTAATTATTAATTCATTAATATACTTTACTGGTTCTCAGATCATTATGGTAACAGAATTTCTGTGACCATGAAAACCATTTTAGAGCAAAAATAAAACTTGAGCTAAATTCAGCGTGACAGTGACCACAGAGAAGAATAACATCGCTAATGGAGCTCTTGCGCTGTTCGGATTCCACAGACAACACTGGGATTGTAAAACAAGACTCAGTGCGATTTTATACATAGCAACAACAGCAAAACTGACAGAAACAAGGGCTGCAAGATAGAAACATACCAAAATCATACTCATGTCAGAGGAGCTCTGGCTAATGAACCGAAGACAGGAGTCTGAAGCATTATATTCAGTGTTAAGGTTAACAGCACTGTACACTCCCAGATATGTTTTTCTTAGCTCCATTTTGTTTCTAGTGAGCCTTGTTTCTTTGTTGTTGTTAAATTTAGGAGACTTAATCCCAAAAGATGCTGTTTTAGGAATTATACTATTACAGCAAGGAAAACATAGACTGGTTGGCACCATATCGTCATTTGCAGCCATAGCAGCCCCAGAGGATGACACAAGGCAAAACGGACCCAGGCGTGCTAGCAGCCGTCGCTGGCACGTGGGAGGGCGCAGGACGCCGGCCTAACTTGTAAGGAGGAATCTGCCACACAGTATTCCTGGCAATGAACCAAGAAGCTGTCAGAGGTGTCAGCAGTCAGTTAACAGAAGTTATGTTAGCATCCTTGTTTGAATGAAGCCTGGTGCAATACAAAGATCCTTGTTAAGAAGGTTTTATACTGAAATTGTAGCATGCAGGTTCAAATCAAAGATTTGACGTACCGCAGCACGGAAATTAGAAAAGCAAGAACTGAGATTTGGAGCGATGCATATTACTGTGTCAGGCAAATGCTCCCTTCGTGTAATCACTTTTCAGACTCCAGAGAAATACTGTAAAGTTGCAATAACAATACAAAGACGATACTAGCACTGTTTAATAGTAGTGCCAGGAAGTACTCTGCATGGAACATGGAATAAATTTTCCTTTCACTGCAACAAAGATTTAAATAGAAAAAGATACATCTAGTAGCAATGAATTATCAAGGGTCAAACAGGTAGACAAAATAGAGAAATGAAAATAATATTTTTCAATTATTAATACAAAGCTGTCAGTATCATCATAAAAATGATAAATTCCAACTTTAATAACATCCAGTCATCCACAAGCTGTGTTGGCACCAGTGGTGATTTTGGGGGAAGAGCAATAATCTCATAGATTTAAACTTGGAAGTATTTGTAAAATTTTCCTAATAAAAAGATTTTAGAGCCTTAAATCTGAAGCAAAAAAAAATAAATGAGAGAAGTACTGTAGTAATCATGGGATTACTAATCTCATGCATATGCCTGTGCTGAATCCCTAATGCAGAACACTGGTATACTTCTATAGATATTTTAGCTTACATGAAAACTTCCCCAAGGGAGAACCCTTTAAAAGTATCCACACCCTTAAGAAAAATCCTTGATTCCTTCTGAATATAGTCAGATTCAAGGAGAAATCCTGTTAAAAATAATGTGCCATATACTGACGTAACTCCTCATGAGTATACACTCATCAGGAGCAAGTGAAGGTATAAGTAAAGCTGGCTGTAAAATTGAGTTTTTCAAGGGCTTTCTTTCTTTCTTTCTTTCTCTTTCTCTCTCTCCCTCTCTCTCTTTTCTTTCTTTCTCTCTCTTCCCTTCCTTTTTCCTCTTTCTTTCTTTCGATCTCTCTTTCATTCTTTCTCTGTTTCTCTCTTTATCTGTCTCTTTCTCTCTCTCTTTCTCCCTCCCTCCCTTCTTTCTTTCCTTCCTTCCTCCCATCCTTCTTTCCTTCCTTTCACACTGCATAGAAATATGAAAAGACTAAACTGGAGAGAAGAGAATTCCGAAAAAATACATTTTGGAAGAACTACAATTAATTTTTCGCCCTTTATTGCTTCTAGTTTTTTTCTTGCTCTGTAACTCACCACGTAGCCACTTTCTGGGCCTGCACCTCTTCAGTGACCGGATGCCTCAGACCCCGTGCTGTCTGCCTTCTTGGGAAGATGGTACGGTCAAGTAGCCTGAGAATCACCTCCTGGGAGTCAGAGAGCTGAGGGTCTCCCCGGTTTCACTGACAGAGCTGACACACTCCTCTAGAGCCAGCAGTGTCTGGCGATCCTCCACATCTCACCTCAAACCAAGGAGGACACTAACACACTGTCTTTAACCAGAAGGGAGTCTGGTATGCTGTTTTAATAGGGAAGAAAGATAACAGGAGAAAGCTGTCTACCTTACTTAGAAATGCTTCCCCCCACTATCCTCCTAGGAAGTATTTTGAGAACTTTCACTGCTTCTGTAAAAAGGCTGAAGGAGCTCCTTCTGAGCATATACCCTAAATGCCTGAAAAGGTATTTCATTTTCTTTAGTGTATTAGTTGACCGTGGCTGCTGGTGTACCACGGAAGCAGCTGGTGCACACACGTACCAAGAGCACACCTCTATCTACCAAGACCAAAAGAGAATTCCAAATACAGAAAAGACATTTATCTTTGAAAGAGTTTGCTAGTGCTAGAAACCAAGTGCAGGCTCAAAATCACAGAAGATAAGTTCATCTAAGGGCAAATTTTGACCCTAAATGCATTACTTGAAGGAAGTGCTATTGGGAGCAATTAAGAAATCAACATCTGCCAACAAATACACATAGTTATTTTCAATTGGAAGTATAGGGAGGGAGTGATATACTAGGTACCATTTTGTAATGACAACGACTGTACCAACGTGAAATTTTAGAAACCCTCAGGAGGTCTTTCACAAACTAAATCTGATGTCCTTTATGTCATCAGAACAAATATATTGCATGCAAAGGAAAAACTAGGCACATCAGAAACTATATAACTAACGTAATTATGCTCTGATCACAATCACTGGGTGCAGTTGCACAAATATGAAGAAAACAAGAATACGCCAGCTCAAATTCAAGGAAATAATTTTAATAAATCACTGAAGTTAAAATATTGCAAGGTTTTATTTTAGGGAAGTTGTGATTCAAGTTCATATAAAGAATTAGAATTGTAACAAGAACCCCAGTGAGCATTTTAGAGTTATGTGTTACCATTAGTGTCCAATAGCTTTATTAGTGACTGTCAGTGACATCCAACCAAAAAAAAAGAAAAAAAAAAAAAAAAAAAAAAAACTATTTCTGTCATGAAAGACAGCTGTGTTTCTGATTTTGTTAGCTTGACCAAGATCTTGCTTTTACCAAGTCACAGAAGCAAGGGAAAGTGTATAGACTACCATGCCTATGCAGAATGACTTTCTATAAAATCTTGGCCATATGACTTCAGGAAGGTGTATTATAACTAGGACTTTAACATCAAGGCTTGATTTTAAAGTTTCCACAGATACAGATTTTTTTACAAGCTTTAAGAATTTCCCATTATCTTTTCACTCTTCTATTATCATTTTAAATCATCACATTACTTCTGTATATCACATTACATTATATTGCCCCATCGTATTGCCCATAAATATTCCTATGTTCATATTACTCACTCATAAGTATATTTTATTTTAGGGTAAATTTGCCTACTTTTGACTTCTGTATTTTGGATTTCATTATATATTTTCCTCTTACGCTGCACATACCTACTTTTGAAATAGAAGATATTGTTATAGATAAAAATAGTGATTAATCACTATGTAATTTTCTCTTGATAAATAGAATGTGATCTTCAAATCGCTCACTATAAACCAAAGCTTTCCAAGCAATTAATTATTCTCCCAATTGTTTGTGGAGCCTCATGTAATATTTCAACATCTTTCTTAAATTTTCTATACCAAATCTGAATATAATAATGGATGAGGAAGCATGAAATACTGAGCTGTTCATAGTCTGTTTCCTCCTCCTTAATATTTAGGTTTATATATAAAAGCAAAGGATTGCATTAACAACTTTGTTAGAGCAGTCAGAGCAAAGCTCCAAGACTTCACAGTGGACTGAGTGTAGTTATCCAGCATGTCAGTCACCGGTCAGTTTAGCCTTCGCTCATGCAGAGAGTCATGAATACTGTAACCATGACCTACTTTCTTATTCTTGTGAGAATGCTTCTCCTTTTTGGCCATGAAATAGGGTTGTGCACTACAGGCTAGATCTCCTCTTCAAGGTGACGCAGATAATTCCTGTCAGTTATTTTCTCTCTCACTTAATCCTTGAATCATATGTAACTAAAACCAGTGATGATTCTATGTTTTTTCCAAGGTGTTTATGACAATTTTTATAAGAACCATGCTAACAAAATGTATTTTAACAAAAACTCCTCTCCTGTGCCAATAATGAATCCCAATTACACACACATTTAACCAGTGTTTAATCCATTTAAAATATATCATTAGTATCACTCTAGTTTCCTAAGTGAAACCACAATGCTGTAATAATTCCAATATTTAATAAAAGTTTAAATACATCATATCAATAATATTCCTTCTCTGACCAAAAAAATTGTACAGTATTAATATGAATAGGTCTCTTTTTCCCAAGCTTATGCTGGCTATTGTTAATTCCACTGCTCTACTTCAATTCTTTATTAATTGATTGCTATGATATCATTTATCAAAGCTATGATGACAGGTCTATGAATTATTCAGATTTTTCCATATCCCATTTTTAATCTTGGCTTGGCATTAGCTTAGATTGGATTTTTCTCAGTGTTCCCTGGTTTACTGAAAATAAATATGAATAAGTCAGACAGCTCCCAAGCCGTATCTTATAAATCTCCTGGGTATAACTTTTTTGGATCAGTAATTCAATAAATACTGAACCTTAAATTCAGTAATTATTACATGATTCCCTGCTAAGAGTCCAGTGGAAAAGAAAGTACATAGATACCATTATCCTATACAATCTCTTTTTCCTATGCAGTTCTTTTATCCTAGAGATTAAATAATAATTCAATTAATAATCTTGAATTTTCTGTATTACTCTATCCTATATTATTATCAATTTTAATTATTAATTTTCATTGTTTCTGACATACTGTGTGAAAAATCCTTCATTTTCTACTTTACTTTGCTGGCCAAATATTCTTCCTTGCATTTTCTTTTTCAACTGGATGTTTCCTTTCAACTATATGTGCCACATAAGAATAGGTTTCTCCAGTTCCTAACTTTTCATATATATACATTATTATTAAATTCAATTGTTAAAATTTTTAATTTATTATATAATTCCTTTTCCCTTCTACATCAGTTTGTTATGTTTTTGAGGGGCTTTTTATTAGACTTAGACTTTTTTCCAGATTGTGGTTTCTGATGAATTCAGTAAAGTTTTCTTCTAGATTTTCAATTATGAATCATATTTTTCTGTTTAATTTTTTGGGGGGATGATTTGACTCATAACTGATTTCATCTTTGTGACACTGAAGTCCCTTAAGGTATTACGTATTTATTTATAAGAGGTCATTGCCTCAATTCTTTTGCAGTCTTTATAAGCTAAGCAGCTACTAAATTCTAACTTTGTGATTCATTGTTTTCTATATGACAGTATGGAAAGTAAGAGAATTTTCCATATTGACTACAACATTTTTATTTTTAAAAATGTCATCTATCATTTCTAAAATTTGTGATGTTTTCATATGCATGAGCATCTACTCAGATTGAATTCCACCATGATAATGCAGTTTCTTCCTTCAGTTCGTAATTCTGCAGTCATGTATAATTTGCTGATTAATACCAGCTGCACCTAACTGACCATATTCCATGGTATCTGTTGAAATACTCATCCCAAGTAATCAGTGAAATGAAAGAAGTACCCAGAATGTATCTTTCCTCTCCCCCAAATATTTTGGAGCTTGTGATTTTTAATATTTTCATCATGCAAAGCTTCTCATGACTTCTCATTAACACTGCACGGCAAATTTTACCTTCTCATTTTCTGCTAACAAAACACTTTTCTGCCTAGTGTATCAGTTTGTTCCCTATGGAAAGGGAGATCTCATTTCTGTGGAGCTTTGAAGAGATTCCACATAAATTCCACTGAAACTAAGGCTGATTTCAGGCACACATGCCTCAGAAAGATTCAGATCATCTATTCTCAAGCACCTAAAATTATTCAGTAACGGCTTTTTGGTCCATAACATGGAGTCTATGCGAAACATGCATAGTAGAACCATTAAGCACTTTGCATTGGAGAGTACGTCCAAGCTCTTGTGATGTTCAGAAGTGAAAAGATGCTAGAATTTAATCTAAATTCCCACAGGAAAACAATCCAATAGGTATGCTTAGAGTGCCAACACCCCTGAATAGAATCGAGTCCGACATAAAGCTCACCCACTTCGATTATAAAACGGCACATGGGAACACAGAAAAAGAAAGTTTACTCTGGAGCAGTAAAGGGATTTTGGAAGCCAAATCTTAGGTTCTCCTTAGCCTTAGGTTGTTCCAATCCACTTTGCAAAAGATCAAGGTATTTAACTGCCAGGCTACAAAAGGACTATTTTCCAGTACCAATTTTAAATGTGAGACAATCTCATTTTAAGCCAGAGATGATACAATAACTGAGCCAAAGAAATGCTCAAACCAGAGAATCTTGACTTGGTGATTGGGCTTTTTACCAGGAGCATTCAAAGAGGAGTCAGGAGGACCAGCTGCTGATTTCATTCCCAAACCCTGGAGTCAGATCAGTGTAGAAAAGCAATTGGATCTTCCCGGGAGACCTTAGTTTATCTAAAGAGAAGTGGGCAATATACGAAGAATGTGGGCTGATTCTGTCATAAATGATGACTATCATATCTTTTTATGGGATCTTTCAGTAGGTTATTAACTCCATAGACATAGGTAGACAATGTATTATACTAAAACTTTTTTTTCCTTGTAGCTTGCTAGATTCCCAGTGCTAATGTTACTCAATGTTTTATTTTGAGGACTCTGTCTGATAGCAGCTTCCAAAGAAAAACTTTGCAGAAGCCACATGCACGTGGGCCTGCTGAGTATCACAGTTGTTACCACTAGGCTGGAGCTTACAGTCCTGGGCTAAAAATGGCATAGTCATTAGGCTGTGAAACAGAGAGGCCAAAGCATTGTTTCTTAAAGGGGTTCATTTAAAAATACCAAAAGAAGGTAAAGATATGTGGATGAGCCTAAACACCCACAGCTTCCCATCATGTAAGGCAACGTGACAGTGTCAAAGTGTGACCACACAAGAAAATGCAGCGCTGCAAGACAAGCCTAAAACAAGGGGAAAATCTTCCACCATAGGGCTCCCACCAGGTCTCTCCATCTGTATTTGTCACAGACATGTTTTGTGATTGCAAACAGGACTGTGATACACATTTCCCCACACCCCGTTAGACAAAAGCAATGACATAAAGGGGTACTAAAACCCCCATGTGCCTGGGAAAGAGTGGGGAAGACAATATGGTACATACTACAAGGATCCAGTCCAAAGCCTTAGAATACTTCAAGTACATGTTATGTTTTCCTGGACCTCAAGTGCCTCCTAAACTCAAGCACTTTAAGAGATGACAGCACAAACACCTCTGGGGCAAACAAACACTCATGTAAATGCATACTTACAATTTCCCTTTCCGCAAATATACTTTGGATGGAATCTGAGATAAGAATTTCTAAAGGAGATGGTGAGCAGTGTGAAAGAAAACACTCTATTTATATTCAAATGAATGTTCAAAGATCTTCTCTGTGGTATTCAACAGCTCAGTCTGTGACACTTAAAATAAAACTGAAGCCATCCTTGGAAATTAAACCATTAGTGAAAATCTGTGTTTACACAGGAATAGATGAAATGAAATGATAGAAGAAATTAATTAATTAATATAAATAAGATGTAGAATGCAAATATTAGCCTGACTGTGCTATAGTGAGGTTAGATATGTATTAACAAAGAGAGAACACTATTTTATTACAAAACAGTACAATCAAAATTTATCTGATAAAAAGGTTTTGAGAATCAAAGAAACGCACATCACAGCGCCTGTGTCAGAGTCATTACTGTGTTTCATAAACACAGCAAATGAGAGATAAGTGGTGAGACTGATTCGGGCTATATGGCATTTTTATTGGTAACTTTTAATACAATGTATACTGTGTTAAATTTTGTGTCCCCACTAAAATGAGGGCTCAGAATTTACCATCTAAAACTATTCTCATTGAATTCTGCCTAGTGAGAAATGCAAACACTGGCGTATATGTGGTAATTAAGTACAGATGTGATTATTTGACAAATAATCATAACAAATAATTGTCACTTCCTTGTTTAGAAACCACTAATTTGTAACATGTGTGTGCTGACCTAACCTCACTAGTGCACCCTTTACTAATGTGGGGAGAGAGGAAGGAGAAAGGTTCAAGCTGTTACCTTTTCTACAAAAAATCTAACCTTTTGTTCCCCGCTTATAACTTTCTTTTTCACACACTTATTCTTCTCAGAAGCATGTTTCAAACTGGCTTCTGTTTTGCAACACTTGTCATAAGAAGCCACTTTAGGAGAGCAGGGTGGAAGGACACAGACACGCTGTGTGTGTTGTGATAGTTTCTTCCCAATATACTAGAGACAGTCACCTACATTATTAGAGTGGTACACTCTTCCAGACATGAAGAATATACAGATTTTTTTTTGACCTTTTCAGCCAGAAGACCCTTAGTTTAGTACAAGGAAATAACTAAACTGAGCAATATTTCCTGAGCCAGAACATGGGTGCCTCATCTCAGGGTTTGTGCTAAATACTAACAACAAGTCTATTATGAACTGGGTGTACGAGAAGAACGCCTAGGGTCAGATCACTGGACAATTATTGCTTGAGGTTAAAACATGGTAGAAGATGACCAGTCATAGAAACCTACAGGCACAAGAAATGCACAGCAACACACACAAGAAGAAAAACATTCCAAAGACAGCTCAGACTACCTTATCCCCCTTTCCATTAAACATCCCTAAGCTTTTGGCTTGCTCATGATCCAGACATGAACCAAAAGCTGACATTTAATAAATCCTCCTATCTTCATAAGTGCCACATGAAACTCATTTGTTTTAATATTAGAAATTAAAAAATATTTTCCCCATTTATATCAATAAAATTAAAGGTAATTTCATTTCATTTAGTGATGCTCTATCAAGGAAAAACAAGCAGTGTCAGCAGTAATGATTAAAATGTATATTTTTAAGGTTGCATATGTCATGTAACAATGTTTACTCTGAAGTATGTTGTTTATCTATACTGAAAAATGTTAAACCCAGTCTTCAAACAATTTAATTTAGATTCTCAATCAAGTGCTGGTGTGGAGTCTTTAGGAAAAGAAAGAGCAAGGCTCTTAGTAAGTATTTATGTGAAAAAGCAATGTTTACATTTCAGCTTCCCCTCAGAATCTGTAGTGTAATGTTTATAGCAAGCAGCCAAAAAAGTTGTATAATTTGATCAGTGTGAACAATACCATTTTAATTAATTATTACAACTCTGTCATATCAACATCGTGAAAAATGGAAATAAAAGTGATTTTGTATACTCAGATCTTGTGGGCATTTTTTCTTTCAGTTTCTCTCTTTTTTTGTAGATATTTCATACAGTATAATACAAATCCCAGTTCTCGTAAGTGATCAAGTTTGAAATCAATATATATTGCATTTATACTAGCTAAGATCTTGTGTAACCATTGAAGCCAGGCTACTTCTCAGGCCTTACCACCCAGTAGCCCTGCTCCGTGGTGAGGAAACGTAGTGCTTTGCCCTGCCACTTCTTGCCTTCTTCAGGCAGCTGCGGCCACTGCCAAGATCTGCACTTCCTGGTGACACCAGTGCTGCTCCCTGTGCAGAGCAGAGGCTCCTGGGGACCCTCTGGCTGTGTGGGGGATGCAGGGCTGGTGCCCCCTGTGTCCCTAGTGCCATGATTACTCTGGTGCCCAGCAGCTGGAGCACACTGCAGACTCCTTCTGGTCCACATCCCCAGGCTGTCCTTCAAAGAAAACTGAAGCACACAGGAAGAAGAGAACCACCCAGATTTCATCTTGGCATTGAGCTAAGACTGAGGGGATCATGGTCGCAAAACAAGCAGAACTGGGGGGTGGAACGTGAACTGGGCTCTCCCATTCCTTCTCTCTCAATGTGCTGGAGGGCACACACAAGACTCAGTGCGTTTGTACCTGCTAAGAACTATAGAGCACGCAAATAACAAGCTTTCCAGCATGAGCTATTTCAAAACACTCTTTTCAGCTATGACTTAGAAAAACATATTCAACTGGTCCCTCAAGGTAGTTTCAAAGAGCAAAATCCACCCATGACAAGGGAAATACATTCTTTTGGGAAAACTTCTCAGTCCTACTCCTGAATTTATGTGATGATGACTTAAATTTTCCTTGCAACATTCTCGGTATTAGTCTTGCAGTTCAATCCTCCAGACAGTATATAAAAGCTATTCTCATGGGGATGCACTGCACTTGGCACGAAGAGACTAACTATGCTGACTTCACAGCAGCAACAATACCCTTTTCAGAACCTCTTCAAACAACAGAAATCTAACATAGTTTGTTCAAAAACCATTCCCCGATTTAAATTCTGAGGGGATGGTCTAAGCCAACCCCGCAACATCCTCTTCTGAGATTTGAAAAGGAAATTACTACTGGAATCAGAATTGCCAAACAAACTGTTAAGAATTCCCTTGAGAAAGACTGGCATTCATCTACTTTACTCTCAAGCCTCTGCCCCTCCAGGTGACCATTAGGACCTCCAACTCAGTCACTGGAATCACAAGGACAGTAATCTTGCACATAGGAGCACAGGCAGAACCACAAAAATGTTCACATAAGAAGACATCCCTGGAGATCATCAGGTCCAACCTCCTCCTCAAAGCAAGGTTAACTATATACACATACTCCAGCTTCTCTCTATGCCATTCCACATTTTCTCCCCTTTATCTCTCTCTCTCCCTTTGATTTATTGTCCTATGATTCCGCATTAACCCCATGGTGCAGCCCACCCTAGAAGCCATAGTGAAAGCCCAACTTTAGTGAAAGTCCAGGTTACAATCTAAATTGTGGAACTGAGCCAGACTCACAAAAACAGCCATAGTGGTTGGCCTGGCAACTCAGACCATCCACGAAGACTGAACAGCTGCTTTAGCTCCTGAAAACATCAATAAACCCCTCTTACTTCACCTGCTACCATCTAACCTCTCCTCCCTTCTCACCTCCATCCCTTTTATAAAAAAAAAGAGAGACTAAAAACAGCCCTCTGTTTCAAAGTACTTAATACAAAAACATTTTTTCAAAAGTATTTAATACAAAATTTACCAGTAGAGACAGTTTATTCTTCTCCACTAATAAGGATGCTTCCCAGATTAACAGCCCCTAACCAACACCTCTGACAAAACAAAACAAAACAAAATACACAAAACCCCGGGTGTCTTTTGAATAGAATCAATCAGCTTCATAACTTCTTAGCTTTGAAATCCAGTGTGTTCTGTACTTTTTTTCCCTCTGTATAATCCAATCAATGTGTTTTCAGTGTTGGCATGAATATTCTGAGCTATTTACCATGGGAATTAGCAACCCAAGGTCTCTGTACTCAGATCCCTGAGATACATTTAACTATTGTACAATGACATGATCACGCTAACAGCTTTGAGACTCTCAGTCTATTTACTCCATCAAAATTAATACTACAGAGTTTGTATTTTCATAACAGCTTTATGCATTTTTAAATATGCCACTTAAATGCATACATTTAAAGGAGGTGCTTTGGTCACTTTATTCTACAGAGATTGTTTTCTGAATGAAGTAAACGAGTTTCCTCAAAGAGAAATTTTCTATAAAAAAAAAGTGTATCATGGAAGCTATAGGCTGTGACTTTTTGGATTTTTCCCTATACAACCACAAAGAATAAGCAAAGAATAAGTTCCATTAAAATTATTCAGGATAACCAGATCAATATAATTTGGTTACACTCAGAAGGAAAAGGATAGAAAGTAACCCTGTTGCAAGATTAATTCAGAAAAAGGAAAGTGAGACTGATGTCAAAAGGCTGTCTTCCTCAGCTCCCCGCAATTTCTGATCTTAACATTCCAAGACTTCCAATATTTCTGTGTACAGCTGGGATCACAGAAAGAAATGATCTTGTTCTGCATCCCAACACAACTGAAGAGAAAAATTCCAGTATTGAGGTCAACTTCTCCTTGTCCCAGGAAAGTCTAAACCAGTGGAAGCAGGGTGTAGCTCATCAATGTGGTGGAAAATAAAAAGCTGGGTAAATTTACTTTTCTAGTAAATTTTGCTTAGGCAGCAAAAAGAGTAAACTCTATACTACCTACATCAGAGTTAGTTAGTTACATACATACCCTTGAGACCTGCTGGGACCTTTCCACTGTGAGGAACTATTCTAGAAGTATGTGACAACAGGGTACAAGACAAACGCATCACATTCAATGAAAAGCTGAAGTTACGAGAACTTTCCCAGCTCTTCTGGCTGTATAGTAACCAAGTAAGCTGGCTTGCTTAAGGATACTTTTCCCTTGATTAATTAGGTAGAATCCATCTTTATCAAACACAACTCTCATATCTGCTCTAGCTTTCAGAGAACAATTTGAAGTGGTGGTAATCCAGAAAAAAAAATAGTTAGTTACTTCTCTCAGAATTTCCACTGAAAAATAGCATTGCTCAGCCAGATCTGATTCTCACTTGCTCTCCTCAGTCTCCATAGTTGATTTCTGAAGGGAAGATGAAAAATGAGATGCTCCTTTCACCCGTAGTTTCACTGAAGCAGTCAGCAGTTCAAGGTGTCTTGAACTTGAGCAATCCAGCTACAAGTTTGTCTCAGAAAACAAAGGAAAACACATCACCAGTACCACCACCACCAAAAAAAAGAAAAAAAAAAGAAAAAAGAAAAACTAAACCACAATCAATCATGCTGAAGGCTAGGTGTACATAGTTACCTTGTTACAAAAGTCTTAGCACCTTACATTTCAACAGCTCCTTCACAGTAAGTCCCCTGTGTACGACTTGTTTCTAGAAAGCTCAGTTGCAGTTTTTTACATTCCTTTAGTCTAAGGTTCATTCTACAAGTGAAAGAGCTCATTTACACTTCCTCTTACAGGTCAGACGCAATAGGCCTGGAGAAATTGATTCATCTTAGATCATCCACAGAATGAGAAAAATCTTACTGCAGAACCTGTGTAAAAAAAAAATCATTGGGATACAGGACAATAATATTGTCTAATACACACTCCCTTCACTAAAGTCTTTTTGCAAATTCTTTTAGAAACTACCAGAAATAATTTTTGTAAGCATAACATTTTTTATGCATAAAGAAATGAAAGTTGTGCCATACATACACAAAAAGAAAAGAACTTGTGGTTTACCCATGAAAAAAAGATTTTTAGAAACACGTAGTATATCTCATTTGTAATAGTTCCTGAGTATTTTAATTATTCCAAGATTTAATTATTCTTCTCTATTCGTTCATGAATTGGTCAGAATATAAACTCAGTTTATATACTGTGTTAGTTACATGAAAATTCTTACTACATGACTTTGGGAAAGTCATTCCGATTAGTAACAGATGATTAACAGCTAAGTAGCAGTTAAAGATTCTTCATTGACAGTGTCCAAAACCCTACTCAAGTATGGATAACAATGTTTACTGATTTTCTCTGTCTATAAAGCTATTTTTTTCTCTTTACAGAGAGAAATTAGATTGATTCAACCATCTCAGAGGTTAGGTAAGAAATATTTACAGGAAATTTATCACCAAAACATTTACATTTAGGCAGAAAAAAATAGGAGATGAAAAACAAGAGATTATATAGCAGTTCTGAAAAAACAGTTAAGTAAGTATGTTCAGGCTGACAAGTTGACCATGAGCCTGCAATGTGCCCTTGTGGCCAAGAAGGCCAATGGTCTCCTGGGGTGCATTAGGAAGACTGTTGCCAGCAGGTGGAGGGAGGTGATCCTGCCCCTCTACTCAGCCCTGCTGAGGCCTCATCTGGAGTGCTGTGTCCAGCTTTGGGCTCCCCAGCACAAGAGAGACATGGAGCTACTGGAGAGAGTCCAGCATAGGGCTATGAGGATGATCAGAGGGCTGGAGCACCTGCCCTATGAGGAACGGCTGTGAGAGCTGGGCCTCTTCAGCCTGGGCAAGAGAAGACTGAGGGGGGATCTTATCAATGTGTACAAGTACCTGAAGGGAGGGTGTCAAGGGGACAGTGCCAGACTTTTTTCAGTTGTCCCATGTGACAGTGAACTACAAGCCGAAAATGACAAGATAGTAGCATGTTACTCCTTCCAGAAAAATGTAGAAAATGAAGGGACTCCAGAGGAAAGGGATAAAGATGATCAGAATCTTAAAAAAATCTTCAGCAAGGAAAAGTTGAAATGAATAGAATTGCTTAGCCAAAGGCAAAGAAACTGTAGGAAAGAACAAAACATGCTAGTCTTCCAGTAGACAGATAAGAAAAACAAGGTTTTCATTGAAGGCTCTTCCATTAACCATGTCCACAATGGACAGGAAAAGAAGCAAAGAAGATTTAGAAGGTTATTCGCTTTCTAATGCTAAACATATCAAAATACCACAGTAGCTTGCCTGGGGAGGCCTGGACGATTCCATTACTGGAGTCTTCAGAGTAAGTTAACGAGTGACCATCAGGAGTGACACAGGCAGAGCTGAGTCTACCGTGGGATGAGAGGATGCCATGCCAGCCAAAAAGTTCTGTGATTTCATATTCCTCAACTGTAAAATAAACAGTGCTAACCACTCCGTTCACTGTGGGTTTTTTTTTTTTTTTTTTTTTTTTTTTTTTTTTTGTGATCTATGATAAAAAAAGCAGTAGGGTAAGTGCTCTGAAATATTAAACATCATACCAAATTAGATGTTTCCATTTAGAGGTTGTTCATTACCATGCTCTGACTGCGATGAGGGAATGGTTATTCTGTATTGTTTCAGTTCCTCAACAGACAGTTTTGAAAGCAGAAGAATAATGATCAAAATGACAAATAACAGAGCAAAATAAACTGTGACTACTGGATACTCTTTCTCCTTGACAAATGCCCTTGTTTCATGTGAATATGGGTATTGATACAAATAGAAAACATTTATCAAATTCTTGTGTGAAAAGAAACCACAGAGGTTTTTTTGGAAGAGCATAGGTTTCAAAATGGGTGAAGCAGACAACTGCTTTGGATTTCACCCGTGTTTCAGCACTGCCTTCAGGGTTCAGCTATCTCTGCCATACAATATGCAGGTAGGGCCAAGTTCACCACTGATGCAGGCCCTGATGCACTATTCAGTACTCGATTATATTAGCTAAACACAAGTTAAGGTCATGAAAATTCATCATCTCATTAGGATGAAAAGTGGTTGAGCTAAACTTTCTCCCACTAATAACCTGTTCAATAAAACCAGTATATGTGCTTTACGAAAGTGCAGGATTCTTTTCATCTTGTATTACAGTGATAAGGTCAGTTCTGGTTCACTAATCTAAAAGAAAATCTATCATTTCCATATCTAAGAGTCACAGTGAAATGTGTCATTTTTGGCTCCCTTTTTCTGATGTCTTCAGCCTTTTGTAAGACTCTCATTCCTATTTCCCTTATCAGCTCTTATTTATCTCATATTTCTCTTGGTCTGAGATGCTCTTCACTCTGTCATTACCTCTGTTACACTCCCACAGAATAGCTATTCCTGGGCAGCTTTTCATTTCTCTTTAACTTGAGCTGTTTGTAATTTATACACGTGATAGTTGCTTTCAACAGAACTGAACTACTGGGCATAGCACAACATGTGTTGGGGGACATCTACAGGCTGATTCCTGCCACAGAAAATTAATGGAGATGAACTGCTAGACAAGTCAAGGACACCTCCATCACACCTAGATTATCTTCCTTTTTTTCTTTTAATCAGGCAGTCTTGAAAAATCATGTCCCCATTCCAAAATAAAGACAATAAATCCTCTATTCCACATGAGATATATCTTTTTACTAGTAACTATTCATTCCATTAAAATAAGGACAATTATCTAATCTGAAACCATGATACATTTTTCAAATAACAATATAATGTAATGGTGCAGCTCTTTTGTCTGAAGATCTTTGATCATTTAGATATAATTTGACAAAACAAAAGAAATACTTCAAATACTTCAAATATTCTCACCTCCAATTCAACAATTTCTATACGCAATGCTCTAATAGCATATCTGTGATTTAAGCAAAAGTTTAATAACAGAGGTAGTTAAAATACCTATGAATGTCGTTACAACATTTTTTCCCCTTTTACTAACTTCAAATACCCAAACAAATTAATGACAGAAAGGTAGGTCTGCTTAAGAAGGCAAGAATATAGGACACAATAGGACAGGACTCAGTTCCCTAATCAACAAAAGATTATCTGTTTGACATTTTTCGCTAAGCAAGTCACCTAAATCTAGTCAAAAACTTAATTTCTCATATGTAAAGTGGATATATTTCTTTCTGCCTTATAAAGATATTATTAAGAACAGTGAGACACAGAGAATCAGATCTTCAGGAAATTCAGCTGATGAGCTCCTAATGAATCCGAAGACCCAGTGAAAACCAGTAGTTATAATTAGCCTATAAGAAGATATGTATTTAAAAGTATACAGTATATCATATTTAATTTTTGTGCAAAAAGATTTCATAGACCTACAGCTATAGACAAATTAGTCTATACTACAAGATAGTCCTTCACCTGGAAAAGTCCTGTGGCTTCCATATTCCCTCAAACGCAGTAATCACCTATCTGTCAGCATGGTCTGCCTCATTTATAGCACAATTTGGCTGGAAGGAACATTCAGCTGCCATTATGAGACATTTGGCTTGTTTGTTCTCCAGTTTCTAAATTTGCTCATAAATCACTTCATTCAGGTTCTCCTTCAGCCATCACAAGAGCTCCCTCAGCTCTTGTGGGACAGTGGACAAGGAAATTTGCTAATTCAAGATCTTCAATCACTGGTACTTTGGTCAACATGTTGCCCGCCACTACCTTCCTAATACCTGAACACCTAATGGGCTTCATTCTTAAATAAAGCAGACAAAAATGAACCAACACCCACCTCCAGAAAAGCTGTAATTGTTCTGTGGTTCTTGGTTTTGCCTGGGTGAGCTCTAGCTTGCACTTAATAGCCAAGAACATAGTCAGAGAGATGAAGTTTGTCTCAAAATAAAATTTTCACTAAAGGCGTTAAGAGGGTTTTTTATTTTTTTCCTAAGGCAGGAGGCACCCAAGCTTGATATTATCCTGAATATTTGTAACCATAATAAAGGGTAAAATTGCATTTATAACACCAAATAGATCAGTACTAATCTCTACTCTGACAGCTTGTACCCAGATTTCAGCAGCAGCTCAGCTGCATGAGTGCCAAGCAACTTGCACAGACAAGGTTTGTGTACTTTCAACAGATGTTCATGACACAGTGCTCCGAGTGCTTATGCAGCAGACCTATTGCCAGCATTTCACTTCACATTTTCCAGCTTTGATAATATTTTCCAGACCCTTTATTTCTGGTTCTTCAAGAGTCTCATGCATTCAAGTGGCTCCATGCACGTGAAACAGTTTTCCCACGTTAGGCTGAAGGATGTGGGTTTTACGCTAGAAGACCTTTGTGGGACAGAGATATCTTCTTGCTGTGACTGTAGAGTGCCAAAGTCACTTACTTGTACCCCATCTTTATAAGACTGAACTCATGAACATAAACATGATCAGAAGGAAACAGAGCTGATGATAACCATGGGAGGAAGAGAGAAAGGAAGTTTTGGGAAGAAGCCCTTAGTAAACTCTGGGGAACTCAGTTTAGGCTTCTCTAGCAGAAGTTTTGTAAAACACATCATAGGTTTTGGAGCTCTGTTAAAAAGATAATACCTATTGCCATCTAAATCTATCCTAGGTCTGGAAGAAAAATACAAAGAAGTATAAATTGATTTTCAACTTGCAGTGAAAGACTCTAATCAACTAGGAAAAGGTATAATATTTTGCAGTTTTCCCAGAAACACTACAGAACAGTTTTTAAAAGCCAACGTGGCATTATTATTTTATGCCATGCTCATCAAAGAGCTGTCCAGCCATAACTTAATTGATTGACTTTCTTCTCACAATTATTCACTTCGCTCTCAGAAATATTTCATTTTCATGGGATTTCAACTTATTTTCTATTCTTTTGAAATATAGCAAATGTATATGGAAAAATAGAATAATAATATCCTCTTTATGTTTGGAGTGAAAGGTGAATTAAGTGGTGAGTTTGTGATGTTCTTCAGTTCCTCCAAAAATATACTTCACAGCCTTAGACCAACTTCAGAAAGTTGGTTTAGTAAGAGGTTTAATTCATTTATCTAAATGTATATCTCCTTAGTAGCAATCCATGCTAGACAGATTAAATCCTATCATTTTAATGTGTCAAATATTAAAAATAGAAATAACTTCTGCATTAAAAAAATTTAGCTGTGCCGTGCAGCACATTAAAACCACATGCATAATGAAGCCATTCCTCTCAAGGTTTCCAATTAGCAGACAAGTTCTTCTGAAGTTACTGAAAAATAGCAAACCTTCAGATGCAAAGATCTCAACTGCTAAATGAAGCCATATTCATTATTTATTTGGCTGGGAGTCTAGAAAGTGACAGCTTTCTACTAGCCATATAGCAGTATAAGGGGAGCGTAGCAGGAAGAGTGCCAATATGAGAATTGTGATGCTGTTTCTAAACAGCTGGATTCTCTGGTAAGCTGCACCCGTGTCAGAGGGACCACTCACAAGCTGGGACATGCTATATCTTTAAATTTAAAATCATATTAAAGGTAAGGGGTTTTTCCGCACATCTTCTAACGTGACATTTAGGAACTAATTTCTGTTTTATATGCTTGTAAATATTCTACTACCTTGAGACATCACAAAACATGATGTAATCTGCCATAGTTCAGAAATTCAGAGCAGGGAATGCTGTATATCAAATTTCATTGTTAAAATTTCAGCAGCCAGTGTTTCCTAATAGCATACACACCAGTTCTCAGAGGAATACTTGTCTTCTGAACATTGCAGTGTTAAACTAGATGGGAGACCAGGTTGTTAAATGCTCTGTCATATATGCGATTATGGAAAGGTCAAGTGAAAAGAAGTCTCTGTCAGACTATAAAGACAAAAGGACACTGTTGCAGGGTCAGTTAAGTGCTAGCCAACGTGAGCTCTGCTTCGGTTAGTTTTTCACCTCATGAGAAAAACATCAAATATGCCTTTGGGTAACAGCATATCTGCACTGTAGCTCTATTCCCTCCCGCAACAGAGACAGAAGTCCAGCACTGAATGTGAACCCATGATGACAGTCTGAATCCAGAAGCTGTTAGCCTGAAGCTTTATGACTGCTAGTACATAGGTCAGGGTATCTAGTATTTTTTCACAAAATATTGCAAAGAGTTGCTATCAAAGGCTAAGGTTATAATCTATATCTTTGATTTTAAAGTCATAATAAGGTGGCAGAATATCATGCCTTTCTAGACTCTCTCTCTGACAATATTCTCTTCACTGGATTGAAAGTCTTCAGTCTTTTTTCTTTTTTTCATTTTTTCCCAAGCAAAACATTTGCCTCTGTCAGTCCCAGTCATCTTAGATGTGTTTCTGCCCTCTTTCTGGGTCCCTCAGCAGATACAAAAGAGACTGAATCTTCATCAGTTACTCAGCTTTTGGAGAACAGCCAGCCTGAGAAGCTTCAAGGCACAGGAGACCTACTTCTCAAAAGGCAACAGCTGGTGTATATTAGTAGTGGGTACCTGGCTGCAACAGAAAACGCATCATCCTGTGCAGCACAGTAACATAACTTGCCTCTCCCACCCAAAAGCCAACATTAAACTCCCTCTGTACAGACCACTTTCCCGATCACCTCTGTCATGAGCGTTATGAATGAGTATCCAGCCACTAGACTTTCTATTACCCCATCTCCTCCTACATCCTTTCCTCAGACTGGAGCCTCTCTCCACAGCCCCCTCCAATGAAACCTCTGTCTTCTTCAATCTCCCACTGTGTTGTCTTCACAGAATAGGGTCTCAGACATTTGACTAGTAAAGACTACCCATATTTCCCCAATTATGCTTTTTACCTCACCTGCCTCATGCTTGCTCTAGCATCCCTGAGGGGAAGTGTAAATCCCAGGACTAGGTGGGTTTCTGAAGCAGATACTATGAGCAGAGCAGGTAGTTATCAATCATCAAGTGAGCACCCTTTGAGAGTATCGTCTGCAATAACTGCTCATCTGCATTGCTTCGTAGTGTGGGTCATCTGAATTCTGAGGTAAGCTCCTGAACACAGGACATAGACACAGAGCAGAATATGTAGAAATCTGCTAAAGAAAATCTATTCCTCAAGCAAGAAGCCCAAAGCAGATGGGAATGTTGCTTTGCCAGTTCAACAAGATGGCTTCATGTGGAGACATCATGCATAAAGGAACACTGTAAGGAGGTGCAGGAAGAGCCACATGTACAGGGAGGGGAGCTATAACTCAAGGAGTAAATTCATATGCAATAGGGATCATTCCCAGGTACTGGGACTTGGTCCCTATTCTATTAAATTATTAGAACGGTCTCTGGTGCTGCTTTGGCCTCCCAAGCAGCATGCTCTCCCCATTCCCACTCATGGCTTAGGAGCCAATAGGCTCTGTCATTCCCAAGAGGCAGTTACCCTACAGGCTTGGAGAAAGGCAAATTTTAGTAATGTGAACATGTGAACATGGGCTGTTCTGCACCAGGTAGTTTTAGTGACAGAGAACAGACATGGGCACATTTAATTTACTTGTATTGATGTAGCCAGAGTGGCTGAGAAACCTGTGGACTACAGCTGCAGGACAAGCTAAGAGAAACAAGCCAGCAAAGCTGCCATGGGCAGAAAGCCCAGCTGAACAACAGGAGACAGAGATGCATCCTGCTGCATCCAGCACTCTCAGCTGCACTCACTTTTCTCCAAGGTTGAACAGCCTCAATCAGTTGCAGGCCTCCCTCCCTTTGCTGCAAGGCACAACAAGCCAATCCCAGATGATCTCCCCAAAATAGTATTTCCTGTACACTGAAGATTTGCCCCAGAATACTGTAACCCTATGCAGCACTGCCACATTCACTTTGAAGTGGTTCATGCATCACAGCGTGGGAACTCTACTTTGTGTATCATTAATCCTTCTGTGGGATAGGAAAATGGACAAGGTGACCTTTGGAGATCTTTCCTAGCCCTTTCTTCCATGATAAATACAGATTTAAGATGCAAATGTTCCAGTTTCCTTAAAAAAAAGGGGAAAAAAAAAGAAAAGGAAAAAAAAAACATCCACAATTTTTATACTTCACCAAATAGAAAGAAAACATTTAAAGAAATAATCCAAGCCATGGTCATTTAATGCCTGAGAAAATATATGAGTCTGCCAAGCTCGGTCAGACTCTGAGACCAATCAAGGAAGTCAGTTTTATATTCTGTGGACCTCCCATGAGAATGCTCTGCTAATATTTATATCTCTGCTTTAATTTGGGTGATTGCCCAACCTCCTTAGCTGAACTTATCCACTAACCCAGTGTCAGGAGAAATGAAGTAGTTGTTTCTCTCTTGTCAAAGCTGCACAATAGGGTGCTTGGTCTACATCCAAGCCTCAAGCAGTAGCCACCAAGCCTAAAAGATCTAGACTTGTAACCACTCTTTTGGATGAGTGGCACTTTGGGTCCTGTTGCACTGATGCTTGCTAAGTGAGACTTGCAGTGGTACCTCAGGTAATAACAATTTATTCCTTAATTATGCTTTCATGTTGAAAGTCTAAGATCTATTCACAGGTTTTCTCACAGGTGCACTTCCCAGCTAGTGTATGTATTATTCATCATTATAACATAGTTGCTTGTACTACTACTCCTCCAGCTATCCATCTAGACATCTGTATTACCAGTACATGTGAGACAGATCAGAATGAGAAATAAGGAGAAGATTGAGGTACAAGACGTCTTTCTAGTTTCATTATTAAGTTTCAACCATGGTCTGTGTGTCTACATCATGCAGATATACTCTAGATCAAAAAAGTTTATATAATCTTGAACTTGCAGATAAAATGATCGGATGCAAATTATTTATAGTTGTAAGTGACACAAATGAGCTTATCAGCATGGGCTTTATACGTAAAGTCAAAACCTAATAATGATCACTGAACTACTGCTTATCCACCACTGAACATCTCCAGACATCTAAAAGACAACAAACTATAATTCTGATACATGTATATTGATCAAAGCCAACTCAAAGAAGAGAAGGAACGTGTTCTTTATTTGAGAGTACTGGTTTAGGCCTTTTATATCTTCTCAAAAGAGCTGTTTTGGAAAGCGGAACTGATTAAGTTTACTCTTGCTAAGCTTTCAGCAATAGTCTTGATTTTTTTCCATTCTCTCACCTTTTCCAGGTAGTTTCATTTTCAACATAACTGTGTTGCTTAAAAGCACATGTCTCTTTTTTAAGTCATATTGTAACACAAGTAAAAGAGCAGTTAAGGGTTAAACATGAAAAATGAAAGAACGCACATCATAAATCTAAGGTCCTGCAGGTAAATGAAAGGAAGCCACTTTTCTTAGTTCACATACAAAAAAAATAGTTACAGAAAAATGTTTTCCATGCCCTATTGATTTAAAAAAGAAAAAAATAAACTTCAGAATGACCACGACTTTCCTGTTCTGAAAAAACAGTTAATTACAGGAGAAAGTTCTTACAAATGCAAGTTGATGAACAACTTACCTACAAGCTGACTGAATTTTTTTGCAACACATAATATAACTGAAACTAAAAATATGCACATGATCCAAATCTGATCTGGTTTTCTAGTACAAAAAACATTATTTCATAATTATTAAGTGACTGGCAGACCTCCTATACCTCATTGGTGGGAGAAGTCCACTCATTTCTGGTAATTTGTTCTTTTCCGACTCTAGATCAGAGGATTTTCATCTACATCTGACGGTCAACTGCTGGCAGCCTCACTCAAATTTGGGCCAATTGAATTCTAATAAAAACCTCATAGCAAAAATCACACTGCAAATTAAAAGGTGAACAGGAAAAAATCTCTTTTTCCCCTCTTACATCTAAGAAAAACAATCCCTGCTAGTCTGCAAACTGTTCTGGAGATGCAGGTGTTTTTCATACAAGAGTGAAAAACATTATTTTCACTTAAAATTATTTTCACTACAGTCTTAGAGAACACGATCTCACAGATACTGTGCTTAACCTTTCGATTTCTCCCCCTCAAGGAATAAGCTGTTTTTAACAAAGAGGTCTTCTTCATTTATGGCCAGATAGACTTTGTATTTCACAACATTAAGTAACTCCATCGGTTCAAAAGACAAAACCATACTGAGGAAAAGGTGTTGCATAGAACATTTTGAGTGCTTCAGGTCAGAATGCCTAAAGAAAGCCTCATGCATCTCAGTGTCACATTTCAGTTAGTCTATTCCAAGATATATGAAGACTTTTAAATTATTTCAGAAAAATAATCTTTCCAAATCTTTTGTGAAAGTCCAAAATTTAGTTTCAAAATTATCTAATGGGAAGAGTTAACAAAAGCATCTTCAAAATCATCTTCAGAAAAGATGAGATTAACTTTTCTTCTTCTAACATTAGTTATTCATTATACTGCAGCCCAAAATCCTGCTGGACAATCCTGTTCTACAGCAAATTGACCTGACAGCTGTTTACCACTATTCTGTTACGATGCCCATCCTTTCAGGGGAGGCTTCTTATGTTCCAAAGGAAAGGAGTCCACTTTCCCATCTGTCTTATCGTCTGAACTCATGCCAACTGCTTTTAAACTTCCCCAGACATGCACCCAACCTAGGAAACTGTGTTGCTTAATATTACGAGGACAACATAGTGGGAAGAACGTTTTTTTTTGTTTTTTTTTTTTTTAAAGACTTTCATAAACACAGTGACTTCACTTTCAAAGCACTTGAAAGCCATAACTATTTGAAAGCAAAAGTCCCAAGATTCAATCATCTGCCTTGAATCTGATGTCACCTTTTCATGCTAAATCATAAGCCTTCTTGTCCAACTCTCTCACAAAACTCTGCCTTTATACAAACCTCGCTCTCTTTCTGCATCCTCCTGGCCTGGGGAGTGGCCTAGCTCTTCTCAGCCATACCCGCCTGTGCGGGTCTGCCTGAAAAAAAGTGTTTTGTTCCACTGAGGTGAAACACAAAGTCAGGGGTCTGCCTTATCATTCAGCACAGAGGAGCATAGAAGAGTTCTGCTTCATTCACCACCCAACTTAGAAAAGTCTGCATTATAGAACTGTACAGAAAAGCTCACACCATAAACTTAATGGCACCAGAAACAATTTACCCTTTTATTTCTGGATATTGCTGCTTCCTTTGTCATCTCAATCTAGAAAAAATCTAGTGAGGAATACCTTATGAAGGAAATCATGTGGGTTCGATGTTTCCTTGCACTGTCATTTGCCAGATGATGAACCGGGTAGGAGGTCTGGGAGTCAGGTATCCCCTTTTGCTGATTCTCACTGCTGACAGTGTGAAGAACTATCTCTGCTAGACCAGGTACTTTCCTTTTATGTAATCTTCTGTTACACACTTTAGAGGAAAAAAAATTGTATTTCTGGAGAGTTTCAGATGGGACCACTCCACCTCTCAGACTGTGGCCAAAGAAACGTTGCATTGGGTACAAACTTGATTCAAGTCATTCCAGTCACCAGTTTGCCTGTACATGCTCATTCCTGCTACTCCTCTTTCATGATGTCAGCACAACCATTTGTTTGACCATTTTCTGAGTCAGATTGATAATGAAATGATCATGTTTTTATAGCAGGCAGAGCTGAAGGAGCAGCAAGCTTCCACAGGTGCATACTAACAGTTAGGGGCAAACTGAGGATAAAGATAACTCAAATCAGATTTTTTCCTTTAATAGGTTAGCTTGTGCAAACACAGTGTGTGACTATACTTGCCAAGATGGTGGAAAAACTGAGCGGAAAACCTCAAAAAAAAAAAAAGAGAGATCTTTGTAGATAGGTCAGGTTTCCAGCTTGTTCAAAAGCAATTTTAACAGCACACCTGAGGGGCGAGAGAAGTGCAGCATGAAATGGGAATAAGTGACCCGGGATGGGAACAAGGAGGCAAGAGGAAAGGCGTCTAACCTCAGGCGCCCAGGCACTGCGCAGCACTAGGGGCTGCACGGACGTTTGCACCAGCAGACGAGCCCACCGCAGTCGGCAGCACAAACCCAAGCACAGCCCCGTGCACCCGCAGTCTGCCAGCCCCGGAGCGCACCAGCTTCCCCGCCGTGGTCCCGCGAGGGCACGTCAGGCTCCTTTCCTGCAGAGCAGCCATCTGCCAAACATCCTCACAGGCTTTTCAGAGACTGACCTCAACATGTTCTGGGCTTAATCTTCAGCAGAGTTCATAATTTCATACAGACATATCGTATCATATCATATCTCTGTCACAGATTAGCTGTGTTCTCACTTTACAGATGTCTGCCTCAGCTCTGCTCCTGTGTCTATACAGCCCTCCTACCAATAGTGAGAAATACTTGGTTGTGACAGAGCTTCTACCATTGCAAAGCCGCGAGCCGACGAAACTCCCGTCAGCGCAGAATCAGCCTGCAAAGAGAAGCCTGACTGAGGACTGAGGCTGCGTGCATGCAGAAATTGCCAGAATAGTTTGATCCCAAGAAGAGATTTAATTCCTTAGTAGCGTCAGTATGCAAAAGCTGTTGAAAGCTATTCAAAAAAAAAAAAAAAAAAAAAAAAACACACAGAAAGCAGGGGCACTGTGCAGCATAGGAAAGAGCATTTTAAATGTTGGAGTAGGGGAGGAGAGAGGACCAAAAAAAGCAATGCCATTCTTATCTGTACCCTTCTGCATTATCAAGGGCTCCAGACTAACCTTGATTCTTACTACCACTATTCCATTTCTGCTATAATTCATCTTACTTCACATGGTAAATGATATGTCTAGATAGCAGCCCAGGAAAATCAATGATTTTTGTTGCAAATGCTGGAGCTGGCTTACAAGCAGAAAGATGAGCTTTCTGCTGCTTGCAGGTGGTCAGGCTGGGCACTGAAGAAGCACTAAGCCATAAGAAGCACTGGTGGTCGTAGTTTTGTTAGAAAATATAAACCTATAGAAATTCATCAGTTGTAATCCACATAAGGCAGTGACTTATAAACTTTTCAGCATTAGTGCCAATGATCATTATTTCAAAATGTCAAGAATACTATTTAAAGTCTCTTTCCCCCTTACCAGCCTCTCTCCTTACTTTTCTTTTTCCTGCATTCTTAAGAAATTAAATGGGAACCTAAAATCAGTTCCAGTTCACCTCCTCCTGTGACAGATTTCAGCATTCCTGTAACAATATTTCAGAATGCTATGATCTGCATTTTCAGATGTTTACTGAAAGCCGAGCCTACATTAATTCGATGGCAGGACTGGAAAGATATGCAAACAGGAATGGGAAAAAAGGCAATAGACAGATCACAGGTTCTCAGCAAAAAACTCATACTAATGCATTTAATGTTGCTAGCTTGGTTTTTACTTTCTGAGTCTTATTAAACTAATGCAGATGGCTCAGTTCAGGTATGAAAATAAAAGTCTTTGGTTAGCTCTAAAGAGGCAGAGAAAGCAATAGAAATGACTGAGCAATAAAATGGCATCCAGCCAACAGAAATGAAAGGTTCATGCCAGGTAGGCATTCATGTAATCATTTTTAATTTCAGATTAAAAAAAAAAAAAAAAAAAGTATGTTCTCATTATATGTTGTGTTCCCATTGGTAAGAGTAAACCGCACTTTTTTTAAAGTGGCTCCTCATACTCACAAACCAACACAAGCTCCCAAAGAAAAAAGATTGGCAAGCCTGGTTGGATCTTCTGGATGAAAAGTAACACAAAATACCATAATCTTCAGCCCAGTCTAAGCATAAAAGAATCTTGGGCTTCGAGCCTGGAAGGTGAAGGCACAAGGACCTACCCCTCAGGAGATGCACTCGGGAGCAGCCAGACAGATGTGTACATGCCACCAAATCCTAGCTTCACAGGCCCTTTCTCATATGGATTTGTAGGAATAAATAAGGAAGAATTCCTTTTCAAATCTTGCTTATTGTGTATCCTTCATTCAAAAAAAACACCGCCTACGAAAATAGCCTCCATGGCCCCAGATCCAAAGTAACACGTGTTTTCTTTTCCAGAAGCTCTGACTTCTGCCATCTTCCAAGCAGCTCAGAGAAACATGGCCAGCTCCACCTTTCTCAAATCTCTGGTTACCCCAGGAAACTCAAATGATCTCTCAAGGTGCCTGCTCTGGGTTTCTTTCTTTTCTTTCTTTTCTTTTTTTTTTTTTTTTTTTTTAAAAAAAAACTTTTAGTAACCTACAGGTCTTAGATGATGGCTCTCTTGAAAGACCAGCACCTTCTGTCCCTTTCCCTACAAAAACTGCAACTCTCTTATTTGTATATTTCCTTATTACTTTTTGAGAAGGTAGCAGCATGGAGCTGCTTGCCATTATACTACTCTTTCTTGTCAAGGGGAACTGGGGAAAAAAAAAAGAAAAGAAAAGAGAGAAAAAAAAAAAAAAAAAGAAAGAAAGCACCCATATATAGTTCTTAAACACAAATTTCCATCTTATCCCAACATTCCTCCAGCAAAATAAGCTTCTGGAGTTCCTACACCAGCCATATCTTCAGCATACCAGTCTATGTTTCACAGTCCTCATGAGTAATGTTTAAGAATGATTTTTAACATTTCTATCATTAAAGACATGAATTAACCTAAAGCTATCTCTCTATCAAATGAGACACACCCAAAAATGGAGACAGGAGTAAAAGGGAAAATGATAAATAAATACAGCTATAGAGAAAACTGGGCAGAATGCACCACACTCTGTATTTAGACATGTAGAACTTTCTAGATAGTGAAGTCTACTGACAGTAACTGCATACATTGGGCTGTAAATTTAAGCAGGAGATAATTTTGTTGTCTTCTTTCTGGGCATGGATCACTATTCTACCACAAATCATTTCGACAGAGAGAGTAAATGTTTCCTTGACCTGCACCAACACATCTGTACTGCCCAACCAGCAATGAAAGGCTGTTACTTGGAACTACCTCCACACAAAAAAAAAAAAAAAAAAAGAGGAAGAAGAAAAAAAACCACACAGGCAGTAGTCCGAAAATTCACAGTAAAATAGTCCATAGCTCAGGAGTGAAAGGTAATTTTGTGATTTGACCAGAGAGTTTTGCACACACTTCATAATGAATAATTAAGACAGAAAATATTTCAGTTTCAACTATTGCAAATTTAAGTAAGAACAGGTAAAAATGATTCAAGATCTTTTCATATGAAATGCATGGATTTGGAGGTCTGCGGGTGGGAAATTACAGGAGCCGTCAAAAGCAGGCAGAAAGAGTCATTACCAGCAAAGTGAAAGAACCTTAAAAAAATGCAAAAGATAAAGCCAGCCAATGCAGAGAATTTAAAATCTGTTTTTTAGGATCAAGCCAGCAATTTCTGTAGGCAGAAAAGATGTTTATTGTAAACAGTAACTGGGGCCACAGAATACAGTAGAGTTAACAGTTATAAGAAGTGGATTAATTCTCCACTGCGGCTGTGTTTGTGTTGATCCGAGGCTCTCCAGCACACCAGAGCAATCTGCACTAGAGCGTCAAGTCTGAGAGAAAATATTCCCTAGCCTGCATGCCTAGCATGGCCTCTGCTGACTGAGATAAAGGCTCCACTCAAAGGGCTGCGATTCTCTCCAGACAGCCTTGAAGTATACGTGGGGCTCTGCACAGTGGCACTGTTTGTTAGGATCACAAGCCCAGAGGAACATCGGGTACATTTGCTGCCACGGTCAAAAGAAAGTTGCAAAAAAGAGATGCAAAGAATAATTTTGCAGCCTGCAATGCGCAGGCAGTAATAACACTGGATGTGATAATTAATGAAAGATTGATCTCCAGCTTTCTGTAGGGGTTCTATGGACTTGGTCCTTAAAGAGCTGATGGATGGCAATTTGAATACGTAAAGACGAATTTATTTGTTTAATCACTGAATGCAATAAGTTAGGGCTGCACGTTATTTTAGTCCCACGGGAAACATGGTCCTTTGCATTTTCATTTTCAAAACTATGCTCACAAAGAGCCAGCTCTGTAGCCTAAGAACACAACTATTTGCTGCCAAACACGGACAAGCATGCAAATCTCCAGCTTCGTAAAAATTAGATAATACGATCTGGGGTATGATGAATTATCTTGACTTATGCCACAGAAATGTTATGAGCTGTCAAAGGTAACATTAATTGCTTTGAACCTCTCCACTGCAACATTAATAGTGTGTGTAAAAAGAAATTTGAAACAGATAGAAAAATACTAAGAGGTTTCATCTTCCCATTACGTTTACCTCATCCTCAGCTTAATGATTTAACATAACTGCCTCTATTTAAAAATGTTCAGCACAGGCTTATGCTTCCCCAGTGTAAGCAGCCATACACCAGTCTGCTCTGCTGCAGGGGGACAAGGAGCAAATGGACAGAGCAGAAGTGCTGAGTACCTACCACTGAGCTGAAGTCAGGGGCATCTGAAGGGCTCGGGTCCTTTGAAAGTAAGAACGGCATGATTGAGGCTGCTCAGTGCACACTGAAAAGCCCTTATGTCTTAAACATAGATCTGAAAGCAGAATTCTAATATCAGGACAAGGAAACGTTTTCCTTTGATTGTTAATATATGGCTCATTAGTATAAGGCTTATTCTTAATAACTTACCTAAGCAATATTTTAGTATACCACATGGTACAGGGTAGAGTTACCACTGTTAATTACTTGTGCAGAACACAGAATCTCAAGGAAAGAATTAAATTGGATAAAGTATGAAAGATTTTCATTTTCTCAGTAAGAAAGTACACAGTAACTATACATAAGTCCCTATCTGATATGGATACAAAGATTTATTTTAGGGAAGTGAACTCCATAAGCACTGCCATTCTTCCCTTATAGTCAGGAACTCAGAGGTAGTTTTTAACAGCAGCAGATGTCCTGCTTTGCTATCTGTCAGATTTTATGTAAATGTTTTCAGAAATATTCAAGGCTTAGTTGTACCACAGGAAGAATAAAAATTGCAAGAGAAGAGCATAGAGAAGAGAAGAGAAGTTGTAGGAGTTTCTGCCAGTTTAAAAAATTAGTCAAAAAATCACAACCCCAGATATGGTCAATGTACTAGCAATTTGATAGGTATTGCTAGATCCTTCTGCCCTCTCACATATCTTTATTTTAATATTTGCTATGTAAAGCAGAAAAATATATAGTAGCTTTTATTCAATCATGTTTTGAGAAGATTTTCTGTTTATAGTTCACAGTGGTTTCTGCAGTACAGTAAGCTTTGGTGTTCTTTTATCCTAGCTCCCTTTTTTCAAATATCACATAATATGAAAACAAAGCACTTGAAAAATTGTTTCAGATTACAGCAACTTGAAGTTCAAGATACAGTTTATAACAATAGCTTTATCTTTCAGTCTTTAGGCTTCTCTGATCTGTGGAACGAACATCTCAAAAAGACACAAACACTTCAATGAGTAAAAATAAATTTCCTTTTTTTCTCTCCAAGATATGCAAGTGAATGAGTGGTTAATGACATTCCATAAGCTAAAACAGACTGCCTACATCTGTTTCTAGAACTGAATTTAAATCAATCGAACTTGATTACACACACTTTACATTTTAAAATGTGGTTGTTTTCGGTATGTGGATGGGATTGCGATTGGTCTTCCTTAATTCACACGTACAAGAATTTGCATAGTAGCAAATGGGATAATGCACAGACATAATTCAGATTCATGTTTGCCTTTGAGCTAGGAGTTTCTCCATAGTTTTAAGAACAGATCAGACCGAGCAGAGTAACAAAAGTTTCCTAATGACACATTAGATATTAGTTGCAGCCTGATAGATTTCTTTAATGTCCACACTCACTCAGGGTGATGTAGTCAGTAATGTTCAAATTAGGAAACTGAAACATGAGTTTCAGTGTTATAACATTGAAGGAATGGGGAAACGGAATCACAAATTGACTGACCAGGATTTTAATTCATTTATCAAATGATGGTATCCTATGCTTACAGAAGAGCAAATGTAATAGGAATATTTAAAAATGAGAAAGTAATACACACAATGACAGGTATCATTTTCTTACCCCCAAAAGCATTTCCGGTTTAATGTGTTTTCTTACCACAAAAAGGGTAGAATTTGAAGGCCTTCAAAAAGTAAAGGTGCACAAAAAAGGGGATGACGTGTGGGATTTCATCAAGGACAGTGCCACAATGAACCTGTAACTTTCTTTGCTGATTTTCTTGGTAAAGCAAATGCAAAAGACTGATCAATTTGAACTTAAATTAATATGATTATATAAGACATTAATAGAGAAACAATAAAAAAGGGAAACTAATTAAAGAATTGTGAAAGGCTGCAAATAGCTGTGGGTAGTACAAGGTGAAGTATCAGGTTGGGAGAGGGAAACTACTGTGCAGCTGTACTGCACTACTGTAAAGCCTGGTTTGGGGAAGAGTTTCATTAAACGTTTTGTCACAAAAAAAAAGTGTGCTTATAAAATGCATTGATGACACATAGCTGAAAAACAGCATCAGCAGGAAATCAAAATATCGTGCAAGAAATGGGTGATCACTAGTATTGGACAACCGTGAGGAAATGAAGATAGATAGAATCCCATAGAAATGGGATGAAATTCAAAGTGCCTGTCTGGGTAAGGAAAGACAAGTAAGAATTTCAGGCATAAACTGGGACAGTTTGAAATGGAACATCGTGAGAAAGACTCAGACTTGTTAGGCAATCACAAAATAACCAAGTGTTCTCAAATATTATCCTGCTAGGCAAACGTGGGCCTACAGTATACACAGGCATGTATTTCCAACGGAGTGCATTAATACCATCTCAGAAGGTGCTGTTGAGAGGTGAAGGGGCAGCTGTGTCCAACAGGAGGTTAGAAGGCCTGTAAGCCCTGAGCAGAAAGCACAAATAACTATACTCAGGCTTGCCTAGAACCTCAGAGCCTGTGTTCACTTCCAGTGAACTATTGTCTATCTGATAAAACACTTTATTTTCTGGCCTACTTAAATTGGATCACTTTTTACAGGGGAGAAGAAGCTGAAGTCCACAGTTCTCAAAAGCACACATAGGTATCACTAAAGGTTGCTATTTGCTCAGAGTGAAATGGTGCTGGCTCTTAAGAGATCAGAGAAAGGTAGAGGGCAGGAAGTTAGATTCTCTCTTCAACTTATCAATTATTAGTAAGGAAGGATGTAAAAGCCAAATTGTCACAGATGGAAGCAAGATCAAAACAAGAGCATCAGTTGTTCCTTTCTGGTCCTTCTGTCCATTATTTCAGAAGAAACACTCACACAGTTTGTTGCAAGGTAAGATGACTGAGAAGTTCTAGCATGTCCCTAATTATTTGGAGTTGGGGGAAAGGACCCTCAGAATAAAGTTCAACTTCAACAAGAAATAAGCAAGTTTGGTCTTGAGACATTTTTAAGGCCCTAAGTCAGCTGAGTTTCTTTCCTAGCATCGGTTTAACAACATGCAATGGAATTGCTTCTACAAGCCCAAGAGCAAGACTGTTCATTTAGTTGCATTAATATGCAGAAAAATATTAACTTCACACAGCCAGTTGGATAAAGACTGAGACCACCATAAGCATTGTGATTAACTCTAATCTGGAAAGAGTAATTATACTTTACAAGAAGTTGATCCAGCTGATTTAGAAGCCCAGCTTGTTAGATTTGGATTTAATCCTTGGCTGAAGTAAGAAGGCTTCTCTCTCAGTCTCCATAGCAGCAACTCCACAGAGACAACTCTGGTCAATTCATTTTATCACCATCCCATTACAGCAGTCCACCAGTACACGTGCCAACATTTACTGTTATTTGACCCCTACAATTGTGTTGACTTTCCATACAGTTGTCACTGTGAAGATGTTGACCAGTTCTTTCAGGACCGATCTCCCATTGTAGCCTGGCTACAGGAATAAAGCTTTGAGAGTTAAAAGTTATTTGGGCATATTCTAATGCTATTAGAATGTAGCAGAAATAGATAGACTCTTCTCAGCGAGGCCTGCACCATCTGTTCTAATACTATAAAACGAGACTTTCATTGTAGGCAGCAGAACTAATACTAGCAAAAACATTTAGAGGAACGTAAGCTTTGACAGAACAAACTCAGCCAGTTGGTATCCTCTGGTGCTTGGCCAGTTCCTACAATGAACCTGCCATAAGGTCTGGGGGGAAGATGCCTGCTATCGTGTGATTCATTAATCACGATTAATCATTCTAGCACGCTAGAAGTTCGTTTACTGTTTTCATCTTTTATATATGAAACTATGCAAAAACATTAGCGTGCGTGACCGGTGTTGGTGGCTGCTGCGTGTGCTGCTCTGCAGCCAGTCAGGCCTCTCAGTCGGTGCAGACAAGCCATTCCCTACCGCCTCGACCTTCCCTCAAGGAGCTTGCAGCACTACCGAGGCCAGAAGAAAGGAGCTTATAGACAAAGCGGTTCATCTGTATTAGTTAAATAAAAAGAAAGGCTGGAACTAGTCGCTATACAAATGAAATTATTGTTACTAAGGAGTTTCTGAGCATGCAACAATTCAAGGTCTTAACTTCTGTAGCCTTCTTCAGTGCAGTCTCAGTTCTCCACACAAGATGGCAGCTCCTCTTTCCCTCTGCTCCGTCAGCCCGCTCCAAGTATTTCCCTTTCAGCTGCAGGTGCTAGCACAACATAGGAGTAACAAACTAGAGAACAGGCCTATAACTCTAGCCATGGCTCACTCCCCAAACAGCATTTCACAGGGCACGGTGCAGTTTGTGAGGCACACCTATGTTTTACTGAATACTCCTTTTATCTGATACCAGCAACTAACAGCAACTGGTTAATAATTCATTTCAGAGTTTTTCAGCTTTAAATCTGCTGTGTAAGAAAAGAAAAAAAAAACTTATTCAAGTTTAGATTATAGAATATTAATGTGCATATAAAGATATATAACCCTACTTTAAATCTTTCGGACCATACCTCCTACTACTCTGTCTGTCCTGTCACCTAGAACAGTGCACAGTTATTTGCATTTCAGCATTGTTTTGCACATAGAGTAAGTGAATGCAATTTGGCCTTTGCATAACTCAGTCTCGCAATAAAATGAATAATGAATTTTATCATCCCTGCTTTCTGTTTGACCCCAGTATTGCACTGAGTGCCTCTGTAGAGTCAGGAGCTATCAAGACGATCTAACAATCAATAGTTAGCAATTACCTGCCATAAAAAATGGCAGATTGCTAGTTCTAGGTGCCAGCAATTGTTTCATTTTGAAACACACTGTTGAATTAACTTAAATTGCCCAGCACTGTTGAAACTCCTGCCACTTTTGCCAGGCAGTAGGATGCCTTATGCTGCAGTAAGCCAGTCCCACCAGCTGGTGCTGAGGCTGTGGGTCATCCCCTGTCTTTACCAGCATCACCTGTCCCTCTTTAAGAAAAGCCTAGAAGAAATGCTGGAGCACTTTTGAATTAGCATGTAGGTGCTGGCGAGAGATATATTGTACTCTCATGCCATACACAAGAAGAAACAGGCTTTGCCTAATAAATATTTCTCCCATAAATAGTCATCTGCTCAAGAGGCTGAGTAATACAGAGGCTAAAAGGCAGCAGCAGCAAGCAGGTAACAGCCAGGCTGGCCCTTTTTCCCCACCCAAATTACCCCCAGCGCTCGGAGCTTTGTGAAATCGGGAGGCCACCAGGTGTCAGCAAGAGCCTGGAAATGAAAAGGACACTCACAGGGCTGACTCCCCGAGAGGCAGAAACTGCTCGGGGAGCCAGGTGCCGGGAGCCGCAGGTGCCGGGCGGGAACCGGCTGCAGCGAGGGAGGAGAAACACGCGCGCTGCCCTCCTGCACGCTGAAGTTGCCTCACCAACTCTTTGCCTTCCCAGTCCGTCAACCCAGGCCTGCATATCTCGTGGCAAATATGCGGTAAATAATTGAAAGTGACTTACTTCCCAATTAAGTTGGAAATTAATTTACTTTTTGTTTCTTGAAGAGGGCCACGGAGCTGAAACACGCACACAGAGAGTTACCGCAGAGAAGCTAACTTGGTAACTGGAGTCCTTTGATAACTTTTTTTGTGTATCAAAGCCCTCGTGTAAAGCTCTGTCTTCCGGAAGAATATCCTGATAAGTCTGACTGGAAAGAATTGACTGCCCCTGCACTTTGGGGTTAGCTGTCAATCATCAACCACGCCACAGCAGTCACTTTCGATAAACACCAGAAGTAAAGAGCACTTCAGGACAAAAATCAATACTCAGGCTACTTCAAAACAAATCTTTTATAATAAAGAATTTTCTCATTTGGAATATTTGACTGCTGATTACTAGAAATGGCCAAATTGATAAGCTCTGTAATTGAGCATAAACGAAAAACACACTTTTTCTGATATTTGCAAGAAAAGACATGCAGGCCAGGTATGACAGACCAAATGTTTTACATGAGCAAACTTTCAAGTGTAGAAACTGCTAAAAAGAAGTAGCAAAATGGTTTATCACTTTCATTCCAAACTAGAGAAAGCTCCTGTGGGTGTCTCAACACCACCAAGCAGTGGTGCTACCCACCAGCAACTACAACATATTAGTTAGACAGGTGAAAATCCACGACAGAATGCTGTGCACAAAATACTTATTCTAAAATGAGTTTTTATCCTTAATGAGATTTAATTTGCTTTCCAGTTTAGGGTTTGTTTCTTTTTCAATATGGAAATATGGTAGGAGAGCAATATAAGCACTTTAAACAAAACCATGCAATTAACTATTAACTAGGATCTCAGTAACTCAAAACACACACACATATACTTATGCTCTCTAATATATACTCTAATGTTACATTTTGAGGAAAAGGTGAGGAAAACAACAGAAAGGCAAAAACATTTCAGTAAGAACAAAAGCTCAGGTTGTGAACAGAAAAATAAAAATGTTTTTCTTGAAACACTTTTATTTGACATTTTTGGAGGAAGTAAGTTTTTATGTGAGGAGTGGGTAGGGATAATGGAATTTTCCAGCAGTGCTTTCAGAAGACTAAGTAGGAGTAGAGTGGCAATGGTGTCATATCACTTCTATTTAGGAGTTTGAGGAGCTTGGTGAGCCAGTGAGACTCTATGTGTATCCTGTAACCAGGCTCGGTGAAAACTGTCCCAATACAAAGCAGTTGCACTGGGAGAGGAAAAGTGTTTCCTTATATCAGCTGCCTTACACCAAGTTGTGAATTATTCACTGTCTATACACATATGCTTTCCTATCCTATGTCTCAGTTTTTTAGATTTTTTTCATTACTAAGCAGCAAAAATCTAATTCCTGCACAATTTAGTAACTGACTACATCAGTAGTTATGCAGTTCTGAGTGCATAATGTTTTTCATTGGCAGACAATATCCTGGCGAAAAAAAAAAAATTATTCCTAAAGTTAATTTAAATATCAAAAAGTACAAGTGAGTTCTCATAGAAAATGGTGCAGACTATTTCCCACATCCTGTCTCAGGACAGGTTAGGTTCCTTTTCCCAAGATAGTGAGGGAATATGGATTTCTCTTTTCTCTCTTCTCTTCTCTTCTCTTCTCTTCTCTTCTCTTCTCTTCTCTTCTCTTCTCTTCTCTTCTCTTCTCTTCTCTTCTCTTCTCTATAAAATAGAGGACTCTATAGATAGCAACATTACAAATTGGAAAAGCAACCTGCTACTTCTGGACAAGGTCATGCAATCCCTATGGAAATGTGCAGGCTTTCTCTCTCTCTCTCTCTCACACACACACACACTCACACTCACTTACACACACAGACTTAAAATACCCCCTGATCTAATGGGAGAGTCGTACATTCCCAGTAAGTTTCCAGAACAACTTTGAAACACTGTGTGGGCTGCAACTTATCACAGCAATAGCTTAACATACCCAAACCTCCCTGCCACTCCTATGTCTGTCTCTATAGAGTATTTCCTGGATTCTAAGATGACATGGCCTGCCTCCCAGCTTGTCCTACACAGGGCCTAGCCTACACAAGGATGTACATGCTTTCATTCTGGTTGGGGTGGCAGGTGAGAGGTGTTATCTTGAAAGAGCAGCATCTACAAGGATGTGACACAGAAAAGTTCTTCACATGTTTTGAAAGCAAGCTTGCTTCATCATACCACTTTCTATGTCTCCTAGGGGGTCTGCGTCCAGCGAGGCTGCCTCTCCAGCTGGCTCCAGGACTCTAAATGTTCTTCCCCATCTTCTCTAGCTATGGAGCGGCTGAATACTTAAGTGAGCCATATCTGAAAAAACATGTCAGGTCTGTCATGTCAGTAACTTCCTAGTTCAATCCCTTTCATGGTGCCTCTATAGACTTCCGCAAAAAGCTGTCAAAGAAACAAGGTGCCTCACAAGGACCTTTCCACACTGCACAGAGGGAAGCTGTGGGCTTATCTAGGCATCAGAGGTCAAAGGAGAAGGTTCAGGGTTGTCCACATAACATATTGCCCAAAGCACACTTGTGGCATACAGTGGAAAAGGCTGCTGAATTTGCTGCAGTGACTACTTTGCAAGCAGAGGCTGATGCCTGCTCTCCCACTTCCACACTCCCTTCTGCTGAGAAACAGAAAGGAAGGGATAATCTGTTATCCCCTGTAAGGGATAGCTGCAGCTTCCACCTGGAAGGCACTAGCCTGAATACTGGCCTAGATCCCAGGAAACAAAATGGTCTCTCCTCTTCCCTCCCCTGCCTCCAAGCCTCTGTCACCAGGGTGATCCTAGCCATGGAAAATTTCAAGTTTCTCAACAAGAGTGGCAGCTTCACACACAGAAGAAACAGCTGCATGAATTAGCTTAATATGTGTAAAATATTTTATCCTATCTCTCTTTGGAAATAGCTGGATCAGGTTTGCTGAAATTTTCCAAACAGTTTGGAAATTGTCCCTCACCCAAAGGAAATATCATACTGAACAGTGAGAGTTACAGTACAGGGGGTTTCCACTGGAAGTGTTGAATAATCTTATGCAAAAGGTGTTCCCAGCACTACCTAAAATATATGTGATCATCTTTAATTTAAGTTTATAGAAATACCTCAAAAATAATTGCTCCTTCACTTACTTGACAAGCCAGGTTCAAAATTCTGTTTCCCTGGCAACAGCTGAGGACATTAAACTGCAATATGCATAGGAAAGAAAAGAAACAGGAATGGAAAATTACTCCAGAAAGTTAGTTAAAAGGATTTGTAGAGAGGGAAAAATAAGAATATGCAAGCAGTCCCACATCAATAACCTTAAAGATCAAATACTTCATCATTCTCAGTTACACGAGAAATAAAAGGCTAAAGCCAGTAACGGCTGCCGTTGCTTTCAGCATCCAGTTGATTTGTTTGCTGCAGTTATGAGATATGTGCCAAGAGCAGCTTGGGCTGCTTTTGAGAGCCAAAGAGCCCGGAGGCTGCGCGCTTCCCTCCCGAAGCAGTGGTGGCCAAGGCAGAACGTCACAAGGTGCACTGAGTCGCTTCAGAAACGCCCACCGAGGTGTTTTTTGTTAAAAGAAGTCGTCTAAATCTATGCACAGGGCCAAGCAGCCGAGGCAGCTGCATGGGACACCCAAGGTAGTTATCAGGACGCGTGGAGAGGGTCTTCACGTTCCCAACCAGAGCCTCAGCGGACCCTGGAGCCGCGCAGAGACCTGCCTGCAGTGGAGGGAGGGCACGCAAATCCTGCCCGGCTCCTCGGCACCGAGACGTCCCTCGGCACAAGCCCTGGCCACCGACCAACAGCTCTCATCGCTTTTGCCGAGTACAAATATACCGAGGGGGCAGCTGCCAAGCACTCCGCAGCCTGACGAATAGCTCTGCAGCACAATCTGCACAGCGTGGCACTGAGTTTGCAGCAGGGCCTTTTCTGTTTTTTTCATTTCTAATAACTGTAGCCCAAAATTTATGCAGGCTCCTCTTTACCTGAATTCTCATTGGAATACTGCCATATTTTTCTAGCTGGAAAATCACAGGACGACAGCTGAGTAACAGCTTTCAAAAATTATCATGCACAAACAACTTTACAAGAAAATGAGCAGAAAACAACCTAGTTCTCAGTCAGACAAGAGCAACAAGTTCTTCCTACCAAGAATCACAGTTTCCTGTTGAAAAAAATGCTAGACTTTCCCTCCACCATTTGAGCAGTACCAAGGGGAGAGTGTTACTGCAGAGCAGTGGTACGATAACTACCCATCCTCAGGACACCACTGATAATTATCTGGAAAGACAGTGCTGGGAGAATGTGACTTGCTCAAGAATCAGACCCCAGCTGTAGCAGCTGAGATTATCTGTGTCCATTAGCCTCAGTGCTCAGATCTTCTAGCTAAATAAAACACAAGGAAGATTCTAAAATTGAGACAAGGTGTCAGACATTTATTGAGACATTTATTCTGCTTGGGCTGTGTTTGCATTCCGATCAATTTAAGAGCTCCTCTCTGTCTTTTATAAATTAAACTTTTCCTTAACATCATTTCACATTAAGAATGATCTTAAACTGATCTGGTATATTTACTGCCCTTTCCTCAAGAATTGTAAACGTACTTAAGGTATACTGGGTTAATCTCAATGATGTCAGCCATCCTACTCAGCCTTGGGAGTCTCAGCGTGCCTGTAGGGCATTCCTCCACTAGCCCGGCTGTAGGCTTGACAACATCAATTGTCAGATTTCAGGTGAAATGTGTCCTTCTGCATCTGTTAGCCATAGCCAGTTGGTAAAATGAAGGAAAGCAGAATGGTGTGCCGCAGTGAGGAACAAGTGGCTCTAAGTATTTTTGCATTAGCAGACCAATGTTGTTAATCATGCGAGAGGAGCTATCACTAATATCTCCTGTACAATTCTCTACAATTGTGATATTTTATCACCAAGGTCTTTTTGATTACATTTCATAAGAACGAGTGTGAATAAGTTAGTGCTGCAGGATCTCCTTGATCATAGTTCGAAACTTCTTTCAAGAAAGGTTCTTTTTTCTGTGTATGCCCTTACTCTGTGAAACTAGAGGAAGGATATCAAATCTGACACCCCCCCCCCCCCCGATCACTGCCCTAGTTAAGAAAAAAATAAAGCTAATGGCAATGGGTCTCTAAAAGGAGTAAAAACAACAGTGTTGTGGACCACTCTGCAGCTGAGAAGCCAGTTAGTTGATAGCAGGATTTGACCTTGCTGTTGATGTGAAATTGCCTGGGTCCTCAGTTCTGTAACCTTAATATGATTTCAGTATGTTAGGAATAGAAAGCTGCAGCTGGTGCTATCAGTGTTGAGTTATGTGCCATTGCCAGAAACTCAACAGCAGCCTGGTCCAGACCACCAGCTCCAGCACACAGACAGCAAAGCAGGGCAGCAGCAAATGCCATTAAGGCAGCATAACTGTGCTCACATCTGCCCAGGGGTCCAATTTATAGTCATTACTATACGGGCTGGAGCCATCCTCAGCCTCCAGCCTAACCACTGATGCCTTTTCTAGGAAGGAGATGGAGCAGCTTTCTGCTCTGGTTTTTAGTAGTCCTAGGTGATTGCTAAGTGGCCAAGTTCTGCCCTTAGTTTCAAATCAATATTAACTGAGACAGTTCCACCAAAGTGATCATGTTTCCTGGACTTGCACTTTTTAAACTCTAAAGGCTGTTCTGAATTACTTAGAGAAGGCAGTTTAGATAAGCAGATGTTCTATTTGAAACAGCAATATGTGAAGTCATTTACAGAGGAAGGTGACAAGGCTTATCCTTTTGATCTTGTGGAAATCCATTTCACAGGCAAAGAATGGCCCTTGGAAAGTTCTGTCCCTCCCACATGTCATTATCACAATAGAAGGTCTCATTATATCAGCAAATGATTTTTTTTTTCAGTGATGATCTTCGTTCTAGAGCTTTATGCAATCTTTTAAAGAATGTTCTACAACTTCAAAGATAACAACCAAGATTTCTGATCAGACTACATTTCTGTGGAAAACCCCTGTAGAGAAACATGAGAAATTTGATGTGCTTGTAAAAAATCGGGTGTTGGTAAGCTGTACAACAGTGCTTCCTATTGGCTAGAGCTTCCTAAGACTGCTTGGCTGCATGTATCTGTTCACGTAAACTGGACCCTACAACAAGCATGTAGGAAGGAGGCTTAGCTGACAACAATTTTTTTTTATCCATCAGGTTGGAAGACAAGTGGTTGAAAACTTATCTTACAAATGCTGACAGAGGTTTGAATTAGGCCCCTGAACCTAATTCTCCCGAACTCCCTGAATTAAGGAGTCTTCACTTGTTTCCTTCACCAGTAAACGGTGACAAACAGCCATGGGAGGAGAAAGAGAATGATAACATGATGGACAGTTCAGCAGCAGACATCCAGCCACAGCCTCCATCCACTCATGTTGCAGCTTCATAGGGATTTTCATAGGCTTTGGGAGGAAAGGGGGACTTAAAAATGAAGGCAGCAGGAAGACAAGGTCAAGTGGCAGACATTCTTTTCTTAACCTTTTGGGGAACCCCCAAGAAGAATCTATCAGAGCTTAGTACATTCCTTTAGGTCATACTGTTTTTCTGTGGTCTGCAGAGAGGGCTAAGAATTGAGAATCAGTTCCTGCCCAGCATCTATTACCAACAGGAGACCATCCATCACTGACTCTAAAATTATTTCCATTCCCTGTCATGACCTGAATCCTTATTGTGTCTGATCCAAAGTGTTAGCTGCAATTAGAGAAACTTGTAAGGATCTTAGTTTTTCTTTTGTGATTGCTAGGGAATGGAAGATTTTATACTAAATAACAGTACTAGAAACAGCGCACCTAGGTGGCATTTCTTCGGTGTTGATCCCACTATAACATATTAGCAGTAAGAACAGTAAAGTTTTTCCTGAATTATGTGTTCTTTATTTTAATCAAATGTGGCAGCAGTTCTTCATGAGTCTTATGTTATTTAAAAGATCAGGAAACAGAGTCAGTAGGTTTTCAATCAAGATGCATTTAAGATAGACTTTCATCACATCAGATGCAATGTTTCTTTTTTAAAACTGCTTTGTGCATTTGGAAGACTTAAGATCAGTTTTCTTTGGCAGTAAAATGCAATTAAGAAACATGTTGATGCCTGACCTTTCCATTCTAATTTGAATTGATTGGAATTTCAAAGCCCAAGAAACTATTTAAATAAAACAAAAATATCCCCCTCATCTCTGATACCCTTTCTTTTTATTTTTTTAAACTACCAGCTTTGCCATCTAAAGCAAAAAGTAATCTCTAGCAAAAGAATGCTACAGAACAGTTCAGAGAAACATTATATTGAAAGGAAATGTGAATAAACAACAAAGAGGAACCCAGTGAGGTGCAATTTAACAAATAAAATTCAATATAAAGGATCATCATAGCATTTTACAAAATCTAAAGTAACCATTGCAACACTAATATACACTGCATTTAAGTCTGAGTTGCGTTAAGATGTATTCAGGACTGATGAAAAATCACCCTGTCCAGCCAGAAGCAGGCTTCCCCTAAGACAGGAGAAGACAACAAAAAAACCTCTATGATTATTACTGAGCTGAATATTTTCAGTTTCACAAGCATTTGAGTTTACCAAGCTTTATTAGCTCAAGTAAAGATGAAAAAGACTAAGGCTAAAGATGCATGTAGAAATAAATCCCATTTTACATTAACAACCTTAATAGGTTATTTCCAGAATTTCCTGGAAACTACAGAGTTGCTGAGATCCCAAGAGATCTACCAACTGTGGCCTGAAGATGATGCAAGTCTCATCAGTTATTTTGTCAAGATGAAATTCTGGTCAGTGTGCAAATGGTGGTCAAGGGGATGGCAGTAAGTCTGACAAGTATTGTATTAATTTAGTTCAGCAGCTGGCAGAGCCCACAGAGCCCATGTGGACATGAGGGGTTTGGAAGATACATTGCAGAGATGAGGCGCAAAATAGTGACTTTGTTTTACATGTGCCAGAAAACAATCTTCTGCTTTTCTCTCAAAATGAAAAACTGATGGAGGAAGGGGAAGGATACAATCAAGTCTTAAAAAAAAAAAAAAATGTGTCACTTGAGCCAAGTAAAGTGTTTGATTTTGTTTCACTGCAGAAGTTATGTTGACAGTGTGGTTTTATATTGAACATTACATACTGTAAATTCTGAAACAAAACATACAAAAATGAAATGGAAATATTTAATTTTCAGGCTCTTAAAATGAAATGTTTTGAATTTCACAAAACTTTTCAATTTTGCTTCACAAAATCCTTGGGCTTTATGAGGGTAAATGAACTGGAGGGATAAACTAATCTGCCAGGAAAAGATGCAATTTTGAAAATTCCTAATGTTTTGTCAGAATTTTGTTGAAATTCATTTGTTTTTAATTCAACGTTTCAAGAAGAAACATTTGATTTTGATGTATCTTCACAATGCCAATGGAAAAAGCACTGTGTGGAAAGTTTTCTAGTTGCATGCAAAAGATATGTTCATTGAAGTTGCGTAGTCAAGCACAGTATTAGGACCACCAGAAGTAAAAGAGGCAATGCTTCTGCAACTCCACTCCCCCTCTGCCCCACTTGTCTCTGTGATACAATTCAAACACTTCATCCAGTTTTACTTTTTACAGAAACCGCTCCTCCTTCAGGCCTCAGGATAGAAGATACTTTATAATGAGCAGTTATATTTTGTTTTTATTATCTGAGGTTTGAACTGTACATTGTCCTGGAAAAAAATCATTAAGAAGAAAGTATTCATGGCAGCAATCTACTGATACTGGTCAGTTTTTGTAAAACCTCCAGCAGCAGTAGACATATCATTCCCATTTTACAGAAAAAAGCTACTGATTTTCAGAGTGCTTTCTAACATGCATTGTAAAATATAGGATTTTACGTGGTTCAGACAGAAGATGATTAACAGCTGAATGAGTAGTTTAATAAGGGCCTACTAAACATTGTTTGCTACAGGTTTGATAATCCCTTTCAATGGGCCATAAGTCTCTTGATTTAAAAAGGAAAAGTTCCCCTAGTGAATATTTCTCTTAACAAACGTGTTTACAACAAATGTGGAGGGAGGTGGTCTAAGGGGTTTCTCATGTCGGGGAGCGTATGTCTTCTAATGGTGTCACGCAGCAAGATGACGGCTCTCTGAGGATGGTTTCAGGTTTCTGAAGAGATCGGTGCTGGGATGGTATTGCTGCTAACTGAACGTGACATGTCAGGAGCAGAGCTCAGTCTTTCACGTTATAGTAAACTTAGACCAGGCCCCGTCAGTATGACCTCATTAACCTCATGACTCTTGATCTCTCAATTATGTCCGACTCTCCACTCACAAAAGAATTTGGAACAAGCCTGACTCCAACAGTAATTTATTTATTCCCATAAAAGATCTATTTATGCTGGCTTGGAGGTCAGCATCTTTTTTTAAAAGACAACCACCCTTAATAGGGGATTATCTGTTCTATCACGATGTGGTAATGGTCTAAGAACACAGGTGTGGGACAGCTAGTGTGCTGTACAAGCAGATTTAACCTGTGAATCCACATGTGACCCGGAATTTTGGCAAGAAAAATGAAAACTATGAGAAGTGTAGAACATTGCATTTGGGATTTAATGCAAACATGAAATTATATAAATTAGTCCTGACTAGACTAGGAAAATGCCTTATGTTCAGAAGGCAGGTGAAGTTTTGAGAAGAGTTAGCTATACAGGGAAAGTATGAGCACAAGGACAAATAAGCAATACAGTATCAGCACAGAAAAAGGAGAAGGTCACAGTTTCAAACCTACACAAGAGTTACCCACACTGGCCTTTAATGGGAGAACATTTCATAGAATCACAGAATGGTTGAGGTTGGAAGGGACCTCTGGAGATCATCTAGTCCAACCCTTCTGCTCAAGCAGGGTCACCTAGAGCACGCTGTAGAGGGTTGCGTCCAGGTAGATTTTGAACATCTACAGAGAAGGAGACTCCACAGCCTCTCTGGGCAACTTGTTCCAGTGCTCTGTCTCCCTCACAGTGAAGAAGTTTTTCCTTATATTCAGGTGAAACGTCAAGTGTTTCAGTTTGTGCCTGTTGCCTCTTGTCTTGTCACTGGACACCACTGAAAACAGTCTGGCCACCTCATCTTCACACCCCTTCCTTAAGATATTTGTACACATTGATCAGATCCCCCCTCAGTCTTCTCTTCCCCAGGCTGAGGAGGCCCAGCTCTCGCAGCCGTTCCTCACAGGGCAGGTGCTCCAGCCCTCTGATCATCCTCGTAGCCCTATGCTGGACTCTCTCCAGTAGCTCCACATCTCTCTTGTCCTGGGGAGCCCAGAACTGGCCGTAGCACTCCAGATGAGGCCTCAGCAGGGCTGAGTAGAGGGGCAGGATCACCTCCCTTGACCTGCTGTCAACACTCTTCCTAATACACCCCAGGATACCATTGGCCTTCTTGGCTACAAGGGCACATTGCTGGCTCATGGTCCACCAGCACTCTCCAATCTTTCTCTGCAGAGCTGCTTTCCAGCAGGTCAACGTCCATCCTGTACTGGTTATTCCTCCCTAAGTGCTCCCTAGTCATTTCTGACTTTGATTTTTTGCAGTTAGATGGCTCTGTATCAGAGTCAATGTCTTAATTATGTCATTATTCCTTCTGCAACCTGCATTGTCATGGTTAAAGTAAGAACAGACACAAGGACCCTCCCTGCTTGTTGTCATAGAGTCACAGAGGATGCAGCTTCCTAAAGAAGAGATGCTTTCAGCAGATATGTATGCTGGCTAGTGCTTCAAAGCTTCACATTCTTGTTTCAAACTCTGTCCAGATAATGGCACTGAATTTTCGTTACAGAAGTACCTGAATGAGCTTAGATGAAGTGCTTCATTGTGATGAATAGTCTTCCTAGAATTAGGTATGTATGCTCAATTCTAGATTATAACTGTATTATGGCAAACACTCAGTGTGTAGATTACTCATGGCAGTAAAGATACGCATCTTAAGTTTCTGTAAAAATAGCATGGGCAGGCACTAAGTCACAGAACTTCTAAAGAGAACTCCAAAAATAACTCTTGATATATTGATGCTCTTCTGATTTTCAATGGCACCAAGGTATTTCTGAAATGTTGTCCACTGCTATTCTTTAAAATTTTTATGTTAGCAGGTTACAAGAACTGGAAGTGCACTTCCCTAACACTGGAATAAGATGCACCATGTTCTCAAAAGGGAAAATCCACTCAGTACTCAAGAAAGCAGTGATTATATAGCCAAATTTAAGTGCTTGGGCAATGCCTTTTCTCCCTTCTGTTAGCGTACAATGATAAGAGTGCCATAATTTAGCTCTGTGCCTCTAACCTGTGCTGCCGCTTAACCTTTCACAAAGGTAAACTCCAATCTGTGAACTTCATTTGCTTGTGTGCATATCCCCTAATTCTGATAACAGTCTTGTTTAACTCCTTATCATTCTGTTTTGTTCAATTAAAATAAGATTTCTCTTCTTCTGGTGGGCTATCACCATTCATCATATCTGCCAGTATGTTCACTGGTATCAGTGGGAGTCCCCTAACCAGCCCTAATCAGCAGCAGTAATGGTATTATCCTGATCCTTTCATATACATCTCCCTGTATTCCAACTGTTTTCTGTATTAAAACATTAAGTACACATAAAACAAGACATCTAAGATTATTTGTATAGAAAAAAATCTGAAAACTAAAAAGTCTTTAAAAAGAGAACTACAGCATTTTGATCTGTACCTAACATGACTTTTCCTAAAATTACTGTTTCACAGCTGGGCTTTGGTCTCTGGTCGATTTTTAATAAATATCAAAAAATAATTACAAATTAGAGGCAATAGTTCAAACACAGGAGGTGCAATGGCTCAGCATAAGTATTTATTAAAGATTAGATTAAATCTTTAGATTAAAGATTAAAATCATTCTTGGAAACCTTTGGTAAATATCAACTTTGCTTTTGACATACATATCCAAGCACACTAAAGAAATCACTAAACTTTCAGAATTACCAAGAACTAATTTTAAAATAATTGTTGAATTTATGCAAATATGCAAATATTATTGGAAACTGGTGGAAAGAAAAAATTGTCTCAGCATTTATGTTCCTTAACACAAGTTTAATTTTTCCATAGAAATGATGAAATAGAGTTTTTAGATAATACTTTAATTATACCAAGTGTACTACTCCAGTTTAGTAGTACAAATTAAGATGTTGTGGCATTTCCTTAAATAGCTCTGTTAGCTCTTTTCATCACAAATTGAGGGAAGCAGTTCTCAGTTGTCTTTGTGGTATTATAGGTAAGAACTCCAATTATGCCCAATAAATGCTCCTTGGAGATCTAGAAGAGTCACTTACCAGTCAGTGTATCCCTTACAGCAAACAGGTCACATCAAATGCCTTCTGCAGGCTGCTAGTCCAGTCTGGTATTGATTTTGTCATGGTGACTCAGGTTACTTTTGATTGCGCCCATTCATGTTAATGGAAAGCACAGTAAGCTCCTACAGACAAAATTCTAGGTTGGAGACTCTGCTCTGAAGAATGATTGGATAAAATGCAGAAGTAAGTAATACTGGACATGCGGCAAAATTCAAGAACTTGTTCTGTAAGTAAGTGAGTGCTCTCCTGCAGTACAGGTTTATAGGATTCTTGTTTGCTCTCCACCTGGCATCTTGAATGTCAGTTTTTTAGGGTTACAGCTTTGCCAGGAAGCGAGAGATGGGAGTGTCTTTCTCTCCCTCCAGCCTTTTTGGTGGCAGAGCAAGAGCTGATCTCTTTCAGCTGCGAAGCAAGACCTGAGCTCAAAACACTTGAACTTGACAGGTGCTGTAAAACACTGAAGAACTGAACTGGAAATCTAATTTAGCACTACTAAGTTAGAGAGGAGCATCCTTGTCAGTGACCTGCTGGAACAGTGTCTTTTACTGAATACAGCCCACACCATTTGTTGTAAATACCTACACACTTGTATTTTAAGCACTGTGGGGGGTGTGTGTGTGCGAACACACAAGAAACAGAGTCACAGGGGCAGAGACAAAACAGGAATGCGCAAGCAATGCTCTCTTGGAATCGCTGCTTCTTCTTCTTCTTCTTCTAAGGTGATCACCAATCAAGGCAGACTTCCTAGAAGAAGGGGAGACAACTTTAGCTTCTTCCACAAAACAAGGAGGAAGAAGAGATGGTTTCATAGCCTCTAGGAGCAGAAAAAGCCCTGAGAAAAAAACATTTTATCAAACAGTCTGTGGAAAGGACGTCAAAAGACTATACACTTCATGAGAGAGCAAAGTGGGGTGGAACTAATAATAGAGGTGGAGGGGATAGGAACTGCACTAAGCATTCATCACATCAGACCTCTCCTACGTCTCTTCATTGTGAATAGCATGTATGGTTTCAGCTTAAATTCACAAGAAAATGTCTTTTGAAGGCTAGTAACCAGAACCTCCAGAACAATGACAATGAGATTTTTTTCCCCTACATTCAACTATTTTGTACATTTAACATACCCACAGTGGATGTATTTCCTGAGGTTTTTTTCTGAATCTCGCTGCCAAACATATGGAATATTGTAGCCCTAGGGCTCAAATGAACCTTGCATTTTTTATTATTCTACTCACAAAATAGGACAGCCCTTAAAAGGGAGCTTGAGTGTGGATATCCCACGTCAATCCATTTCCTGGTGCCAGTCTTTGACCATGAATTCCAATCACTGAAATGCTTCTTATGCAATTCCCAGTGGTTTTTCGTAATGTATGAGAAGTCTTTTATCTTTATTACCTTTCTCCTACCATTCAAAGTCTCCCAGTTGGTTTCTCTTTCTTTCACAAGTAAAGCTGAATCTTTATAAATCACTATGTGAAGAGAACTACCAAGAGAGAAATAAAGGCCAATATTGATATAGTGCAGCAATTTCAGCAAAAATATTTATTGGCAATCATCTGGCTAAGAAAAGAGTAAAAATAGATTACCTACTTACATTTGACTTAAGTTTCTGTTATTGTTACTATATTGGAAAACCTGTTAAGCCCTAAGAGACAGATCCATTGCTCTCTGCCACAAACCTTAATCTCCACAGAAAGAAAACAGAACATAGTAGCCCCATAATTATCATATACAGTCAACTGATGTGAGCAGCAGAACACTCTTCAAAAATAATCACATGCTTCTCCTTTCTTTTTATTTTTTCCCATTATGCCAAACTCCTTGTACTTTCGAATTTTTCTTTTTTTTTTCTTTTTTTTTTTTTTTAAATACTGAAAAAAGCTAGAAAAGCTGAGGCATCATTCTGGGGCTGTTAAAGAATACTTAACTTTCAGGTTTTCAGTCAAACAGCACACCACATTGATCTTCTAATCATCTCCTGAGGTATACAGCACTGAACTGAGTCAGCACTGACAAGTGATGTAGGGAATGAGTAAGAAAGATCCAGGCCTGTAACAACTCAGTGGGAGATAAGAATACTTTACACGCCTGAGAAGCAAAGCACCTCAAGCCAAATACCTAGACACTTTCAAAATTAGAGCTCACTCTCAAAAATTTATCACCTTCTCAAAATTTCTGTGCTAAATTGGCTAATGCCACCTGTGATGGAAGTGCCAAAAATGGTAGTCAAGAAAAGGTGGAATGGGGTTGACTTTCTCTAATCTCTATTAATTGATTTATATTTTAAATAACTGAATCACTGTGTGTGTGCTTATGCAGAGCATGAGGAAGTTGCGTGAAAATTAACACACCAAACTGAAGAGACAATAAAGATGATTATACCTTTCCCAGTACGATTCATTCAGTTTGCATGCTGCTACTAGCACTTAGCTGTCCTTTTATCCAAAAGGAAAGCATAGTTTGCTCTCTTAATAAAATCAAATGATGAGCAGTTTTAAATACTGCCCATGGGGAACAGGCCTCCTGAACCACCCCACCACCATTCTCCTCTCTTTCTTGCAAAGAGCTTTACAGCTAACTCATGGGCTATTAATTGTCCTTGTTGTCCTGCATAACGTCACAAATGAGACAGACAGACTCTTCGGAGTAGCTTGACAAGGAGGTAGCAGCATAACTTAATCTCACTGATTCCTGAAATTTTTCAAATCTTGAAATTAACTTCAAAGGAGTCTTGGGAATTTCAGCTGTAACATTACTGAGAATTGAAGGCCAATTGCAAGCTACAGAAATACCCCTATGCTGGTGTAAATACCACCTGGTCTGCCGGGAATTCTCATCATTCACTTCTTGACATCCCATGTCAGCTGGGCTCACACAAGAAGCTTGGTAGAGCAGCGATCCTGTCATGGATTGGCCACAGGACTTCTCACTTAGTTAAAGAAATGCAAAGATAGGGCCCAACCTTCACTAACAATAACACAGCTGCATGCTGTTAAAGCAGTCGGTGGTTAAGTAAGAAATAATAAATAACAGTATGCCCCGCTTGTTGCAGGGGAATGTGATAGTGGGGGGAGTTGGTAGGGCTGACAGCCCTCCAGAGACTTTGTTCGTATTACCAAAGGTCAGCGATCGCAATTGCAGTTTAAAGCTTAAGTATACCAGTGTCACTTTTTAAATGAGATCCTCTGTACCAAGAGGAAACGCTGAAGAGCTAGTCAAGAGGATTTTTTTTGCCTTCCATCACGAGTACTTTCAGGTTCGAGCCATAACGTCACACTTGTCAGAGTTGGCTAAACTTCCCTCTCCTCGGTTGAATGAGTTTCAGCTTTATGAAAAAAAATATATATTTAAGGGATTTTTCCTGGCAGAAGGCACCAAATTCAGTTCCTACCTTACAACTTCATTGAAAACAGTCGCATTGCTCTGTAGATGAATTTGGGTCCAAAAACACATTGACAAAAACATTAGCAGAATTTGCTCTTCACAGTGGACAGATCCTTTGTCTCAGAACCTTCAAAGATATGTAATACAATACAGCACAGAGTGATTCTGACTGAGGCATTCAAAATATGCCAAGTGCCTTAGCTAATTAAAGGAGTAACTAAGAATTTGCAGTATTTGCATAACTGAAGATATTTCCTTCAATGATTATAAAAACCTACAATAGCATACTGAAAAATTACTGAGATAGGCCGGTTTCATCAGATGTTAGCCTGGTTCTGAACCAAAAGATTTAAGAAAAATGTGAAATACTAGATTTATTTTATATGTAAACTGTGTGGTTTTTTTGTAGTTTTTCCTCCCTCCCCTGTTTTTCTGTATTTGTCCCTTTTTTTGAAGACCTTGGAACGTGCTTCCAAAAAGTTATGACCTTTTTTTATCTCTCTTTTATTTTGTTTTGCTTTAGGAAAAGTTGTAAAACTTGGAATATAATAACCAGTTCTGTTTTAAGTCAAATATAAATTTTCAAAGAGTGAGTATCTATAATAGGTCATTTATATGCATCAATCAATGCTACAAGGAAAAGGCACATTGTGTCTGTGGTTTATACTCTGCGTTAGATCAGATTTAAAACATAGCTGATGGTCTATAAAGATAACAAAGGAAAACATCAAAGTGATACACATCCAGTAATAACAGGAAGTAAATGCAGTTTAAACTAAAATAAAGCAAACACTATTATTAAAATATTCATTCAGTTCTGGTCCATAAAATGTATTACTGTAATGTAGTTAACTAGAAGACATTATCTTTAAAAGGAAAAGTTTTTGAGAAATACGAATTTTTTTACTCTGACATTTATCATCTTGAAATCTGAGAAACAAAACAGAAAACATGAAAAAAGAAAAAGAAAAAAAACAAAAAAGGAACCAAAAGCCATAATGCATGGGAACATTGCCATATTAATACTATGAAGATGATTATTTTGGTTACATTACTTATTTCTGGTTTTATAACATCTTTTGTCTTTGTTTGGTCTTTGTTAATTTTCCTTTTTAACTTCTTTCTTTTTTATATGCTTGATACACATTTATCATCTATCATGTTACATCTAAATGTCTGATTCCAGATTCTGCTGTTCTGGTGTGGCTCCTGCCCCTCTCGTATTGCAAAGTTATGTGAAGATTTTAAATTCCTCGTATTCAATGTGGTGCTGAGGGACAAGGTTCAGTAGCAGCCAGTAATTTCACAGCCTCAAAGCCATAAAACTTTTTTGGTAGACTGTAAACTAAGATATGTCAGCAAGTTGGAACTATGAAATTAATTTCTCATAAAATAATATTAAATCATTTTATCAGAAAAACGATAAGCATTCACCGATAAAGTGATATCATAATTTCAATGGCAATATATTTGCAGGTAACTTTACAGGATCTTCAGAAATTTCTTTATACCACAAAGGGAACTGAATGCAAATTATTCCCTGCAAACATTTATTTACACTGTTAAATGAGTTTGCTTCACTACTCTTTGCTCCTTGCTTCTGTTCACTCCATGCAGATATTCAGATAAAAGATGTATTTATGCTTAAAGGCACAATGGAGCTAAAAGGCTAAATAAGCTAAATTCCTGTTTCTTTTGCTGTATAAATTTGATTAAACTGCATAGGTTCCTTGCAGGTATTGGGGTATCTAATAGAATATAATATGTGGAATGAAACAAGAGGACTTGTATGCAAAAATAGGAAGAGGGTATCAAAATGCTTCATGACTCTGTATCCTAAAGTTAGTTTCCTTTTTCTATTAAGTAGAGGTAACTTTAGAGGAAGAATATATTCAAGACAGCAAAAAGTTTTGCTGCTTCAGTAGTGGGGTTTATAATAGGAACTCAAGGCATCTCTGCATCCAGAACTGGAGGTCTTAGCCCTAACAGCTGTGTCTCTCTACCAGACTACAGTGAAAAATCATGCTGAAATCTCATCTTTTTCTAGCTCACTTTCTAGAGTGCTATTTTCTGTTGCTTGGCTGGCCTGCAGTTAAGCCTATCTCACCTAGAGAGGGATGAGTTTGGGGGCTATAATCTAAAATTCATCAGCGACAGGTGCACCTAATGGATGATAGGTCCTCTCCCTCGACAGTTTACCCCTCCACTTTTAAGCCTTGGTTTTTATTCAAGTTTCTTGGGGGAGGGGGGAGGCACATTTCCTTTAATAAACCTAGCTATCGTAATAGGTCATGGATAAGCTCTGGTCTCTCAGAAAGTTGAATCCTGAAATGACACATAATCGAATGCAAATTCAAGATCCTCTTTTAATTATAATTGGCTATTTATAGGATATATAAACACAAGAAACTGCACCAACTAATATGTAAACTTTGGGGGTTAGAAAGAACTCAGAGACACCTGAATTATACACAAAACTGTACAGAGAATTAAACACAGTTGCCTACTACTGCTGTTACAAGTGAAGTTTGATGTAAGCTCTAAAGTTAAAGGAAATCCAGAACTCTAACCAGCTGCAAAGGTTTTCTGTGATCATTGGCAATGTATGATGTTCTGACACAATGTACTTTAACAGTTTCATGATGAAAAGAAAATTCAGTCTTGAGACTTTTATTGATAATGGCATCTGGTAACACTTAGCTGTGAAAAACAGATTGTTCTCATCATTCACTACTAACTCTGAGGAATAAGACACTGTTTTTCATATGATTACAATTGGTTGAATATGAAATTTCTTGTTTTAAAGGTGTCAAGAACTTATAACAAGAACTGCATAACTTATGTACAAATATGTCTGGTAAGGTAAAGCAATTAATAAAGGAGTTTATTAATAAAGGAGTTTATTAATAAATTAATAAAAGTCTTACTTTTAAAATTAAATGGCCCTAAAAAAGAAAAAAATGAAATCAATGACAAACTGGTCCCTCAGAGACTGTTAATATTCCATAGGATGGGAATGGGAAATAGGATTTTTGAAACTGCATATAAGTATACAAAAAATAATCCATCCAGGGAAAAAAAATAAACAAGAAAAGCCAACATTAGCAAAGTCTCAGTTAGTCCCTCATAACTTTGGGTGCAGGAAGTCAGAGATATTAAATGAAATGCAGCAATTCAAAACCAGTAGCAAGTTTCTAGGAACGTGGGCAGATTTGTTTCAAGATCCCAGAGTTTAAATCCCAGAAGAGCATCCAGCTAGGGTCAAAGAAAAGGGAGTTTACAACTTTCAAATATAAGCATGTCAAACCCATTCAACTATTTGCCTTCTCCAGTTGCTACTCCTCCCCAGAGACCTTCTGCAAACTACTTCTCATCTCTAAGTTCCAATAGAGTTTCTGAGCTTCAGAAGTCCACAACAGAGCAAGGCTTGGAGAAGGTAACTATGCATTGGAGCATTTCTTTTGTGACATAAAAGACATGTAGAAAGTGTGGTCTAGGCTCAGTCAGCCAAAATCACATCAGTACCCCCAGTCAGACACCCCATCAGTACCTGTGGGCTACCTGAAGAGCTAGCAGGAAAGTTAAGCAAAGAGGTTTAAGCATAGGCTATTTCAAACTGGGCCAGTTATTCCAGTAAGGATACAAATTAAATATAAAGTAATAATTTTTTATTATTACTTTAGAAAAATTAAGTGAAGTAAGGGACCAACATAACCCACACAGTATGAATCTGACTGGGTGACTGAGTCATTATTTTTACTTTTCTCATGATTAACTTCTCATTGGCAACCTCACCATATAGAGTCAGTCACCATCCAATACTTTCAAGGCCACCCTGATGTGCATCCTAAAATTAAGAATACCTTTAGTCATCCTAAAATTAATCATCATAAATTTAGTCATCCTTAGAATAATTACATTAGTTTTACTAAACACTTTGGAAAAGATTAAGATATTTTAACTTCAGCTTAAAACAGCAAGCAGTTTAAACAAAATATTTTAAAATATTATTGTTCAAAATGGATTTAATAGTAGATTATAACCATAATCTTGGTGTTTGCCAGTTTCATTAGTTTGTGACTTGTGACATATTTATTGTTATGCAGCATTAAGTTTTTGGGATGATGACCCATACATCAAGGTCAGGCCCATCAATAAAAAGCAATTTTTTTAAGGAGTTCTTTGAAACGAGCTTCTTAAGAAGCATAATTTTTAGTACCATGAATTTCAATACATCTACTTGCAAAATCCCAGAGTCTCAGAGCAAAAGTGTCCAAGAAACACAATAGTAATAAACCTAGTTGGATCCTTTGTAACAAGGAGTGAGTTACAAACAACTTGATTTGACAAATTATATTAAACTAATCTTACTTTCTTTTAGAAATAACAGTCCTCAAAGATGGGCAGGAGTAGCAGATACTATACATCTTGATATTGCTCAGATTTTTGTTTTTATCTGATAGGTCAAATTTATTGGAGTAGTGTAAAATTGACTGGAAAACCACTCAAATAAAACAGCTTTCTGTCACACTGGATGAGCTTACTAAATAGGGTATGGGATCAACCTTATGCTTATCTATATTTTCATTCATGATTTCAAAGGTGGAATAAACAGGACATTTATCGTACCTGAATCATGTTACAAGAACACTGGAACAGTGTTTAAGAACAAGAAAGGCAACCTGAACACAGATACAGGTAGAGCTGATCCTGCCTAATGGCAGGGAGATGACTGTGGAGGTCCCTGCCAATCTCACCTTCCATGATTGTCCCTCTAGAGTTTTGTCACTTGAGCTTCATCACACACCTTTCTCCCCGGCCTCTTGTTTTTATATTTAGCTTCCAGCTCATTCCTAATGCCTTGGCCACCCTTAAGCTTAAAAAAAAACATAGGACGTGACATAATGTGCTATGTATCACACTGCTTACTCTGCATGTGCATTATTTTCTTCTTTCACTTGCATCTTCCTTACGTATTAGTTAATATTGATCAGTGTGTGTACGCATGCCTGCACATACATATCTGAACACCAGAAGCTCCCACTCTTACTAGGCTTTAAGCACTACCAAAATAAGCATGCTCCGTAATGCATGCTTCTTAATCAAATTGCATCAGTACACATCACAAAGTCGTTTCAGAGTTATGATGCAGCTGGCAATAGCTGAGACAGTACAGTATCCTGAGGTCATACATTTCTTTCTAAAATAAACATATGAGTAAATATCAAACAGTTACACTACCCTACATATTGCCGTTAGTTTTGAAGAGGAAATGACCCCTCAGATTAATGAGGAATTCTGCTCAAAAGTCAGAGGTATGATACAGTCTTATATTATTAAACAGCGGCTAGATCTGATCTAATCTATTTCATTCGCCTCAGCCATTAGTAAAAATAAATAAATAAAAGGTAGAGTACTAAGAGGCCATATTTATCTCTGGTACAACTCCAGTGAAGCCAACAGAATCCCTTGAAGTTAAGTTTGCCTCGGAGTGTCACACGGAAAGTACTGCAGGTCATCCTGTAAAATGCAAGACATGACTGATGGAAAAAGCAATGCTATTTTCCTTTCCTATTTAGGAAACATTATACTAAGAAATAAGATACTACAGAATAGCATCTCTGGAAATTTATGTTTATTATTATGTAAGAATTGATATATCAGTTGAAACAATTTTACAAATCCAAATAAGACTACCTGTCTGCAAGTCCTGTAGGACTAAGAAACTACATTTTCTTTGGAAGCTTTTTGTTGTTGTTGTTGTTTTAATATCAAGTAACTACTAAGTTTTATATGCATTTTCCTTGAAAACGCAGTCAGGAATGAAATAGACCATACCTGTCTTTCCCAAAATCCTAACTAAAAATGAGGAGATCATCCATCCATCCACTCATCCAAACTAATCAGATTTATTAATCTAAAGCGTATATTTATATATGCACACACATATATGCACACAGATAGTAATTCCCAGAGTAGAGAGATTCCCTTATTCTAAGTACCGATGTCAATTATGAAATGGTTTCTAGACCCCCAAAGTAGATTCTAAACAGAAGACATAAATGCATAATGACTACAAGAACACTTACATATTTTTAGAAATTAATCCTTCCAGGATTTCCTTGGTATAATTTACTGCAAACAATAAGAAGAAATCACCTGGAATCTCTTTAGAAAAATGCATCTAAAATTTCTCTTTCATTATATACTTTTGGATTTATACTCCATGATTAGGGATACTTTTTTACTTGTGATGATGTCCCTTGTTCCCAGCAACTGAGAGCACTTAACGCTTAGCAGTTTCTGACACTGTTCAGGATCTTTAACCCAAGTTCTACACTTCTAGAAGAACATGACGCTCTCCAACAAACTGAGGACTAAGTATTCCCGGGGAAGAGGATTTACAGGAGCCGTTAATTCGTGCTATTAGCACTGCAGGTATGTGCCACCCTGTTTACATCATGCGTCGTTCATCTGCTGTGATGAAATGCAACCCTGCGGCTTTAAAAAAAGAACTCCGTAACAGCGAGGATACTATATCTTTGTGAGAAGTGTTTGACATATTTTCCATGGGCACAAACTGCTCCTGCCTCTATTTAAATCTGTGCAGCCCTCTTGTCTGGACATTCACTCGAGAAGTTCATTCAGCAGGTGCTTACCACAAGAAGTGGAAAAGCCACCATGGCAGCAGACAGCAACACTGCTCCCGAAGAAAAGCCGAGAGCTACTCCTGCAAGAAGGGCTGTCCGCAAGATCCGAACAGCCAACCTAGTCATTAGCTTGGCACGGGGCTGGCAGCAGTGGGCTAGTGACCACAGCATAAAGCAAGCGCAAGAGCCCTCTGGCTGGGTACCCAGCAGAGAAGACTCGCCAACTCAGCCGCTACAAGACAGACCATTTGAAAAATGGCCAATGACATCTGTCAAGAGGCAGCAAATAAAAGATGATGAAAAATCCTCAGCAAAGGAGTCAGTGACAATAAGAGATGTTGAAAAATCTTCAGCGGAGTCAGATGAAGCCCTCAAAAAGCTGAAAATAAAAAGCAAAGAAGTGACCAAAACAGTTGTAAGTAAAGGCTATGAAAGAGGAGGTGATATTAGCCTCCTCAGTGATAGATATGAAAATGACAATAGTAGCTCAGAGATGATAAAGCTAAAAGAAGAATCAAGTGCTATTGACAAAATTCTTAGTGGCAAATTATCTCCAACTATGAGGAGAAAGTGCTCAAACCTGGTGTCAGAGCTGACCAAGGGCTGGAAAGTAATAGAACAAGAGGAAAAAGTCCCTAAGCAAGAGCTGCTACTTAAGTGCCATGAAGACAGCGTGGATACAGCAGACAGTGGCTATGGAGAAGCAGAGGACAGACAGGATCTAGAAGATGGTGACCAAGACGAAGTGGCTGCTGTGAGGATTAAGCGACCTATGCTGTCTCTGTAAGTAAAATACCTTCATTACAGTGTTACAAATGGTCAGCAGTTCCTGAGACAGGTACTGGTTTCCCGGAGGAGGAAGGGAAATGAGATCAGGAAAAATGTAATTGCTAAGAAACAGCCAGAGACTTTTATCCTTTAGGGTGGAAAAAAAGAGTAAGTAAATTAATAATAATAATAATAAAAAAAAAAGATCACATCTCTCTCTATGCTTAAGTAGTTAGAGCCAACATCATCTGACTACAGGACTGTGTTCTATTCACTATATATACACAACAGACACAGAAAGTTATAGTTGGGAAATGTTAATTATGTTTAATTTTGATGCTGGTTTTATTGGTTCATTTAAATCACTACTACTTAATATTTTAGTCTACATTTAAGATTAATAACTTTTTTGTTATCAGGAGCCCAGAGCTATTCATTTATTTTAGCAAATTGCAAATCTAAGGCACTATACTTGAGCAAAAATTTCCAAATACTAATTCATCATTTTGCTTAAAATAAATTTTGAATATCGTTTGGAGAAACTTGTCCAGAATGTCCAAAATACATATTGCAGCAATTACTCTTTTAAATACATCTTAACAAAAGCTGCATTCACTGGTTCTCTTTGGAAGCTTTTCATGGATTTGGAATTCATCAAGTCAAAGAATGGAAACTAACATAGGAGTCAGGACCCTAAAGAAACATTATAAAGCATCCAGCCTGACTACTACATCTGAATTGATCTAAAACATGCTGCATTAAAGTTTCTTTATGAGCATACTACCAACAGAAAAAGAGTACATTAATTGAATATGTTGTTACAAATCACTTTCCAGCAAAAAGTGGAAGTTCCTGACACATAGCAGATTTTTTATGCATATAATTGCTGTGAAGGAAACAGAATGAGCAGAGTTTATTATTACTTACCTACACAATTATTGCAGGTTCCACTTAAAGGTATGAATTAAGCAGCAATCAAAATCACAGCATTAGATTTTTTAATAATATTTTTTTCATAAGAGGCTCCTGCTTGAAGATTACTGCTCAGCAGCAGCTGCAAATTAAATTTGGAGTGCAGGTGGTAAACAAGTAAAGTTCACCTACAGACACGCAGTCCTTGGGAAATCTCCCAGAAGAGCAGAGGGACAGCAAGTTCCACAGGGGATCAGCAGGGTCTGGGACATGTTCTCCAGTTTACTTCCCTGGAGATCTCCAGCGGAACAACCTTTCCAGCTGAGGGCTACCAACAGTTGCCTTGCCACCAGACTTGCCAAGGGGCAGTTGCCAAACCAATTCATGACTCTTTCTTTTTGGTGAAAGATAAGGGATCCATATACCCAACACGGTAAGCCACTGTAGACGTATGTTGTTTGTTCCAATCCTGTGTTTTACAAACTTTGTATCACTCTGGAGCAGAGATAGCAGAAACGAATGTATGGTCAAGTCTGAAATGTTTCTGAGTAAAACCTCATATCCAACTTTAAAAGCATGACGAAGGCAGCCTCTGAGGCCAGTCTTGCCGAGGCTAAGGAGCAGCACACGTTCCCTCTGAGAGCTTCGCAGAGGGTGCAGAGTGGACAGCTGGAAGCCGTAACTTAATCCAAGGCAGGACCTGGCAGAGCTCAGGCAGAGCGAAGAGCCTGGCACTAGGACACACTATTTCCCACCAGGAGCCACTGCACAGCAAGGCCTGAATCTCTGCTGCCTTCCAGTGCGTTGTCACCTGCACACATGCAACGCAAGTGCAAACTGAGCACAAGGCAATTCGAGAGGAGAAGGCAGAATTTTTCACCGACTCAATTAGCTTGTGTGTAAGGGACTAGTAAGACAGCAGGAATCAAATGATCAGGGCCAATATCTTCATACCGTATCTTAATCACCATTTCAGAAATGAGAAACTGGAACGAGCGCAGATGAAAATGCCAAAACAGACTTACTGATCTATCTGCAGACGATCAGGCAGACTATACAGTTTCCATTGCTCTGGTTATACTCACTACTGATGAGTATTTATCAAGGGGAGCATCTATTTGCTAAAGTAATCATGTATTTCAAGCATATCATATATTTTACAGCAGGTATCTGAACATTCATAATTATTTCAACTATTCAGACTGGAGATTAGAATGACACTTTGCTACAAAAACTGACCAATTATCTCCCATAAGGATTATTCCATTTATAGTTAAAATGAAAAAGCTTACCAATAACCTAGAGCCTGAAAGTTTGTTCTTCATAGTTTTGGAGGATACTGTGTTCATTGTCATTTGACACAAATTAGGACCTCAAAAATGAGGATTTCTCAAACTCAGTGGGAAGAGAATATACATTTGCAGCAGACAGAATATGTAAATAACTTCAATTAACACAAATTGTTTAAAAATGCTATAATAGATACCAAATTGCTATCTTTCTGCTAAGCTTTATATATAATTTTCCCCACATATCTAATTTTAGTGCTGCTACATAGGAAAAATAGATTAGCTGTATTTGTTGAGGGACAAATGACTGAAATAACACTTTTTACATTACTTACATCTATCTCTTTCACTGAAATATACCAGAAATAAAATATAAATAGCAGTATAAATATGTATTTATACTGCTGTTTCAGAACTTGCTTTTTAACCACTTTAAAAAAAAATGACTCAAAATACATTTTTTCAGCCTGCTACTTTTATGAACCTTTCAGTTTTGCTTTAACAACCACACACACATTCTTTTCTCTTTGAAGGAGATTAAAGCAATCTTCCATTTTCCCTCTCTATATCCCAGGAAGAAGCAGTAGCGCCAGTAATTTTTTTCTCCTCGCATCAGCACCTTCATCCCTTCCAGCTGTAATGCTTGCTGGAATCAGCCTGCTTCCTTAGTAGACTGAATGTTAACTCCCAAAGGCCTAGGAAATACTATTTTATTTCTGCCTAGGAGCCAAAGGTGCACAGTGGTGATACGAGGCCTGTAACATTAAGAAAAGTCCATATGTTGTTTTCCCCACAAAAAAAGGACAGTGCAGAACCCAGACCCTGTCCTCCTCGAGGATTCGTCCCTCTAACACATCTAGGGTTGTCACTCTGGTTAACATGTAAACCACTTGTTACGGTAGGTTAATGCTCACGAGCTTCACTTTGGATGCACAGTCCGTTGTGCTAGGTGCTGTATAACCTTGACAGATAGGATATGCCGATGTATTTACAGCGTAACTTATCAGAAATTTCAACAGTGAAAGTAACTTTTAAATTCAGAAATTGTTAAGCTAGAAGATGCATTAAACAAAAGGAAAAGAAAGAGAGAAGATAAGACAGTATGTTTCTTCTAAAGCTACATAGGGCATGCGAACTAAAAGGGAAAAGATAGGTAAGATGGTGCTTTTCAGCCACCGAGATTATTATAATCAAAAGGTGATAATATTGTTCAACTAGGAATGAGAATTAAAGATTGAATCAGGAACAGATAGGAGAGAATAATACTTACTAGCCATAGTTTAAATGAAAAGAGGTAACAAAATCCAGAGCTAAGCCCTCTCAGTGTCTTCATTTCTCCCACACCTGAGGAATTTGAGCTCCAGGAGTTTTTCAAGGGTCAAATTCCTCTGAGAGAAGGGGATGAAGTTGGCTGTGACTGAAGGATAAGTCCTCACTAGTGGTATATGCCCATCACTTGCCCTGAGACTGCTTCGTGTAACCAAACCTTGTCCCTACACTGCTCTGGGCAATGAAACCACAATTCAGACCATGGATCAAAGGATCACAGTATTTCCTTTCTTCATATAGCAACAGCTTATATTGGGGAAGATTTGGTTTATGGCTTAGAGACAAAATTGGCTAATTTTAGTGCACTGGAATATTCTGATGCTTCTCTGCCAACCTCTGCCTGCTATTCGCTTACACGCCCCAAACAGGTACAAGCACAGTGCCTACCCTCAGCACGCTCGGAGCTGCCCCGCGGAACAAAGCTGTGTTTACCTGGCACCCGCACGTGCTTGCTTATTCTGGTGCTTTTCACCGCACTGCTGCTGAAGAATATCTTGGAGCTAATTTCTCAACACAGCTAAGCCAAGCTAATGACAACTGCACAGTTGAGAGGAGCGGTCCCACTCTCTGAGTCCTTCCCCTGTTCCTGGCCCCATGTGCTTGCTCTCTTCTCAGTAGCTACTAGTATCTTTCCATTGCACAGACCTGAAGCAGAGACATCTACATCACTCATCCTTTCAAAAGTTTACTATAAGACAAATGGTGGGTCAAACAGCAGCCTGCAGATTTGCAATTCTTTGCAAAGCTGCTTCGCTGTCTTATTTTGGTTCTCTGTTACTGTTAATATTCACCGGCTATCACTGTGGAGGTTGCAGAGCAGCTTTCTGGGGAGTGAAAATATTAGAACCCAAATTACTTTTGCAGAGCCACAGTCCGATGCATTCCCTAGCTAAGCCCTGTACAGACACGAAAGCATGCGGACAGTAAAAAAAAAATCAGCTCAGACCATCTATAGCTCTTCACAACATGTGAAATCGGCCACTAGAAGGAAGAATATCAACAACTTGTCTGTGCGTAATCCTCCAGTGACAGTGCTACAAAGATCAGCAAGGCAGTAGTCCTCTCCTCATGCTTTGACCTTGGCACAAACTTCACTAACCTTAAAATTTCTCCCAGCCCACGGAGCAGGAGTTTATTTTAGATTTCAACACTAGTTCAGAACCATATTTGAAATTCAGTATAGGCAGAGCCACTGCATTCTTTTTCTCATCAGCACTGACTGGAAGGGACAAAGTTTTCCAGATACTGTCCTCTATTTTTCAGTCAGGAAGAGCTGAAGGACCCAGTCTGTACACTTGCAGTTGCTGCCATCTACAACGTAAATCACAGATTTCAGATTCTGCTACGCAGGCAAAAAAGGGAAGCTATGTGATTAAGGAAAGGTACAAAAATTGCAGGTAACCAGTCACATACTATTTCACACCCCTACAATTCATTCTAGACAAAAGTTTGGAAAAATTGGTTCACCTCTAATCTAAAAGGCAGCAGCACAGATGAGATCAAGCTGTGATCACCAAATTTTCTTTTAAATGCAAACCGAAACACAGATTAAATGCCCCAGGACTAATTTAGAATTAATGAAAATATGCCATCTAGTGGTTAGCAGCTGGTCTGGAAAACCACTGTGACTAAGTTAATGAAAAAAAAAAGATTAATAGCAGAACTGTATAATGAAATACGATGAAATGCAAAGCTCAAATGCCATTTTTTCTTTCTTTCAGCACGAGCAAATTTACTGATGAAATAAGCAAGAAAGCTCACAGGAAATACAGCCCTGTTAACAGCCTGAAAGACAGATGGCAAGAATGGGCAGATCAGCATATCATAACGCAGAAGCTGAATCCCTTCAGCGAAGAATTTGACCACGAGCTGGCCATGTCCACACGCCTGCACAGGGGAGACGAAGGCTACGGCCGTCCCAAGGAGGGCACCAAAACCGCAGAAAGGGCCAGGAGAGCCGAAGCGCACATTCACCGGGAGATCAGAGACATGTGCTTCATCATCGAATCGATGGCTAAGCCGCGGCGCGACGGCAAGATCCAAGTCACTTTTGGGGAACTCTTCGAGAGATACGTTCGTATTTCAGATAAGGTGGTTGGGATTCTCATGAGAGCCAGGAAACACGGGCTGGTGGACTTTGAGGGAGAAATGTTATGGCAAGGCAGGGACGATCATGTCGTAATTACTCTATTAAAATAAGCGTGCTACAACAAGAGCAACTTATCTCAGCAAAACTTCCTCCATTTATCCCTTGCTATTAGCTTTTCCTCATTTTGAATGCAAGATCTTTTCCCTCTACACAGAAAATATATTGAGTGTTTCTCTAAAAATGCATTTTCTAATTACTGCTTGATAAATCAAGCATCGAAATGGATTTTTCTCTGTACCACAGGGGTTTGCAGGATGTTTCAATTTAATATATATATTTTTTTCTAGTAATTAAGGGAAAAACCTATATCAAATATAAGCAGATTAATATAAACTAGTAGCAATACAAGTAGCTACAAATTAATTTGAATTTTTATTTGTTCTAACATACAAGATCCTCCCAACTAATTGAATCGGGACTTCAGGGGTCACATAAACCATGCCAGCTCAGAAGCTGAACAAGGATATAGATTCAGACCAAGTTTCTGATCTGCAAACATGAGCTTGTGTCCATATTTCCTTAGTAACATACTTAAATGCATGCACAAAGTTTATTTGAACACAGAATAAGGATAACACATTTCATTCCTATTATGAGCGATATATGCAAACAGTACTACAGTATTACCTTGCAGTCACTATTGATAAAGTTTTCTCATAAATATCATCAAACTAAGGTGGAATCCTTCTTTTCAGAAGAGGCTTCATATTTAATGTATTTATATAACTAATTTATTAGATGGTTTCATATTTATATTGATGGTTGATGGAAAGAAAACAATGGAGATAAACAACTAGTAGAATATATTATGCATAGAAAAATTTTGAAGACAGACAAACAGAAAATACTTCCTATGCAATAGCATGCAATGTTTCAACTGAAAAATCTATTTAAGTATTTTTATTGTAAATACGGAAGGAAATAATGCACAACATAGAAAAAAAATCAGGTAGTTGTACTGTTACGTATAGGATACAAGCAACTACAAAAGCAGCTAGCTTTAAGAAGACTGGAAGTTCACATTACACAAAAACACTGTACTAATTTTAGAACATTTGTCTCTGAAGCAATGCTGCATCCATGCATCATGATATTCCTGAAATATTTTATTTCAGTCCAGGTAGTGTTGAAGATGAGTAAAAGTGAACTAAATTTTAGACCTCTATAGGGTGTGTAATGCTTGCTGGGTTAAACATATCACAGTTTATCTAGATCATGACTAAAAAACCCACTATCCTGGTAAAAATATGTTTTATGTGTAAAGCATCTGTTTCAGAGGACGACATCTAGGCAATTGATTTGCTTCATGAAAAATGAGTTTTTTTTTATTTAATATGATTCTTTCAAACTGAAAGATACCCTTTCTTCTGTGAGAAGATATTTCATGAACATCTTTTCTGTGTGATTAAGACAAGTATTGATAACTTATCAAGAGAGTACAGGTACTCCAGTTTGAATTTCCCAGTGAGTACACGACTTATGTAAGTTAATAGTACCAACATACGTCTATTGTAAGACTATGTAAAACATTATTATAGGCATAATTATATGTCGTGAATCAAGATAAAAATTTGAGTTACAAGATGGATTCAATGTCAGCTGTCTAGCAATGTTGAGTTTACTCAGACTACACAAAAAATTTGCCAGACCTCTGAATGTAACATTTACATATCAGAATATTTATGTGCATACTCTTGCCTTATTCTTCACATCTTTATATAATCACTGTTATAGCAGTCTAAACTGTCATGAGATTTGTGTCAAAGGAATACTTGAATTATAAATAAAAGATCTATTTGTGTATTTCTTAGGTTAACCCTCCCACTTACCAAATACACACACACACACACACACACACACACACACACACATTCTATGAAGTCAAACATTAACATGTTGTTTCAAAACATAAGCACCTTCTTTTCACAAGCAGTTAAAATACTTCCCTGTGGTGATTTCTGTCCAGAGCAGAAGATATGAGAGTACACTGAAGTGAAACACTGTTCCCATGATAAAAATCTGTACAAAGAATCACACTCCAAAGGTGGTAAAGCGTTAATCAAGTAAATTATCTTGCATTTCTGCTCACAAGAACTCTCATCCTCTCATAGGGCAACACGTTTTTCAGTGTAATTTATCATGTGATTTAAATCCCGAGAATGATGAGAACACCTCATAATCATACAAAGCATTATATCTCCTTCCAATCAAAGACGTTAGACAGTACAAGTAACGTATTTTTGTACAGTAGCACACTGACAAAAGGGTACCACCAAGAAGTCCATTTTAATATTAAGAGTGTTTACAGCATGTACTAAGAAATTCTGCTTTGCTATGAAGTCTGTACTAGGTGCTACTGAACCTTTAGGGAAACATTTTGAATAAATTTGAAATAAAAAAGAAAAGAAATAAATCAAACAAAAAACTCCAGCTTCCTAAATTGTAGTCTTCAGTCATCCACATGTATACAGATTAGCCCAGAACAACTGTAGGGTAAATCAGCCTTTTACTTCTCCCTACCTGTTTTAGCAGGAACGTGACATTTGGAGTGTTGCCTCTTGGGTGTCTTCCACTAGCTGAACATTTCTAATGCTTAAATAGTTACGCAAAAGGAAGAGGCAATTGTTACCACTAACTTTTGTTCATACAAGGGCCACTTCTGCATCGCTGCATGCCTACTGACGAAACACTGCTGGGATGACTGGGCCACAAGCAGACAGAGGTCTCCGACACCGGACAGTGCTGAATAAGCTGCTGCTGTTCCTGCACACAGCCACCTCCTCCAGCATCTTTATGGGGAAAATTCAGTATTTACTTTGGAGAAGGCAGATGCTCCTAACCCAGTCTTAGTATCGGAAATTGAGGCATATCTACACGTAAGTTAATGGTAAGACTTGTAAGAGTGACGGAGCACTGGACCAGGTTGCCCTGAGAGGTTGTGGAGTCTCCTTCTCTGGAGATATTTAAGGCCCGCCTGGATGCAACCCTGTCTACCATGCTGTAGGTGACCCTGCTGAGCGGGGAGGTTGGACTAGATAATCTCCAGAGGTCCCTTCCAACCTTACTGATTCTATGAAAAGTTTAGTTTATTTAAACAAAGGTTTTAAGTAATGTTAAATGTTAAGTAAAAAGAGCATTAGATTACAGACACTTGACTTTTTTTGCAGGCTACCAGGAGTGAGTGTGGAAAAGCCTGTTTTAACAGTTTAATACAACGCATAATGAATGCTGTAGGCAGAAGTGTCAAGGGCAGCCCAGCCACAGTGCAGGCTTTTCAGCAGTAATTCACAGTGATGCAGGAGATTGGGAACTTCCCTGTGTTTTCTCTGCTGTGGAGCATAGCAGAAAGAACTGAACTTCTGCTACTGTTTTATTCAAACACATTCAGCAACAGAAATGATCACTGACATCCTACTTTCTTATTTAATTTCAACATTTCATGTAACTGATGCCTTTTGTATATTAGAACATCCAGACGTATGTGCATTTGTGCTTATAAAAAACAAGATTGTATCTGTAGAGAAAGGTAACACTAGGTCAATTGATAGCGGTGGTGGAGGGCTAGCTTTAAGCCCTCTTCAAATTTCTCCTTGCCTTTATAGCCTTGTATCAGCAGTAAAACAATGCAATCACTGCTGCACAGCACGGATCTATAGCTCACTGCAAGAAACACTCCTCCAGGCCTCCTACATCCATATCCATCCCAATGCAATCAACATCAACAACCTTACGCAACGTCATAAGAGAATCTTCCACTTCCCCCCCCCCCCACTTTTCCACATTTTTTCTACTGTCACACAGAATAATTGTCAGAGTTAAGCTCTTTCCAGCAGAAGCACATTAACAAGAAATTATGATTTCTCTAAGCAGAAAAACACTGCTCTCTTGGTTAGATATGGTAATGGCTGATGGTGACATGGTAAATGATACGGTGCATGTGATAATAATGAAACCATACTGAAGAGACAACCATTTTATACTAAGTAATGAAACTAGACATTTAGTAAGTGCTAATTTGATTCAACCACAGATACGAATTATCAGTAGAAAAAGGGCAAGATAAGGAGCTGGAAGCATGCAATACCAAAGGCAGTTTTGAGACAGCTCTATCTTCTTGATGGACTGATACATCCTGCAAAGTAGATTTCAGGGAAAACTAACAAAGAACCACAGAATAACTCAGGTTGGAGGACACTAAGATGACCTAGTTTAAGTCCCTGTTCAAAGCAGGGCTAAATTTAGAGTTGCTCAGGACTTTTCCCTGTTGAATTTGGAAAGCTCCACAGATGGAGATTCTATGGCCCCTTTGGGAAACCTGTTCTAGGGCCTACCTACCATCACTGAGAAAAATCTCCTTTTGTCTCCCTTGCTGCAACTTGTGGATGTTGTCTCACATCCTTTTGCTGCGCACTTCTGAGATCTTAGTCTCATCTCATCTTTAACCCCCATTATGTCTTTGGAAACTGCAGTTAGAGCTTCCCTTAATTTTACTCCTTCCAGTCTAAGCAAACCCTTGAATGATGTATGTCCCAGTCCTCCAATCACCTCAGCTGTCCTCATCTGGACTTGCACCAGTTTGCCAGTATCTCCCTTGTATTATTTGCAAACTGGACACAATACTCCATATGAAGGCTCACTAACCTCAAAGAGAGGAGAGACCACCTCCCCTCAACCTGCCTTTTATTTTCTGCTGCACACCAGCAGGCAGCTGGCTTTGATCACCACAGGGGCTTGTTGCAGACATGTTCAGCTTGTTCACCAGGATTCCATCTATCGGTAAGGATCTTCTGCAGAGCTGTTTTCTAGCCAATCAGTCTAGCTAGAGCTAGACAGCAAAGCTAGTCTAGCTCGACCCGTTTCTGGACTTCCTTCCATTAGCTTCTCAAGATTCCTCTGAATAGTAGCTGTATTCTCCAGGGTATCAACTGTTCCCTTCAGTGTATATACACGATCTTAAGGGTTGAAAGTTCTCCCAAGCTAAAATGAGCCTATTCTTCATTAGAAGAGCTCCACATTGATGTCAAATACTTGACTGAAAAGCTTGTTATACACACACATTCTCTACTACTACAATTATAGTATCAACTCTTTCAATTAATCCAAGTATTTATGTTGAAATAAAATCTATCATTTCTATAGTTATAATCTGAGAAACAAGTACAGTCCAAAAGCTGAAGTGGACAACCCAAGACAAGTGTAATAGGCAGTTTCTGAAAGGAAGAGTTTGGCTAGAGTATGTGTGTTTTTTTTACTGAAAAAAAATATATATAGTATTCTAATTTCACATTCTACTCACTATACTATGTGGGCATCTTCTAATTGTGCATTTAAGCAACAATTGATTGAATGTTCCGGTTCTTGCTTGGAGAGAGGGAAGGAGGCTGCAGAACCTAAGTAGCATCTGATTTTGATGGATTTCCAACTTTTAAAAATGTGTACATTGCTATTTATTCATGTATGTTAGACAAAGCAAGACCAAGGAAATTCTGAAGCTCAGTCACATCGCAATATGGTATTACTAGTAGTTTATCTTTTAGTATTACTAGGAGGAGGGGAAAAGCAATTAAAACATGCATGTAAGTCCAGTTAAACAAAACCCAGGTCCCTTGCTCTTTTTTTGTTTCCCCTTTATCCATTTTCTCTTAAGAGAAATTTTCCAGCTGTTTAAGTCATACAACAAGAAAGCAAGTGATGACCAGTGCAGAATGAGAAGCAAATAGATCCTGTATATTCATTAAAGATACTTTAGTAACAGCAATAATCTATGTTTGTGCTTCTAAATAAACTCCAACTCCAGTTTATTTTTACATATATTTAGATTTATTTGCTATACATCACTACGACCTTATAGTACTTAAAATCCATTACAGGATTTCTTTTTTCTTTTTTTAAATAATCAGTCTTAACTCCACAAAGACAATAATACTGCTGTGGAAGACCAAAGGGGAGAAGAGCCATTTTAATATTTTAATTTATTTACATTTCCTTATTTTGTAAACATTTAGTCTACACATTACACTAAGTTCTAATAAGGGTAAAGAGCTATACATAGAGACAGGAAACAAAGCCCTGTATTTCTATTCATATTGAGCATTAGCATATTATAGATGAAACATTTGCCATTTTTCATTACCATAGCAATAGGCTTTCTTCAAGTAAGTTTTTAAAACTCTTCCAAGATCTAAATATTTTGAAATATACAACTACATCTACTTAAGCCAACCCATTTGGCTTTTATTCTATTTCTAGAATAATTTAAAGTGCTATAAGCAACCCGTCAATCAACACTTTTCTATAATAACAAAACTACTTTAAACATTAATTTACAAGATAATATACAATGTTCATCTGAAATAGCTGAAATTTCAGCACATAGTCAGTCACTGTCACACTTAACAGCAATTTTTTTTCTTTTTGTTTTTACAGAACATAGAAGCTTTGAAACAAATAGTTTTGTTGAGCTGTTATTGCCACAATGGCTTATCAATTTCCTACGAAAGTGGACAAAAGCTACTGGAACTGTATTCTAGCCTGTCATTTTCTTGAGGTCACATGACAGTAAGTTTGCATGTTCCACAAGTCTACAGAATTACAATATTGTCTACCTATAGTACATTATCTCATTTTAATCAGAGCTGGTGCTAACTGTAAATTTACAACATAGATCCACTCAAAAACATCACAACTATTTTTTCTTTGGACAGGAATAAGCTATATTCTTGGAACTGATGTGCTACACGGCTACAACAGTATAACAGTATATATCTGACACTTTATGTTGAAGAAAGATGCATCTGTTTTGTAATCTTTGTATTTTTTAATGCCCAACTATAGCTACAAATTGTTCACCAATTGAACTTCCTTTAGCCTTTTAGATTTGTAGAACTGTCACATTCTTACATTCCCTTGCTATTTTGTAAGTCCTGCCACATAGCTCAATATTGTCAGCATTTGTCCCAAACCTGCAGATCATTAACAGCATGTGCAAAACACTTTAACACAATCAGCATATGCAGCTAGAACACTTACTGTATTGTTTAACTGACTTTTTTTCTAAACATGAACAATAAACAAGACAAGTGGCACTGTTCACTTTGGATATATCATCTAACTTGACCATGTGCATACTGGTATGTGTTAAGAAGGAATGCTAGGCTTCTCATCTAGTTGTGGCACCGTACAGATTTATCCATCACTGGCCCAGACCAATTTCTGCAATACCCACACACAGCTTTCTTCTTATGTAGGGCAGCTTCATTCATATATATAATCTGAATACAAAAATAATAGCCTATATTCAATGAAGCAGCCCCTGGCAGGATTGAAGAAAGGTGTGTGGGAAACTTAGGAGGCAGCTGTAGAGAGAGAGAGAAAATTTTGTAGGCTGCAAGGTTCAAAGCAACTAACATTCATTTTTAGTCCACATGGTTTATATTTCTTAAAAATGTTTACAGCTTAGAAAAACTAGGACCATATATTACAGATGTGAGAACATAAAAAAGGCAGCTATTTCAAAATTATAATTAGATGGCCACGTAGAAAACAAAAGAAAGCAAACAAAAAAATAACATAGAACAGCATGTTATATTGCTCCTCAGGATTTGTGAGCTGCACTGATTTGTGTCAGGCTTGGGACAATACCCTGCAGAAATAGTTTTATACTCATTCAAAAGCCCAAATTTCTATGTCTTGAATAATGAAGTCTTCTCGCTTAGAAAGTGTACGATTCCCAAATGTTTTACATGAATGACTTCTTCCATGGTAGAGATCCCCATCAAGCCAAAGAGCAAATTCCCCTCTGCAAGACAAACAGAGCATATTAAAGGAAAAAGATTGGAAAAGTTAAACTAAACTTTTTTTCATTCAGAAAATTCTAGAAGGCTGGAAGAATCAAAGAATTCTCTTTTTCAGCACAAGTACCTCATAGCTCTTGATAAATTCAAATCTGTAAGGAGTTCCCCCCCCCCTTAATTTAGAAATATTTTATTCAGATATTCTGAAAAAAAAAATCTTAAGTTTTTAGCCCTCTCAATTTCCATAAACAAGAAGTGTAACAGTACTTCTCTGTGTGAGAAGAATGCTGATGAACAGGAAAAACATCAGAGGCTTGTGGACAATTTCCCTTCAAGCCTCTAATTGTGTTTAATTTTCACACTTACATACCATCAGAAACGTAAGTATCGTGTCTATTCTGAATACGTGAAGAAAAACACGCAAGTAGAGCATGCAAAGCATCATGATCTTTCAAGGCTGAAACCAGATACCACACTATGCTGAAGATAAAAAAACAAAAAAACAAAACAAAACAAAAAGCCACCCTTGCTTAAGTCACCCAAATCTAGTAAAAAAAATAAACATATGGCTGATCCTAAAGCTTTTCCTTCTTTACTTATAACTGCCAAGTCCTGAGACATTGAATTTAAAATTGAAGTCAGTTCCAAATTTTCTTTTTTTTTTTTTTTTTTTTTAGGTAAGTGTGTATGTACATATACACACACAGTTATTTGTAACATACTCTCCATAATAAAGAATAAAAATTATGATTCACCCTCCTCCGCCAAAAGCAAGGGAGTCCATGTCGCCTTTGATGAAGAACATGTTGTCTCCCGTCCATTTGAAAACCTAATGAAAAATAGATTAGCAAGTTAAAATATCTGAACTATTGGTCTGAGTAAGGACATAATTTGAGAGTCAGACTTACTTTTCCTAATACGGAAATTCAGCAGAATTTAGAAAGGGGTGTGTGTGTGTGTGCGCATGTGTGGAATCTTATTCTGCCTGCATTTCATTGTACTGAAGCTTTTCATTATGCAAACTCTATTTACTGTGCAGTTTTGATTCTGTGAAAAGCTAGTATGATCACATACTTCTTGGGACAATTCTCAGAATTTAGATACTTATTTGAATAAGTCTCACAGCAGGTATCTTACGAGAAAACACAGAGGGGAAAAAAAAGAAAAAACCCACCAAATTTGAACTCCTTACCTCAAAGTCTGGAGAGAATGTATAAAGAAAGGTCTCTCCAGTGCCATAAAAGCCATCACTCACTTTAAATGGTTCAGATGCTAGTGCACCAAAAACCTGTGAACAAATACATGTAAAATAATACTTAGGAAAAAAAATAATATACACAGCATCTGCAAATATTTAATGATAGTAACTGCCATGCAATCTGTCAGCTTGCAAATGATGCCAAATTTGGAATTTTACTACAGGATTACAAGCCTTACACAGTATCACACTGACTGCATTGATACTGTTTGACACTTCATGGTAAACTGAATGAGAGAGAATCATCCTTTACTAAGAACACAAACAACAACACACAGAATAAAAACCTAAGCTCTGTAAGTTCTCAAAAACAATGTAAAAATAATTTTTAAAATTAAAGATCCAAAAGGTTCTGCTTCTTATGCAATCATTCACATTACAGTCACCATGGTTCCTTGAACTAGGCTACTTTTTAGCGAGTTCCTAGCTCACTAAAAATCACTGAGTTGTGATTTTTCTTGCTATTTATTCATTCTATTCCAAATAACAGATAAGTACGGCTATCGAGTCTTAAAACACAGCCAAGTTGAACTAACCCACTGTTAGTGATCAGAGGATTTATGATGTTTAACAACAAGCACACTGCATCAGTAGTTAAAGAGGTATGAGAATAGATTACTAGCTTTTTAAATCTGATTAAAGCAGTAGCCGTTTCTCAGAAAGTAGAATAAACCGAAAAAATCCTACACTATTATGCTGAACCAAGTATATTTCACGAAGCACAATCAAAAGTCAGTATTTCTGTTCCTAGTAGAAAACTTTTTTCCACATCTACAAGGGTAGAGCAGATGTAAATGCAAAAGCAGACCACTAGCACTCACTCTCACTTACATGCTATGTACAAGGCAAGGGGAAACAGGAATGGAAGTTTTTCTGTTTTTATTCACACTAAACAGAAAAACAAGACTGATGAAGAAGACATTAAAGCTACTGTCCTGACTTTAATTATGTTCAGGATAAGGTAGAAAGATTTCTTCGGTTCATCCTAAGAAAGCTGTAGGTTTTCCATTTACAGTACCTATAAAAACAAACAAACAAACCAACGACAAACAACCCCCCCCCCCCCCCCCAAACCAGATGCATCTGAACTTTCAGACCAGGGACTTGAGGATTTTATCAGGTGTTGGCCATGTATCGTCTTCAAGAGCAAGAAGTTACCAGCTCAGAATCAGTGTTAGGAAATTCCTTCTCTCTCTCAGGTTTAGGTGGTCCTCTATTATAAAGGAAGTCCTTTATTCCTAGTGGCAGGGAGGGAGAACCAAACCACTACACCATACACACTGCTTATTATGAAACAAACCTCCAAGGCTTCCACTGACTAGTTATGACACAATTTTCATTAAAGAATAGCAAATTATCCCTGATAGTCTTCTAAACATCCTGGTAATACACAGTCTGTCTTCAGTCTAACTAGGTGCAATCATATCAACAGCGGAGGTTTTCAAAGCCAAAGTGTTGAAGTCCAACACTGGTTCTTTGAAGTAAACTTTTCATCATTTTGAAAAGATTATGCACTCCAAAAGAAAATACAATTTCTTCACAGGTGCAGGTAGAACTGCATCTTTTTAAGAGTCAATGAAGAGACTCTGCTGTTAAAAGGAAACGCAAGGAATACTACTTTGGAGAGAAAACAGAGGTAGGACTTGCATACAAAACTTCCTTTAAAGTCATAACAATTGAAGAACTTATTTCTAATATTTCAGAATAATTTATTAAAAATAACCTCAAAGAACTGACAAGCACTGTTCAAATAAAGGTATTTTATACACATTTATATACTGTTCCTTTACTTGTTTGAGTAAATAGAGCTACCTTGGTGCATATTTGTGCATAAATACAGTATTTTTAATCCAAAATGAGATTCTCTGTAGGAATTTTTAAAAATTACTTTGAAAAGTGATACAGTGCTACAGTCAGCTGAAGTTAATCGTTTCATAACCTTGCCAGAGAGGCATAAGCTTCAAATTCATTCTAAAAGTTTGAAGTTCCATGACTCAGATGAAATGTCTTGATAGTACTTGACCCTATGTGTCCAATGACTCCAATAATTTTGCCTAGATATTTTCACTCCATTGAAGACATGGGGACAAGTAGACATTTTCCTTCTGATCGGTATTAGAACAGGATAATAAACAGGCTTAACAGAAAAAGAGAACTATTATGTATATTTTATTTTCTTGGGAAATCAGACCAAAATGAAGGATTTTGTTTTATTTTATTTGAAGATGATGCTTGTTTTCCTGTTACTTTTCACAATTTTTTGTTCGTCTGTTTTTAATGGTAGGCTTGATGTCAGTCCCAAATATTATTAAGACCAGCAGTTGCAAACACTTATTTCTTTCCAGTTTATTACCAGTTAGTCAGTCTCCTGGGTCAGAGAAAGTTCAAATGAGAGATCATCAAGAATAATGTCCAACATAGTATCTAGCAAATCACGGCCAGAGCATCAAATGATCTTATATTTAAACAAATGAAAAATCCCCAGATTAGAGAAGTCCATCTCTCCCAGTTCTGGCAGGATACCTGGGGAAATGCTTGTTAGAATAACAAAGTAGAAAGAAAAGAAGAAAACGAAATTAGAAATTAAACAGATCTGGAAACTTAGCAAATTTAGCTGACTTTAGTAGAAAATCAGCACTGTCATCTGGCTTAAATAATCGCGGTCCTCCAGTCTCATGCTGCAAAGACATTGAAAATGTTTCTTCTTCCTGCAATGTGTGAAGAACTCCAGAATTATGTTATGCAGACAAAACAGTTCAGACCTATCTGATTTCAGATTTAAATCAAAAGAAGTAATAGTTATCTTTCTAGTAAGTATGTTAACTCTAAGTCCTTCTTCTAAAAGCATGCTTGGCTCAGTTTGTCGTACCTAGGAAGATCTCACAGAAAGTAATTCAGCTCAGATAATGACATTTTAATTTGACGACAGTCAATTATTCAAAGCTGATAATTTAGGTCTTACTAAAACCCTCTGTGAGTAAAGGTTGGGAGGAGGTATTCTTCCACACAGGCTTTAGTTTTAGCTAATGGCTTATTTCAACTTAATTACTGCATTATTGAAATAGGTCTTCCATCAGAATTTAAAAGCATTATTAGTTTATTCTCCTCCAGAGACTTTGGGTTCCATCACAGGTCCCACCAACCTAATATCAAAAGACAAGCCTTATTAGATACTTGATTATCCTAATCCCAAGCTTCTATCAATAGATTTGTTCAGTAGCTTAATATTGTTTTAGGGCTTTATTTGGTTACTTCAGTGTCACGAAATATACCTACAGCCTTGATTTCATTCAGAATTATGTGTACATTTTCTGCACCAACATAATTTGTAGTTCAAGAAAGCATTTCATTTTTTACCATTATTAGCTGTACAGCTAACTTATACGTTATTTCTGTTTTTTATCTTTAATTTTTATCCATAAAAATAATTACTAACACCTATTGTTTCCTACTAAAGTTCTGTAGAACCCTCTATTCATATCAATTTTTTTACAACTAGAGTTCACCTCTGCACATATAGTCTCTACAAAATCCAGAAATGGATTTATAAAAATTAAGTTTCTAAAAAGCAGAATAGATGTGACATTTTCCTTCATGCGAACTCAAGTGTTTGAGAGAATAGTTTCTTCTGAAACTTGGTGTAATGTATCTGTCAGAGATGCTGTGATAATAAGACTGTGCTTACTGTATGAAAATAAAGAACGTTCTTACTTAAATGTATTTAAGATAAAAACTTATAGCACATTCAAATTAGGGAAGTTTGATTCATGCAGAAAAAAATGAACTGATGAAAATAATGCTCTTTTTAATATAAAATTAAGGAAAATTTACATTTAAACACTAACTATATGAATATTTTCTAACTGCATAGTAGCAAGAGGCTACTGAACACTTCCAGTTATTTCTTAATTTACATCTTGCTTCAAATTGCCAGAGTCTCTGAACATTAACTTCCTTTAAAGGCTCAAGTTACTCCTTGAGAAACTTTAGTAACTTCATGTGGGTTTAGTTCAGATTAATACTCTCAGGATTCAGGATTAACATTACATCCAGCACTGAAGTAGATATGATATTACATAAACAATAAGTATTCCTTGCCTGGAATTTACCTTCTGGTAAAATGAAGTATAGAGCTGTGCCAATCCTAATTGCTATCTTTGTTCAGCCATTACACAGACAGGGCATGTTCAAAAAAATTGCTTCATTTCAGCGTTTGTCCTACATCATCTCATAGATGTGATTTATGCACAGGTTTAAAAAGAAATAGTACATAATAACTATATAAAAAAAACTCACAGGTTTTTACTTAAAATAGACCTGAAGCTTGCTTTACGTATATGCATACATATGAATATTTTATTTAGAATTGTACAAAAATATAGGTTTTAAAGGATCTAGGATAGGCCTCTTTGTACGATTTTCTGCTCAAAGGAGGACTAATTCTGAAGTTATGTTGAGTTGGCTCAGGACCTTGTGTAGTCAAGCTTCAACTATCTCCATAGACAAGGATTGCCCCATAGCCTTTCTACATTCACATTTGGTAAACTTCCATCAGCAAATCTGGGCCTTGAGAGAAGACCATATCGCTTCTAGAAGCAACATGAAAAGAACTGGGCTGTAGCAAAACAGGCAATTTGTTTTTAAACAAACTGTAATCCTCCAAGACACTTTTTGTGTCAATCCATGAGTCTACGTGGATTCTGCATGAGATTGAATTGTTCTGGTTTGTTGTTGGGGTGGGTCCCTAAAACTCCATAGTTTTAGGCTGCACATCTTACTCTTTTCCAACATTTTTCAGAGTGCATTATGTACAGTTTATTATAAAACCGTATGGTCTTGGGTGGTTTCCCACTTCTAGAAACAACACTTGTTCTGTGATTCCACTTAGGAAATAGGCGTTAATGTTCTTTTTAAATTTTAAAATGGCTGTAACAGTAGACAGTCTTCACTAACAAAAGCACATATACATATGAACAAAGTCATACTAACCATTATGTAGCTATCTATAGATTACTTAGGCACTTTTATTAAAAGAACTGCTAAAACTAATAAAACACATGATTTAGGTGGCTTCAGATTCCAATCTTCAGCTAGATGTTTGGCTTTCATACAAATAATTATTTGATCTGTGAAAGCCAAGTGGTTTGGCTGCCTCTGTTTGACAGGTGATTAAATAAATAAGAAAATCACAGAAAACTGAGGGTGGTGGGGGGGAAGTGAAGCTGAACAGCCATCTTGCTCTTTAGGGAATCATATTAGGAAGATAAGTTGCAAGGCACACCTTCCTTACTCCCCCACTTATTGTCAACAGTAGATAAAAAAGCCTTCCTCCTAAACACTAACAGGGTCTCAGAGAAAGAGGTACAGTGAATTAATTCTAGTTTGAAGGAAAGGCACCTCAACTGAGGAAAAGACATGAATGGTATCCTTCCTAAGTATAGAAGCTGTAGAGTATCCAGTGCAAGAAGCATGACCTGTATATGAGGTGGTATGCCCAGTAAATGGCAAGGCACTACTTGGTCATAATTTTGTTGTTCTTCAGAAAGGCATAATTTGGGGTCTCCTCTGAACTAGATGACTTAGAAAAATAAGTAGCAATTTTGGAGCACAGAATCTGAACAGACAAACACCTGGTGTCCTCTAAGAGGCATCTGAGAGGGAAATAAACAGCATTTGTTTCAGTATGCTGCAAGAGGACTATTTCTGAATAGACTCTAGTCTAAAGACTGGAAAAAAGTATTTTGATTCTTTTTCATAGAAAGGAAGTTGTATAGGACTATCTGACAGGAACAGTCTCCTTCTGCATGCTTACAGAGACTTAAGGAACAAATAGCTTCATTATACAGGAACAATTCCACAGCTCTTGAATGGAAGAGATATTGGCTACAGTGACTGACAATAGCTGGCAAAAGGCTTTCCAGCATAAAATCTCTGATACCAGAGGACCTTTCTAGGTACTGTATTTCTCATGCTTTAAGTACATTAAAAAAAGAATTTTGAAACTAAAGTCAATAATTGGACATTATAGGACTCATGTAGTCTGACAGTGAAGTAGTATATTGAAGTATTTCCTTAAAACATAGTGTGTCAGTGAGTTCCTAGAGAGTGAACCAGGTTTTCAGAAGCCTGTACATAACTATACAAACTGTACAAAACAGCTTGATTTACACAGTTTTTCTTTCCTTCTATGATGGACTGAAGCATCTTTTATGATTCTTGAACAAGGTTTTTCTTGATGAGTTCCCAGCCCAAACCACTTTCCTACCTGTCCATCACTGTCCTTGATAACCAACAACACAGGTGTGTCTAATCCCAGCATGGTTCGATACAAAGTCTTCAAGCTCATGCCATGCTTTGCAGTACTGTAGACAAGAGTCCATGGATATCCAATGGTCCGTGGTGGAAGAGACTTTGTGAGCTGTTAACAAGACAATGACGACCCTCTTATTATTTTTCCTGTGCATATGCACTACATGTAAAAGGAACTTATCTGGTAAAGTTATACATAGCCCTCATTTCTTTTTTGAGCTTTGTTAAAACTTTATGTTTCCTAGGAAATGTATCAATTTGTACCTTATTTAGCATATATTCTAGCTACTTAAAGTTAAATCAAACAAAGGGTATCCCCTGATACCTTCTTCCCCAAGTCTCCCCACTCCGAGTTGAGCAAAATACACACATTCTGCATAATGGTTTAAATTTTTGAGATACTTTTATATTTACTAGAGATTTTGATTAAATTTCGTATGTTCCATAGCAGAGTTTCTGTATGCTTTACTAGCATACTGAAAGAAGCCATAAAAACATTCTGCCCTAATTCTGCAGAATTCTGCCTAGAATAAAATTTAAAAAGTTTAAAATTTCAGGCCATCCCTCAAGTCTCACACACACATTTTCTACTCCTGATATTTCAGGTAGGTTTCCTTGCAGAAGAATGACTTACCAACTGAAGTATATGCATATTTTGTAAGGTCTCTAAAAGAGTTATATGAAGGCATTAAAAGCACACATTTATTCTTGCATAAAAACACTTTGCTTCAGGACTGGCAAGCCAGTCCAGTAAAGTGTATAGGAAACAAGCTGGAAAGTAGTAAAAGATGCTTGCTTTCCTATCCCCACTCCTTCAACCAAAAACGATAAGAAAAAAAACATAATAAACCCCCCAAACTTAATCCAACCTTCCATAGACATATTTAGTGGGATGACTTTGGACTAGATAGCAAAAACTACTGAGAGTGCTGAGCTGTTGTCAAGGGAGAATGAGAATGGCAAAGACAGACCAGTGTTGATGTAAGAAATCCATGCCTATTGAAAGTTATGACAGAGGAAAAAAATAGACATTTTGTCTATGAATTATATTCAGTTTATACCTTTTCTATCACAAATTCTTCCTAAATCACTTGATATATTTTACACTATACTCACAGCAATTGCAATATGTTCAGGTAAAATACAAAAAAAAAAAAAAAAAAAAAAAAAAAAAAAAAAATATATATATATATATATATGATACCTTTTCAATCTGTTCTGGTTGTAATAAGTCACTTGGATCACTAAGATTTGGCCGGAATGCTTCAGGCTCCAGGTCTGTTTTAATACTTGTTGCCTGTTTTGAGTTGGTATCCTCTCTTGTTGTTATCTACAAAAGAAGAACAAGGAAGTAAGTATTTACAATTCTATTTGCAGGGAAGGTTTACTTTGTAGGCTCAAACTCATGCAGTTACCAATTTACAGTTACACAACTCCTTTGAAAGTTAAAAAATCCATTAAATTTGTTCTGATGAAGATTTGTACTGCTTCAAATAAGAAGCTACCACTCAACAATATACTAAAGAACTTATACACACTCAGGTGAAAACTATAGTTTTATGCTAAAACCACCCTTAAGTAATCACACACAGCTGAAGAACTTCAAATGCTCTTCAAAGATCAATGCACAAAATGCTCACATTGTAATACTAACATGTTAATCATATAAAGTGTAATTAAAGAAAAACCACAGACAAAGAAAAGGCATAGAAACTTCCAAATGGAAGTTTCTCAGCAGTTTTTGAATCAGTAACTTTTAGAGAATTTGTTCTACTGCTGGTCTAGAAAAACTGCTGTCAAGTATTCCAACTACGGCATGTGAGTGGAGTCCTAGGAACACTGCCTCTCTAGGAAATCGATCTGGTGGGATTCTCATGGTTAGCAAAGACGACACTGACAACTAAAAGGAGAGGAAAGCATCAATAGCACTAATACGCTGTACAGAACGATCTGGAGATTGGCAAGGAAGTAATAAGGATTGTTCCTGTAGTAGCTTAAAATATCTGCCCCATATATCTAACCTACTCATTTAGTAGCAGCAAAAAGCCACAAGATTCCTCAAATGCCACAGTTCACAGCAGCTTCTTACCTCATACCACATTCACTGGCACTTTCATGTTAAAATGCCATATGCTCAGAACTAGACTAGCTGAGATCCAAATACTTTTCCTTCTGTAAGTTAATTAAATTTTCTTGTGAGGATACTGAAATCTGACAGATGAGTAGGAGAGAAAGCTGAGGAAGGTAGCAACTTTAGCCACTGCAGCAAGACTTGCTATAACTTTCAGATACCCAAGAAAAAAAATCTAAGCAAAAGTGAGTAATTCTGAGTAATTTATCAGCCTAAACCAAGTTTAATTGACAGTGAACAGACCATCTAAATAATTAAGGCTGAATCCTGCAAATATGAAGACCAAGTTGAAAACAGAACTATTTAAACAAAGACAGGTATCTAATCAAAACCAGAGTAGTCCTTTCCCTCAAGAACTAATTGCGACATTAATTCCTAACTCAAGAAAATGTGCACTTAAAGTCAGCATTAAGTATGCAAAAGATCAAGCCTTCCATTTTTTCCAATGCAAGGTGACAAACTTTTCCAGCATAAACTATGCACTGATTTCCAAATCACCAGAAAAGCATGTACGTTTACAGCCTCTGCTGCAAAGAGATAAATTATTGTTAAGTGCTATCTATAAAACGTGCCATTCGGCAGCCCAATTCTTTTCTAGTTTAAAAATCTGATATCGTTACTAGTGCTTCAATTCTATGAAACTTAAGCTTTCTACTGTACTCCTGAACAGTGTTTATTCCCTATGTTATTCTTCAATTTTGATTAAAAGAGCCTCACCCAAAAAGTATTTTATTCCAAACTACTTTTTTTTTTTTTTTTTTTTTTTTTTTTTTAACAATACAACTTTCCACTAGAAAAACACTGCTTTGCAAGGGCAGATATAGGAACATATCTCTGTGAAACAATACTGTGTAGGTTTAAAACCTGCAAATTTATTTCCTGCTTGATCTGTTGGCTCCTTGGCAGTCCACCATGTAGACTGACTTGTAGGTAGAACACAGGGGCTTCCACTGTTTTTTGTGTGGACTATGTTGCAGCTAGTAACATTGCAAACAGCACAAGCAGCCTCAGAGTAGATTCCAGAGCATGCACAGTTTGTGCGTTTCAGCCCATTACAGTAAATTTTCAAGTCATCCTAAATCTTGGGTTGTGGCATCCCAGAAGAAACTTACTTGGATTGAATTTCAAAAATCCAAATTTTCTCCATTGCCACTTGCCAGAAACAAAGTTATTTTTTGCTTTCAAGTGGGACTGAAACTTCAGAACGTCTGTTTTTTTTCCTACAGAAGCCGAAGTACTGCTTTGGGGTTCAGGCTCGTTATTGATTTATGTAGGCTTACTACTTACAGAACTTCTAATCTATTGCTGATTATTAAACAAACAGAAATAAAAGCTCGGAAAACACATTCTTCTATATAGTTACGTAATAGGTAGAAAAAAAACTAAGATCAAAGTAAAACACGAAACAGACTTCCTATCATTTCATCAGCCAAGTACTATGGGAAAACAAAAAAATTCACTGCTTCTAAGGAGTGCTAAGCTATGTTTTCCAACAGTAAGGTACATATGATGTACGCGTGAATTCCAAGTCATGTACGTCAAAGAATTGAGAAACACCTAAAGAGAATGCAAATATCAGATTAAATCTGTATCACTAAGCCTTCAAAATCAGAGCTAGAGCGTTGTTTTTGGAACAGGACGTTCCACTACCAGCTCTACTCATATGAGCTGTGACATGTCAAGCTATCTTCAGTTACCTGCTGGTATACTGGGAAAAATACTTACCTATTCCACAGAGCAGATGTAAAGCTTCATACTGGTCAAGTATTGAGAGATTCTTGCTGAATGATTCCTATATAACATTAAACATCTGTGCAACTATGTAACAAAGTTTTGGATTCGTCACCTGTTTTGCATTCTTTTTAGGGAAGTTTATCTAATACAACACACCAGTCTAAAGTAGAAGTTAAAATAAAGTCAAGCAGTATTGAAAACACGTCTTTAAATTCTGACAGAAAATTCCTATTTTGAAAAGCTTGCAGTAATAATTTAGTCACAAAATTACTGCATTCCATCATAGTACTGCAAAACAGAATATAAACAAAACAAAGGAATTTTCTGCTGGATTCCTGTAGTGCTGTAGATAAGACAAACCCATCAAGCATGGAACTTGTCCTTATCCAAGACACTACAAAGAAAGATGTTTTAATTTTCTGGAGATGGGGTTAAACTACCGAAGAGGGCACCTGGAGACGTCTGCAGAGTGTGCGCAGTTCTTCGCTATTTAGAGCATCGATCCTGCGGTGATACTCAGCCACTGATACTACCTGAATATGGAGACAGGAAGACAATAATTCCACTGACAGTTGAAGAAAAGTAAGAAGGTAAGAAAGAAAAAAGCGGAGGAGAGTAATGGAAGAAAAATGTGCAATGGTAACAACACAAAGTGCTTAAAAAAATGTTTGTTTCTGCAAGGACAACACACATGTAGGTGGTTTTAGACTTATGATGAGTAGACGCAGCAGTTACAAAGTAAACACAAATGGCACTAGCAATCTGATACATCTCACTGCTCTTATGGGAACACTGAACAGCTCAATTACCAGTATCATGCTGCTAAAATAGAAATTAACAATGTAAGTTGCATGTCTTAACCTAAAGCCTTCATCAAAAAGTCTTTTCAGAAGTTATGCTCAGATTAATGAATTCTTTGAACCTGTTTTGCTTCCCTAAGTAAAGGAAAAGATTAGAAGCAAAACTCAGGCTTCTCAGTAGGTTCCTACTCCTCTATTTAGCAATGAAGATACAGTTAGAGACAAGGTTGCACAACTACAGTTCAGTAACTCTCCAGTATTATCCCACCGTGCCCTCGGCATGCACTTTTTGTTCACCTCTAAAGCATCAGAAGCTACTCATCTGTCCACAAATTCATTCCAAATGCCACCTCCATTTTGGCAGGAGGCATCCAGGAAAGCCAGAAAAGCCTTTAGCCAGAAAGCTCTACAACATGCTGCTCTGCTGTGTAACAAGCTGGCTAAAGGTCTACAACAGTCATTTTGATGCAACTATAGCAACAATGTGATTTTGAGATACACTCAAAATCATCATTTGTATGAAAGCATCTTAAAACAGCTGGTGAAAACTAAATGATGTCCCATGTAGTAAGAGTATATTAAAAACTTCCAGAGAGCCTACCACAGAGCAAAGGAAGACAACCACAAGTCCAGCAGCTCCCCATCTACCTGCCCCTACTACAAGGAGTTTGACCAGATATTTGCCACAGTCCTGAGTAGAGAGCCCACAGTCACGCATGACTGGCTCTTGAGCAGCGATGGTTCACTATACCCCATGCAACTGCAAAGCAAGGAAAAGGAATACTTGTGACATCCAATTTTGTTACTGAAGAATCTAAACTGTTAGTATTCAACTTATTTATGCTATTTCCAACCATTCTCTTAAAAAGCCAATAAAGAAAATTGTTATAAATCATATTGGTTTGTGCATTCTCAGAGTCAAGCTATATCCAAAGCTTTAATACTATTCCTCTCAATTATGTAAACAATACTGTAGTCTCACCCACTTGTTTGCTATGACAGTTGACTGCATCATACATACTCTTCCCACCCTTATTGTGAACCTCACCCTGAAAAGCAAAAATATGGGGAAGAAAGTGCTTTTGTTCCTTCTTTCACTTACTCTCTATCACATAATAAACAGTAGCTAATTTACAGTAAGCCATAAATTAGTGTTTTTAGCATTCTACATAGCATTATGTATTTGAAATGTCACATACTGGAACGCTCGCATTTTCATATACAATGCCATTTTGTCTTCAAATATATGCCTGCATCCAGGAACTGCTTATCAACTTTTTTACTCAGTGATCAAAAATGTGAGTTTTCCATACACCATACAGGATGCTGCATCCCCAGAATGCTGCGTACAAGCTATTTTGATAAACTTCTTACCTCGTAGAAACATAGGTATTTATCCAAGTAAGTGTGTAACATCTTTTTGGCAGCCTGAATCTGCCAGCACACCTTGATCACACAACACTAGGATTCTTAGACATACCTTGTGAAGAAAAGCCTGAGTAACAACAGACTAGGGCTATGCAATAACAATAAGCATCCTAACTAGCACATCACAGAACATCAAACTACAGATAGGAAAATAATTAAAGAATAGTTAGAGTATAGAGATATTAACCCTTGTGAGCAGACAAATACTGGTTTATCCTCCTCCTCCACCCCCTTCAATTTCTGGCTGTTCTCCTGATCATTCCAGACACTATTCTACCCCATTCAGCTTTGAACTACTCATTCTTTAATGTTATTTCATTCATTTCTTGCATAGTGCTAGAAACGCCTAGAATGACGAACCCATGAAAGACCAGTATGTATCATACTGAACTGCTCTTTTAAGGGTTTTAGATAAAAGTTCTTTAATTCTGTGACAGGTAACAGTGGATGCCGTATTTACTTATACTTCAACAAATCTTTTGACACTGTTCTGTTGCCTTCAAATCAAATTAGGCACATGCAGGATGTGTGAACTTGGTGAGTAAAAAGCTGGCTGGATCATTGGACTCAAAGGGTTGCTGCTATTGATTCAGCATTAACTGGTAATGATCCTGAGGCCATTACTGGGGCCAACAGAGTTTCATTTATTCGTCAATGACCTGAATGGTGGGATAGTTCAACCTCAGTAAGCTTGAGGGCACCAAATTAGAGAAAGCTGTGAATACAAGCAAGGGCTGTTATTCAAAGGGACAACAAGAGGCTAGGGAGATGAGATGACAGAAACATCATGAAGTTCAACAAAAGCTGAGCCTTGTTCCTAGGCTGGACAGAGCCACTCAGCAGTATGGGCTGAGGGCTGCATAGCTAGAAAGCAGCTTTGCAGAAAAGGGCTGGGAGAGACAAGAGGACAGTAGTGTCTTGGTGGGCAAGATGTTGAACATGAGTCAGTGTGCACTTGTGGTGATTCAGGCTAACCACATGCTCTGTGACAGAAGAGTAATGCTAGAACTGTAAGTGAAATGGTTATTCCCATGTCTGTGAGGCTTCTGAATCTGCATCTACAGAGTTGTTCCCCTTTTGGGACCCCCAGTACAAGATGCATTATTATTAAATCAAAAAGAGTTGAAGTGAAGGACCACCAAGATGGAATGGAATGGATGGAATTACATGACATACAAGAAGCAGCTGAGGGAGCTGGGTTTGTTTAGCCTGGAGAATGGCAAATCTCGTGTTTTGCACTACCTACTAATAGAGAAAGAGTTTAATTCAGAGGTACATAGCAAAAGGCTGGAAAGTATCAGTCACAAGGTACAGCAAGAGAAATTCCCGTAAAATGAGAGAAAGAATTCTTCACAATGAAGATAGTTTAGCACTGGAACAGACTTTCCACAGAGGTGCTGGAATATCTATCCTTGCAGGTTTAGGACCTTGTTCAACCTGATTGGACTTCAAAACTCACCTTGCTTTAAGCAAGGGTCTGGACTGGATAATCTCCTGAGATCTATTCCAAAATAATTATTCTGTATTTGCACCATGATAGCACTGTATGCTTCCCATCTCTTTCTTATCTCCCTTCCTAGGGATAACCAGTGATACGCAGTAGTCAGCTTTCAACTGGTAATAGAGATTCTATTCTCAGCTCCTGTATTCTCTCTTATTGTATCCTGAAGGCTTAGGACAAGCTATTAAGTTTCCATTATGGTCCGCAGGCTCACATAGAAGTTACTAAGTCACCCAAAATAGTAACATCTAGGTACTCTGCCCAGGATTGGAAGTCCAGGCCTAATTGTGGCAGTTTATGTATTTTAACCACTGTTGTACTTCCTCATGCCATATATGCATCTGTTCTCCTGGATATCCAAAGCTACTTTCTGAGGGTCATAAAGTGCCACTAAAGTCTGTCCATTGTCTCTCCAGTTATATTCTGCTTAAAAAAAAAAAAAAAAAAAAAAAAAAAAAGAACAAGCCCAAGCCGAGCCAGAACAGTAAGCCTCTTAATCTGGGCACTGCATGGAACAGACCAAAACAAAGACTGTAAATGGCCAGGAAATGAGGGTGCCTCAGGGCAAAAACGGCCTAAGGGCTTAGGGACTTGGAAAGCACAATCTACCACAGAACAATCTCAAGGGCTAATCAAGTTTGAAATGCCAGGGGATATATCTTTAGAGATCAAACACTAGCCTACCTGCTGATAATAGCAGTATTAATACGAAAACATGGAACAAGTCTGCATGCCTCTACTGTCAATGCTTCCTGGCTTGACTCTGCACTAGGCATATTTGAGTTAACCACTTAGTAGAACATGTATCAGTTTTACTATCTAATGCAGCAAGTCAGACAGAGTTTACACACTAGCATTGCAACCAGAGATGCACAATTTTCCTTTAATTAAACTTTTTTAAAAAAATAAGCCCAGTTTTTCTGAAAGTGTAAGTTAGAGTGCCAACTCATGGAAGCTGTGCTAATATATCTAGTGAACAAAACAGAAGTCACATGTCTTACATGGAGCTTAGTTGTCCATTCAATAATACACATAAAAATGCAGTTACAGCTGTTTGAACATCCAAGAAGAATGGCTTGGCGTACATATGGTGGCACATCAGTCCTTTCAGTTACTAGTTACATCAGTCTGCTACACAGCTGTAAATTCAAATTACTGTTTACACCAGAGAAGCATACCTCCACCTGTTTAACAGAATCAAAAGCAGCCAACATACACATACTAATGCACCCTTGCTAACACAACTGTACAGTTGCTGCTCTCAAACCAAGTACAGCTCAACTTTTGAGAAAGTTAACACATAGCTAAAATAGTCTTCTTAGAGAAAGGGAAAGCCCCTATCAGGGCTGAACAGGGCTTCTGAAAGATAAGAACAGAGAAGGTATAATGGCATTAGGTGGTTCCCTTCAACACCAGCTATCTATACCCACATTAACTGAATATGAAATGAAAATAAATATTGAGGAAGAGAATGCAAGCTGAACATTTTTGCTTTGAATCTTCATAAGTTTGTCAGATCAGGTGAACTGCAAGCTTCTTTACTAGTACTTATTTTTTCTTGAGAGTCAAGAAAGTTGCACTTCTTGTTCCAGGATATTTGATTAAAAATACTAATTTAGTTTTGTCAGGTCATTTAAGTTATTTAAAAAATTAGTCCACTTCTCATTCATTAATAATCAGGGTGAGGGAAGAAAGGATAAACCCTTTCTAAAGACTGTAACTGGCTCAGTGAAAGTATAAGGAACATTCAAAAACTGAACATAGTTGTGAAATTTATAAAAGAAAACTATGAACTTGACCTTTTAGACAAATTTAGTTTTCTCCCAAAACATTTACAGACTACTTGAAAGGAAGTGGTAGTGAAGAAGCAGTCTTCTCTGCTACAAATGTGAGTATTTGGGGTATATAAATGTTCATCACAATAATTTATTTATGTATTAATACATGGTGTTTACGTCATTAGATAAGCATTTATAACAATCTAAAAACAGTTAAATCTAACGATTTGTCTTCTCATTAAAAAAAATCGAATGAAACTATGCAGTCTATGTATTGTTTCCCCTCTGCCTCTTTGCAGAGCATCAATTTAGCAAATAGGTATGTATAATAGGAGCTCTGCTGCATCTATCACAGACTATTTATATGCTCATGCTATCAGACATGTTTCTAAATTTCTTTTTGAAATAAAACGTAAAGTAAGTGATTGTTAGAAGTGATTGTAGATGCAAGTTCAGTCTTCTACTGCACCTATATTAACCCTTTAATAAAAAAGGCACATTGAGAAATCAATAGCTCTTTTTTTTTGAACTCCAATCACCTGGCCTTCTTTCAGAGCTGTTCTGCATATAAAAAAAAATTTTCCAGAAGATTGACAGAAGGAAGGGCCAAGTATGTTACAAGAAACAACTTTCAGTCTGTGATAAGCAGAGTCTCCAAAGCTTTGCGCAATGGACTGTTAAGTATGTGTCCCAAAGTACTCTCAGCCTACAGCAATGGTGTCAATAATATATATGTCAATATAATTAACATATACTGCAAATATATTAAGTAGCTCTGGAAGAACCAAAAATAAGTGAACTTGAGAGGGGAAAGAATAACAAAAAAAAATTAAAGGCTACCAAGGAAAATTATGGAAATCTTTGTATATAACTTTTTCAAGATATGAGGTAACAATATTAAAAAAATATATAGTAATATCAACAAAAGAGCCCTCTAGAGCCTCTAAAAAGAAAGAGAGTTTGATGTTTGTGTAAGATGTACGGAAGTTTTCTTAGGCCAGGCAGCTTAACTCATTTTGTCAAACCAAAAAAACAATGTATCAGCATTACTAAAAATACTTAAGTTTTCTAGACCCAGTTGATTTATTCTGCAAAATAACTTAAGAAAATTCCAGTGCTAACAAATAGAGAAACTAGGAATGAGGTTCAGCTTCCTGAAGCACAAAGCATCTAGTGCCTGACCTCAAGCTGCATCTCCAAGAGAGAGTAGGCTGATCAAGGTTAGATACTAATGTTAATTTTACTCATGCCATGCAAATATTCTCTCAGATTGCCAAGAAAGTGCCATGCTATATGTAGGTGTTACATATGGCTAGAAGCAAACACCTGAATCTCACTCCAGTTGTGGAAAAGGCTGGCCCTTTTTGATGCAAAAGGCTAAGGAACAGCTTCAGCTTGTGTAGACCATTAGGAACAATCACAGGAAAAATAAGCTTCCCCTGTTCACCTATTTTCAGCCAACTTACAGTGTTCATCTACTACTGTACTTTGTGGTCTTTTTATAGTGAGGCCTAATATTTCAAATTGCAAGTACTATAACATCTAATAATTAAATGGAAGGTATAGTTGGGTTGTGATGACTAAAACATCAATTGATTTAACAAATTGATTACACTGAATATGACAAAAGTCTGTTGTACCAGGGCAAGGTTTTAGACTTTATTCTACTGGTTATTCTTAAGTCCTGGATTGTACGCTGCATTTTTTTAAAAATTATTTTGACTCAGATCAGCAGTTAACTTATTACTCCGTACAAAATTTAATATGGAAAAAATGACGGTACTGACTTCAACAGATCTACAAAACCACAGTACTGGATTGATGCGACCTTGCTCTTCTATAATAAAAAAGAATGCTTGGCATCTTTGCATCCACAGGGTGAACCACGAGACTTGAACCTTTTACATTCAAGCCTCTATTAATAGACCTCCATAATCTAATCTACCAGTTACGATTAACTAATAAATCAAGAACCTCAGAGTTTGCATAATACTCTGAAGCCTTTGAAACTTAAAACCAGCACCACTTTAACTCTCTTTACATATCTTAAAAATACAAAAGCCACAAAGACAACAAGTTGCAATTGTTTTTGTCCCTTCTGGCTAAACTGCCTACAAAGGCTGTGCAAAGCATTCCAGTTATGACAGGCATTTCCAAAAAGGCAACCCACCTTTTTTTCTGTTGCATTGTCTGTCTTTTTCTAAAGTGCTTTGACAGAAAGAATACTTGCCCATATTTGTCATTCTAGAAGCTTATTGGCGTATTTTCTGTTGCATTACAATGAAGACAGTAAGCACTACTCAGCTTTACTAAAAAAGTGGGAATTTAACGTCGTTGGCTTTGAGGAGGGAGCACAGTGACTTCATTAGCCATCAATATTTTGGTCTCTTATTCCAGGCAACAGTCCAACACCTCGAACACTCAGTCCAAATTTGCTCCATCACCATGACAAAAGAGGTCTTTCAGGTAGATAATCGAAGATAACTTAGTTGCTTCAAATAACTACTTTCTAATCACATTTTATCAAAAGATTCAATTCCATCCAACAACTGTTTAGTTGCTCATCCACTTCAGCTGTGTTTTCATTTGAATTTAAGAATGCTACAGGAACGTTTAGTCAGATAACCTGCACTTCATATATACTGCCAGACTAACACGCTTCTCGCTTTGTCTTGCCTAACACAGAAGTAATGGTCTGAATTCTCCTTCCCTCTGTTCTGTAAGGTTACATGTACCCATTAGCACTGTGATCATTCATTGAAGAAAAAAGTCACAACACTACCTGCTGTTGATATAGCAAGGCTAATGTATTCTCCTGTTTGCAGTCTGTAGATTTATGTTTCATATTCGAGAAACTGTTCCCTGCATCTGCCATAGCAAAGTTGTTTCTCACACACTCTTTAGTGTAACTTCTCCATATGCACTGAGTTGATAACCTGCTTTTATTAGCACAATTGGACTCTGGCTAGAAGCAAAGTGTTGATCTTAAGTGTTGTTTCTTTTCTTTTTCTTCTTCTTTTATTTTTTAAAGACACAGTTTTAGTAAGTCTCACTTACCTCTTAGTTTTCCAACAGGTATGCTTCAATTATATTTGATTTAATTTAGTAATTACATCTCTATTTTACATTCCACTGCCAGAGAAGAAAATTAAGCAACTACTATCCTTAAAGTATTTTATTACTTACTAACACATTCAGAGAACGTATCACTGCCACACAACAACACAATTTCATTTTCTGCAAGTAACTTGACCCCAAACAAAGATTAAAGAAAGTCAAGAGCACCTCGAAAAAAATATCTCCAGAAACCATAGATCTGCACTCTTACAAAGAAGGTAAAAACTTGATCACAGGCACAGTCCAAATGAAAAATAGCCTCTACATACACGAGCTGGTAAGCCACTACACATGTATCAAGATCACTTCCACCCTATCCCGAAGACGTTACCGATTTTGAAGTCTCACTGAGACTCATTTCATGCACATTCTATGACAAATTTAACCTCTTCTGAAGAAAACAGTAACACAGTTACTTTCATAAATCTAATCCATTGAAAACAATGATATTGATTTTTTTTAATTATATACGCAAGAGTGGGACTACAGCAATCTCACCTCCATCACTTCGGCAGTACTATCAGACCTACTTCATACAGTAGAATAACTTGTGAAAAAGATGTAAAAAAAAATACCAATTCAGAGATTTATACTTTCCTGATTAAATAGCAGTGCAAATTACTGTTCGCAGTATTTAGCTATAAATTGAGCTTTGTTGGAGTAATGTGTCTTATTTCAACAAAAACAACAACAAAAAAAAAAGGCTGAAACCCCTAATCCTCAAAGTAGTTCCTCTTTCCTAATGCTAACAGGATGATTTAAAAGCTTAGTATAGTTTAGCAGCCAATTATCAGCAATTAAATTATGTACCTGACAGCAATGAAGATCTACTTCCCATCCTGTTTATATATTCAGAATTTCAAGTTCCAGAAACTGTCAAGGCACCATAACATTACAAGAATGCAGTAACAGAAATGAACATACTGTACTGAAAATTACCAGAGTGAATTTATGATTAACTGGTTGGTGCTTTCTTCCCTTCTTCCCATACCAGAGCAGAGACATTTCCCTTCTAAAAATAAGACAAGATCAAAAAAATTATTCAAGGCTGATTCAAAGCATTCTCTCTACCTGCTGTCAATTCCAGGCACAGGCAGAGCCCCGCGGCAGTGACAGGGTAGTTTGCTGGATGCTCTAATTTGACTGACACAGCAAGGAACAAATGAACAAGTACACAGAAGGGGGGATGTATCCCAAGTGATGACGGTGCAAGAGAAGAAAGGTTCCCTGTGTTCAAGGGTGGTTGCAGAGTACTAATTTGTTGAACAAGCTAAAATATTTAAAGATACAGCACAATTTCAGTTTTCTTATGCAATATTCAAATATACAGAAATCCAGAACTACTAGCATTATGTTACACTAATCATAGTCATATCCACAGAAACTGTAACAAATTTGCAGTCAATGGTTTCAGTATTACTTATGCTGATAAGTGTGTATAAATCAAGTCAGTTATTTCTTAAAGTCTTGAAGGTATTTAAAAATAGTGGTAAATAAAATAAAATATATATTTTAAAGTATTCAGGAACTCTTAAGTTTATAGTGTTTTTACTTTTGTAAGCTATAGAATAACAAAGTGATTCCTTTTGTCTATATGCTAATTTTGCTGTATGGTTAAACACTATTCCCAGTAATAAAAGTATTTTGAAATTAGAACTCAACCTTTTTCTCCTTTATATAGGGATATGTATTTAAGCAGAAGTGTTCAACATATACCACACACAACATCCCTTAGAAAAAGCTGGCAAGCAATGCTGTGAAGTCCTCAATACAGGAAATCAAACCTCACAGCAATGATGGGAAACACGTATCAGATCAAGTTAAAAATCTAAAAGTAATTAGGTGTTTTGGTGTTTAATGCTCTGAGTCCTGGGTAAAAGTATTGGAAATGCATATCCAGCTACTAAGCTGTTACTTGTACAACATTTAACAGTGTACTAGTGATCAACAATGAGATCTATGTCAAGAACTTCTGCTAATGCTAAAACCACAGGCAGTGGCAGGCAGCACTGTAATAAGATTAAATCATTGATCACTAATACTATTGCACTGTAATCTAAAAAACCCAAGATTCTCAATCAGAAGTCTTGCATGCATATGCATCATGCACTAGAATGATCTATCTTGCAGTAGTATCTAACCCAACACACAGTAATTCAGACAGGTAAAACATTCTTTTTCAGTAAAAGCTTTCTCAGGAGTTAGTAACTAAAAAAAGTGTTCCAACTTACAAGAACTATTAAGAATGCCAGTAAAAACTTATCATCACTGGCACATTGTAAGCTAGGTTTGAGGCACACAGTCAAATGGTGCCAATTCAAAGAATACATTTTTTTTTTACTGTCTAAATCAGATGCTAAAAATTAGCATGCTAATATTGAGAAAAGCCACTAAAAGACCAGACAGACTTCATTAAAACTGTTTTCAGAAGAGAAAATAAAAACGATATTGAAGTTATAAAAATTTGCCGTAACTAACTTAAAGGAATGGAGAATATGTAGAAAAACTATTTCTAATGGTCTATGGAGATGCAACTTAAGTCAAAAAGAACGCCGGCCACAGAGCTAACTCCCCCTCAGCTTCGTCTAGCATTATTTTCATAAAGGAAAAAAAAACCCACAGTCATTAACACTACGCAACACTACTACTCCAAAACTGGGGGAGGAAGAAAGGAATCTGGATGATCACAGAATTTATTCACAGAATTTATTCTAGAACACCGAACGTTAGTCCCCCCATCTTAAAAAATTCAAACAACTTACTTAGATGTTTTAGTCTCTGTAGATCAAAATGGTTCCTCACAGAGCTTCTCAAAAGGGTTTTAGAAAAAAAATCTCAAAATGAAAAGAGCAATAAACTTGCTTGCCTATATCTGACAACTAACTTTTCAGGTAACTAACTGTAAAAACTTAAGACTAATAAAAGCACTAGTAACTTTCCTAATCAGACCTCCTGCCAGTCTGCCTGGAGGATGAGTGGAGCCCTGCAGCTGGGACGATCTGCAGGAGGGAGGGCAGCAGGTCTGGAGCCTCTGACCAGCATCAGGCAGTGCAGTTGCAGAGACTGCAAGAGCTGCCTCATCTGTCCTCCACCCCAGTCCCTTAACCTTGTTTTTTCCAGATTGCTGGAAACAAGATTTCTATTAGTCAGAGAAGAAAAAAAGAGAACACAACACTTGACCCCAGAAGCACCTCCTTAGAGATAAATAAAATAAATTGCCCCTTTATTTTTTTGTGCATCTGCGGATTATCATACTGATCTGTTAAATTGCATTAGAGCCTCACATCTTATTCCGTTAATATGTACGGCCTTGCCATAAACATTCATAGTGAGTACTAGCTCAGAAGCAACCTATCTGCAGCATGGCAGCACACCCTTAAGAGCTGCAGCCTTTTAACTGCCTAGACAAAAGAACAAAATAAAGTGTATCCAATTACACTGGGTGATTTTTTTTATTTCCTTAGCTTAGTGTGGAGTCCTCCTTTAGATAATCATTATTCATGATATTTTTCCCTAATAAACTGATTTATCTGCAAAAAAATGAATATAAATAAGTAGAATAAAGGAGAGCACTAACCAATATAAGACACAGTACAATATATGAAACGCCTTATTTTCACTCCAAATCAATTCTCCAGTTTATACCCTTGCCATTCCATATTCAGTTATCAGCTTACGAGATCTCAGCATACTTACTATCCTGTTTTTAGGTTAACTCTTATAAACTTATGCAGGAAAAAAAAATAGAATACAGAATGTGAAGCAAAATATTTCTGCAGTTTGGCTAGCTGGCATCATTCCGTTTCAGCTAGAAGCTACTTCAGTACTCTAGTGGTAGAGAAGTTATGCTGAATAAATGTTTTTTGATCAATGCTATGTTAGGAGAAGGAGATTTATTTTCCCTACTCCTTCCTTCTTAAGAAAGGGAAGCTAGGGAAAGCTAGATAGGTACTAAGGAGAAAGAAAACATCCCCCCCCCCCCAAAAAAAAAAAAGAAGAAAAAAAAACAAACAAACAAAAAAAACCCTTCTGCTCACAGTTTTAGAACTTCCTGTTGGTTTCACAGGACGGGAATCTGGGTAGGTGACCAAAGTCTGATGGAAAGCAATAAATGTGGTGCACTGCAGACAGCTACCCTCAAGCACTTCTGACAAAGAGTATCTATGAAGTAATACATATAAGTAAGGAGAACTAAAATTGGAGTATTAAATTCTAGGAACAACCTTAAAATTGAGCAAAGCATGTAAATTAAATGAAGCGGACTATTACTGAGTGCCTCAGGGCAACTAGTAAGTTCATCTGCATTTTTGATTGACAAGAAAAAAAAGCTTGTTTTTATGCTATTCTATTGGTCTGCCTGAGAAGAAACAGACAGACAAACAGGCAAAACATTCAATAAGCAATGACATAATTAAATAGGCTACTGAAATAATTAGACTGTTTTAATAGATAAGATTGCTATATAATAGGCATATTTCAGATTTTAACAAGAATTTCCATTATTAAAGAGTCCCAAAGGAGGGGGGGGGGGAAAAGTCTGCTTCAAGTAGTGTTGCAAGTATTGTATCGTTCCAACATATTATACAGTAAAGTGGCAGGAAAACAGGTACTATGCCTAGATTTATAATCCCTGTTATGGTCTTACAATATTTTTAATTTAAAATTATACTGTACAGCTCTGACAAGAGCTGTGTACATCCTTCAAGAATTTGAAAATTAGGAAAATGGCTAATTTAGAGTTGTCCAGGCCTTCTAAATTGTAATCTTTTGCAGGAACCTTGTTGGGTTAAAGGAAAGCACACGGTTCCATACATTGGTAAGTGCCAAAAGGTGTGTAGACAACAGCTGAATTAAGGTCTGATTTGCCTTTAATAAAAGGCAGATAAGTTTACTTTGTACAAAAACACCTTTTAGATGACTGAAAAGAGGGTGCTGAGCTCAGAATTAATGAGGTTAACACACTGTAAAGTACCCAGCTTCTGTGGTATCTAGTACACCAGAGACTGATACTCCATAGGTCCAGCTCTCAGTTTGCTAACTATTCATTTGCTGGTAACTTTAAGAAAGAAAGTCCAACTTTAGAAGCCATCCTTTACTACCTCACAACAGCTTGGGGAAAGAAAATGAGCAGCATTTTCCCATCCACAAAATTTTCAGAAAATTTTAAAGGTACACTGAAAGCAATTCTCAAAAGCACAAGTTTAGTTGTATGATACTAATATATTTCTAAATAGATGGACTATATCAGTTTTATTAGATACATGAAATGGACACTTATTTCATATTCATGATTCCTATTAGAAAAGCTAGAAGAGCAGAAAAAGGACAAGCAGTGAACACTTCCAAACTTTCATTTACAAATTATAAATACAGCAAGAGGAGATTAAGTAGAAAATAAGCAAAGCAAGAAACAGCCTACAGAGTTGAGGAAAAGCACAGACAATTTCCTTGAGTTCACTGTAAAAGCAAAAATGAAAATTATAATTGTGTTATGCTGAAATATCTCTCTACCATAAAGACCAATTTAACAGAAATACTGTAATATAGCACATAAGCCTGCTAAAATTCAAAGGAATCCTATCCTCCAGCACAAGAGCAAAGCTTATTAAACATGCTTGTTAATGCACAGTAACACATTCAGAGACACATCCTTAATTTCATAACACGCAATACATAATGTAAAACCAAATTCTGATCTAATTTCTATATATAACCATCATAAAACAACCACCTCTCATGAAACATTTTGGAAAAACATTTATATTCTGCAGACTGTTAATTTGATGCATTTATGTACCATTTGTGTGCATTATCTCAAAAAGCCTAAAACTTCCAGATTTCCTGTTCTCTGCTGATCCAGCATATTCAGCTTATCATAAAGCATTAGGATCATACCACACTTTAAAGCCTAAGACATAACAAGCAGCTGTTTCATCCACATCTAAGCATTCACAAAACGTTGAGTAAGAAATAGAAACAAGTTTTTGGAAAGAACAACTATTAAGAAAACAAAAGCTTAAGGACTCGAAGAAGAAAAAGAAATAGCAGGGCACACAAACCAAAATGCCCATTTTCATGAGATTTTTACAGGTAATAGTGAAGATCTAATAAAGAACTTAAGCGCTTAAGTCCAGTATAATCCTTAAAATCCTTCTTCAGCCTCTACCTGATACGGAGACATAGCAACTCTGAAACTTTCATATTTTGACAAATATGCAAAAGCAGAACTTCTGGGCACTTCAGGAGATGCAGTTTCATCAAGGCCTAATTCACATACACACTGTACAGTTTCATCTGCCACTACAGGCTTGGTAAGCGTTTTCAAACCATGTCTAAAATTACAACAGAATTGTGTCCAGCAAGTGAGTTAGAGTACTGTGTTTAAGTATTGTATCTGCATTTTCAGCAGAAGTTTAAAAAGCAAAAACAAAAGGTAATGATTATGAAATATAACATTAAAATGAGCCTCACTGAAACAGAGAAAGTCAGCTCCAAATATCTGTCATTTTATGCTTCATTTTGTAAGTCTACTTCTAAACATCTTATGATCTAGTTTCTCTCTATTTTCCATAGAATTAAGAATGTTATCATTAATGTCTTTCAGGACAAGTTTGCTTCCAAATACATAATAGGTCTGCAAGCTAGACAAACTTCTCATTCTCAAAAATCCTGTGGACAAATACTGAGTTAGATTTACAGGAATTAGTAGTAGGACTTAATTCTGAGTAATACCTATAAATAAAAATGGATGGTGGGCTAGGGGTTGAAGGAGGAGGATTCAGCATTTTAGATTCTTGGAAATGGCTCCAGGACCTTAATAAAAAGCAGATTTCTTCAGAACTGCCGAAGATGAAGCTTCTTTAACATCTCTAAAATATCTATTGTCAGTGACAATGTTTTATGTCAATTCTGTGGTAGATAACCATAAGTTCTGTAATTTCAATATTGCATGGTAAGGGTGCAGCATTTAGTCATGACACCTCCTGTTGTTTCAGGACATCACTCTGATGTTGCTTTGCCCAATGAAAGCATCCAAAATTAGCATTATGTATCAGTAAGTCATTAACAGCTCATATACAGAAATAAAAAGTTTATTTTCAGAGTGGTACATAGCATAATATAGCAGTACAAATCTCTTCCTATTCCCAGCTCCCTATCAGAAGTATTAACCACTCAGACAACAGATTAAGTCCTTAATTGAACAATGATCACCATTAGCTTTCAGAAGTAACTTCACAGATCAGACTAATGAAGCAAAATAAGCTATTCTGATTTTTTTTTAGACTAACTAGACTATTAGCTAAAAATAGAAAGTGAGAATACTTAAGCTGTATACACGAAAGCACAAATTATAACAATTTGTTAAAGAAATGATATTTCAATTATTTCCCTAATGTCTCTTTTCTGTTCAAATTTGACAGTGTAGTGATCTCCTTTCTATCTAGCAACATTAAAATATCTCACTAACAATCAGTTTCAACTGGTAGTTCTCAAGTATGTTGAATAGAGTAGTCCCTTTCTAAAGATTTTAGAGATTAAATCTGAATTTATATGCCCATCAAGCCAAGCAGATGGATTTTACAGAGAAGTTATCGGCAAATTTCGTAAGATTCATTTTTTCCTGCATGGAGGTTCAGCAGAATGTATGCACTCACTTTTGTACTATACCCTACATAAGAATAAAGACATTTTAATTAAGTACTCTTTGCATTCTACGTCTTCATACTCCAGTCAATTCAAAATTCTCCACCTACCACTTCATATAGCGACAACATCAGAAACAAATCTGCTACAATATCATAACCCATCCTAGGAAAAATAGCAGAGTAACTGAAATCTGAGATTCCTGAGTACTACAATAGCACTACACAAAAAGTATTTTTTAACTCAAAAAATTATCAAAAAATGTGCAGGCTTTTTTTTAAATTGAAAAAAAAAGTGCAAGAAAAATTGACAGAAATAACGTATATGAGGCAGCACTTCTGCTTCTGTAGTTTTTCAGGTTACTCTAAGACCAAGTGTGGTACAAAATTTGCCCCCTCTGCTTTAATTGTTTATTAAGATGCAACGTACACACAACAACAACAAAAAAAAACACTCTATAGAAAACATCAACAACACTTCTTTTTAGAAGGTGATCTATTATGTATACAAAAGAAACTATTTTATAAGAGACCACATGAAACAGTTATGTTACTTGAAAGCTCAAGTTTAAATGAGGCTTTAAAGACTATTGCAGAGTTTTGCGCAGTTTTTCTTCACACATCTTAGGATTCTTCAAGCATAGAAACAATCCCCTCAGCAGTGCTTGAGAATACAGCCCTGCTTTTAGACATTGCGATTCCAGTCTTATCAACACTGGCTTATACCACTTAATACTTCCAATTTATGGTACTAATTTGCACCAAAGTGTTAATACAGGACCAACACATAATTAACATACCTAATGGTAAGCATCTTAATGTTACTTCATAAATTCCTATACACATTACCATATACACAACTCAGACGTAAAAAGGAAACCCAATTAGACCATATAGTGATATAAGTCATGTCTGAGGTACTGTTCAACAGAAGTTGTCAACTCACTGTCAAATCTGGCTGTATTTAGATGCAAGCACAGAGTGTTTTGGAGAAAGCCTTTGTTTTTCAGCATACAGATTCCTAAACAGTATTAATTCCTTGTGCCAATAGATACAGAAAGCCATTAACATTTTGTTTCATACACTAATTAGGAAAAAGAATACTACAAAAATACCCCTACTCCCCTGAAGCTCAGTACAGATAGCAAAAAGATCTCTTCCCTGATGAATATGCATATTTATTTAAACACAAGGCACTAAAATAGAGACTCGAGGAAAACCGATGGAGATAATACTGAGAGCCTAGCAGCACAGTATTTTTTTTTAGTAATATAAAATTCTTGTTTATTTACCTCTAGCAGCCATCAGAGATGAGTACTTAACACAGACCTGATTTTAAATTAAAAAGCATTCTTTTTTGGAGAGCTTTGCCAATGGGACAGGTGATAACTCAAGGTGGCAGATACTGAAGAACAACAAAATCCTGGAAATACCCCATAGACAGTTTTTTTAAAACTAAGTAAGTGACTACTCTGATACTCTATATTAGTCACCTTCACATATGGCAATGGTCCATATTAGAAGTAGGCATGAATATACTTCTGAGATATGCTAGACAGGTTTTAGGTATAATACACAAAATCAGTTAAAGCATTCCCTTGAGATTTCTTTCCCCCCCTACTTCTTCTTCGGAAGACTTCAAACAATGCAGTATTTTTTTTTTTCAAATCAGTGTTGCTGGATCTCAAGGTAAGGAGTCCTGATTGCTTTACCACGAGATCAGCTGAGATAGCATCTATTAGATTTCTTCAAGGAAATGGCTGACAGGAAATAAACTCAGTATACAAGAATAAAGCAAAAGTAGATCAAAAATTGGAACTGATTCAGAATAAAAGATCAGTCTCATTCACTGATCCATTTAATAACCTTCTAAACCAACCTTTGCTACTTCTTTCTCATGTTCCTGGTCTCTCTGCTTTTACCTGTTTCTTTTTCTTCCCATAATTACTTTTCTACTTTTTTCTTTTTCTCTCTTTTTTTTTTTTTTTTTAATAAAACAGAGCTGTGCTTCCTTAAAAATCTCTTGATAAAAAGCTACAGCTGAACATGTTAACATAATACTAAGCAAATAGAGACAAAAAAAAGCTGATGATAGTCTGTGGTAGCTTGAGGCAATCGGTTAATGCACTGCTGTGTTTCTCTAGAGTTGTAGGACACAGAACAGAAATATAGAGAACAATCTTGAGAATTACCAAAAGGCAAAGCCAGTGAGTTTGAGAGTTTTGTAACGTATTTGTACATCAAAATTTTGTTTTCAGTTTCCACCCTGAGTTTTTTTTTAAATCATTAAAATCATGTTTTTAATCACCTCAATAATCACTTTAAAATCACCTCAATAGCCACACAAAAGTTTCCGAGATCTGTTCACTTGCTGCCTTAGATTACACCTGCAATAATGATCAAGAGTTGACAGAGAAGCAGCTCATTGGATTATAGGAAGGGAGTATACTGCATAAGAGAAATGAAATCCCATGGGAATAATGAGTACGGACAACAGCAGTTACAATTTCCTATGTATTGATAGCTTCTTTATAGCAAGAACATGTGCTAGAAAGTATGTGTAATGATAGGTGGAAGCCTTTGGTACTATTAATAAAATATATATTTTTAAGAGTAGCTTTTCACAGCTTTTTCAGATCTGTGCTAGAATAGAGTTTAAGTAAGGTAATGAGAAGTCCTATTACTCAGCAATTAAAATGCATAGAGATTACACCAACATATATTTTGATATTTTCGTGACATCTTTATGTTTGCAAATTATCCATCTCACAAATCATACCACCTCCTACGTTAAATCACTTTCCAGATTACATTAAGGGAACCAAATTGGACAGAATTTTCACGTAACAGATTGAAATAATATTTTTGAAGCGTGCCTTTTACAATTCTGTTTTCAGAAGAGATAAATAAAGGTTTAAGGTATGAACTCATTCTATAATATAACTAATATTCTGACACCTGTAGGAAGGCTGCCTTCAGTATCTTCAAAAATAATTCATGAAAATTTAATGTTTAATCCTGATGAAAATTTTGCACCATGAACTTTTTCAGTGGAAATGTTTCTCTTACATTCTCTTACATTAAGATGAAGTTACTGAACAGTCTATTCAAAGAAAGATATACTGTGCCTTAGCCATATTAGTGATCATGTGCCAGTCTGTCCTGCATTCCAAAAGGCAAATTTTTGAAAGATCAGGTATTATAAAATCTTAGAATGAGACTTATTACCACGATATATTGCTGGTAACAATACTGTTGCAACATGCATGCTGAGAAGTGGAATATGAAGAGTCAAAGATAATATGCATAATGACACTAATTCCAATATCTCAAAGCAAAAATCCAAGCCAAACTACTTAGCTCCAGAGCTTTAGCATTCTGTTATCCACAGCCTAATACTTAACTGAGAAGTTTGAAGTCATAATACTACTGGGATTCTAACTTTTAGGGCTATGAAAGGCTATTACTCATGGTTGGTCTATTGCAATTTAAGATTTTATACTCCACATAAAGCAAGATTATAACAGATCTAATTTCAACATACTCCAAGGGGAGGGGCGGGGGGAAACCACACACACACGCGCGCGCACAGGCTTACAGTCAGAGACTGCAACTGCTATCCTGAGACTCAAGTTAAACAATGCTGATGGATACTTCTACGATATATACAACAAGAATAAAAATTTGGACCGACAAACTTGAATGCACAGAACTAAGTGCTTTAATTGCACGTACACTAAGAAACAAAACCATGCAGACATGTAAAGATGTGTCCATATAAACACAGTGGACACAGATTCACATGGGAGTAATGCGCTTGTTATAAAAGACATTTGAAAATTTCAGTTACGGAATAGTTTCAGTTACAGAATATTAATTACTAAAATATTAATCTAAACAATAGCATTTTACATATTTATGTATGAAGTTAATTGATAAAATCTTTATTAGATTACAGCAAAAAATTATCATTACTTTCCTTGTTTGCAGTCTCATCTTGAGATATCAATGCATATTCAAGATTTTACATATAGACACAAAAACACAAGTATCAGTACTTAATTTTAAGTCTGCTTTATCAATGTTGTAACTTCTCTCAACTCTGAGTTTAAGTTACAAGTCCTTTTTGTATGGGACAAACTGCAATTGTGAAATGTTGGCTGAACTGATGTTAGAACAAAGCATTAGAACGGCACAAAATTAACCAGTCATGTTTATAGAATACAGGCTATTATAGCATTTTTTAAAATTGTCCTAAGAATGTAATTATGAAGTGCTAGGTATTTTCAAGTATATAAAAAAAACCCCAACACACAAAGCTGTCTTTGACAGCATTATTCCTTACCTCCCATTCTTTAGCAGCATCTTCAGTAGTGGATTCTTCACTAGTTTCAGCCTCCTCATTCTTTTTTATCACTATAAATCCAGGTTCTCTAATAGATTCCCCAGTATCCTCTGCATATATCTCTGGGCTCCACTGGATAAAGAAGACATACAAGTGGTCTGTCCTAGAGAAGTCAAATAATGATACAGAAAAGGTTAAGTTTTTGATCTTTCAGATCTTGCCTAACTATTATGAAGTATTTGAAGCTAAAATAAAATACTCTTCTAAAACTAAATTTTTAGTACAATATTTGGAAAAAAAAGTAGTCATTATCTTATTTATTCATTGTTTAGTTTATAACATAAAGCTTACACTAGAGGAAAAAAAACCCCATAACTTAGCAATTGACTACTTGTTTTTTCATACACAAGAGTCCTTCCACCATTATTGCCCCACTAGAGAACTCTACTTATATTGAAATAACCTCAAAAAAAAAAAAAGGAAAGTGTTTACAGCTGTTACTTCATTTTAAAAGATTTATATAAAATGTATACAAAATTGGAAATTAGTAAAGTGTGTGTCTGTCTATTTCCTCCACTCCTGCAGAAAACGTGAACAATCAAGACATGTTTCTCCTGTAGTAATTCTCAGTCTGTATAATTTTGTTACAAGACTGAAAACGTGCATATACAAACAAATCAAACTACAAATTAGTTGTAGTGCTACAGTAAGGACTAACATTCAATTTATCTCCATTTAAGTCATCTCCCAGAAATGGCATGGTTTTCCAGTTTGGAAGAACAAAATGCCCTAAATACCAAAAGAAAGTTATTTACAAGCCTAACAGGCATTAGCCTGTACTGTTTAAGCGTTCTGTGTATGTGGACAAGCAGAGCTTGTAGAAAGCTTTATTGGATGTCCAATAAATCTACCAGTATCTCTTCATCATGTAAAAGACTTCAGGACTAACAAGGTTTTGCTGGCCTCCCACTTACTAAGTTTGAGTCTTCCTTACACCTTTCTGTAGGGACCTTCATTACAGTAAATCTGTATTCTGAATCCGCACAAAGAACAGTGTTTGCACCTTCACTTCTTTACTGAATTCTTAGAAAGCTGAATACTGGAAGAACAGTGATAAAGAACAGCAAAACGCTCACAAAAAATACAGATATGATTTTCCTGTGCCTCTGTCTATAAGGACTCAGTACACAAGTATGTGTCAAAGCCTCTGCAGTGGGTCAGTCACTCAAAGTCAGAGCTCTTAAAACTGAGGGTTTCTGGATGATATTCATGAAAGAAAATAGGAAAAAAGAAAAAATGAATTTTTCTCTAATAGTGAAAAGAGAAAACATTTCAGATGCATAAGTCTAAATAAATTCTACTGGAGTTAGAGAAAAGTCTTACAAAAAGTAGGAAAATTAAAACCGGGAATTTTTAAAGAAACTAGAAATTTATACATAGTTGCAGCAGTTTTAAAACAAGTATATGAGAAAAGGGATGCAGAAGGAAGTCTAGAACATTCCTCCCCAGACTGGTTTATTTGGAATTAAGAACATTGAAAGCAAGTAAGTTTGCCAGATACCTATTTCTCTTCCTCACCCCTAGCTGACAAAGACAACTGTGTTAACATTAAGTATTTTTTGACTTTACAGAGTAAAACTCAGCAACTTTAACACTGAATTAAGAAATCAAATAGGAAAAAAACCACCATGCATGATCTGATCCTTTTAGTTTACAGACACATGTTGGATGGATACAGACTCAATAACCAATTCCCATGCAGTTAGTGCTGTAAACCATTCATAAGCACAGCTAAGACCAGTGAAATCAGATGTAGGCTGATAAATTATGAATTATTTCTTTTAAACTAGGTTACACCATCACTTCAGCGTTACGCTGAAGATAACACTTGCACTGCTATATCAGTAAGTAAGCCAAAGAGACGTTAATACTTTTAATCAAGTGATCCTGATGTCATTGTCATAGAAGAGAGCCAAATGCTTTCAAATGCTGTGTGCTAGGAAAAAAAGAAGAAAAATGTACTGAAACAGAACCAGAAGAGGTCATCTGGCCCAGACAGGACTATCTATACCAGAATCACTCTGATGTGAATTTGCATCAAGAAATTGCAGTATCTTCACCACGTGCAGGGCATAACATTTAGAAGTAGGTTAGTGATATGCTAGCAACTCCATTCTTCCTGTTGGAAAAAGCGGTATCTTGGTATCATTTTAGTCCACTACTCATCTCCATTCACAGCAGAGATAGGGAAAAAAAAAAAAAAAAAAAATCTACTCCCCTTTCTTGTCACAGGTGACTTAATTATGTCATGACTTCTGTTTGTCATTGATTTTTCTCTTTTAGATTAAAGAGCCCCACTTACTTCTAATTTTCCTTTTATGTTACACTTTCTAGACATAAATTTGTCTTGCTGCTTTCCTCTGGACTCTCTCCAATTGATCCATATCTGTCCTCAACTGCAGTGCCCCAACTGGACATTCTATGCCATTCAGCTCAAAAGAAAAGATGGAAAGCGAGTTGAACATTACATTCAGGTATTTATACAAGATGACATCTGATAGTTTTTTTTTTTTTTTTTCAACTCTTCTGATAAGGACATAAGATCTAATACCTAGAAATCCATACTCAACTTCAAAAGTTATCTTTTTACTACTAGGAAACTATGACTTAAAAAATTTGACACTTTTCCAGAGGGTGAGGGTGGTTATCCCATCTCTTTGGATCATGGGAACTTGGAACATTTTTCCAGGAAGTGAATGAAACATATTTACTGAAAAAAACATCTATGTACCATATATAAAGATGAAAAAACAGAGCAACCCTACCTACCTATTCTGAACTCTGGCACTAGAAACTACAAAGAATTCTCTTTAAAGCTTCCAAGTAACAGCAGGCACAGATAATGATGAGGAAAAGTGTTGTTGTTGAACTCGCTTCCTTTACAAGGTAACACTTATTTCATATTTGCTTCCTTCTTCAGGAGCTTGTCAGGAAACTAGATTAAACAAAAACTCAAATACCACAAAAAACCTATTGACTGACCTGCAAAAAACTTAGTAAAACCTTGGTATGTTAACAATGTATTCAGCTGTTAAGGGTTACCAAGCAAGGATGCTGATGCTTGGCTTGTACTTATCTAACAAGTTAGGATTGAGGGGAAGCTCCCCATGAATTTCTCCTCAGGCATATATGTTCTCATTCTGTTCTGCACGCACACTGCCATATGAAATGTTGGCTATGTTGCAGGTGGCGGGGGGGGGGGGGGGAGAGGGGGAAGAGGAACATACCATTACCATCTAAAGCTACTAAATAAAATGTTTTTCTCTGCCTCTAACCAAGAGAAATTGATATACATAGGATCCTCCAGAACTGGAAATTTGCCACTTTTTATATTGTTTTAGATGATCACTGAAAAACAATTTTGATTAGCAAAGAAAAAAAGCAGCTGATAAACTGAAAAATCAACATCTTTCAATGTGTCTTTATCTCCTTACCTTTCTTGTGGAACAGCAAACCAGTACTCATGTTTTTTATCCCTCTGTGCATACTGTTGCATTGACGCACTTGCTTGAGAAACAAATGTTTTTCTCATAGGTTTTCCAACCCTGAGACGCAAGAACTTGTGTGATCGATGTCTCCGTTTTTCTTTTGTAAGACCAGAACCTATTAGTAAAGAAAAAGCAAATTATCACCGTGTGCAACAGGACTAAACAAAACCACTAGTCAATTCTGAATTAGAGAATATACATATGTAGGTCATGTACATGTATAGGTATTAAGAGACAAGGTAACACAGGCTCTACTAGTTTCATGGAAAAGGACTTTAAGTTATACCAGCAGAATTAATTTCAGAGCATAATATATTTGAATTCACACATTCATTCCTGCTTCCAACTCCAGTTCCCATTATATTAGTCTTCCATCTATATTTCAAAGTATTTCAGAAGGTACTCTCAATACGTAACTGTAAACGTATTTGGACATCCCTCCCACTGTTGAGAAGTTTTTCTGAACACATGCAAAAAAAGACAGTGTTAACTAAACACCTAAATATATCAAAATTGTTCCTTAATTTCTTTTCATTAAAAGAAGAAAAATAAACAAAAGCCACCCCACACACTATCACAGAACTAAGATGAAATTTAATTTGTTAGCTATTTCAAACATTTTAAAGGCGTAAAACGCCACTTCATGATGAAGTACACTGGATGCTGCTGTATGGGTTTCTCTCTAGAACAGTATATTTAATCGAGTTAATAGTATAATCAGACTATCCTCAAGGTCTGGATTCTCAGTGTAAGGTTGAATTCTTTCTAAAACTATTCGCTTGTCAGATAAAACTTGTCAGTTTTCTGAGCTCCAGCCACAAGAGACTTTTTAAAGCATGGAAAGAAAATAAAGTCTCAAGAGTTCTGATGATCAACTATGACCACAAAAAGGTTTAACCTACCTCGAGTTACCTGTACGTACAGATGTTTCAGTTTTCTAAGATACCCAAGACTTTTTACAGTTTAAGTTTGCCTTCAGTGACCGTTCTGACTACTGATATGAGCTCATCATTTTCATGACCACCTATATACACATCCCTACTGTATGTTTTTGCTAACAGACCTTCTACTCTCTGTTTAGAAGAATACTGTTCTATGAAAAAATGTTTTTCAGTAAATAGTTAAATGAGCACATATGTTTCCTGATCATCATTTACAATAGTCTAGAATGATATTTGCAGTATATAAAATGGCAGGACAGTGACAGCAGATATGATTTTAAAGTGCTTTATATAAGCACATAAGTTCAAAGAATTATCAGGTTAAAAAAATTTTTATAGGTCTTGCACAAACCTGTGGCAGTTGGGGGGGAGGGAGGAAGGATACTCAAACTGATCTTGGCCATTCAGATGGAACAGTTTAAAAAGTTCTCTAAACTGGAGCTCAGAGAAGTTGGATTTGTACTGCAGAGAGAATCAAAGATATTGATTCTTTCTCTTGGATGAATCTAAGTTTACCAAAAAACCTGAGCCCTCAAATGGAGTACTTAAGACTGTCATTTTTTTTTTTTGCATATTCTCATATGTTTTGGTATATTTGATACAGAATTCTACAGAAAGAAATTTAGTGGCTATTGTTTCTTCAATACTCTTTTCCTTTTAATTTGTACTAATAGCCAACTAACTGAGCAGCAATGCGATATTATTTATATATATATATAAAAAAATATAAAATGTGGACTTACTTAAATACAATGGTATACTGTTACGTGTGTGTATTATGATTTTCCCATATTTCAACTACATCTAGCTTTTATTTCAATTTGTTGGTTAAAATAAGATTCTGTAAAAACAGAAAAGAATGAAAAAGTCCATGGGAAAGCAGGGTAAATACAAGAGAGGGAAATCAAAGGAATTGCTCTTCAGCAATTCTAGACTCCTAATGCTGTTAGGATTGCATTCACATCACCCAATTAGCTTTCAGAACAAGTAAAAGAACATTCACTACAAATTTGGAGATGTTTGACCTCAGCAAAGATCAGCAACTACCAGTTCCCCAAAATCTAGATGCGCAAAACTCCACTGAAAAAGCTGAAATTCAACTAAATCCTTGTTAAATGCAAGAGACGAAAAGACTACCTAGATAATTTAACAGTACAAAACTCAGAGTATAACTACTTTAGAGATTTATTCCCATAGACTGAGTACTAAAAGAGTGTTTAGTCTCTCAGTTTTTAATGACATGCCAACTGCTATTAACAGACCTGCCTAGTCACGTTTAGTCTTTGCCGTGTGAGGAACCTATGCTTTTATGTTGACTCTACTTACACACACCTGTACACAAAGCTAGTAGAAGCTTCACCAAATCTATCAAGATGTTCTGCATGCACACTGCCATAAGATTATTCATAATTGGCTGTTCTATTTGCATTTTGCTAACACAACATGCAAGCTAATGAAAAACATGGAATAATTCCAATGTAAGCTAGTGGCACAAGCCTCTAAAGCAAGCTGTATTTTTTCCTCCCTTTCTGCTTCATCCCCACAACTTCCAGTGTGGCTGTAACACCAGTTGAAGGAGAAAACTTCTTACCAGCACCCCTCTCAATCTGACTGTATGCACATAACTTTGGTTATATACGCATATACTTCATGACTGTGCAGTTCATCCTGTAAAAAAACCTGTAGCATCATTCAATGAAAGTATTTTTCAGAAAACAGACAAAACTATCAGTGTCTAGTATACTATCTGAATTATATATATATATATATATATATATATACACATATACATACACACACACACAAAAAAAATTCTAAGAGCAGCAACAGTGGCAGAGAACACTTGTGCTTGCATTTGCACTGCACAGCAAATGTGCAGCAACTGTGACCAGTTGCTGGTTACAACCAGCAACAACTGATAACTGATATTTTCGCCAGAGGATTTCCTCTAGTGGTTTATGGTGCAAAAGCAGAATCATCACAGAGTGATGCAACTATTAAGTGACTTGAAATTTCAAAATTCAGTTCCTTCAACTGTAAAAAGAAGGAAGTGTAAGGTTATTTTCTGCTAATCCAAAAATACACTTCTATGCAATACAAACTCAGCTATCAGTTAGAATCAGAAATTAACCTGAACTTCAAATATACTCTTCCCATTTGTAATAGGTATTATAATATTTTATCTTCTTTAGAGCCCACAAACTTTGCATAGATTAATACGACTAGTTCACTTCCATTAGTGAGATGGAAAGGCAAGAGAAAGTGACTTAGTGGTTTTTTTAAAAAGCAAAATAAAGTATATTCAGCAACATAATCTCTACTTGCTTAAAAAAAAAGAAAGCCAACACATTTTTATATGAATTTAGACTTTGCAGCTACTACTACTTGGGCCTGACCTTTACAGAGGAATAGAGGTACTCAAGGAAGTAAGTCTACTTGTTCCCTATATTCATTGCTTACTATTAGTATCTTATCTAGCTCTTATTTAAGCTGAGAAATGCTTTTCATATGCTCAACATTGTTCTAGTCAGCACGAAAGAATGACAAGACCCAAGTAAAGCAAAAATTCTGAAAAAATCAATCTAAGCCTTAAATAGTTTTATTTTAAACCTCTGGTGTTTGCTACTCACATTCTAAACCTTACCTTAACCACAATGCAGACACCCTATGCAAAAGATGAAATTCCTTCAGTGAAATACATTCATACACATATACTTTGGGACCAAGATTTAGGTTACAATTAGCTGATTGCCAAGGAACATGTTTTTGAGCTCTGCAGTGACCAGTATCTTGTGAGTCTGGTAGCACTGGCTTATTTAATGTACTATCTTTTTAAGGAAGTTTTAAGATGATAATAAATACAATTTCAATGAGGAAAAATGGCAGAAACAAAAGGTATTCATGCTTTCAGTTTTCTTAACAATATTTTGTCCCTGGTAATTTTCAAAGTTATTAAAAAAATTGCTTATCTATATTCAAACCAAAAAAAATATATATATAAGCAAATATATGGGAAAGATGTGTTCTACAGAATGATTTACATAATGAGTAAAAGCAAAGGAAGAGAAAATTCCAAGGAACTGGAAGGAGATACTGCAAATCTGAAGACTTGCACTGTATCTACAAACATTGATTCCCTTACCTTCTAACCGCCCATCTCCCGCAATCACATTTTTCTGATTAGTCTCCTTTTGTGAATCCTGCTGCAAGTTCTCTCTTTGTTGTCTGGTTTGTTGCATAGTGTGGGTCTTCCAGAGTTTACGAAGTTCCTCAACTTCTGTCTCTGAGTCTTGGGTTTGCTCTTTCACCGGTTCTCCCTTATCGGTTGTCTCTTTCTTTTGAGAGTCTGTGGCATCTTCACAACGGGGACATTCCTCTCCTGTCTTACTCTCCCCTTTCCGTTGATTTTCTACTGTGAAATCCTGATCTTTGCCAGTTTCTGCCTGTGTGTCATGCTCTTCACTGTGACGTGATCCTTGCAAAGGCTGTGGAACATTGTTTGCAACAGTTTCACTAGATTCTTGTTCTTCCTTTAGAGATGTTTTAGTACTTTCTGAACCTAGACTGGGAGTATCAAACTGTTTAACATTTGCAGTCAGTTCAGCACTGGATTTTAAGTCACCAGGAGCTTCATTTGAGTCTGAAATGATTGTTAAACATTCTGCACTAGTCTGGTTTATTGTTTGGACAGATTCTGATGATGCTCCAGAAGATTTATCTTGTCGAAGATCATCTGAGGAGACGAGTTCCTCGCGTATTGGAGAGAGTTCTGATTCTGTGAACACATCTTCCGAAAGGGACTCCTCTGTGCTCCTCGGGGCAGTACTAGCACTGTCGTTGCCTGTATCTCGAATCCTTGAATCCATCTCGTCTGTATTGCTCCTTGGTATTTTCTTGGCTTGGGAAAGTTCCCTCACAGACAGCTGTTCTACATCTCTGTTAAGCAGATAAGAATGTTATACTAGGTGCCTTTTATTTAACTTTTCAGTAAGTACCATTTAATGCTGAAGCAAATAATTAAGGATTTTTTTTTAAAAGAACACCTTAATCCTATTAAGAAACAACCATAAATTACATTCTTATAAAGGTAGACATGTGGTAGACCTTCTGCCAGGGTGACCCAGATGACTTCCCAACTTCACAGCACTGTGCCGTAAGATGCTCTCCTACAAAACCCAACCCACTTGAGAGGCTTAAAGTGTAAAAATAAAGAAAAAAAAATCCTACACAACTATAAACTCTAAAGGTAGAAGTCCTTCTCAATCTTTTAAGCTCTGTCTACCGAAGAGGTCAGTATAGCATGTCCCATTCTATTATAAAGCTGACACTTTGCTCACTTGTAAAACATGAACTGCAAAAATCATTGTTTAACCTTAGCTACCTAAGCTACTCAGTGCAGATCTGTCAAGTCCATAGGAACCACAGTAGATCTCACCATTTTGCCCATGAGAAATGGTCAACAGTAATCAGTGTCTTGGCTGACTAGCTTACACAGGCACATAACTCTGAAAAACACTATTAGGCAAAATAAATACATAACTGTATTACCTAACTGAACACTTCAAAGAACAGAGATGAATGTTGATAAATAGTGCAAGAAACTGTAAGAATGAGTGTAGAATTTATTTTCCCCAAAGGAAATTATTATATTCAAAACTTGCCTTTAGATATAAGCTTTCTAAAAATTCTTTAAATCTTAGTAGAGGAGGACTAGAACAGGGCTGTGAAAATGTTCAAGCGCATCCACATGACTCAGTCTTGTCCACGTTCTCAAAAAATCCGTAAGTAGTATAGACTTCTATAAATAATCTCATATTTTAACATACTTTCAATGAAAAATTCTACCTCGCCATCTTCGTTGCTACCACAAGCCCATTACTTTTTCCATTATCTAGTATCAATCCTTTTAAGCAGCTTATGCCTTAATCCCTCCACCCTCAAGAAGTATTAACCGACTCCAAATTTCTGCAAAACTTTTTATCCAGTTAGGTCTTATCACCGATACCATCGCCCAGACATTACTAACTTCAGAATGTTTGCAGAGCATATGTATCCTCTTGTTAATACAGTATTAAGCTTGTGCTGGTAGAGTGACCTTGCTTATGAAGCATGTGGATTAGAGTTTAGAATTTATTACTCATTACAATGGGTCGTTTCCTCAATATGTAGGAATTACGAGGAAAAATGTTGCTCTTTGACCAGCACAACCTACAGTTAATGAAACTGGCTGTAATTCTGTATATTTTCAATTATTTTTCCAATTTCACCACAGATTATTGCTTATATAGAAAAATATACACAACATTAAGTTACAGTTTTAAGGACCAAAGAATCTAGAGATACGTGAAATCTTGTAAAATCTAGCTATAGTTCCTAGAGTTTTAGTTACGGATCAGAAATCTGTATTTTATTTTCCTCAAACTTTATTAATATGCCTCAAATTTTCAGGAGAAAAGGCATAAAAGCACTGGGACTGAAAAATAATTTAGATGCTCATACTCCATTTAATAGTTCATCAAGTTGACAAGGAAGACAAATCTAATTGGGCATGTAGGGCTTTGAATGCACATTGTAATCCCTTATTATTAGATATGCTTTAATTCTGTATGCATTTGTACTATAAGTTAAATAAAATTGCACATACTTCTACAGGGAATTGAAGGTAAATCTGCAAGTTAAAGCTGAGTCATTAAGATAACTAACATGTTAGGAGAAATCTTGTTTCACAATTGCAATAGTTACATAATGATCTGAAGAGACAGACTCAAGAAGAAAAACAAAAGTCATCTGAAATGCTCCTACAGGCTTAAAGTAACATTACATATATTGTGCATCAAATCATACCTGTAACTGAGTATGAACAATGAACTGTTTGCTTAAATTAAACTTTTCTTAGGTCATGACTTTAGTCAATGTTGTTGTATCTAGGCTTCATGATAAAGCCTAAGAGATTTCTTTAACTTCTCCAATTAAATAGGAAACAATTAGTAAATCATGCAGTAAATAAATGCTATTATAACCATTATGAAAAAGTTTTTCCAAAAATAAGCTTCCAGAAAGCAGTCATGCCTCACTGTACATCAAAAAGCTCCCCAAATACTAGTGTACTAAGATGGGCTGCTCTTTCAAGACAGACATAGCTTCAGGCTGTAAACAAATCCATATCAAGGTATCATTCCATTATTAAATTGCTGCTGAAACCGTGCTTAAAAACGGTATGAGACAGTTACTTCTTCTGGTTGTCCAGGTACTTTAAGATTAGATATGCTTAAAGTTCTACCTGTAATGCTTGTAAAAGAATGTTTTTCAAAGCTAGTGAATAGCTTTAAACTTTAGACTTACAATACAGAACAGCTGTTACTTCCTTATTTAAAATGGTTGAATTAAAGCTGTTTGTCTGATATATATAAAAATTAAATAAAATCTTACTTCCTCAGCTACCTAGAAAAAGTAGTTAAAGGAATCTATTTCAACAAAATTTGATGGTCAAGATAGTCCGCAAATGTTTAAGCCCTTTCTGGGCTTTTATATATATAAAGGTGGCATGATTTTTATTTATTTATTTATTTTTAAAAGGTCCTGCTCAGCTTTAGTATTTTATTATAAAAATAGATTGAATTCTAATGAATAAAAAGAATAAAAAATAAATGAAAAAAATTAGGAAACAGACAAAATTAAACAAAAACTTAATAACACTTATTAATTTAATAACACCAGTTTTAAATGCCATCATGATAAACACCAGTGACTATGGTACCCCAATCAAAATTTGCTCTGCTCATAAGGTTAGACTGAAGAACGAAGTTGTCCCTAGTCAAGATGGGAAAATTTTACGGCTAACACCTTCAAGTTATAAGACTACTTTCTAGAGTTTTTACATAACTACTGCCACAAAAACAGGAGAGTTTGTGAAGCTAGCTTCAGAAGCAATGTAAAGTGGTATACACTAAAGACTTAAAGCTAAAGCTGTTAAAATTAGGATTTTCCATTCTGTAAATCAATTTCAAGTTGCCATAAGCAGGCAAGGGAGACAAAGTGTTCTGATACCTCTTTCCACAGGTTATGTATACAGATTAAAGACATTACTGCAGAAAACTAAAAATCCATGTATATAGAAGAGAAAATATTCTGTATAACACATAGAACATCAGATCTTAAGATAAAGCAAGCTTTCTCAAGGGTTTCTCCAAGCCAGTCCTGAATATTCTTCTTTAAAAGAAAAGCGCTTGCTTTAGTTTGATGTTGTTAGCAATATGGCTACAGTTCGTATTTTCTCAAAGCTTCATAAACACTGTTCTATCTTACATGGTTAATGAATCCTTAATTTTGCTGTCCACAATTTCCTTATACAGAGCAGCTGACATCACTTCTTCCATTGGACACATGATGCCATACTCTTCACAGCCGTTCTCTTGGACCAGAGGATCCATTTTATGGGGATCAAACATTATATTATTTGGCGTCACTAGCAGCACACCATTGACTGTTCCCTAAAATGAGAGGGAAAACAAGTGATAAGTTTTCTCCTTAGTGTTTCAGCTCATTCTCATTTTTTGCAGGAAAGTGTTTTCTATTTTTTAATTAAAGCATCTTTAAATTTCAATCTTCATTTGAGCAACTTTTATTAGTCACCAACCATAATTTCTTGTGCTTTGTCAGCATCTAAAAATACACAGTTTCTCTGTGGAAGCAAGTCAATATGACCTGCTTCCCAAAAAGAAAACAGTATGTTGTGTACAGCTCCTTAACAATTGTGTTGAGTGAAAAATAAAGTTACTTGAGCACTAAAAAATATGCTAGGCAACTCCCCAAGGTAAAGATTATATCCTTCCCAGATAACCATGAGGTGTTCTCCTTTTTCCTTTCTGCTATTTCCACAAGAAGATTCAAGCACGTTTAGAGCAAGGCTCTAAACTCTTCTCTCTAATCAAAAATGAGATTACTGTAAATAGTCACTTGCCTCCATTTTCTTTAAGCAAAAGCAGTAAGAGTATCCAATTCAAATAATTTTGACTTAATGAACTTATTACTCAATTGGATAGATAAATTTATGGAACTAAACTAGTTTAAAGATACTAGATTTTTCATGACAAACATCATCAAGACAGTTTTGTATATATTCAATCATAATGATATTGCTGTAGGATATGTATAAAAGTAGATTTTTATACTTTTTCCATGAAGTTTAAAGAAAGTTGATATTCATAAGCAACAGTGTTATATCATACAGACGTCAAACTAATTTACCATACATTGAACTTGAGTAGTTAGAAACACACAGCATTGGCCAGTTGCCCACTAAAAAAAGTTTACTGATTAAACTGACAGAACAATAAAGAGAGTTAAAGCTATAATTACCTGCAGGAAATGCAACTTTAAGTAGGATGATAGTGATCCTTCAGTTAAAGATTGAATAATCCTGACGACTTCACAAATTTACAAGGACATTCAAAACTCTTGTGTGCAAGAGTCACATAAGAGTTGCTTCACATACTGACAAAATTCATCAGGAATTGAAAAATTATCTAGTTCTGTGAAAAATAATTGAGATGTGTTGGGGAAATTTCTTTGTTTTGTTTGAGAAAAATATATCAGCAGTACTTAAGAGAAAACCGCACTCTTTCCAATTAACAGAAGTTTGTTTCCAGCACTGTGATGGCCAATCATCTTCACACGTAAAGGTAAAGTAAAAAGAAAGAAAGCTATATAGTGGGCAGAATAATTATAAGCACCAAAAAAATTAAAGCCTACAGCAATAACCAACAGTATCACTATTATAGCAAAATAAGAACAGTCTCAAAGCAGCTCATATGTCAACACTTACATCCTCTTAGCTGTTCAGGGCCTAATTAGGTTTTGCATGCGCAGTTTTAAAGTTTGACATACACTTTACACTCTAGGAGTCAGCAAAACGCAGTTGCAGTTTTAAGACTTCTGGGACACAAATTGTTGCTGATACCCCTCCCACAAACACTTGCACAGCACTATATAGCAGGTATATTTTCACAATCAAAGACGGAACTTCAATAGAATGACAGTCAATAGAAATTTAAGTAAATCCACTGTAGACAAGAAACTAATTTCATATTACTGCAGAAATCAATGAGTATTCAGAACAATAGATTCTCTTTACTGAAATACTACTACTGTAAGCTTAGTACATAGCACAAAAAGCAACATCATTTCTAAGTCACATTTAGTCATTAGTACGAGAAAACTGAAAGTGAAATGTTAATATTCGCTAGCTCCAACTCAAAAGCATAGGCCATACTCCTTTTTAATGGCAAAGAACATATCCTATAATGAAATATATATCCAAAGTTAAAAAAAAAAATCTGAGCAGCTCAGCGTCTTGTAGCAACTTAGATATATATGGGCAGACATTCATTTTGAAGAAAAAGCTGTATTGGACAAACATTTAAAAATAAAGAGACTAGCAAGATGTGTGCACACAGGCATGCACACACATACACACTGTTCTGGACTTGTTCAAAAGCCTAATGTTTAGAAAATATTCAAGTATTAGAGACTCATCTATACTTTAGCAAAATGGATCAAAACAAGCAAACTTAACTCTAGAGATCTGACTTTGCAACTATACAGTTGCAAAGAGTTAACATGGATGTAATGTTTGAACAAGTTCTGACTACAGAGAATTTCAAGGGTTTTATTTAGAACTGCTACTACTTCAGGGAAACGTATTTTAATGACAAATGAAAGTACCTCGTATATAGGGTCTTTAAGGCTGAGAAGTTAAGTACTGAAAAATAGTTCTATCAACTAATTCTTTAAATAATTCTAAAGGTAGCCTACAGAAAGAGATCAAGAAATAGAAAAAAAGGAAAATTCTTACTAGAGTGGAACATCAGATCCAGCATACTAAGACAGACAAGTGGTTCTTTAAAGCGTGCTACGTACTTCTGAGGTATGTTTGTAATACTGAGAAAGACTCTATTTAAAAGCACAAGCTCATCCATACAGGATTTTTTACTGCTGGAAGACCAGCTGTCTGAACAACAGTAAACAAGTGTTTCCTTATAGCTGTTTCAGCCAAGAGGATGAGAAGATCCAAAAACTTAGGCAAGTAACACACAATAACCACAAATAACACACAATAACCACAATCAAAATTAAAGACCAAAGCTATCCACCTTCCACTACCCATATGCTACATGATCATCTTCAAAAGTCAGGCCTGAGGGGGGGAAAGCATGGGGGTAGAAAAATAAAGCTGCGTGACTGCTCTAGCTTAAGGATTTTGATATACACCAGCATCTAAAAATATGTATTCCTCAGTAGCAGCAATCACTAATCAAGTTCCCTAGTGAAATCTTCATCTAGACTAAGATTTTTGTCTTCATTTGTTCACTTAATTACAAGGAAGAATCACAAAATAAAGTACACAAAAGATACTGAAGCCTTTGAAATTGCTCAGACTTCAGACAAGGAGAGTAACAGGAGATCATGTTTTTCCATCAAGTGTTAGCTGTCACTACTGACATATCACCTATGTCAACAAGGTGCCTGGTTAAAACAAAAAAAAAATTTCAATCAAGCAAAAAAAATAAAATCATAAAAACACTGCAACTGTGCTCTGAAAAGCAAGTTAAAGTCCTGGTCCAGAACAGATTAAAGAAATATTTTATTGCAAATTAAATGAGGAATTTTCTAAGTCCACTTAACACACATTTTCCCCCTCCTGTCCAAAACCAATCAAAACCAACCAACAACCAACTATATCCACCAATCAAACAGCATAAGCTGGAAGGGAGGAAAAGAAAGAAAGAAACAAACAAAAAAAAAAAAAACAACACACCTTCATTTCTCCAGATGCTCACCCTGGTCTCCAGGGTCTGAAATTCCTGAGGACTGGTCTTAGCAGTAAAGACTGAGGCAAAGGCAGCATTCAATATCTCTGCCGTCTCTGTATCCTTTGTCACCAGGACCCCCGTCCCACTAAAAAAAAAAGTTTCCCCGTATTTTGGGAGATTACAGGGGTCAGCACATTCAAAATGCAAGGGATGAACCTCACCTTGGGAAAGCCACCTGCCTGATCATGGTGTCACCCCTGCCAGGTAAAGATCACTGAATGCTAACCTGGGTACGCAGGTCAAGCTGAAATAGCAGCCATATAAATATTTTATTTGGTCCCAAATTTTAACTCCTTTCTTAGGCATGCCAATGTCGCCAAAGCTTTCTCTAATAAATTCTGCAACTCCTCTATAAAACAAATAGCTTGTCTTTACTGTCAAATTTGTTTGCAGGAGAAAAACCTCTTTAAAAAAAAAATCTGAGATTTGTATTACCCAGTAGACCGAGTTGCTAGCATGAACAGCAATCCAAGTGCTATTGATTCTATGAGAAAAACAGATAACATCTGCACAAAACATGGTCAGTGGGAACATACATTCTTCTATCAAACTACCAGTCAACAACTGCTTATTAGCCTTCCCTGAATGATGGAAGCTGAAAGGGCTCCAGTCTTTCACAGTGAGCACCACAGCTTTGTATTAATGAAGATTAAGTTTAAACACTTCTATAAGTGTAACTGAAGCTTTATTTCTTTGTCAGCTTGCCATTACAGACCAGACAAACTTTCCTATCAGCATTCCCACAACGCAAGTAATTCAGAACTATTGTCTCAGCAGTGAGCCGGTGATGAACTCTTCAGCGTTTTAGCACTATGAATTCATTTTAGGTTCTGAATAGATTTATCTGGTTATTCATACACATCAATGCACTGTGACAGAAGATGTCACAGCTGTTCCACGAAGTGCCCAGAAATGGGACACAAAACTGAGGTCCAGGATAAAAGTCAACAGTCCACTACCCCTTACTGTCTGTTCTTTGCCAATCTAGCCTTCCCTGCTTAGAAGCACTAAGGGCAACAGCCCAAGTTCTGCTCCCAGTAAAATTTTTCTTGGTTCCTTGCCTTTGGAGTGGGGAGAACAAGTTTCACAGCTCCCTCTCTAGCTTAGGTAAACCCTTGAAATTATTTCCAGCATGAACATTTTTCAGAGTAAATAATAGCATGGAGGGGATACATCCTATGCAACCCCTCTCAATACTAACACAGGGAAACGAGCCTAGCTCCTCTTTTACAGTCATGCTTTGTTTTGCGCTTCACTATAGGTCCTTCTGAAGAGGACTTAGAATTTCTTGAGTATTAAGAACAGCTTTTTGACAATACTTTATTCAAGTTAGATTTTCAAAGTGTTTTCAAAAAAAATTTTTGTGCAGTAATGTAGCTATAGAGAAAGATCAGCAAGTCAGAGTAATAGCATAAGCCAAAAGACTGGGCAGTGGCTTGTATACTTCAAACTCCTACGTGATTAATATATACTGTCAACTTTTGTTCCAGTCACCTTATTTTCTCTACAACAAAAATTGAGGAAATGTTACAAGTTGCTCAGTCATGGACAGAAAGAAAGTAGAGAAAAAAAATTTTGGACATCCTCCACCAAAAAATAACCTGTGACTGGTTTCTCTGGGACCATATCTCTAATCAGTTGTTGAGGAAAATTATCTGTAACTTAATGAAACAGAGGTTAAAAACTCATATTGTGCATGTAACTATTAATGAGTTCAGCATGATACTGTTAAGAGAAGTTCTGGTCTCCAAGCAAAACTTTCAGAGTATCACTTGTAAGAAACTTGTGTTCTGCATGTAAAGAAGATTTTAAAGATAACCTGTGAACTCATTTAGGTACAGCTCAGGTTTGACAGTCTGAAGGAGAAATGCTGAGCCATTTTATTATGAACAACCATCTGGATACTAGGTGGTTAAAAAACCAGATCCTTTAAGTCTTAAAGTTAGTCTGTATAAGAATATAAAAGATAATTAATCCAGATATATAAAACAGGCTCAGTAAAAATGGATTAAATTGCACCACTACATAGACATTCTACTCTGAATTGTTCTAACTTTTTTCCCAGTAAAGTTCCTAGGTATTTTCTGGAAGAAAAATCTTTATGATTTATACACATCTGGCTCTTTAGATCATGCAGCCAGAATACCAAGAAGGTAGTACAGAACTCAGGAAGTAGGAGTTCTAATACAGTATCAGAGATATGAATTCTGAACGAAAAGCAACTTTAAGCCATAGATGAGTCCAAACATTACGATCAAGCAGTTCAGTAAAACATCCTTTTAGGAACATTTAAGAGGACATCTAAGGCAGTTTTTGAACAAAACTTACCTCTAAATAAACTCCATTTTGTTCCTGAACACACAAGGTAGAACAAGAACTGTAACGTACCATTCATCAAGCTTTTATCACAAAGATAGTCATCTAGTTTTGTTCTTTGTTTCTCAGATTTGTTTTTGATCCTTGTCAGTACTCTTTCCTAATGAGAGTGCTGTGCGTGTGCTTTCTGTGTCTATTTTGTCTCCCGTGCCCCAGTGCTGGTGATTTTCCTTTACCTACAACTTTTCAGAACAAGGTATGTAAAGTAGCAGGGATAATAAAAGTAATTAAAAAATTCAGAGCCCTTGTATTAATTTCATTTATAGACACACAATGGTAAAGTTAAATAGAATCAAGCATACTGTCTTCAGGATATTGTTTTGTTTCCTAATGAACAGTGTAAAGAACTGGAAATCAATGAAGGAAGCTTTTTCCTGAAGAAGTGATACTGACAAGATTTGAAACCTCTGTAGTCCCATGCTTAGAAGTAGTAAACTGCTAGAAAGGGTATGCCTACATATGCAATCAACAAAGTTAGGGTGCGACTCTATAGCACATTACTTACTCTACATTGATTTATCACCTGACCATGACATGGCATGTTCACACCATCCCATATTTAACTGTGCACAGTATCTTGTCTCTGACAGGGGCCAGAATCAGATGTCTCAGAATAAACATAACAGGGCAGGAGCTTTCAGGCTCAACAATATACAGGAATTCCCTAAGATCTGCTTAGGCAGGAAATAAAGTCCAACTAAGAACAACCCCAAGCATATACAGAAGAAGCAGTCTTTAAAAGAAAGAAAAAGAGAAGTTTTATCTTAACACAAGCCTTTTCCGATATTAAATTGCAGATTCAACATATTGAAAAGAGGTTTTCACTAGTTTTTGATTTGGAACATCAGTCTGACTGAGATTTCAAATGTGTACTCTTAATCCATAAAACATTGTTTTATAGTATCTATAAAACTTAAAATAATATTCCTCCCTGCTACCCAAGCAACACAGTCAGCAGCATTTATATATGCAGACTCAAACTTCAGGTGATGGAATTACTGTAACTACAGTGAGTTTGTTTGCATTCATTCAGCTTAAGTGAAGATAGGATTTTTCAGGATTGAAATGTCTAGTAGAAAGGCACTCTTCTGTAGGATGAGAGAGGAAGATATCCAATTTTACTTTATGTTCTGAGTCCCTAAAATTCACACAAGACTTGTGTGGTTATGAACTGAACTTCAGTTAATCAAATTCCATTAACCCAGAGGCATTTATGTAAAGACAGAACTGAGAGAACTGTTACTACAATCTCAAAACCAAGATTCCTATCATACTACACTTGATAGGGAAGGTTTTGTTTACACAATTAGAAGTTCATTCTGTTCTATGTTCTGTTCTAAGAAAACAGAAGTGAAACTACCTAACTAAATAGTTCCCTAGAGTTTAAGGCACATGCTTATCCACCATCAGTGAAAGGAATTACTGATAAGAAATACCAACATACGGAACAAGGCAGACTTCCCGCCCCCAACACTTAAGATTTACTTAAGAGTATGGCTTCAGGGATGTCCATCACAGGTGAATTACATAACTATTATGTCATAACTAACATACAAGTGCTCTGGGAATCCAAAGAAAAGAGTGGAGGGAAGAAAAAAAAAAGTAAGCTGATCCATTTGATCCATCTATGTGTCACTAGGTCTTATTCTACGTTTCTGCTTTCAATGTGCTTTATTTTTCCATTTTATACAGTAATAGAGTCCAGTCTGGTGAAACATGAGTGCCTAAGTACCTTGCCATTAGTGATGTACTTGCAATTGATTTTGAGAAATTTTTCTGTAAATGCTTCCTCCTCTTCAGAGGTGGAGGATACCACTCGTGTGGGACGAACACATGTATGTGCTGGTGAAGCAGCTGACTCTTTTCCTTGGACTCCATCTGGATCCTAAAAGAGGACATAAAGAACTTATCAGCTTGTCTTTGTCAATATGAACTTCCAAGAGATTTACTGTCATGAACTTTTCATATCTGAGTAAGAACAGAAAAAATTACAAAAAAAGATTCCAAATTCACTGCACTTTAAAGGACTGCTTTGATCTGATAGTACAAATGGTTAACATAGCTGCAATGAAACACAGCTTAACAAGACCAGGATAACAAATATAAGCGGGCAGTGATATTCAGAATCTACCCTGAAACAAACAACATAATCAAAATTCACAAAAGAGCTATCTGAAATACTCTGATAGGCAAAACTTGAGTGACAGGTATTTAGCATAAGAGATGATTTTTCAACATCAATAAACAAAAACTGTAAGAGCTGTTACTGTTTCATAATACCTACTATTACTTTAGGTTGGAAGGGCCTTCTGAAGGTCTTTAGTCCGACACCTTGCTCAAAGCAGGCTAAGGCCTAAGTTAAATCAGGTTGCTCATGGTCCTTCCAGCTGAGTTTAAGTCTTCAAGGCTAGAGATAGCACAGTCCAAGAAATCTGTCCCAGTGCTTAACCATCCCCATAGTGATAAACATTCTCCTAATGTCTAACCAGGACTGCTTGTAAAAAAACCCACCACCAAACTAGCAACGGTCACCATCTGTGCTTTTGTTGTGCACCTCTGATATCCTGACTCTTACTTCTATAAACCACTCCCCTATCGCACCCCCAACACATGCACTAGATAAGGCAAAACAAAAAGATTCTCCATTAGCACCTTCTTCTACAGGCTAAACAAACCCAGCTTCCTCAGTCACCTGATGTACATTGTGTGCTTCTGTCACCTTATCATCTCGGTGGCCACTGGACTCTCTAGCATGTCAGTCTCTCATCCTGGGGTCCCAGAAGTGGCCACAAAACTGCAAATGTAGATTTCAGGAGCCTCCCAGACAGGGGAGCAATCACTTTTAACCTTCTGGCATTACTTTTCTGCCACATGGCATGTGATTAGCCTTCATCACAACTGCACACTGTTGAAATGTTCAAAATGTTGCCCATTAGGACAGTACGTCCCTGCCCCTCATCCTCAGTCCTTTTCTGCAAAGCTGCTTTCTAGCCAGGCAATAGCCTCAGCCCATACTGCTGCAAGGGGCTGTTTTGTCCCAGGAATAAGACTCAGCTTTTGTTGAACTTTGAGGTTTCTGTGATCTCATCTTCTCAGCCTCTTGATATCCCTCTGAATAGCAGCCCTTGTGTGTCCAGTGTATTCACTGCTTTCCCTGATTTGGTGCCCTCCCTAAGCTTACTGAGGGTGAACTCTGAACCACCATCTGGGTCACTGATGAATAAATGAAATATTGTCCACTCCACATCCCCAAAAAAGTCAAACGAAAAAAACCCATGACACACAAAAGTACCTTGAATCACTGAGTCCAAAGATCCTGTCAATTTTTCCACCTGATCTCATAGTCTGCACTTCCAATAGGTTTACAGCACTGCTTTAGGACAATGTCAAAGGCCCTGCTCTAGTCACAGTAAACATCCACTGCTCTCCCCTCACCTGCTGAGCCAGCCATCACATCTTGGAAAGTGATAAGGTTTAGCAGGTGTGATTTACCCTCGGTAAAACCATGCTTGCTGTTTCCAGCCACTTTTGTCTTTCATATGCTCATATATCTAGTATATGCAAACTTCCAGAAGAACTTGTTCTATGACCTTCCCAGACAGATGAGGGGAAAGAGTTATTTATTCTGCTATCTATCAGTACATAGAACAACCACCACTTAAAAAAAAATTATGAACATATATGCCTGCTAATAAGACTTTTTTAAAGAGGAAGAAGAAACAAGTCAAACCCCCCAGCAGAGACAATGAAAAATTGTTTTAAATAAAAGCTACAAATATAGAGACTTCTCCACACCCTATTTTTCAGATCAACAGCCATGTTTTGAGTTTATCAGCATCTACAGACTTTCATTCAATACATAATTGCTACTTGTGGTAATTTCTTGTTCATATTCCTATGCAACACAAAAGTTAGAGCAATACTGCTAGCAAATTCTTCCTCAAGTTTAATGAGGATGAAGTTTAATTCTTGTCACTACACATTATCAAACTCAAATTTAGTTCAAAATAGGTACTTAAGGTTATCAGATCTTCTTAAATTCATGCATCAGATGTTAGATGATGACACCCTTCACATAACCAGTAGCATAACAAAGGTTTAAATTTAAGCTAATTACTTACATGTAGACTGACAAAAACAAGCTTGTTGAAATATACATTGAAATCTTAGCTGGAGCAAAGTCACACAGAACAAGTTAAAAGTATTACACAAGTCTTGCACTGTCCACATAGTGATGTATTTAGTCAGATGACTCTGCAGAGCTACTTCAATGCTTGTTAAAATGGAAACAAAACACTAGTTTAACTTCTGAATTTCTGCTGAGAGACAACAATCTCTTCAGACTGCCGCTGCCTATTTATCTCATTCAGTTTCTAGTGAAGAAGTGACCAATTTCAACCATGATGCCAACAGAAAGAAGATTCCTTCAGAATATATATGCAGAGTAAAATATCCTCTTTGATTTGACATGTTTAAGTTTAAACTACAAACTTGGAGTCAAAAATAGAGGGGAGTTATAGAACATAAGACATTTAAATATAAATTATTAGCATACATTTGCTAATACTACTCTCATTTAGAAGGTTAGTAATCAGTAAAGAGAAGATAGAGAAAAAGAACTATAAGGAACAAAGAGACCTCCAACTTTAACTTCTCAAACACATGTCAAAATTATCTGTGTTGCTGGACAGAGGTTAAAAAAAAAATACACAGTAAGATGTGCTACTGATTTCTTCTTTCCTCTTTTTTTTGACAAAATGTACCTAGGAACACCTCTTTCTTACCCACTTGGAGTTTAAAAGCCCCAGAAATAGAAGCTTAAACACCATTATTTATTTTGTCATATTTATCATTTGTTTGATATCTCCTGATGCAGTGAAAGAATAGCTTGTAGTGATCTATAACATGTAATGAGACATACTAGATGCTCAGTATTTCTGCAGCAATACACACAGTAAATGAAGTTCCTAACTCTCTTGAATTGTATAGTGTAGGCAGCTCAGGGCATACAGATATTTTGCTGCATAAAAGGATTTTAAAGTATTTTAATCCGTTTTCTCTCTTCTACAATGTCAACCTTTCAAATACATTATATGCAGTTAATCAGTAAAACTCAGCCTCCTCCAACCCCCCAAAAATAAAAAAGTTACAGGTACTGTTACATTATTTAGCCTCTATATCTAGTATATGCAAACAAGTGCATAGAAGATAATCCACAAGAACCAGCAGATGAAGATACTATTTTTGCATGGGATATCTAGTTCATTGTAGAAAGAGGTTTGTTTTCTAGCACTGTAACTAATAGTTTTCCCTTGAGTAACTTCCCACCACTTATACTATATGGTCAACCTATCCTAGCACACACAGTCACTGAGACAGATTTAAGTGTCTTGCACACTAATCTAGTCCAGTGCATGCTCATTTACTGTGCTACAAAACTCTGCTTGCCATATTACACAGAAGAAATTAGTTACTATAACTGATAGCAGAAGCATGTCCTAAGAACAGCCATACTAGGTCAGATTAAAGGTATAAGGACAGCAAAAGCATATGATAACTTTTAGCAGAAGAATCAACACCGCACTTGGTGATGCAACTTGGAAACTTGTTCTGCAGTAACTTTGTATTTAAACTTCTGTGGACCAAAACATGGGGTGAGAGGGGGAGGGAGGAAGGGGAAAAAAACAAAATAAAAACAAAATACACACCCTGACCAAACCATACTACCAAATCTTCTATCAAAACCTTTTAAAGCCTACATAAACTTCTATCACAGAGTCCCTGAACAGATGTTTGACAGCTTAACCATACACTGTATTAAGTATTACAAAGAAGAGCTGTTACTTGGGGGAAAAAAAAAAAAAAAAAAAAAAAAGAGAGATCATAATCAGGAAAAGGACTAGCATATTAGGAAACAGCTGGATGTGGTCAGAATTGTAGAAGCTCTGGAGAAGCTGAAGTTCCAGAGACTGCATATTTCTGGTTTGAGTTCTTACCATAAAATTCTGAGACTAGCAAAGCAATAACAGCAAACCTGAAAAGACATGCTTTTGCAAATCTAACTCCTAGCTGACATCCATGTTCAAGCTGCATTACAGAACAGTTTCAGAGGCTACATAATTTTAGTATCTGAAAGTCTACAAAAGTAGAAGACCTACAGAACAAACGGAGGCTATACAAATACTTCACTGAGATGGTTTCTTCAGTTTCAACAAGCAAAACAGATAACCCCTCCATTTTAACTGCTTGAGTAGTCTGGTCAACGTATCGCTATTACAAAAATATCAGTAAGATTAAAAATCAGAGACAAAGTGTCTTAACTATTTCTGAGTATTAACATCAAAACTAGATTTAACTGGAAGTAGTATTTAAGATACCAATCTGGAAGGATGATATTTTGCTACAAATGACTTTACCCATCAGTTTTCATATAGAAAACTCTCTCTCAAAAAAAAAAAAAAAAAAAAAAAAAAAAAAAAAAAAAAAAAAAAGGCATCATTTTACTCTTCAGCTCCTTCTCTTCAAAAAGAAAGAACACTCTTAGAAGAGAGCATTATATTGGTTATCTTGAAAGGAAAAATTAATTTTTAATGACAACAGGTATACCTACATTTACTGCAGCCTTGTCAAACTCTGCTTCTGAAGATGTAGGTGATAAGGGACTTATGGGACTTAGAGAAGGGGAGCTGTCCACACTAGAAATGTAGTCTGGGTCAGGAACATACAAAATCTATAAAGAAATATAATGCAGTTAGAAGTTATGTTTTCAGTTTTACTTTAAATTTTCCCACTAGCTCAGGTATATTCGCCATGCTTTCTCAAAATAAGCTACAAGAAATCAGTTCTGTCCTAGTTAATTTCCTATACTTCACATATATATAGACAGATATATAATTACAGACAAAGGAGACAGTTATTTGTGAACTCTACCATAATCATCTCTTCAAAAAGAGCATTTTTAAAAGTTCCCTTATAAAAGTTGAAGGATTAAATAGTACCACAGTACCAACCAAAAGTACTTCTTAATCTTTAAATTTCAAAGGTTTTAAATGCTATCTTAAAATAAGAATGGTCTTTAGTTATAGTAATTGAGAAAAAAAGCTCAAAGCAAAAGCATTAAGAATACATAGAATGTCAGAATTACCCAATACAGTGTAGAAGAAAGACTTGATGATTATTTCTCATGCTATTATTCTACTATGTGAGTAACCAAGCAGGCAGCTGGGGAACAAGTTTATAGATATAGCTCTTAGCATTGAATTTGAGAACCTGAAGTTAATTCAGTTTATCTAATCCCTAAATACGTTTTTCTTTGGTATGGTAAGCTTTCAAGTTACAAAATCTTGCAGCAATCAGAAATAAATATACAATATGATTTGAACAGAAAGGGCTTATTACTAAATAGCTTCATCTAATATAGTAGCTAGTGACTTGTTTCCAGGCACTAGCTTTTGAAGAAAAGTGGAAAGTCAGGATGGGGGTAAGGAAAGGGGGAAAGAAGTAAGGAATAGTGACTCATAAGAAAAATAAATAATTCATATGCTCCTGGTAAAAAGAAAGCAAGTTTTCAGGATTCGATGGAAACATTTATCAATTAAAATAGAATTGCAGGCATTAATATACAGTGAGGAATGTTGCCAGTATGCTATACCCTGAATTTATGCTCTGAGCAAGAGCTGATCAACAGACTGCTATACTTGCAGAATAGCAAGTTTAGCTTATACTCAAGTGTCATTATACCATTAAGTACATTTAGTTTTAAAGTTAAGAGCCCTCTGATTTTAATCCGAGAGAAGCAGGTAGTTTCATTACATTTTCCTTTTTAAAGAGATACTTAATAGGTACAAGGAATTCAAATTAAAGTCTTTCATAAAACCAATGTGAAAATCAGCATGAAAAAGTACTTTAACACTTTCTCTGGTAGAGGCAAGTAGTAAAGACAGGAGAAAAAGTCATCTTTGTTCAATGACATAAGTAACATACATAGCGTAGTAGTACCTGTCCAGGAACGACTGCTCTGGAGAAAAGCTTATTTAATTGAACCAGTTCATTGGGTGTTGTATCAAATTTCAGGGCAATACTGTTTAATGTATCTCTCGATTCCACCTGTATCAATTGGGGGGGAAAAGAAAACAAATCTGTAAGCAGTTAGTTTAAATAATGCCTTATGAGTTATATCACACGTAGACCAGCTTTACAGAGACTTTTTTTTTCTAATTAACTTTAAGCTTTCATATCTTATGATTGCCCAGGAATATAAATAGTCCATGAACAACAGTTAGTCTACTGCAGCGTTGTATGAAGTCATGTGCCTTCCCACTTTGGTTCTTGGTAGCCAGAAGTGTCACTCGCATACACTGGGCTGCAGGCTCAAATACTGGAGCAGAACTTGACCTGTAAATTCACTGTTGTGTACCACTGGGCCAGTATGCGACTGGTTTCACAGAACCTCTCATTCTCCCTCTTCACTCCTCTCCTCTGCTCTTCATTTAGAGGAAAGCTGAAACAAATTTATATAAATGCTAACACACTCTCCTCCTACTGAAATAAACTTGACAATCTGATTTTCCAGTAATAGTATTACCAAGACCAAAAATAAAAATAAGACAGACCTCTGTTGAAGCAAAACAAATCAAACTGTATTATCAGCTGATGGAACATAAGTATTAGATGCAGGTGATTTCCAAGTTAAAAAAAAAAATCTTCAAAGTTCTTATTCTCACCCCTGTCTACTCATATGAACCATTTAAGAACTATGAAGATCTTATCACAAGGAAATATAAAGCTAAAGTAGTTTATTACTTAATGGCACAGGGCTTCAGAAACACCATGCCAGGGGGAGAGAAGGGAGGAAGAGCAGGGGGAGGGAAGAGTCCCTCTTATTACATCTTTCCTGCATCTGCATGAAATACAGTTTATACAGAGTAGAATTACTAGACTAATACTTGTCAAGTTCAATTTTGCTTCTTTAATTTTCAGGCTACGCACTAAAGGCTAACTTTTCTTGACAATAAAATAAGAAATTGGACATTCATTTCTATGAAGCCCCCCTCCCTTTTTATTATTTAAAGGGAAAAGAAGGGGTTAGGGAAAAAATACTTTTTTTAAAAATCATAATGGATGTTCTACACAACCATTCTGACAACATGGATATCATTAGCTCACTGCATCTCACCTAGGTATCTTTCACTTCTTCGATAAAAACCACAAGAGTACCATGTCTTGTGTGCCTTACCAACTATAGCTAGACTTAAAGGTAAACATCCTTCTACTTGAAGACCATCATTTTTCCAGTGTTAACAGCAGAATTTAATTGTCTATTGAAAACTCATTATTTAGATTAAATGCCTGAACTCAGGCAAAAAAAAAAAGGGGGGGGGGGGGGTAATGGGAGGAGAGGTAAAAGCCTCGGAGCATTCTCATTTTAGTAGCTTTGAGGACTGCTTATTCTGAGTATGCCTCTATCTTATAAAGAGTGATACAGGTAAATCCATTCAGTGCTGGACAAAAATGTGCTGTTTTAGTAGCTCTATCACAATGAAGGTACTGAAATGTGTACTGGGCTAGTCTGCTTCCAGTATAGTCAGTTTTGGTTGGTTGCAGTTCAATCAGTGTGTTCCACCTAAATAATAATTGTCCTTGTGCTACTGATAGAATGTAACAAGGTCAACTCATTCTTCAGAGAAGCATCAAACATTTTGCCAGAGCAAAGTGTATATAATACACAAAGGTTATATTTACTTATACAATAAGTAAATTTTATGATTAATATGATTGTTAAATATTAGTATTTTATTCATATTGAAAGAATAACCAGTAAATAGAGTTCCAACTGGGTACAAAGCAAACTAAGCAAAAATAAGCTATTCTTCTTCTAAATGTATACCCACTTGAGTACTCAAAAAAGAACAGAATGCTAATCCCAAAACACTTCAGTAGAAGAAATGCTTTCTCTTCATTAGCTTTGAAAAAGTTGTGTGATAGTGAGCAGATGCTTGACAGTACAGTAAAATAAGATAGTTAAAGCATTCAATTACAAAATGAAGTTTAAAAATAGAGAGTGTGTTCATTTCTTTCAACCTTTAAGAAGGTTGGTCCTTTGGTGAGCCCTCTTAGCAGCTAAAAGGTTTTCTTATAAATCATGAACTGCAGCATAGGAAACACACGGCTTTTTCTTCTCTGGCTATACAGTTGAATAAATGAACCTTCACACTATATATGATTTCAGAGACTGGCACTGATAACTAAAACATTGATGCAACGAAGACTTCCTGAAGCATCTCCCTACATAAGAAAACACACAAGTATACTTTGAAGTTAGCATTCAAAAACATCTTTCCTGATCTTTGCGCTTTCTACCTTGTCATTAGATAAAACTGAAACTTCCTAAAACTCAAAGAACAATTTTGTAGAGAAAAACATAGTTTAACGAAAACAAATAGAAAAACATCCTTCCTAATCTTTCTCTCTCAAACCAATACTGGAGGAGGAAGAAAAACTTACCCCTTCTCTTCTAGGAAAGAAGCTTTCTGTGTACCATGCATGTAGTTAATTAGTTAGATACTCTCTAATTAAAAACATTCAAGGAAATACTTGGATATTAAAGCACTATGTTCCATCTTCATGGAAAAGTTCCCCCTTTTGGGAAGGGAGGGGGAGATGTCAGCGATTAAGTTTTTTCATGACTTTAACAAAGTGTCAAGATTAGTTCACATAATTGTGTATCTCAGATAAAAAAACAACAACAGATGTGTGTGTGAGGGGGAAAAAAAATAGCATTCCTTTGAAAAATATCCCCCCCAAAAAAACTTTATCACATCAGTTCATCCTTCAAAGTGGTTCAATGCATGAATTTGCTTAAATATCTAGACTCAAGCAGAACAGTCAAAATATGCTTATTAATGAAAACACATAAGAGAATCACTTGTTCTGGACTGCATTTTTAACTGAACACATGAATTCTTTCTTTGTACGACAGCTTTTACTGAAAAGGGCTTTTTAGAATACAAGCGATTGTAGGAATAAACTAGTATGAGGAAAAAACTTCTAGTCATCAACTCTGTATATATATCTACAGACACACACGGCCTTATTTCCTACTTATTTGTATCTCATGTAGACACTTAAGTCTAAAATGCTAAATTAGCTTAAAAAATAGCCTTTACAGATATTAGATACAATAAGCCAATTAAGAACCAAACCTTCTATGTTCCTTTTCCACCAAAATCCCAAATCAAATCTTCAACATGGCACTGGTAACAGTAGCTAAACATAACAAAAAGCACTCCTCCCCCCCCCAACACAAAAGACACCCCTCACTCTTCAATTAATTCTTTCCCAATTAATTATATGCAAATCACATTATCCCTCTTCCACTTACTTAGCATTACCTGCTTTCATGTTGGCTGGAGGAGGCAGGGAAGTCCCAGCAGATAAACAGCTTCAAAGAGACGCTGTTGACTGGGTCCTAACTGCCTTCAAGTTTTGCCAAATTAACAGTTGGCAAAGTTATTTAAAAATTAACTTAAAAACCAGATTCCCCATTAATGAACTAAACTGTCATTGCAGCTCTACAGCTGGAGGTTGCTTATTTTTCCATTATAAGTTATACATACATATAATACGAATCAATGTATGAAGAAGCTATTTTTACAATATTTGAAAACTAATTGTCTAAACTCCCCCAAAACAATAGCTGAACTGTATTAAAAGGAACTAAAAAAGTTAAGAGTGATGGAAAGACTAGGAAGACTGAGGTCAAAGGAGAAGAGGAAAACAATTGACTGGAGTTACACTAAAGCCTTAGAAATCAGTTTATGGCTACATTAACCCATTTTTAATGGCTCTAATTTCTGCAACATGCAACTGCAGGAAAATGGAACCTTTGAATATAAAAGCAACTCAAAAAAAACATTTTAGAGTTAGGTAAAAGATACACTAGACAAAGTATTATGCAATCATTATGATCCACATTTGCTGAATCCTCCAAATTTGGGGTAGACTAGACAGGAGAAAATTCAAAGAAAAGTGACAGTCAGACAGGAACACAAGCCCAGCTTTGAAAAGAAGCACCAAGAAACAAAAATTTGTAAGTGCATAGGCGTATACCTAGCATACAAAGGGTTATGAGGATGAGAAAACGGGTCTAAAAGGAGAGAGCCTTTAGAACTTTCTATCCAAGCCACCCTAGAACTGAAAGCACAATTCACAATTACTTCAGAGAGATTTTAGCAGATACTCATCTCTTTCCTACTCTCAAAATAAGCACATCGAGCAAGTCATCTCAAGAAATTCCAAGTGTTCATGTGTGTTCAAAGTCCAGTAAACTAGCATCTATTTGGTGGTCACAGTAAAAGCACTTGCCACCCTCATCATGAGGATCAAAAATTCTTCCTAATTTTATTTAAAGAAGTTGAGCTCTTGAGTCATTGTAGTTTTGTTCTCAGCATAGAGACTTTTCATTGGTTTCTAACTCAGAGTCTAGACCTAGTTGCTAGAGAGGCTGACTTAACACTACCTAACTGGGACATATCAGAAGGCTGCCAAATCAACAGTGACGACTCCAGCTTAAGACCCAGTTTTAAGACTCTCTGTTTTTACAGGCTTTTTGTATGACCTTCATTAATTCATATCAGGTTCTTGTTGCAATCTGAACCACAATCTCTGTGCACTCATTGTTTATCTGCTGCTTCAGGTCCAGAACAGTCATAATTCCCCAGAGAGTTAAAGGAGGAGAAAGCAGAGGGGGAAATAAAAAATAAAAATCTAGATTTGAGCCTCTGCCACTGATAAGCAAGGTCCACCTCCATTGATTAATTACTAATTTTCAAAAAAAAAAAAGTGCCCTTTTTTTTTTTAATCTGTAACTGGCTCTTCTAATACCTGGAGGTAGACAGCAGCTGTGTTTGCAGAACATGTAGTACAAGAGACTTCTCGATGCAATGCCAGTATAATGAAGTTAAGGAAAGTAAGCCATGCAAAAATGCTATTAAAAATATAGTTAGTAACAACAAGCCCACAAAAATTATTCACTTTGTTGGACATAGTCCATGTTCACATACATCATAATCTTTCTTCTTTATGTAAAACTTAGCCTGGAGCACTGACTCAGTTCTGAAATCTGTACTGATTTGTACTGAATCCATCTAATTCTGATATTCATAAAAAAAGCTATTCTAACTTTAAAAAGAGGGGAAACAAAAAAAGAACACATTGCCTGAAGTTCACTGTCTAAAGCAGTAACAGTGAAAATAAACCAGTATTCGCGCTGTATCCTTTAGAGATAGTCACTGAAAATTATCAGCCCAGATTACCCGGGCTAATCTACTAGCCCAAGTAAACTTAGCACTTGCTTTCTTCATACCGAATGTACTGTGTGGTACTGAACATCTGTTGACGTCTTCCTGCTGGTGCTAAACATAAAGCAGTAGTTTACATTTTTAAGCTTTGGGGGATTCACAATCTGTACTTGTGGGACAAATAAGTAATAACATATTTGGTCTTTGAAACTAAAGTCAAAAGGCAGTCAAAGATTTTAAACTGCTGGGAAGGGAAGCGCATTTCAACTTTTAAAAAAAACACACACACTACCTTTTGAATCGAGATTCTGTCTCACTCCAGACTTTAGGAATATAAAATATAAAACCATCTAACTTAATATATGCAGCCACTCTAAAAACAAAAATATTAAATCATAAAAAACAAAAACATTCTAAGTTTTCAACAGTACTAGAAAATATCTAGAAAATGTTACTGCTTTGAGGAGCAGTAGAAGGATAAAGGCAGAAATCAGACTAAATTAGTGTCTTTCAGCATGATATAAAGGCACGGAAAACAGTGGTAGCAAAGTCACAGTGGTTACGAGCCCTCTTTCACATGTACAGTGAATATAACCACTAAATTCTAGATATTTGATGTACGTATTAGACTAAAACATATGTACCTGAAAACTGAAAGCTTGATGTTGCTGAAATATTTCACAACTGAAATCCACAGCAAAACTGGGCAGAATACTGAATTTGTGGAGCTGAAATGCAACATGTTCTCCACACACAGTAGGCTCCTTCAGAAGCTCTCCGTAAGCTTACGGCATACAGTTCACACAGAAGCGATACCTGCTTTAGCCAAGCTGAAGTTCATCTCAGTCTAAATACACGCACGTCCTCTGCCTCTCCGCAGGTTATAAACACAAACTCCTTAAGCTTAGTCTTATCATAGTTTGGTTTAAGGCAACATTAACAGTTAAATTCATTGCATTTCTTCTTTTGTTAAGATGATACTGAGAGGTGAGGTAAATACTTCTTAATAGAAGTTCTCTTATTTTATCATGTCCAGTCTCAAAAGCATTCAAAAATATCTGCGATAGAGTTGACATTAAAATAGGGAAGTCTATAAGCATTATTTCTGCGCTTAATTATATTTCCAGTATATAGCACAGAACAGATATTTCTCACTTCAGTTTCCCTTAGTAACCACAAACGTGAAAAGCCGACTGCAGCACAGTTTGAGGGTCATTTCAAGAACAGAACGGGCATAGAAAGGCTCCATTTTCAGATACTGCTGGGAAAACAGATCTGTACTGTACGAAGTAGAGATCATGAAAATCATTGTAAGAGTGCTGGAAGGTCAGTTACCAAGATAGAGCCTGCCTCCCACCCCCAAACAAAACCTTCATTCTATTATTTCTGCTGATGTCAACAGTTTAACAATACTGAAAGGAGGGAAGTTGTATATGTTTTTATAATTAACATTATTTTTTCTAACCAGTTACCTCTAGGTGAATTATTCATTTGATTGATAATTTGTTTTCTGAAGAAAAAGAAAACTTGCATAGAAAAACAATGAGAAAAAAAGAAAGCAGCCTTACTTAAATAGTATTAGTTACCTAATTTTTGACTTAATTCCTGTTAAAATAAGATGTAACATACACAGAATTATAGGATTAGAAGTAATTCAAACTGTTGTTTTGCTTTTATTTTATAATAAAACTTTTAGAGTCTGTACTTGCTATGTAATGACATTCTAGTAATCAAGAAACAACTTACAGAATATTCAATAGTCCCTTTAGGCTTTTGAAAAGACATTCGTCGCCCATCTCTCTTGTCTGGGGTCTTCTTCTGGCCAGTGTCTGAAAAAAATTGAGGTAGTACGTGTGTTAAATTCATTTTCCTCTCAGTACTGTCACAGGCTGCTGACTACAGCCCTGTGGGCAGACTTCTAATTCACCAGTTACACAGCTTGCTCCCGATGACTCTAACAGACAACCAGCTGCTAGAATAGGGACTTCATTCCTCTGCAATGCTTTAAGAATTCAACCAATTTAAACCCCTGACTACTGCGAAAAAAATAACTATGTAATTACTTCTAGCACCCAGGAAATTATTAATGAAGGAAGACTAAATAGGTGATCGACTCCACACGGCAGGTAACACTTCTGGAACTGCTGTGTTTAATTGGTTTTATATCTTGCCCACTCTGCTTTTGTCTAGAAAGGAAATGATCTAGCACTCCTGCATGTTAGATCTAATTAACGTCACAGCATTTTTTTTAGCCAAGTGTTGTCTACTAAGTAGAAACTATTTAAAGCTTTAGATAAAGCAAAGTGCATTCACATATATAAAATCTTCAGAATTACTCTCTATGTGTTTGTTAAAGACAGGATATGTAAAGCACATCCACTCTATGCATACATAACAAAGATACTCTTGAAGAACTTAAAAACTTCTTTTTACCAGGTTATTTTGATAACCCCTTTTCCTAAGCCACACATATCGAACAATAATTTGGACCTGCACATCCTACTTCGGCTTGATATTTACAATTTAAGACAATGCAAGTGTATTACATGATTCAACTGACACCATTTAATTTTACATCTTCAGGAGATTATTATATATTTATGTATCCATTTACACTCACATACATACATACATTTTAAGAAGTCAGATCTGTCACAAGGCTTCTATCTCAACACTTAAATATTTTCTATTAAGGAGCCAGAAATACTTTATGTGAATGGATCTGTAAGTTTTCATGCTGCAGTGGGATTAGTGATACTCTCCACAGAATCATACCAAATGGCTGAGGTTAGAAAGGACTTGTGGAGATCATCTAGTCCAACTCCCCTGCTCAAGCAGGGTCACCTAGAACATACTGCACAAGATTGCATCCAGACAGGTTTTGAACATCTCCCAGGATGGAGATGCCACAACCTCTCTAGTCAACTTGCAATGTTACTTTCTTAAAGTTTTTCCTCACATTCAGAGGAAAATGTGACTGCCTGTGTCACAGTTTGTGCTCGTTGCCTCTCGCCCTGTCACTAGGCACCTCTGAAAAAACCTGGCTCCATCCTCCCTACACTCTCCCTTCAGATACTTATACCTATAGATATGAGCTCCCCCACAGGTCTTCTCTTCACCAGGCTGAAGAGGCCCAGCTGTGCCAGTCTCTTCATCATCTTAGGAGGAGAGACTGAGACATCTCTCCTAGCTGCCCTACGCTGGACTCAATTCAGTAACTCCACGTCTCTCTCATTCTGGGGAGCCCAGTACTACTGGACACAGCACTCCAAACACAGCCTCACTGTGGCTGAGTAGAGGGGGAAGATCACCTCCCTCAACCTGCTGGCAATGCTCTGCCTCACGCAACCCAGGACACCATCAGCCTTCTTGGCCACAAAGGCACATTGCTGGCTCATGGTCAACTTGCTGACCACCAGGGCCTTCTCTGTACTGGTGCATAGGGCGATTCCTCTCCAGGGGCAGCACTCTGCCTTACCCCTTACTGAACTGCAAGAAGTTCCCATTTGCCCATCTTTCCAGCCTGTCAAGGTCCCTCTGAATGGCAGTACAGCCCTCTGGGGTATCAGTCATTCCTCCCACTTTTGGATCTTCAGCAAACTTGCTGAGGAGGCACTCTGTCCCTTCATCCAGGTCATTAATGAATGAGCTGAACAAGACTCAACCCAGTACTGGCCCCTCGGAAACACTGCCTGGACACAGGCCTCCAACTAAACCTTATGCCACTTGCATCCCATCCTCACTCAACATATTAAAGGGTATTTCTTCCCCAATTTGCTAATTGTAGCTTTAAAAAAGGTACCTAAAGCAAAACTTTCATTACTGAGGATATTAAGAACTTTTTAAAAAGCTACAGGTGTTGCTAGGGGAAATTAACCCAAATCAGTTAATATAAATATACTGAAAGAATTATGTCTATAACAGTTATGGCCAACATTCTCCTCTTCAACATCAAATATTTTTGTCGAAGTTTATACCTGACCTTGCAATACAACAGGTGCCCACTTGGAAAGATGCTGAAGAACTGCAACAGCTATTAGGTAACTGCTCAAGCTTTTCAATTTGTATCAAAGCTCTGTCAGTAGCCTAATCTTTTTCTTTCAGCAACAGTTCAGATACTTTTACCACAGAAGTCAAAGGATGCAGCTGAAAAGCACTGTTTTGATTCAGGATCCCATACCTCCCTTAACAGTCTACACAGAGTTGCCGTATTTTAGACAAAGCATGTTCTTTCCTCTGCTACTCTTAGACAGAAATAAAGGTAGATATCTCATACTACTAACTTACATATACGCTTTATCTACATATACCCCAAATTTATCTCCTAATGCTAACTTAAGACTTCCTTTTCTTCTCACTAGTTTGTGCTCACAACTATTTAAAGAGTTTATACACAGGTATCACTCAAGAGGTTAAGTTATCTTCTCTCCTTTCAGCAGCTGAACAGCAGAATAAAGGCTTGCACAATAACCACTTCCATTTTTATTGCTGACATAAGGAATGGAAAGTTATTTGCTCTTTACGACAGATGAACATACTATGCATGACAGGTTTTGGAGTGCTTGAGTAACTTACTACAGAAACTAAATGAGGGGGAAGGGGCCTACTGTAGAGATATTTAAGAGTTCTCCAGGGAACTACTTGCTTTAAGTCCCTCAAGAGCTTACAGTGTCCTCTATTTCTTAATCCTTTGATCTACATCTCCTCGCATACTAAACACGGTAACATCTGCCCTTCCCATCAGTACCCATTTTGATTCCTTCTCTCTATGGCAGCATTGTATCTCCACTCACTATATGAGGATACAGGATGCAGATGTATCATATCCCAGTCTGACCTAAGTCTCCCAAGTCAAAAGAAGGATGCAGACGGTGCCAAGTTACATGTGTTAATTGCCTAGCAGGCCAAGCAGATGAGGTGACTATCAAGCTCCAAATCTCTGCTTCCCTGATCATTTACTGCAAAGCCTCCAATAACCTCTTTGCTGAACAAAGCTATTTATTATTTAGATTGAAGTAAATTTATCTTTTGGTTATCTTTATGTTTCCAGTTGCCAGTATTCTAGAAAGCATGTGAAAGCTGAAACAATTGTCAGCACAGGATAAAACTATCTAAAAAGGCCTCAGCACCAAGGGGAATCGGTCTTTATGTCTTTGTAATTTAGTTATTTTCTTGAAGATAATTCTGTTCCATACAAGTTCAACTTGGAGAGCTGCACACTACCTTTACCTCAGCTGCCACCTGTAAAGCAGGGAGACTACAAAAGCTCGATATTTTCAGACCACAACTACAAGAAGAAAAACATGACATCGTTAATCTTGCTGGGTCATGCAGAACCTCAGAAGTCAACTGTAACGTTTTTTTGCTGAGGGATCCGTGGTGCTACATTATCAGAACTGCAGCCACTCCATTTCAGAAAGAAACAGAAAATGACTTTTCTAACATCTAAGTTGATCAAAACTTTTAATTCTTAACCATTTAGTAGGATTGGACCTCTGTAAAACTTTGAAACACTGAAGTAAATAAGTTGCATGTCAGAACCACAAGTGACAAAATATCTGACCTGTCTAGAATTCAAAAGCCTAGAACTTGAAAGGTATATAAGACAGTGTTCAAAATGATATCAGACCTATATTTAATCTGCAAGGTGCATCCATGCATGCAGAAACAGAAGACAGATCACTGGAGCATAAGAACTACTACATATGGTCATATACATCTCTAGAGCAGGAGCATACTCCAACTTGTATATACAAATAGGAAAAGGATTTTAGAAACATGGTGCCTTATAGCTTTAGATACATCTACTCTGATGTTGAAATATCTAAGTTGTATTAAAAAGTATGATAGTAGCTAGCATCATTCAATTGAGAAGTATTGACATTAAGTTCTAACATTTACAGATGGCCCCATGACATTGAGTTTTGGTTGAATGATAAGATAATCATATGTCACTGCTAGTTCAAATTAGAAGAAAAATAGCACAATTCTCATTTCTCGGTAATCCACCTGAACCGAATTGTAGCTATTCAATTTTCTGTTTGCTAATGGCTCTAGCACATCCTCTGGACTTCTGGAAGCGAAGGTAAACAGAAATCAAAGTTTGTACTGTGACAGTATAATGATACAAGCTACAGAATTGCTTCACAGTATTTTCCAGCTCTGCATATATCAATAAATACATTAATTCTTCCCTTAACCCACTATTTTCTGCAATATCTATAACAAGTGAAAGCTCAATTTGAAATTTGAAATAACTTGTCAATGTTTTCTCAAGTTCTGATCTTTTATTAGTTTCAATACTAAAAGTTATAAAGCATTTTTTCAGATGAATAAACAAGCACCTTTTGAAACAAACCATCCAAACTGAAGAAAGTTAACAGTTCAGAGCTGGTTGTGATTAATAACTGAACTTACTCTAGTAAAGAAGATGAGACTGAAGGAAAGATAAATTGTGCGTTAAGATTCTTATGCATAAAAAGAGGTAAAGGAGTCAGCCTCATTTAATGCTTGTCTAAGATGTAGAAAGAAGAAAGAAAGAAATCAATACAATATTTCCCCCCAGACACACATATAGAAAGAATACAGCCCGTACAGGATAAAGACTTTGTACAAACTGATTCAGGTAAGGAGAAAGGGAAAGAAGAGTAGTCTAAAATATTTGCTAATAAGCTGTTATTTAGCACCACATAAAAGTAACTAACTGATAAAACAGAGGAAGCATAGATACTAGATCTTTATTACATTAGTTCTGCTCAGTATCATTTAGATCTGTATAATCTATAAAAAGAAAAAAAAAGATTAATGTAGGAAATTTTTATATCTCATAAAGCTGGGTGACATGGTTTCTCTTCCCCCTAGAATTCTTAACAGCACGGGCCTGATCTCAGATCAATTGTCTCATTGCAGAGACAATTCCCTTCTGCTCCTCTTGCAGTAAGATGGTACAATTACTAGAAAATTATTTTAAAAATATCTTCTAAATTGTTAGTAGCTAGAAGCAAGGTAACCCTCCTAGCAGCCTACAAGATGCTAGTAGCCTACCGAAAGGGTAGGTGTTCAGACCAAGATGGCATCATAAATAATGGCCCCCTTCAGTCTTCTCTTGCCTTGGCTAAGCAATTGCTATTCATTCAGTCCTTCCTCATACATCATGCTGCAAAACTCTTGATCCTCATCATCGCTCTCCTTTTGTCCACATCTTTCTTTAAAAGCAAGGCCCCAAACTAAACCTATTCAAGACCTTGTTACCACTGCATTAGCACTTCAAACACATCTATTTAACTTTTTCTTGCAACAGATTAAACACTCATTCAATTTCAGTTTGGGGTGCCCCTCTAACACTATCCAGTCAGGCAGAAATAATAAACTAGAGGACAAAAACCAATTCAGCTGAAACAAATTTAATGTATTCTGTACTAGCAGGCCTCTTCTCCAAATGGAGAAGTACAACCAGCTCCATAGAGGACACTCCTGGTACCTGCACCACACTGGCATTCTTATGACAGGATATTTCACATTCAGGATAAATAGGAGTAGCTTGTCAAATTTTCAGATATATTCCACAGTACATAATAATCATATTAAAGCTTCTTTCACTGCTCTACCACATATATATGTGTATACAGTTCAATCCATCAGAGCCCTATTGTACCCAGGAAATCTAACTAGCTCTGATCTCCAGCTACTCTAGAAGCTTTCTACAGACCCAATATATGTATTATTGCAAACACATAAGTCAAAGTCATGAGAGCTCTACAGAGAGGGCAAAGGCCGTTAAAATTTTCAATAATATAATTATTGTTCTTTTCTTTCAGATATTTAGGTCCATTTAGTTGTATAACTTCAAGACTACACATTACTACATGTGCAGTTTGATGAATAGGCAGCAGGATCAAGTTATCCTTAGAACTTAGGTCTATGATTTTACCTACTGCCTTAGCATATTCAAACTAACAGTGTCCAATTTTTTCAACAGTATCACTAGGATAAGCTGACAGATTTTATACAGTACATTTCTGCAGTACAGGAGCACCTCTTCTCTTGCCTTACTAAGCTAAGCCAAACGAGAGGGAGATCCATACATACACAACTGAGTGTATAACCATCTTACCGATGAACAGAAAGTGTAGCACCCATACGCAAAACAAGAAGAAAGTGATCCAAGCCACTGTGAGCATGCCTCAATAGTACTGAATCTTCTTGTTTAAAAAAAAAAAAAAGAAATATTTGGAATTTACCAGAAAAATGAAAATACAACATAACACATTAAACAAAAAGTGTTACTTATCAAAAGATACTAGATAACTAGGATAAATTGCATCTAGGTGATCAATTAATCTAGAGACTCAAATAAATTGAACTTCAGTAAAGTTATTTGATATAGCGTAACATGGAAGTGTATCTACCAGCAGCAACTGGACCAAAAATTGTTAACTATGCAAAAAAACTAGCTAAAGGGAAGACTGAAATGGAAACTATCAGAGTAGAGGGCTACACTAATGAGTTCCCAATTGACTAGCCCTTATAACAATTTAATAATGCTGTTATGACAGATTAAGAGCAGGAATCCAGTAAAACCTACCACACAAATGTCAACTAACAAACTTGAAAGTGCAATCAACAGCAAAGGCAGAGCAGAATGAGCCATGAAGAATTACGTAGCCCTAAGGCCTGGAGAAGAGAAGCTGGATGAAATGCAGTGGCACAGACCATAAGGTGAAGCAAAAGATCACTTAATGTTGTAATAACAGTAGGGGACTAGTAAAGAATTTCTGCTAGAAGCTCGGAAATCAGAAGAGACTGTGCATATATTAACAGATCACAAGATGACTGAGTCACCAGCCTGATACGTTCCAAGATCGCATTTTCTTCTTCTGCCTGCATCAACTGAAATATTTTCAGAACTGATAGAGAAGCGTCACTGTCTTTGAAAAGGGTGTTGGTACATTTTACATGTGCTTCATCTGGAACAACGTGTACGAGATGGTTTGCAGAACTGCATCTTCCTGGTTGAAGCCTCTATCATGCTTTATGATTGACCTGTTCAATTTCACTTTTTAAGAAGCAATTATGTAATAGGGATGGAGACAGAAAGTTATTGCTATTTCTGCTTTGAGACAGAAGAAAGATACTAACTTCTACAATAGCACTTCACCAACTTACTGTAACTTGGTCCTGTGTATTTATCCATCTACCACACTGCCAGTATCTTTCACTGAGATTACAGAGGACCGACAGGACAAGTGGCTAACTTACTGTGTATCATTTATCAAAACTCGAGGGATGAAACAAGGAAAAAACCTTGTAAATAAAATCCATCAGTGATGTGGTTGAAAACCGAACAATTAAGTCAAGTCTGAGAAGAAAAACAACACTAAATTTTTAATAAAAGGCAACTAAAACTATTTCTCTGATTGACCAATTAAGGTGATGCTTTGAACAAGAAATTCTAAAAAAATAAATTTAATTTCTGTACAAAGACACACTGCAAGAAGTCAAGATTGCTTTGCAGTGTATATTCTCCATCCACCAAGTGACTGTAGACAGAACTAAGCTGAAAACATTTAGAATGCAGAAATCACGGGGCTGAAGGAAAAGTACAGACAGGGCTGAGAATGAGAAGTTAGTCTCACATCCTGCTGTAAATTCAGAGGAAGATATCACTAGCCCCAATTACAAATATCAGAATTTATGTTCTTATGCATGTGCAATATATTGTCACGGCCAGGCTCTCTAGAATATCTAGCTCTCCTATATAAGAGGTAATCTATAGGGTGTAGAACTCCCCTGTGCATCTCCCCAGGTGTAGAAGTATATCTTACAAAATCATCAAAACGTTTGTTGAAAAAAAAAAAAAAAAAAAAAAAAAAAATCCTCGCAGGACATCTACTCCAACTTGAAGCAGAACTACTGTCATATCAGATCACGTCAGCTGCAGCTTAGTTGAGACACTGCAAGTCATTATAACCTCCAATTATAGAGATTCAACTCTTTGTAATCCATTCCAATGACTACTGCCCTCCCAGTAGGGAATCTTCTAGTCTGAACCTTACAGGTGGAAAAATAAATAAATATATATTAAAAAGTGTGTCTGCTGTCTCTTCTATTATCATTTGTCACTACTGAGAAGAGTTGGTCTTCAACTTTGTAACTTCCCTTTAAGTGGGTGTAGGCCATTATTAGATTGTCCTCAAGTCCCTTAAGTCTCCTGCCTCTTTGCAAGAATAACGCCCAGGTCCCTCAGCCTCCCCTTACAGGTCATGTGCCCCAAGTCCCTAAACTCACAGGCAGCCCTCTGCTGGAAAACCTGTAGTTTCTCCACAGTGTTCTTGAACTGAGGTATCCAGAACATGACACCACTCCACATAGAGCCTCACCAGTGACACAGCAGAGAAGCTGAGTATTGTCCCTCACTCTGTTGGCCATGCTCCCCCACAGTAAATAAAGCAAACTGCATGCTACACATGCTATGAGACATACTGCCTCATTTAAGAGGTTTGTTTGGATAAGATTGAAATTAAAGTCAATGTTCAAGTTAATCCTGCAGTGAAAATAATCCTTAATCACACTTCTCATAAAGCCCTGAGCTGCATCTTGAAGAAAATAAGAATGTCTGCAGCTTGTACATATAAACACCTATAATATATACACAGCAATAAAGAATAAAACTACATTCTGTTCTAGCGAAAGTTTCTCAGCAAATCCCGGCCTTGAATATGTATGCACTAGTCCTTTACAGCAGATATTAGCAAACTATCTTTAGGAACAACATTCCTAAGCCTACAGTACAATAAATAAATAGATAAATAAAACAAATACAAGGAAACAAAAACAAAACAAGAAAAAAACTACTCTGTTGTTAGTAGCAGCTGTGGTAAAGCCAGATACTTCCTGTGGTAAAGCCGGATGCTTCTTCTAGAATTTCTGGTTCTTCTTGTATTTTTGTCTTCCACCAACCTCATTAGGAGACAAAACAACTTTGTCAAGTTATTTCACCGACATGGCTGCTGACACAAACAACGTAAACTGGTTTAACAGGTTTACTGCCTTCAGTAAGTACTCCAGTAGTGCACTTTTCAGTCTCCCAATGCCTCCTTTCTCCCTACTAAGAAATACAATAAACTGTTCAGCAAATATCTAAAGTATATAGTCCCAGAACAACAATTTAAGGTGTAGCATTCTACTAGATTTGTCCTCCTGAAGTTGAAAATCTCAGTGTACAACAGCTGTTCAGTTGCTCAGAAGTCAAACTAAGAAAAAAAACATGTAAAATGTACTAGATGTTACATGAACAGAACTGAGATACTTTACTATGGAGGTGAAATTAAAAGAATAATTAAGATATAGTTAAGAATAATTAAAAAAAAAAAGGTTTGTTTCAGAAATTAGAAACTTCATGTTTCACGTAAAAGAACAGTTCTTCCATAAATTCCTTGAAGTAAGCCTTTCATAGTTCCAAGAAGCAATACAGAGCCATAACTGAACCATCCAAGGAAACCAAACCCTGAAAGGCTCCAACTGAAACAGTTAGAAGTAGAGAAAAAGCTAGAGTAACAGCTAGGCTTGGATCCAGAACCCTGCAGAGACTGAACATTCAGAGTAGTTAGACTCTGCCATTAAGGATTAAGTTTGTATCTTGGGACCCATCTCTAATTAAAATAGAAGTTGGATTTCAACTTAAGTATTGCAATCATTATCACAGTCTCCACAGAACCTATTACAAGGGCGCAGGCCGTCAGTGAAAGCTCACAAAATGCAGGCCACAAGAAGAATTCCACCTTCAGAGAGAATTTGTTTCTGCCCACAGCTGACTGAAACTCTGTGAAGACCGCGCTACAAAAGATCAACAGCCTTAGGTAGTATACTTTGCCGTGGTTGAACTACATCAAAAAGGCACATCAAATTCTGTGTATGCATCTTGCCTTCTACAATGTTGTTAGCACTAATTTTAAATTATAAAAGTATCTCAGGAAATACATCTCTTGCTCATATCCAGAGGAAATACATATTTATAAAAATAAAACAAAAGCTAAGTTAATCCTTTGTCTCAGAACAAGAGAAAAAAAATTAACCATTAAGAACTTCCCCCTCCAAGACATCACACACACCTCATAGGAAATGCCTTAGGCTGACAGCTGAACACCTGGCCTTGTACATGATTACAGACCAGAAGATATCTGAAAAGCTTCACTGACATTTTACTTCTTTAAGAGACTGTTAGTAATCTCTGCCAACAAACCTTCAGCAGTTTGTAGAGGCACTTCACCTCACTGCTGAAATAGGTTGCTGTCTCCTTCTCACTCTGTGTGTGCATACAGAAAAGAAAAAAATAAAGCAACAAGTGGTACAATAAATACGCTTGGTCGCTTACGTATCCTCTCTTTATAAAAATGTGTGATCCGAAACACATAAGGAAATATTATCATCTACATCCAACAGACCACACAGGCATTTCCCTTCCCTGCTACAGCAGGGTAGCAGATTTTGTTCCTCTTAATAAAAAAAATAAAAAAAAAATCTTAAAACATAGTATTAAAGAAGTTAACAGAAACTTGACTTCAATCCCACCTACAGACTAAGACAAATATATTCTCATCCACCCGGCACAGAGCTTCTTGAGACAGAAAAAGCACAGCTATGCCATTCTTCTTATTACTCTTGAGGTTTTTGGAAAGCATTTTCCAAACTTAGCGTTATGTCCTTCTCTTTCCAGCTCTGCCTCGACCATCCTGCCTTTACTAGGCCTCCCCATTTCCCTCCCCAGCCCGTCGCCTTGCCCCCCCGAGCCCCTGTGGCCTGGTCCCCGGGTCTCCGCGCACTTCCAGGCGCCCCCGTCCCGCGGTGGCGGTGGTGGTGGCGGTGGCCACCGCGCTCCCTCGCCGCCCGCCGCCGGATTTAGCGCATCTCTTGCCAATCCCCGCGCTCACCTCGAGCCGGGAAGTTACGATACCCCGGGCGGCGGCAGCCCGGCGGCTCTGGCGGTAAGAGGGCTGACGGGGGGGGTCACCGCCCGCCCGCCCGGGAGAGGCCGGGCACGAGGCGGCTCCGGCGCCACCAGACGCTCCCGGGAGCGGCTCCCGCCCGCGCCTCGGCGGGCAGCGCCCTGCGCGGCACCTGCGCGCCCGGAGGCGGGGGGAAGGAGCGCGCAGGAACGACGTAGAGCGATAACAGGTATGCGAAGTGCCGCGGAGGCCGGAGCCGCCGGCAGCGGGCATCTCCGCGCCGGCCGCCCGCCCCCTCCCCCCTGCGCGGCCGGGCCGGGCCGGGCCGGGCCGGGCGCGGCCACGTGCGCGGGCCGCGGCCCGGCAGCAGCGGCCCCGCGGCCGCCCGCCACCCGCCCCCGGCTCCGGGCCGGCCCCGCCAGGCGGCGCGGCGCCGCCGCGGCCGGCCGAGCCCCCCGGCAGTACCTGGCGCGGGCTCGGCGGGGCCCGGGGCGCCGCGGCGCAGCGTGTCCTGGAAGCGGACCTGGCGGAGGCCGGCGGGCGCGGCCCCCCAGAGGCGGCTGGCGGTGCCGCGCAGCAGGCGGCCGCCCTTGCCGGTGAAGGCGCTGAGGTAGTCCATGGCGGCGGCGGGTCCCGGCGGGCGCGGGGCGCCCCTCCGCCTCGGCCGCCACCGCCGGCCGCGCCGCGCCGCGCCGGCCGCTCCGCTGGGGCCGCCGCGCCCCGCTCGCCAACTTGCACAAACTTTGGGGCCCGGCCCCGCCCCCACTTAAAGGGGCCGCGCCGCCGCCCGGCGCTGCCCCGCGGGGAGCCGCGCCCGCGCCCGCGGGGCTGCCCGCGCCCCGCCGCCAGGACGGTGCGGGGCGGTGCGGGGCGGTGCGGGGCGGGCTGGCCGCACACTGACACGATCCCCACCCCGCGCCGAGCGCCGGCCAGGTGTTTCTTTCGGGGGGTTGGGGGCAGCCGTGAGCGGGGTGATGGGCGCCTCCACCTGCTGCTCCGGCCCCCGGGACGTTGCTCCTCTCAGCGAAGTCGCGGTCACCTGTACGCATCTGTAACCTAGACTGCAGCCTGCTGCTTTTCCTTTCTCTTTTTCTTCTTTTTCTTTCTTTTTTCTCCTTTTCTTTTTCCTTTTCTCCCTCCTTTTCTCTTTCTCTTTTTTTCCTTTTTCTTTTTCTTTTCTTTCTTCTTTTTCTTTCTCCTTTTCTTCTTCCTTTCTCCTTTTCTTTCTCCTTTTCTCCTTTCCTTTCTCCTTTCCTTTCTCCTTTCCTTTCTCCTTTTCTCCTTTCCTTTCTCTTTTCCTTTCTCCTTTCCTTTCTCCTTTCCTTTTTCTTTCTCTTTTCTTTCTCTTTTTGTTTTTCTCATTCTCTTTCTTTTTCTTTCTCCTTTCTTTCTCTTTCTCTTTTCTTTCTTTCTCTTTCTCCTTTCTCTTTTTCTCTTTTCTTTCTTTTTTCTTTCTCTTTTTCTTTCTCTTTTTCTCTTTCTTTCTCTTTCTCTTTCTCTTTCTCTTTCTCTTTCTCTTTCTCTTTCTCTCTTTATTTTTCTCTTTTTCTCTTTCTTTCCTTTTTTCTCCCTCCTTTTTTCTCTTCTCCTTTTTTCTTTTTTTTTCTCAAGAACTGCTCACTTCACCCCAAAGTCGGCCAGGGAGGCCGCTGTTGGCTCTTAGCTTTCCTGCCTCCGTTTCCCTTTACCAGGAGGTGTGAACGCTGTGAACCATGGCAATCTGTGCTCGCTGCTACATCTGCTGGCATTTGTCACTACAGAGATATTTCACCACCGCAACTGTACAACAAGACTCAGCTGTGGCACTTTGTATTTTTCTTACTTTGCTTTTGACCTTTTACCACTCCCAGACCTACCGACCAGCCAGGACACCCCCTTCCTCGCGCTGCTGGTCCGGCCAGGCCTCCCTCTTCCTCCGAGCCTTCGCTAGCCCAGTTTGATACCGGACTCTTGTGAGCTTTGAAGTCACCAAATCATTTGAGCAAAACTTAACTACGCGCAGGAATGTTTCCTTCTCCCTGAAAATGCCGTCTAATTTGTGATGTTCACTGGTGCCCTTGCATTCGGTGCCCTCACTTCTTGCCTTGTCTTGGGCTTTTAAGGGCTGAAGAAATAAAACTAATTAGAATTTAATGTGTTTTAGTAGGGAAAGAAATATCTCAGGCACTGAAACTTAAGCTGAAAAGCTGCTTTACGATTGGCTTTCTGCAAATACTGAGGCCAGAAGAGCAGTCCAATCATTGTATTTACTACCTGGGCCATAGATTTTAGGAATGCCGAACTGTAAGTTAATATCCTTATATTCTAGTCGGAGTGTGGTGCAATTATATGCTACAGCTAGCTGCAAATGAAGGCATTGTTTAATAAAAAAATACTCTTGTTGAGCCAAATCTATTGTGTAGGTGTAGAACAAAGGAACAAAGTGCTAAGCTATCTCAGCTCCTATTCACTTGTAGCAGCAGCTCGGTTAAATCGCAGTTCAACATCAGCACTTCAGTGTGCTGACTTCTGAAGGTTACTCCATGTAAACTGTATACTCAGATCAACCTTTCTACTACTTAAATCAGTTTTTGCTTAAGAGAGAATGACGTTCAAGACTTTCTTAAAACTGTTTCACTGAAATACAAGAAAATAATTTTTCTGTGGAATTAATTTCTCCCCTCCCCCCCAACCTGCCAGTAGAAATAGATGTGTAATCTGCTGCCTGTTCCAGAACAAATGAATAAATCAGGAACTGCAGAGTCACTGCATGGTCAAAGTACCACAGGTATGTAAACTGTTCAGCCTACCAGACTGGTCTTGCCCTAGACATTGTAAATAGTTTTCATTTCATTACAGTGATTTTACTCTCCGCTATGAAGAAATTATTGCTGGGCTTTTGCCTCGTTGATAAAATTTTAGGCAAAACTTACCTACGTCTCTGCACCAGGAAAAAAACTTGCAACTGTAGTACTCAGCACTTCTGAGAGATTGAGCAGGCTTGTCAACCAGTATTCTGGCCACGTATACATCTCTGTTAATGTATTTATTGCATATGTATTTCCTCTGTGCTTTGAAATAGATTTTTTTTTTCTTTTCCAGTCCAACACTATGCAGTGATAATCATTAGGCTGCAGTGACAGAAGCTACACAATTCTGTTTAGATTCAGCTAACATTTTAAGAGAGTATTCAAGGTAAATATTTTGATAATTATTCATTTGTTACCTTTTAGCTACTTTCATCTGTTTTGTTCACAAATAATCTAACTTAAGTATAAAATGATTACCTATTACTGCAGTGTGATTTTCATAGTACTGAAAATCGTTGCCTGTATTCAAAAGAAACACCCCATGTAGCAATATTTTTATTTAGAAAGTTCAGAATAAATTCCTTGAGTGAACTGGCTTTTAACTATAAAAACAAGATTTAGATTTCTGTGCTCATAAAAAATACTCATATTGTTTTTAAGATATGTATGTGACACTCATTGACTGCTGAAAAAATATCCAGTCACTGTGATAATACAATTGAAGTCCGCATTACAATGTGCAGATGAGATCAGCAGGGATCCTACTGATTTCAACACCAACATCCAATAGTTGGTGAGCTCATACTATTAGGAGCTTTAGGATGCTGCTTCTGCTTATTTGTGCTACAGCTCAGGTAGCATGATTGTCACCAAACATCTCCAATTTGAAAACTAACCAGGCTTAATCCTATGTTGTGTTTAAAATCTAATATACCAGAGCCCAAGATTATATTCCACAGTTCTGTTTGAAATGTTTTGCAGCATTCACCGCTTTTTGGGTGAGAGCAGTACCTACTCTACTACATGTAAACACCACATACAAAACCAGTGTATGTCTCTCTTGGCTAAGACCAAAACAATTATATTCTACAACACTTGTTACACTTAGATTGTTCTTAAACATCTTCATGGGGAAAAAAAAAAAAAAAAAAAAAAAAAAAAAGCTCCTTGATTGTATTGCCTCACCATCCAGAAACTTAAAGAATTAGACTTTATACTAAGGGGGGGAGGGGGCTGTTAAGAATTTTGTATCTGATCTCTGAATGTACAAGAACGATCTCACCCTAGGGTAATTTTCTGATCTGTAGCATCCGTGCAAAAAGTGTATCTCTGTAACTATACAATGACTTAAAATTGGCGCTCCGAAAGAAACAGGTGGTCCTACGTGCACTTGCCAGCTTGTGCCCGTTACCTGGGCCACGCTGCCCAGTCGCCAGCGTTGAGCACCAGCATTCATTTGGCTGGTCAATGAACTCCACAGTTAAATTGATCCAATTAAAGCTATCTTTTAGCTTAGTCAGATGGTTCATAGCGCAGTTGTGTGTACACTTGTGAAAGCACAAGGGATAAAGCAGTGTGAGTACAAGTGGCTTGTAGAGAGGAAGGAGAGAGAGGAAGTTGCAGAACCACCTCTGTCTTCTGAGCCAGTTTGTCAGCTCAAAGTGATAGTGAAACTATGGCGTAAGTGGAGATACCTTCAGTATTATCCACCAAAACACCTTCAGTAACTGCAGAGTATGCCTGCATTTATGATGCAATACCTAATAACACATTATGCTAATCTCCTATTGCTGTAGATAAAGGCAGAATTTGGTCTTACAGCTAGATCCGATTTTGCAGATTTCCAGATCAGCCTCACAGTGAGAGCAGGCAGAGAGCTGCTTTAGCTGCATCCTAAAACACCTGGTTGTGTGGGGAGGAGAGAACAAAGATCACTTTTGGTCAAATAGGAAAGGACATAATGAGGAAAGAAATATTTCCAAGGTCTCAACATAGAATTATATATAGAAGTATTTTAAATGAGAAAAAGCCATAAAACTATGTAACAGCAAGTATTAGTGACCTATAATTTCTTTGGGGACAGATTTGTTGCTTGTGAAAATAAGTGCTAATTGCAGCAACTAATTCCAGGCAAAATGCCAGCAGATACTGTGCAAGCTTCCTTAGAGCTCGGCCAATTCACATGCCTGCTGTACAGGATATGGGCCTCTTGCAATTCATCTTGCCAAATTTCCAGCACTACCAAGCTGCAGACAAATGTACAGTAGGCAATGACACAAAACCCCTATTTTATCTTGTGAGAAACAAGGTTTGCACATGCTTTCAGAGGTGAAAGTCTTAACTTTAGTAATTTGACAATCAGAATTAGTGTTCATCTGTATGTAAACAACCTATATGCAACCATGTAATTTTGACGGTTTCAACCAAATGTCTAATTTAAACTCCCTTAATCATTTTTGGTGGCACCCACTCTCATCTGATGCTCTGAAATTGCTCTATGCCACTTTCAAAGGTTGGAAAACCTACACTGAGTGGCCAATATAAAGATCTAAAATAGAAGATGCGTAGAAGCCTAATCGCTCTCTTAATTTTTAATGAAATCTATTTTTGTTAATGAAAAATAATTCAGGAATTGTGTTTTCTAGCAAAAAAGCTAAATTTGTAAGAGAAAAATCAGACTGCAGTCTGTTTTTAGTGCTGTTTCAGTAAGAATTAAACACAATGCAGAACGCATATACAATCCTTGAAGGACGAACTAGAACTGAGGCATGCACAATTCCCTCATTCTTAGGCATGTTCTTCTATTAGCCCAATACACTGAATGATGATGTGTGGAAAAACATAGTTCTAGAAGTAGAAATGGCCGGACAAACCTATTTCTGTCAGTCAGAAGGTCCAAATAGTTCCAGAAGTCTACTCAGTGTTTCCATAAACTTTGGAGAAGTTGAAAAGAGATAACTAATAGGTGAGCCTAAGCAAATATGTATATTTAAAATAGGTTCTTTACAGAGAACAAGGTACTAGGTATGTCTGTCCATACAGGTTTTACAATACCATATTTTCTTCTTAGCTTAGATGCTCAGCAAGAAGGAAGCTATCATCTACATAATCTTGGTGTCAGAAATGGTAAACCTGTAATCTTGGATATCATCGGGTTGAGATACATAAAATTGGAATGGGATGAGGTCAGTCTCCATCTCAACCATTGAAGCTGATCATGGTTCAGAGACAAGACAGAATAAACATGGGAATCTGGCAGTCCTGAGTTTTGGACCAGGATTCTTCAAGTATATCTTATGTTTGCATCTGACTATTCTTGCAGTAGCATTAAAAGAGACCAGAACCCATTACACCCTCTCTTTCTGGCACTCACTTTCTCATTAGACAACAGAAGCCTGCCTATTTTATTAGTATTTGCAAATCTTGCTCTATAAATCTTGCATTTTCTTTGGTAGAAACTGTATAAAATAAAGGTTCCACATCTAGACATACAGTTTCTCTAGCTTGAGGAAAATATTTCAATAGCATTCTTGGACCTGGGCACCTCAGTCTTCTCCTAAAATGCATTTAAGCATCAAAGTAGGCAGTCCTAAGCACTGCTCCCTACATTTAATTTCATAATATTTAACTACCATAACATTCACTGTGTTTAACTTTTGTCTTATCAAATCTAGTAAGTTCCAAGCAGACAAGTTATTTCTGTCAGATGCAACTGCAGCACCTCTTGACCTGTTTGTGCTTTGTAGTTGTATTAGTTTTATATTTTTGTTTGTTAAATTGGACACTCCAAATCCTTTTCACTTTTTATAGGAGCCTCTTAGGAAAAAGCATTCCTCTTCCACCTAGATTTAAAAAATCTTGATGCCATAATAAAAATTAGATGATATAAACACAATACAACATAAAATAAAATATAGGATATTCCTGAAACAGAGTCAAAAAGGTGACTTGATTCACAAATATCCTGTGCTGGCATACATAGCATATTTATAAGAATTTATACTAAGCATATAAAACTCAATAGAAGTGATTTTTGCTTCTTAAAATAGGCTTAAATATCTTTCTGCAGAATAATTTGATCAGATTTCAAAAGCACATTCTAGTTTTTGACCCTTTTGGAAGCTTCAAATTTCAGATGCATGTGGCCTGGTTTTCGAAGATTCAGGTAAATAACAGCTTTTGTTGCCTCCAGTTACCCACCTTTTCTGAAAATTATATTCTATTGTCACTATCCCTCATTTATGCTATAAGTATTTTGCAAAAAGCAGTGACAAATTTGCATTACAAAAATGTATATTCTAAAACTAAATATATTTTTCTTATTTTCATAAAGAATAATATGTATACTTAGCCATCAGAATGGTCCATTCTACAAAAAACTATCATCCAGGCATTTCTTAGAATATCAAGGATATACACATGAAACTTTTCAAATATGTCTTTAGTGACAAATACATATCATGCTGGGACTTTTCCATGTTTAGGTAGAACATTTAGGCAGAACATTAGGTTTACCTGCAATTACACAACTGTAAAGACAGACTACCTTATCAAATAAACATGAAATGACCTCCAGATCTTGGTATTTATTTGGTCAATAGTGATTTATTATGAAGGGAACATTCTGCTCTGTTCAGAGAATTTTATGAAAATTAATTTGGACCTCGAGGGCACGCATGCATGTGCATGAATACGGAGACACTCATGCAGTTTAAAGATGTTCACTAGGTAGGCTGCTAGCTGAACAAAGTTAATTTTCAGTACAGGCACAGATGTCTCCTTGTCTCCCTGTCATCCTCATATTGACATTTTCTGTTCTTTCATCATATATTTTGAAACTGGATGTGGAAAACACCATCAAGGTTATTGATGACTCTATAATATTTACTATAAAATCACAGTCTTCACAAAGGCATAAATTATACAAATGATAAATATTACTTATGAAAGTAGATCAGAAAATTGTTTATTCATCAGATATTTGAATCTTAAGCATAGTCTTGTCTTCGATCCTTTTTTTGCCCTTTTGCAGTAAAACTGTAATTAAAACTTACTAAAGCTCATGAAATGATTATCATCCTGGACATCTGTCCTGTAAGGAGGCTGCTGCTACTTGTTCACAAACAATAGAACATGATTCCTGCTTACAACAGACCTTTTTACATTGCTCAGTTGGTTCACAGTAACATTTAAAATCCATCTGGTAGAATACTTACAGCTGTTAAGGTTCAATTCTATATTACCCCATTTTTGAGGACTAAGCAATCATAATACAACAGATTTTGAATCAAAGCACTGATTCATTGATCTGTTTAACCAAAAATATCTGCTTTGTGATCAAAATCTCACCACCTCATGACCATCAGTATTCCACACATTCATAGTAGGATCCACATACTTTAGAAAGCCGTAGTCTGCCTTGGGGGTGAAATACCACATTTATAAAGCTGAATAGCTTTTTACTGAATGAAAAGGTTCTGCCTGTTTGAGGACAATCAGCTGTTTGTCACATGCTCCCATTACTTTCAGTTGGCACTGAATCAGTTTCCAATTCAGAAACAATTTTAGCTTTTAGTTATAGGTTATAAGTTTTAGTTACAGCTTTTTGTATCTTAGATACGAAGATTCTTTTCTTGGATCTGAACAAAAGGACTGCTGAGACACCTAGAAGAAGTAAACTTAAAGGCAGCCGATAGGCAGCTACATAATGCCAGCTTGAAACTGTAATACCATCTTAAGTAGACTGATATCCTTGAGATAAATAGGCCAAAAATATCATCAGAGTTTATCAGGAGCCAGAATAAGGCTAATAGCAACAACTGCTTCCGTAGGTCGTCTTCTGTTTGCAATTTTATTCTAATAGGCATTACTCATTTTCTATTTTACTTGCTCTTTACTTAGGTAATGCACTGTAGGATTAAGGTTTAGTTGGGAAAGAGTACACTCCATTTCCTTCATGTTACCTGTATTTTTTGTTTTCCTTAAGTAAAATCAGCATGTGAAAGCCTGCTGTATACATACCTCTTCCCGAGCCATCTGAATCTGTGCAAGACATTCCTGAAATTCTCTTTTGAGGGAAAATCAGAAAGGAGTATGTTGATCTTACTAGGGGAAATTCTGCTTTTTCATTCCTGATAAAACTTCCTTCTTGGGGAACATCTGCTCTTCCTCTTTCCATCCCTCCCCCAGTGGCACCACATCACAAGCATATGCCTGATTCAGCTGTTCCCATAATATTATGTAGGAAACCTAGGTCTGGTTACTCACTCTGTCCTTTTGGGGGAAAATTACTGCTAATAAGATTTAGCAGCTTTACAATACTCTTCTCTCCTTCTTATTTTAATATTTTGTCTTTGAGTACTGTCACAATTTTCCCCAGAGAATATCTGCAATGTGTTCTCTCTGTTGCTTTCAGTGACATTTAGCTGCAATGTTGTATGTACCATTTCAAATGTATGTAGGCTCTAAATATCTATAAGCTTTAAACATATAGTTTTACAGATCCTATCTGCCTTTGATTAATTTCCATCTGCCTGTTTGGATGGGCTTTTCTATAGGCTTCATTCAAAATGCCAAATGGCACATCTCTCCAGCTGACTTATCTTGCATCTGAGACACTCCCATTCGGTGCAAGCTTCTAAAGAAACAAAACTGTTTTCATAGGTTATTAATGTTTGTTTTTTTTTTCTTCACCGTCTCAGAATCAAGACTCAGAATTGGTAAATGCTTTGGCTGACAGTAGTTAATGTGCACTAGGACATGCTTCTCAACAAGGAAGCAGGCTGCTGTGTTTTGCAGAACTTACTTCTGCCAACTACACTTCGTAGCATTAATGAATTATACTAGTTCCAGGCTGGAAAAATACAGTGTACTGCTTTGGCCAGGAACATTAGTAAGGCCTAAGAGACTCAGTGAATAAAAAGGTGATGCTGAGAATAGAAGGCATAAAAGAATGTTGTCTAGCCTCAATCAGTTTTTTTATTGAATATGAAATGACAAATGCAGGTACCTGAACATTAATGGAACTTCTCACATAAGTTCCTGGTAATCTGGTGTTGAAGTCATGTATTGGGTAGTGCTCACAGCTGAGAGTTAATGATAAGAGGTGTGCCTTCGAGCAGCACGGTAGTGTGGTGCAACTGTCACCTTTTTGCTCCAGAAATCTGAATGATTAGCCCAGCTGATCAGCTGTGATGGGTGCACAGTGCACTGCTGCAGAAAACAAGTTGTGGTACCCTCTGTAGAAAACCAAGGCCACATAAATAAGTCTCGCTTTATACAAAGTGGAATCGCATAATTTTTATTAGTAACCCTCCATAATATTGACTGATTATAAAGAAAGAGTTCTTCTAGAAAAAAGTGTTAAATACATTACTCTGTTCTATCATCATCTGTCTATTCAAGCACTACAACTACAGCTGTTCATTTTGAAATTCACTAGTACTAGCAGATTCTCTACTGCTCTGATCAAATATGACCTTTGTTAGGAGCTTGAAAGCAATGTTTAAGTAAAACTTTAAAATTTTAAGATTTGTTTTAGATCCCCAGTGATTTTCCTCTTTTACATAGAAAGCTTTGCTGGACTCATCAGTAGTAAAGGACCTTTAGTATTACTCAACTTCCTGAAGAAATTAAATTATAATAATAGAATTATAAGACATTTGGATTAATATAATAGCAAAGTATCAACAATTTTTTAAAGTTGCAGTTTGTAAATCTATTGTTTTTCTTTGAAGGAGTCAATACGTACATGGAGAGACACGATCAGATCAATAGTGAACTCAGATTTCCAAAAAAGTTTTCATAGAGGCCCTCACCAAAGAAATGAAGCTGTCATAGGATAAGAGGGAAATCCTTTAGTTTAATAACATTCAAAATAGAATAAGCAAGAGGAATAAATGGTCAGATTTTACAACATAGGGATATTATTAATGTAGCCTGATAGAGAGAGATCTGGACTTTTCAATATATTGACAAATTACTAGGCAAAGAGGAGGCAACAGGCAGATGATGGAGTTTGCTGATGATACAGAATTATGCAAGAAAATCAAATCTACTGAAAGGGATTAAAATTATAATACAGATCATCAGTAAAATGGCAGGTGATATTCATTGATGATAAATGCAGAGTAAAGACTCTTTTCCTCTGAGTGCATAACTGTATTTATACATATACACAATTATGAGCATTAAATAAGCCATTAATATCCAGGAAAGAGACGTACAAAAGGGTCAGTCAGCAGACATCTGAAAGGCAAAGTAACTATGAATTATTAAAAAAATAATTATTAGAAAATATAGTTACACAGCTCTTTAAATTAATCTCATGAATATAGATTGGTCATCCTGTCTCAAAACAGATGTGGTGTATACAGAAAATGTACTGAGAAGAGCAACAAAGGTGTCAAGCTGCTTCTCTCTAGGAAAGTAGAGAAAAATACAATATAGATAAGTAGAAAGTAGATTACTATTCACTGTTTCTTATAATAAAAGAAGCAGGAGCACCTAATGAAATTACTAGGCAGAAGATTTGAAGACAAGGAAATATTTTGTTTTACAACATAATTAAATCACAGAATTCATTGGCACAGGATGTTGTGTAGGCCAAAACTATGAATGGTTCAAAAAGTAATTACAAAAGTCCATCTAAAGCCACAAAAATGCAGATACAAACTCTGGTTTCTGCAAGTCCCTAAGACACAGACTGCCCAAAGCTCGGAGGAAATACCAGGCAAGCATCGCTCCAGATCTGTCCTCTGTATTCTTCCCCCAATTACCTGCTACTGGCCATGGTGGGAAACAGGACGCAGAGCTGGGCCTGAGCAGAAGCATTACCTCAGTCTCACCCCTCCAGGCAGTCTGATGCTACTGTTTTTCTGCCGTGACAGTACTCCAGCCCCCTTGCTCTGGACCCAGGGAAATTCTTCCAGGAAAGCTCCTTCCTTGGGCCGCTTGCCTTGCGGAGGGGGTGAGCAGTAAGGACTCAGGAGACCTGAGTCAAAAGACCAAGTTTCAGGGCTCAGAGAGAGCCAGGAAACCTCAATTGCTACAGATCCTGAAGCACAAAAGAAGTGAAACTATTCATTTGTCTTGATTTTCTCCCTGTTTTAATCTCCTGAAGTTCAGCTGGCCTGACTTCCCCACTTCAGGTGCCTTAGCCAGAAAACAGTAGATGTCACTGACTGCTGGTGTTGATAACTTGATTTAAAGAGGAATCATAAAGTAAAGCATATGGGCTGGCAAAGTCAGGTGTGTATATGGAACAGAATCCAAATGCACTGTCAGGTAACTGTTACAGTGCTGAGTATTAAGGGCTCTGAAGTTAAGTTGTGCTGTACAACAAAAAGCAAACGTGGAAAAGGAAAAGAGCCGAAGAACAAAAACTATGTTTTGCCCCATGCCCTGGGTATTCTGTAGTGGCTCTAAACCAGTGACTCGGAAAGGGCAGCAAATGTATCCTCCATCAGCTTTGCATTTTGCCTAACAACTGCCCGTCCGTGCTGTGCAGCTGGGGTGCCACAGGTGCTGGGAGCCAGGAAGGGGCGGCTGCCCACGCTCTGGCTCTGCACGAGCTGCTTCGCGCTCCGTTACACAGATAGTTCAGGGGGCTTCACATCAGTGCTCCTCCGTGTGCGTACGTAAGATAGGTCATTCTTTGATTTTTGAAAAAATAAAGTGAATTTTTAGAGTTCCAGGCTTTTAGGAATAGAGAGGGGTTTTTTATTATTTTTTTTTTCATACTCCAAAATAACATCTACTGTCATGCAAAGTTATTGTCAGGAACAAAGAACTCTACAACTGGGAGATTAAGTGGCCTAAAGAAGAGAGTGTTACTGAGAAAAGCCTGTAACTCAGTAAGAATATTTAATCTTTTTAAAAAATGAACTTAGAAACAAATGTGCCACCAAATGTAATGGTAGTGGTCTATTTTTTCATATCTGACTTAAAAAGTGAATTTGATGCTTAAACAAAAGACAACAGCAATACCTACAATTTGTTTGCCCACGTCTTATGACTGTATCAAAGACAGTCCTTGAATAAGTCAAAGCATTCCAGTTGCAGAATGTACATGCTTGAGCTAAAATATTTTTAAAGCTCTCTCAGAGGGAAAGGGGGGTCTTATGGTTGTGGCACGAGCACAAAGCATTACAAGGTATTACTTTATTTTCCTTGGCCAGGCACAGACTACTAGCATGATCACGAGTACATTCTTTTTTAATTTTTTCTTCTTAGTGCCCAAATTGAGAGACATCTGAGCGCTTCAGGCCGAACAGCTGCAATCACTTGCAGCTTAAGCTACCAACTTGCTTAACTATCAAGTTGGTTGCTCTGAGTGCTCAGCACTTTGAGAAATTACCTGCAAGTATGATTTGCTTTCCACCTGAGCCACTCCGGGTTCGGCTCAATTACCAGCCATATTAACTGGTGGAAGGCTACGTTTTACCTTACCTCTCCTACTGCTACTACACGTTATCTCTTGACACACCTGCTCCTGGTGGGACGGCAGGAACTACAGTGGAAAGTGATGGTGGTTTTTTAGAGTGGCTTTGTGGTCTCTCCACAGTGCCGTGCAGCTGCAGCAATAGCACACACCTGGCTCCTCCAGATCCTACAGGAGACTAGAGGAATCCGACATTGAATTGTCAGAGTGAATAAAGTATTTAGATGAATATGATCATTATTCTGACTTCTGTTTTCCACTCTTCCAAGAAAAGCGATAAGAAGCAGATAAAACTGATTTGCTTGGCATTGAGATTGTATTCAGCTCTTTAGCCATAAAAGAAGAGATCTATGGCCCAAAGATTCATAACCTAAATAGATTCCTGCAAACTGAAATCCTGGCTTCTTAATGCTGAAATCCTTTCTGATGATCTTGCTTGTAAGGTGAATACAGACCACAGGAAGCAGGTGCAATTTAGCAGATGCATAATGTGCACTCATTTTCAAATATTTTACATTCTTATTCTTCCAGTTAATGCAGCTTTGCTGACTGTGTTCTATGTCAGATATTTACTGAGCTAAAAGTTTCAAAGATTTTTTTTTCCCCTTCCTGCATACCACCCACGTCCTCTGGATTAAGTTTATATGATTATTCTATTTCATATGTAGTTCCTTACTTGACTGTTTAGCTTTGTATTTTTATGGGATTGCATTTACTACTCTTTGTTTTTATAAATCTCAACAATCAGAAGTCATAATAAATATATCTATAATCTTTTATATACGTGCACTACATGTTTTCATATGACACATTTTCAATTTAGATTTACCGAGCAGTTCTTAATTTAAGGAATTCTTCTCTTGTAAATTCTTTTTGTCTCAATAACACTGAGACACTTTTTACTATATGAAACACTATACACTTTTTACTGTGTAATTTGTATCCAACATTCTCCTTAAGGACGTCAAACTCAACATCTTCCCTGGCATTAAATGTTTTATTTCAAGCTGTTGCTCTTTTAATAGCTAATGTATTTTTATAAGTCTCAGAAAAATAGAATTTCTTTTCAAATGAGATGTATAATAAATTTTACACTGCAAGCTACTGGCTTTTGCTTAATTTCTCTTAAGACTAATATTTTGCCTATATATTTTGAAACCAGCAGGTAGAAAGCAAGGTAGCAAAAAGTCTCATTTTACAAAGTGTGCTTTTTATTTCTGCATGCACATTTTACTCAAGTGGACACCATATGTTGGGGTCAACTAGAACTTGCAGAGAGTATGTTTAAAATTGCTGTTCCTCAACAGAGTTAGTTTACGTTGCTTGTAATAGCAGTGACATCAGGAAGCACAAGTTAATAGCATTTTCCAAGGTTATTTATTCAGCCTGGGTGTCTCAAGGACTCGCAGTTCTCCACCCCTACTGCATGGAGTGCACGTAAGCCTGCAGAACCAGCTTCCAAGTGCTTCAGGGCGGCGGATGCACTGTTTGGCAGATGCATGGGAAAGATTTTTACTGAACGAAGCAGCAGAAGAGAGTAAGCTTCTAGTAATGATGTAATAGGGACTTCAGGACCAATGTAATGATCTGCACTCACCATAGCTACGTGCTACCCTGAATACAATATGACCAAAGTAGTCTAGTAACAAGATTCAATTTTGTAGATCTGTCTGACTCAGGACAACAGTGTCTAAGTCAAAGAAGGAGTGTCGCAGGATGGTTAGCCTAGCCAATGCCCTTTGCTGGGAAACACGATGGAGTGCATGTTCAATATCCACAGTGGTGGTTTTCACTATTTAAATGCTTTCCCATTTGTTTGGATGGCAAGATACTTCCTCGAGTATCAGTGTTATTATCCTAGAGAAAAAGAATTAGTCAGAAAAAGAAATTATGTGCTTGCACAATAACACAAGTCTTATGAAAGAGGTAATTAAACCTTAAAAGGCATTTGCTGTGACATCTTGCAGATAGGAAAGTCTTGCTCAATTTCGTGGTCTGCTATGGCTCTTGCATTTTACCAAGGCATTTGAGGCCAAAACTTATAAAAGAAATCTGTTATAATTTTTCTATTTTATTACAAAGCAATCTTATCTTTCCCTCCCCTAAAATTCAGATTTTTTCCTTAACAAAAATGCTAATGTAAACATATGTTAGTCCCACCTGCATTTCTCTGACACATATACCCCCCCTTTAAATGAACTGCTCTTATAGCTGATGTTTTTTGCATTACTGTCAAGCAGCATCCTGCGGCAATGACACTGCTACTGTGCCGGCCAGTCAGCCTTGCTGGGAGCCAAGGGGCATTCCATTAAAATCTTTTATAGCCGTCCACATATATAGTGCAGATGATAGGTGGATTTCTATAGTATCAGAATCCTCAGATTCATCTCCACTATTTGAAAGTGCTCCCTTTGGAAGATCTCTGTTTTTCAGAAGAACTCACACTGTAAGAAGAAAATCTAAATGTCAGTCTAAGGCTAAGTGCAAGTAGATCAAAAGGATGATGTTCAAACCATTTTCAGATGATTCTCTTCCTCCTTTCCTTCACACTGATAACTCATAACCACACCCAAACTTTCCTGAGATAATTCTCTTTATCTTTATCACCCTTACAGATGGTGATAACATTTTCAGGAGGGGAAAACAGAAGCAAACCTCAGCAAAGAGTTACTCCTAAGTGCAATAAATTCTCCTTTCTCCATTAGATAGCAGTTGAATGAATGTTTGCTTACAACAAAGTAGCATGCAATCAATTCTGTTGTACTTCAGTCACTTCCATTCCTCAAAAGTGTTTTGTTTTCCTCTTTTGTGGTTTCACTTAAATAAAATGAATGAAAGATTTTAGCTAATACCACTGTATTTCTCTAAATTAAGTTTTCAAATATTCAGTGTGGAGGTGCCTAATGAAAATGTAGTGCACTCGATGAAAGGAGGCCGTTAAACAAGACAGCTCTTGCAGTGCTGGAGAAAGAACACTGGATTTCTCTAATAATTGGTCAAATACTATCACAGCAAGAAGTCAGCAGAAAAATAAAGTGCCAATGTATATGACACCTATGACAACACGTATGACAATACATATGTGAATACATATGACAATAAAAAATTGTGGACTGCCTGCCTGGAAAACTAGTGCTATTCTCTATATAAGCAGTAAACAAAATATTGAAAAAAAGTGTACAAACAATCCCAAAGGAACAAATTATTCCATTCAAATTCAAAATACAACTACCAATTAAAACAACTTTACTAGAAAATATGAATCATAACAAACTGCTGGACTCTGCCGAAGTACTCAAAACAGCGTTACCTGCTGTGAACAAAGTACGTTTTTTTGCAGCTATCATGCTAAAAGCTCCACTTTGTTTCCCTTGCCTTTGATATCACTGTTGATGAGAGCAGTCTCTTTTGCCATGTAACCACTGCCTGAACTGCTAATAATAGTTTTATTCAGCCGATGACATAGATATGCATGAAGTGCCTGAAGCTACATTGAGGAGACACTTGTAAAAGTGTATATTAGCTTTATATCAAATAAAATCTTTAAAGGTTGCTTTTCTTAAACATTGCCAACCATCATAATGTATCAGAACAGCTAATGGTGTAGTTCCCAAATAATAAAAGTCTGGGGTTTTGTTTTGCTTTACACAGTCGCTGTCAAGCGTATTTATATCGGATGGCTCTGTGTAATCATTTTAATGCCACACAGCACAATGGGATTTGTTAGTTATACTGCAGACACAAAGCACACTGAAGCTTTCCCAAGGTCTAGTCAAGCATTGGACAAAAACAGTAAGGTATAATCTTTAACATGAACAGTTACCAATGGCTTTACTTGATCCCCTTTAATATAAAGGACTGTGTGTGTGACATAGTTCAGTGGGGATACTAGAGAAGAAGCAGGAACTTTTTAGGCCACAAAATTTTTAAGAAAGAAAAGTTGTGTGGCCATCTTTTCTCCTGTTAAAAAAGATTTGAGCATCTTTAATCAGATGCATAAATATTTAAGAGTATATCTTTCATTAAAACCTGTGGTTATTGTTCTGCAGGACAAAATTTACAAGTGAAGGAAGTAGCTATTTACTACATCTGAATCATTTTCCATAGAAAGGACACAGTATCATGATTCATATACTCTGACTGAATTCTATATATGTACAGAAATATGAAGCAGGAACAATTCTGGTGGTGTTGGCCTCTAAGAAAGTTCAGTTTCTGGTATTAGCTATACAAATCATATCCTTGCAATTCCTCCACATGGCAGTATCATGCAAGTATTTCTCCAGTACAGATGTACTTGACCTACAGTACAGAGACATGGAGCTACTGGAGAGAGTCCAGCGTAGAGCTAGAAAGATGATCAGAGGGCTGGAGCACCTGCCCCATGAGGAACGGCTGTGAGAGCTGGGCCTCCTCAGCCTGGGGAAGAGAAGCCTGAGGGGGGATCTGATCAATGTGTACAAGTACCTGAAGGGAGGGTGTCAAGGGGACGGGGACAAACTCTTTTCAGTTGTCCTGTGTGACAGGACAAGAGGCAAGGGGCCAATTGAAGCACAGGAAGTTCCGCCTGACTGTGAGGGGGAATTTCTTCGCTGTGAGAGTGACAGAGCACTGGAGCAGGTTGCCCAGAGAGGCTGTGGAGTCTCCTTCTCTAGAGATCTTCAAGGCCTGCCTGGATGCAACCCTGTCTAACATGCTGTAGGTGACCCTGCTGATCTGTTGGACTAGATGATCTCCAGAGGTCCCTTCCAACCTTACTGATTCTATGATTCTACAGAAGTACCACCTCTAGGTGATACTGGTATAATGGCTTAACTCCAAGGCACATTAACTTCTACTGAATGGGCATGGTCAAAAATGACACTAAAATTCTCTAGTTCCTTTGTGCTCTCAGGGATCATATGCTCAACCCAACTTTGCTTTTGGGTCTACAGAGAGGTTCAAAGAGCACAGAGTGGGATGTTTGCAAAGCACTGAGCAGGGATCCATTAGATTATGCAGCAGAACCCTCTGCAGTCACTGTAAGTCCTGTGATTTGTTTCCCTCAGTACACTACAAATTTTTATTTCCAAACATTAAAAAATGGGCTAGTAGCCCAGGCAGCAGAGGGTTGATCAAGAGAAAAACACAAGGAGAATATTTTCTTCTTATTAACTGTTTTCCAAGCAAACTCTGCATGCAGTAGAAGAATTAAATTAAAGCATTTGACCAAGATTTGTTAATGCCAGACACACCTTTTCTTAGCTTCTTACTAAATACAAAAATGTGTGCCTCCCTGGGGGCATTGTGCAGAGATCTGAGATGTAAGATTTTGACAGTGGAAAAGTACAAGTCTAAATATAGTACATTTTGACAAACTTTGTTTAGAAGAATGTTCCAACAGATATCTGTTCAAAACTGTATCTTGCTACTGGTTCCTATGCAAAACCTTTTACTAACGAGAATTTTGCAAGTCAAATAATGCTAGTATGTGGCCATTACAATGAACTGATTATTTTGGAAGGTATTCAGGCAGCACAGTAGACTTTAGGCTCACACCTATCTTTGCCATAGTCTAGAGTGCTGGAGGTCTAACTGTTTTGCTTCTTCCTTTTTGTTTACTCACTGCTTCCTCTTCTGTGACACATTATAAGCTATCTCCTTGATAGGCACCAAAACCATAGTTAGCTACTGCATTTCCATCACTGATTGTAATCCACAGCTCACCAACTTCTGTTTATACAGGAGGAAAACCTAGCAGTAAACAGGCAACAAGAAGGAAAAGGTAGCAAGACTCTGAGGCATGGAAATTCAGTATCTGAATTCACCCAGCACTGAAATCATAAATATTAGAGATGGAGAGTTTTAAGAAAAAAGGTTAGATCTAATAAAAAGCCCACTTTCTCTAATATCAGTCCGTGCTTCCACCGTTAGAACTCTCTCAATTAAATGAAATTTCACGATACCTTAAATTTCATATAAAATCCTGTGAGCGAGCAGCGAAGGCATAGGCATGGTTACTGGAAGAAAAGTCTCTTGCGATGTCCATACAATTTTTATTATTCTCTTAGAAGGTTTGTCTTAGTTCAAATGAAGGATTCACACAATTATTCTTCATTTTTCTCCCCACACTTCACTTTTCAATGGAACACCTCTGAGCATGAGAGTGCTGACCCCCAGGAAACAGTATGTAAGGAATAAAAAGCAGGTCAGGGTCTCCTCACAAATATTACCTACTGCAACAAGCCTAAGAACTGTGATTCATCATATTTCAGTGGCGCTCTAAGTCTGAACATTGACTTGCCGTGTGACCACAGGCAGGTATTCTGCCTCATCTGACTACCTAGAAAATATTTGCCTTTTCCCCTCCTCTGGTGTCTGTTTTAGTTTTAAAACTAAACATTCTTTTGAGTAGGTTTTTGCTCACATTGTCTAAACTGCTCTCCAGGCATTGCTGTGATACTGTGCATGCATATTGGAATGAGAGAATGATAAGAAAGTAAAAACACTAAAGAGATAAGGAGAAATAGAGAAGAAATCTTAGCAGTGATGAAACATAATATGGTGCAATTTCACAGCATTGTAAATTATAAAATGAGAGTTAAAATTTTGAAGCACTTAAGAGCAGAAATGAAGTCATCTGCATTCACTTTGATGACAGCAATTCCTTCTAGTATCTTTCTTCGCAAGCAAATTATGCTGAAAGACACAAGCCCAGACTGAATACAGGAAGGATGGAATTATCTATCCACAACCACAATGTGATGTAGGGACACCCTCATCTCATCTTCCACTAGCACCTGTTAATAGTGGTAGAATAGGAAAGTGGGAGAATAGGTTCCCATTGCTCATTGGAGGCCAGAAGACCACAGGAACTGAGCTGAGAGCTGCTTTCAGCCAGTATTACAAGACTTGAAGTAATTTTCAGAAAGCCACCAGATCTGGCCCTTGCCACAGGACTGCCATTCCCCTGGACTGCTGAGGAATCAAGAGCATTCCAGTGCTCCCCATTCCTTTTTTTCCCTATTCTTTGGGAAATCCCATGCATGCACTGGGACTGGCAAAGGATTGACCTCTGCAAATCAAACCAGTCAGAGCATCTATCCATATAATTTGAGAGAAACTGATGCTGTGCACAAATATTCAACAATGAAAAGAAATACTCAAATGCTAGTGCTGCCTAGAAAGGCAGCACTGAACAAACCTGCAAGTCACCTCATGGCCTAGGTTCTTTTCGGTGTCTGCTATGAAAACTCAGTGATATTTAGCCAAAGATCATGCTCACCTTTTATTCTGTCTTACATTACCTAACTTACACTGACTGCAGTGCCTTCCCCTGGGCTACTCTTCAACCTACAGGCAGTACAACTCTGCCCTCAGCTCACTGGAGGGAAGATAGGGATTGGGAAAGATTGCCTGGATAAATAAACACTTAGAAAATTTTCTCCAGTATCCATAAATACGTATGATCATTTCTATGAAGGAAGAACTGAAAAAGCGCAAAGCATTCTGGACCTAGAATTTTTTCCTCTAAGTCTTTTCCACATCTGGGAATCTTTCTCTGCAATCAGGTCAAAGGCAGACCAGTTCTGATGTACTGAAATGAGGAACCACTTAGGAAGAACTGTCCAGAATCTTGTATTTCCAAGCAGCTCACAAATCCAGGTCTCCTGCAGAGGATTTCTTTTTTTTTTTTAATAAACTAAACATTTCTTTTACATTTCTTTACTGAAAGCTTTTGTCTTTAAAAATGCTGAATACATATTTTAGCTGTCAGAAGAAATGTTCTTTCATGCCTTCAGAAAATGGACTGGCAAAGATGAGCGCCCCAGGTTTCAAGCCCTAAGGAAAAATGTTGCCAGAGACCATGCTAGGATGTGTTTTGAAAAGTTTTCTGTCACATCAACTCCCAGTCAGCACATAGGTGAAGTTTCCAGCCAGCTGTGAAGGGTGGGGACCACAGGAACCCAGCTAGAAGCCTTTAGTGAGTAGCCTGAAATCTGAATTGACCTTTTAGAAATGCCTAGAACCCAGAGCCACAGCCCTGAGGCTGTCAGTACACAGCTTTTATAACCCACTGCTCCCCCCCCCCAAAAAAGACAAAAAAACAAAAAACTCCACACAACCCTGAAACCTCCTGATTCTTATTGGGAAGGCAAAGACTCCTGTCCCTCCACCACGATGAAGAAAGTTCTGGTCATATTGTGAGGGAAAGCCCATACTATATAGTTGAGAAAAATCACATTCCCCCCTCTCGCTTCCCCATGATACTTTATTGTTAAGATATCCTAAAAGATACCAATAATAAAACTATGTTAATGAAGTGGATTAATTGCATCCTGCAGTTCCAGTTCATTTGGTGTGGTGTTCCTACTAGGTCTGGGACACTAGGCTACACAGTGAATACAGGGAAAAGTGAATCAAGTCCCATTTTGGGGGGAGATGATTTCCCCTTCCCCCAGGTGGGAAGTCTTAAAATGCTTACAGTTTTACTCAGAGAAATATACGCAATATAAGCCTACAAAACATCCCTTCAGCTTCCCTTAAAATGCATTCACCATTGGTCCTTTTTTTTTCTTCTTCTTCTTTTTTTTTTTCTTCTCAAAGGCTAGTAAAATATATTGCTTTCAATCAGCTTCAAAGGGAACAAACTCTTCAGATTTGTAATCATGTCTCTAATCTTCTGAAGAAAAGGAGGAGACTCTAAAGCTGCATGAGATATCTGTCCCCAAATCAGACAAGAATTAGGGCCAAACATGAAAGGTTTTTGTGCATACAAGAAAGCCATGCACAAATACCTCACCTTGTAAAGCAGAAGAAAAATTACAGGGTTGTTCCTTACTGAGCTTTGAGGTAGCAATTGCTTATCAAAGCCTAAGTGTATTCTAAGGACATAATGTTCTCATTTACTATGCTTCAGAGAGAATGCTCTGTAATTTCTTTAGCAAAGAATGCATCTACACCGACTGGTAAGTATTCCTGCCAAAAAAGATAGGCAAGAGTTGAAGATCATCTCTGAGTTAACTTGGATTCAGCAATTTGCATCCTAAAAATTCTGGTTTTGGTCTCTCGTTGTAGAAACTTTTGGTCCTCCACGGGCTATTCTTCAGGAATGATATTGCAAGAGATTTTCTGGACATAAGAACTGTTAAAGTTGTATCCTGCAGCTATTATGGCTCTATTTGAAGAAACTGGAATCACAAGCTAAAGGCTTGATGTCCTACCAAATATTATGTCAGTAAGCAAAGATAGTATCTGTCAGTGAGGCTTTTGACAGGAGTATTAATTCCTCTCCATTCTCCTCCAATCCCCTTTACCTTCCAGGGACAGGCTCTTCAGTGTAGATTGAATCCAGAGGTGATCCTTTTGATCCTTCTCTTAAATTTCTACCTTGGAACTACATGCATATACAGAGAAGGTCTGTATTTTCCAGTAGCTGAAAAATTACATTCAGAATTCCATGGAAAATTATCTGAGTGCATCTGTCTCTTTTTATTTGGAGCATTCCAAATCTTGGCCAAATTGCTTTTCCAGGAAGAAAAGTACCTCAAAAATGAGTTCCCAAGAATGTATTTAACAGAATGTACTCATTTCCTGTACAACTAAATTATTCTTTTTCTTAAAATAGTAATTAATTAACCAAATCCTTTGGGGCAATAGAAGATAAAGGATATGCAGAAGTACATAAGGAAAGCACAAATAATGGAATCTATGGTTCCCCTCTATCAATTATGATCTTAAATACAAGCAACAAGCAACATTTTGGATAACTTTCCAATCCCTGAAATTAATTTAGTATTGAAGAAAGAGATCATTCATGTTAACTGCCTTCCTATTTTTATTAGAGATGATTTAAAGGTAATTGAATCCTTCTTCCATAATGCACAAGCACATTGCAACCGAACCTATAGTCAGACAGCAAGAGTAGTGCCTAACTCTGTGGATCTATAACTGGTTCATCTTCTGAGTACCCTGGATGAAAGTTACAAATTGTGTCTGTGAATTGTTTGTGGACAAAATATTGATGCTAGAAGGGATGTATATCAGTACAAAGTCATTTGAAGCAAAGCACATTTTAATCTTACAAGATAGCTGGACCTTGGAGCCATATGAAAATACAAGTCAGAAGCTGCCTGCAATATACTGCACTGTACGAACTGCATGAAAGTCCCTCATCACTAAAAGGAGCTCCAGTCTATCATCATTCTCAGCCCCAGATTCCCAGATGTGACTTTTGACAATACGCAGATTTTTCTCGTGACATTGGTCTGTGTATTGTAAATCCCAGAAAAACTGTATTCCAGTTTCACAGATGATAGCTTTGTTCCTCCTCTGGCTTAGAGTATTACCTCTTGTCCTGGAAATTTTAGATCTGGGCTTGCTTTCAAGGAAACCTCAGGTGTACGTTCAAATACATCAATTTCATTAACTAGCCAAACTCTCAATCCTAAAACCCAACCCCAGTCTTCCTTGTGTAACAGAACGTGGTATCATTGACAGCTGAATTAAATCCAAATGTCCTCGGGATGTAAAACATAAAGTACGAGTAGGGACTTGTAGGAATAAATTTGTACACAAATAAGGAACTGAAAGCCTCAAGTATAACACTTCTAATTCTACATTAGAAGAAAACTGCATTTTCTGGAAAGATCATATACTGGCAGCTATTTGTGATGTTACTATTAGCAATTTAATCCTTAACTCATATTCTTAAAGCTGGCATCCTCATTCCTGGTGATTCAGTAGATGGCAAAAGTATGTTTTCCAAAAATGTATCTCAGTAAACCCTAAGTTATAGTTCAATCCTTTAAAGATAAACTAAATATTTATTTAGTGAAAAATTACTCCCTTGCATAGAGAGGAATGAGAAATAAAGAATCCCGGTCGAATCTTTGTGTTAGAATCCTGAACTTGCCTGAACTTTTAAAATTAGGTTATTTTTCTTACTATTACCTTCTTATTAAGAAAAAAAAAAGAGTTTCAAGTTAGTACTTCCATATGCTTTGACTTCACATGTGAAAACACTGTCACTCTGAAGACTCCTTTCCAATAGATGGTACTAAGTTCACATTAGACCTTCTGCAAACTGACATATGGACTGAAAATGCTCTCAAATGAAGATTATCTGTCACAAACTATCCTAGATTGAAAACGTCCAATATATGTAACATATCCAGATATCACTATCATTTTTTCAAAGAAACCTACACGTACTGGAGAGAAATCAAGAAACACAAATGGTACATTATGGTAGTCTGGGGAAAAAGAGTCTCGGAAAAGGAGGAAAAAGATTTAGAAGAGAAATGTTTGCTACATCACAGCTTATAATTAAAAAAAACTTGAACGATCATTCATTAAAGTCTCTTTTTGCCCTAAGAGTGTCTTTGCCATTTCAGATATCATTTATAACTGTGTATTATATTAATTTATGGTGAGGTTATTATACCCATGCAGAATGATTCATGTTTTAATCTTCTTTTTTCCTGTGGTAGATTGTTTCTAATTATACTAATAAAATATTTTGAGCACTAAACTCTTTTGCTTGTCTTGTGTGACACCTTGTGTGACAGTATTCTGAAAACAATAATTTCAATTTTTTCTTCACTTTTTGCATTCACAGCTGCATATGAGATAAAATCTTTACATAAAACTCTGAAATGCCAGAAATGTTCCTGAAACACAATTACTTGGGTGCAGTTGCAAGGTAAGCTACGGTTACTGTAATCACTGACACAGAGATTAAATGAATGTTAGGCACTTTACAAAAACAGGGTTAAATTCTAAACTGCATCTACAGTCAAGTGCATCACTGCCACCTTATTATTCTAAGGCTGGTTCATCAAAAGCCCCAGACTACAGTAATCAAACAGCTCTTCCGAAGTATGCCTGCTGGGAAGGTCCTTCGAGCGCCAGCCACCAGCTGGGAACAGTTGAAGCGCAGTAACCAGTGTTCTCATCCAGTCTGCTCTGCTGGTCTTCGTCAGGGGGGAGGAAAACAAAACAAAACAAAAAGCCTACCTCAGTATCAGTATTTAATCTATGACTCCCTGCTCGAAGCTTTTTCTCTAGCTTTGTAAATTGACTTTTGTTATGTCAATTAGCCAGCTCCAAGTTAACTATCCCACTCTGCTTTCCTTTATGGCTTCAACCAAATCAGTAACCATCCATCCATCGAAGGGGCCATGTTCCCTGGCCATCCATATAATGCATGGACTTGGGATGCTCTCGCAAGTATTAGATGAATGCCTAAGACATATGGGACTAAGAGCTCAGGACTGCTGATCCTTTGCAGCACTCTCCATTGGATATTTCCTGGCAGCTTGGGATGAAAATTTGCCCTTGGGAGTCCTTAAGTCACTAGTACATATCCACAAGGGAACATGACCCATCCTATGCTCCCTCGGGGCTCCCAAACTTTCATGCATAGGATGGCTCTTGGAAAAATTTAATATAGACCTGGTTTATTTCAGACACAACATCTAAAAAGGCTAGGCAAATACTGCAAAGTCAATCGAAAAAACAAATCGCGGGAAGTACCGAAAAATAGGGAATAGTCTTGCTTTGTAACTCTGCTCTGTATTCCAGTGAGTATCATCACATGCTTTGGGGTTTTGAAGTATTGATTTCCAATTATATTAGATCTAATCAATTTAGCACATCTAAACTGAGTTACTTTATGGATTTATGCACTGCTTACTCTTTGATATTCTGAACTTAATTCTTGTTATCTGTTTCTCATGCCTGGTCCAGACAGGAAATAACAGCAACCTGTTTGACAAGAACCTAATCAATTACAAGCATCACCTGTTTTCCTCGTTGAATGTGCCGTAAAGGAGCCTCTTACTCTGAAATAGAGGTGCCCCTGGATCTGAAATCCTAAAAACTAACCTTCCCCTTATAAAAGGGAAATCATTTGGCAACGAACACACTGCTCTTCAGTGAAGTCCACGTGTCAGAAAATCTTTCACAGGCAGTGAAATTTTAATATCCCAGAACCGCAGTCTGCATTGAACTCCAGGCAGCTGGCCCAAGGGCAGAGGCAGAATCCCACCAAAGCTACTGCAGTGTCCTGGGCTGGTTCAGCACGACTCCACGACCAAGGAACGGTGGAGGCAAAATTATCGCCCCAGAAAGAATGCAACTACATACAACAGTCATTCCCCTCTCCTCACAGCTGAGTAATTTCTTCAAGCACTATACAGGAACTCTGGTTGCTTCAGCCAACAGGAAGCACGTATCCTGCCTACACCTTCACGCGCTAGAAACCTCCGTGAACCTCCTGCAAGTGCAGTAATTCGCCGTGACTCCCTCACCACAGTCCTAACAAACTTTCCAGAATTACTAATCAGAAAACAGCTCTTGTTTTCACAAACATGATGTGACCTAAATAATTTTTTGTATTTTGCCAGAACATTTTTGTTATATAAATGTATGTAGCAAGTGTGCATATCTGAAGCAATATAAGTGACCTCACTTTGCTTTATCCCTGTTGAAGTCACACATTTAACTGACTGTATATTTCAAAGAAAAATTAAGAGTAATTTTCTCAGGTAAAGAATTTAAATTACTCAAATCTTTCCTTTTTACTGATTAAAACTTTCGCATTTATTTTTTAAATCATATGGGGGGACATACTCTTTGGAATCAAATAAGCAGATCCTCTCAGCAGCAAGATTAGCACTTCTTCCTGTGAGAAGTAGGTAAAAATAGATTTTTTTGTACATATGCAGAGAGTTATTGGTAAAGAATTTCTTTTATATGCTGGAAAGGAAATAAATCCTGAGCTAGATACAAAATACAAAAGTAAAATAGAGATGGACTTAGCAGTACTAAACTGGTCAAATATATTGATTTGTCATATTTCTAAATTGAAAAATATCAATAATAAATCAATAATAAATCAAGTAAGTCAGTGTTGCTTGCTCACAGAATCACAAACCATTACATACAGTTTTGGCATGGCAGCTTGCAAACAGCTTTTTCAGGCACATGCTGCATGCTTTTCCAAATTTTTTAGGATAAACTAAATCTGGCCACAGATTCAAAGAAATTTGGCCACATTTTTTAAAATACCAATCTGACTGTAATACATACAAATAACTGCAATAGGCAATTCAACTGTTTTATGAAAGTTGCATAACATTGCCTTTCTTAAGCCAAACGAGTCCTTAATTTTAAAGACAGCTAGTTCCTTGCAATTTTACTGACGGGAAATGTGCATGTCTCCTGCCCGCTGATGGCTGAGTAACAAATTACACTAAAAACACCAAACCTTTTCACACAGCTATTTACATATGTTTAAAAAATCATTTTCTGCGTTTTTTAAAAAAATCTTTTTGCCCTGCAGTGTAAAGTACCATCAAAACTGTTTTGTCTTGGTTCTTTCTTCCTTCTCCAAACAAGAAAAAAATCATTCCTCTGACTCTAGCATAGCATAGTATTGATCATAAAGTTGTTCCTAGGAGATTTTCTACAGATACTCAATTAGTTCTCTTTAGTGAAGCAAGTCAGTAAAACTCATCTGGGCAACAAAATGCAAAGTACTTATGCACCAAAACACAAAAGCATCTCTAGGCCACGTTTATGACTTTCCTCCTGGACTCTGGGTTTTGTAGCTAAAATCCTAAGAGAAGGATTGCCTGGCACCAAACCACCTCTGCAATGGCTGTGTCTCATCTAGGGCCTGACTGCCGCCTCTCCAAAAGCTCAGGACTACCGCTCACTCTGTGCACGTTCGTACAGCAGCCCAGAGTTTTCAGCATGCCTCCTCACTCAGCATGAACCACAGGCAGCAGGATCACAAGCAAAACCCTCATTTCTGGTACAAGTCTTGCCCTCCTGACAAGTGAACTGCCTCATTTTCTGTCCTCCTGCCAGCCAGCCCCTCCACAAACACGGTGCTGAGGAAGCCCTTGCAGCCACAAGCTTTTAGCCTCAGGAGGCACCTGAGAACAGCTGCATCAAAGGTAGCGCAGAGGAAGAAGTCAGGAGGGAACATGGTACCTGAGGGAAGAAGGCTCAGAGGCAAGGAGCAGGGGACAGCATTACTGCTCTGGTTCTAAAATATGCCGTGCTAAAACCCAGAAGTGTGAATACTACTTACAGAGTCACCTACTTATTGTACACTAACCCAATATGTATTAATTATATTCACATTCATACGGAGTTGATGTGAATCATTTTCTGCTCTATGCAGGTCTTTGGCTTGACTCCACACTGACGTATTTCACTTTCTGAGAGCACCCATTGGGATGGAGGAAAAAAGATACCAGTAGGCAGTAGAAGGCCCATTTCTAATTAGGATTTACCAAGTTATACAGTACCAGAAGGAAGTGGTAGAGATTGGAAAGATGACTTCATATAGAAACTTGGAAAAATGACATATAAGAATGAAATCTTACTGACTCTTTAAAAGTTCAGCAGTTTCTTTGATGAGTACTACTTTCATGTCTGAAGAGTGCCATCACCACCTCATATGATGACTCATACTCTTTTTCTGATATGCTACCTTGCCTTCATATACCCATTTCCTTTTCAGAATAAAAAAGGAGGTAACTTCTTCTAGGGGTCCATTGTCTGTGACTTTGACAAAACATTATATTTTTCTATTCTTTTCCCCATAGCTTTCAAAGATAAAGTTAAAAATACAAATACCAGCACTAATATCAAAACTCCTGACATTACCATGAAGTTAGGATAAAAACAGCCATTCTGGGAAGAAGAATTCTCTAATCATATTCAGGTTTATTTCACTCACTAATGCGCCTCGCATCATCATAGGTTTGACTGGAAAAAACACACGCACACATGCGCACACACACAGACCTCAAAAACATTTTAAATGACTGATCTGAAGGAACATGATCCTCTTAAAGTAACAATGTCTTCACTGCAATATAGCAGGGCACTACACTAAGAATCATCAGACAAATCAGAAGGTAGTGTGAGAAATAAATAATCTAACAAAATGTAAGAAAATGAACAACTATCCTATGGGAGGGCAAACAGTTCAAACCTTTGACATGTGAAGGGAAATTCATATTCATATTCAACATTCATAACCTTCATGGTTGAACTACAGTACATGCCAACATTATTATGACAATTTAGGATAAGACAGAAATCAAAACAATCTAATCTAAATAGAGAGACTTCAATTATTAATAAAATTCAAAGAGATATTGTAGAACTGTTTTTAAAAAGAAGTGGTATAATCTACACAGGAAAGACATCTGTGATCAGTTGGTATCTTATAACAAGGGAAACAGCTGCAGTGGATGGCAACCAACACTCCCTAAGCAAAATCTGTGATTGTGCCACCCTACTTTGAGGCCTTTTTATGCCTCAGGAAAGCTTGAACACTGAAACCCTTTAGCTTATATTTCAGATTTTATATAACAAAGACGCCAAAGGCTCAAAGGGGGAATGCTCAAAAGCAAGAAAAAGCAGCTGAGGGCTGAAGTTCCTTACTAGCAGAGCCAGCTGCAAGGCTGTGAAGATGCCCTAGTGAAGCAAATTAGAGAATCGAGGGAGAAAGGGACCCCCCCAGCACACTACCACTTCTCCCCCAAAGGCAGAGTAGTGACCAAGGCAGCATGAGCCTGAGAAAAGAAGTTACGAGCAGTATGGCTGGAGCAGCTGAAGAAATGGCATTTACTTGGCAACTGGCAACAAGCAGTGAAACAGAAGGTATTTTGAAGAGATATTGAGATATTCTTTTACAATATGTCTAGGTTATTTGAGAAACAGAGAAACTCCATATATGGCATACTACAACTCTGCCTTATTATCAAAAAGTTCTCTAGATGATTGGCTGTGTAAGTCTACAAAGAATCCATATTCTGAGGAAGTAGACAAGCTCAGCACTATACACTACGTCTGACTTGCCCAAATGTCCTTGATTAAGCTCCTCTAAGATTTTACAAAAGCATTGCTAATGAAGCCACCTATCTCACTGAAGACAAAAGCCAAACTCATACACCCATGCTTTTTAGAAATAACCAAAGTCAGTGTGAGCAGGCAGAAATACACAGAAGTAGTGAGTACGTTCTGTGACCCAAGATATATCTTCTGATATTCCTTAGACCCTCTTTGCAGAAGGAAGTTTCCTTGTAAAATGCAGTAACCAGGGTATTTTGTCTGCACTCAGCTGCTGCTGGACTCTGAACTTCTACACACATTATTTCTCTGAAAGTTAAATTTGTCATAAGGCCAACCTTTATGACACTTACTCAGTCTGAATAATATTTTACAAGCAATGAACAACTTAAGCCATGCTTGAAAGCCACGTTTAATCTTCTAGAATATCTCCAACAGAGAAAACTGCCTGGCTAACATCTGCCCAAGCTGAAGAGGAAAGCTATAGCAAAATTCATGTGCTCTTTTGCTCTGAGTAAGGACAAGAACAAAACGCAAGATTGCTAGATGTAGGTGGAAGGTACAATGGAAAATTTAGGGGAAAATTTAGGGGAACCCTCCTCTCTCCTCTAACTACAGCAACATCTCTGAGAAAGGAAAAGTGCCTAGTGGGGCACCTGAGGAAAGAGGCAAAGGCAGCGTGACCAAAGACAGTGATGAGAAGTGACAAGGGCAATACCTTGCTTGATGAAGCTGGCCTGATGCCACCTCAAGAAAAGAGATAGTGGTATGGGGCCACGCAGAAGAGCAAAATGAGTGAGAAGGATTCTTTTAAGGACGGTCCTGGTTTACCTGTATATTTGGTACCCTTACTGTCAATAAATAAATAAATAAATAAAACCTTTATATGTATATATTATAAAATATGTATATTTTATTCAGTTCACTGAATTTAGACAAGAAATTCTTCTGGGAATTAAAAAGGTAGGTTTTCAGTCAAAATCTCATGATTTTTATATCAGTGTTGAGTTTTGATGTTCACAATTGGAGCCATCACAGTTTTTTCTTTAGTTGTGACTATTTTGTGAGAATAGTCTAGGTTTATAATTTGATTATTTGTATTAGGGTCATTATTGCATTTTCCAGTATAAAGTAGATGCTCTGTCCACTTTCTACCTCCCTAAAGCAAAAATACAAGTAGAGAAGCAAGGCAGAAATTGCTTTCAGAGGCTCATACAGTATACTAGGAGACTACAAAGTTATCAAATTCATCTGTTTTAAAAATGTTGCAATTGTTTATGTTAATTTGTGGAATTAGGGGCTGTGGTTGAAAGGAAAAGGAAAAATTGAGTTTGCACTCAGAGAAATTATTCAGTAACAATAAAACTTCCAACTTAACTTAGAACAACTTTATCATTACTGAAAGCTTAACGCTGTCTTGTATTATATAGGAAGAAAAGAAAGACTTATTTCTTAGCTGTAGACAACGAACATACTGAAAACTGCATTATATCAACAACTCGCTAATAGTAGTAACACATGGGGAAAACACAGTTTCATAACTCAAAAGAAGTAACTTACGATGAGACCGTTACTTCTACTCCCAGCCTATGCAGCAGCGCATGAAGTCCCATCTGCAGGAAGGCAGCAGGGGGCAGCAAGATGCTAAGGATAGACGGCAGCAGTATGAGACGAGATATTTATCCTACTTTATCATTGACCTATGCACATCTCCATCCTCTGCCAAATATTGGCTATGCACAGGGAGAAAAGGTTTAATTCTTTCAAGTAAAGTGTGAAGACAGTCTCCTCCTGCTTTTCAAAAACAGTCATCCAAACAGCGACCACAGGGGGAAAATCCCTGTGTTCTCCCTGCACTGGTAACGTATGCTGTCTTTTAGCAGAAAATATAAAGGGAAACATGTGCATTCATGTAGAGGAAAGCCTGGGTTGTCATGGGTACCAGCTCACTGCCTGTTGTGTTAAAATTTCAGGATGGTCAGCACTGAGTATATGAATATCCAAAAAGCCTCGGTGCTTATTGAACTAAATCTCTTCAACACAAGTGGACTGTTCCTCAATGCAAGTCAGGAATAATCAAAAAATAAAATCTTCAGCACCAATTCCAACTAAGAGAATCTTTCTTTTTCTCATATGAATTCTGTTACTCATTTTTGACCACTTCAGTGTAAGTCGCACCAGCTGTAAGCAAACGAAGCCACGCAAATAGACAGAAAGGAATCGACCCAGAAACGGCTCAGGCTGACTCTATTTTCTCCTCTGGAAATGATGAGCTGTTCATTTTTCCTTGCAGAAATACATTATTACAGTTTCATGCCGCAAAAGGAGGCAGCGGCAGGCACTGTTACAACCACGAATATATCTTTCTGCACCTTAGCAAAAAGTTTCAGGCCAACGATGTCTCAGCTCTTGGACCAGGGGCTTCTAGACACCCGAAGCCTGCAGCAGCACGTGGTGCCTGTGGAGGCTGCAGGTGCCCAAGGGGTCCCGTCCCCCCACCCAGAGATCTGGTCCCTCGCAGGAGCCTCCTGCGCGCGCGGCACTGACACTTCACCCTGGCCGACCCAGCACTCGCGCGTCTGCTGGTTTCGGTGAGATCCACCTTGGGGCTAAAAACACCTTTTTGGCTACAATGTCTGCAAGATGGATTCATGACAGATACAGCTTCAATGAGATTGGCTGGCTCGCTCGCTCTCAAATTAGCTGTCCTCAAATGAGGGCGCAGAAGATTTTAATTAGTACTTTATTAAGAAACACTTCATTAAAGAGAGAGAGGAAAAGACAGAGAACAAAGCAGGCTTGTCTCCTGAATCATGAAAGGAACACATCTACAAATGCCGACAAATTTCTTCTAATTAGTCTTTAGTAAATAGCTGATGTCTCATTAATACATATATATATACACACACACACATACATACACATATATACACACTACCACCCCAACACACATTCTGCTTAGTAATAAATCTGTCCTATCTGTCATAGGTCTTCCAGAGGACAGAAAACTGCTCTCTTCCAATGTTACTAAGATTATTTATAGACATTTGTCATAATTTCTTTGAAGTTCATAATGGTCTTGTATATTTTCCACCTGAAAAATGATCCTAAAAGATCCTAAAAGGATATCATTTACATTTCCCCATTGCTGATTATAAAAGACTAGCGACTCATTCGACTCATTCTTGACCTCATTCCCATCGGTGGCATTACTCATTCAGTTTGACAGGCACAAGATGAAATTCTGAAGTTAAAATCCCAATCTCCTGAAATTAACACTTTTTTTTTCTATCTATATTTTTCTATCGTTTTCCATCCATTTTATTGGAATGAGGATTTCAGCCTAAAATTTTGAAGAGAACAGATGGTATTCACTCCTTTGCAAAGGACTAACACAGTTTCCATGGGCCCTCTGTACCTCTGAAATCTGATTTGAGGGCTCTGGCAATGTGTAGGGCTTGCATCTCTCACCTGAATAATGGCAAACTTCTCCCCAGAAAGCAACATTTCTGGCCTATTTTAAAAAGACAAAAGCACACAGAAACAAGTCTGCCTTCTTTTTTTTTTAAAAAAAAAAAAAAAAAAAAAAAAAAACAGACTGCATGCTCTTGTACATGCACCTATTGAGCGGCCTGCACTCACATTTAGCCCAGTGCTCAATGCCAAAATCTGCTTCCTACTTATACCCTAATACCATTTACAGGCATTGCAGTATCACCTTCATGGCTTTCACATGTGCTGCCCTGGCTCTCTTGTTTAATAACTGGCCTTTCAAAAGTGAATTTCTTCCTCTGTTCAAAAAAAAAAAAAAAAAAAAAAAAAGGGCAGAAAAATATTCCTTTTATAAATCCAGAAATCCAGTTGTCTAGACAGCATGCTTTACAAATAGACCAAAATATACTTTCTCTATATACACTTCTGATTCTCACTTGGTTAAGTAGGAAGAAGAGAACCCCAAAGACCTAAGAGCTTTATATTATATATTCAAAATATAACTTGCATACCTTAGAGTCTATCTAAACCAATTTATAAGGAACATTAAAAACTTATTTGCCAACATTTAAATACTGCATAAATCTCATTTGCACAACTCCAAGTTCAGGCATGAATTAGTCCATCCTCCTTCTAGATTTTTTTTCTGTTTGCTAGATCAGCCCTTCCTCTTAAACAACAACCACTGATACGCCATATATTTCCAGAGGTTTTGGATCTAGGAACAGATTCTTTTGGGAATATCTTATTACATAAAACATTTATTATATATTGGGAATATCTAGGAATATTTTATTTACCTATAGTATATAGTTTGAGCTTCTTTTCATTGGGCTATTTTCCAGTTGCAATCATTGCCTAAAAGCATGAGCTGAATTACCATATTCAGGGACATACAGCATGTCTCTCGCTATCTGCTCCCACTCTCAGTGGTAGGTCTCTTTTCTTCACTAGCCCTCAAAAACTCTTCTCTCACCTTCACTGATGCGGGAAGGATGGACACTGAAGTCACTGAAGCATGTAAGTGCTAACAGCACTCTAATCAGAGTAACACGGATGAAGTACCTAGCCTCTTGGCCGTGCTTTCCTGCAGGCACCAAGTTTCATGTTGCCCCAGCTACATGGCTAGCAGTACTCAGAGCTAGTCGGGATATGTCTGCATGAGCACCACCATTGCTAAAAACAGGAGATGCTGGGATCCTCAGCCCACAGGCCATAGCACCCTGCATTTCTACTGTGATTATTCAGCAGACTCAGAGTATTTAAAGTCTTCATTAGTTCGGTGTGACCCAAACAGCTTTTCCACACCAAGGATGGAGGCATAACAGAAAAATGAGGTTTTGAAGGTATCCAGCTCACAGCAAAATTTACTTCTTTTTAATTAAATTTTGTTTCTCTTTAATGAGAATTATTTATTTTTCATTAAAGTTAATTAAATAAATCTAATTCAATTTACTTGTTTCTTTTTAATTAAATTTGTTTCTTTTCAATAAAAGCAAAACACAACACTAATCTTTTTTGATTGGTGGATTAGAACCAATGTCCTGGTGAACAATGAGCCTCAGGTTTAAGGCTATGGCCGTACTGTATGAGTATCTTAGGAGTAGCGCATAGATCCACAAGAGTCCATGGACTGTAAGTTGAAAACCGTATAACAATTTAGATTAGAAGGAATCTCTGAAAGTCAGCTAAAACGTTCACTGCTCTCCCATCATCCACTGAGCCAGTCATCTCATCATAGAAAGAAATCGCTTGCTCAGACACTATTTGCCCTTGATAAATCCATCCTGATCTTCCCAATCATTATCTTATTCTTTATGTGTCTGGACATGGCTTCCAGGAGGATTTTCTCCATCACTCTCCCAGGGATCAAGGTGAGGATGACAAGTCTGTAAATCCTCCTTATGATATTGGCCAGTGGTACTGGTCAGCTCCCTCAGCACCACCAGATGCATCCCATCTGGTCCCATGGGTTTGTGCCTACTATTGATACAAGCTACATATAATAAAGGGACTATTTTTAAGACTTTTACCTTAAAGATTAGACATTTAAGACTCAATCTTGTGTATTTACAAAATACACTTACTGTTCTTATTTAGTGGAGCATAGCAGAAAACGTAAGAAATATATATAAACATGCTTTAACAATAACTTACATATGTTCTGTTTATCTCAGGCATCCTGGCCACTTAAGTATGAGGTCTACTCAGTTTCCTGCTGGTCTCTCCCACTTTTTTCCCCTCTATTTACTTGCACTTTTGTGTTTTTATCCACCCCAAAATTCAACACTTTTTTTTCATCTCCCTCATCACATTCCAGCCTCTCCTACGGATGTTACAAGTCATATCCCTAAACTCAGGAAGGATGAGATGAGCTTTCACTAAATGAAGATATCTTTGCAGTTAACCTTTTCTAATCATACAGAAAACAACAAAAGGACAGAAAGCATAACGCAGTATTCATAATATTGCAGAGCCCTACCATCCTTCAAAAAAGTAATACATAGTTTTTATTTAGAAAGACTATTCAATTGTAAACAAACTCATTTTAAGTTACAGATATCACAACACTAGTGTGGCTTTTGCCTAGCCTTGGCACAAGGAACATCCACGGGATAGTACTGCAAGATTTCTAAATCTATGCATTTTAACTCTATGTAAACGGGAAGTCTTTTATCTTATTTCTATAATATTGTGAAGAGGGAGTACTGAATCTTTCAATCAGTTTCATACCCATAGAGATCTGTTCCTCCACAGCATGACACCATAGTTTGACTTCACATCCTTGTGCTGGTACAAAGGCAGGAACAACAGTATAGCTTGAACGAATGATACTTTTATTGTTGGTGAACCCCCGGATGAAAGTCCTGGTATAAATTAAGCACAACTTAAGTAATGCTAATGAAACACTTCAGTTGTTTTCCCATTCACTGGTCCAGGAGTGAATACAGCAGCAGGATAACTGAACACAGGTTAACTGAAAAGACACTGAATCTGTTGCTCTAGACAAACTGAGAGATGTGAGGCTACGTTAATGTTAGATGGTGTTAATGGCTGCTGTCAGCCAGGGCTTTGATCTCTACACAATATTAGATATTGTCTCTAGGCAGTGACAGTTCTTAAACTTTATGGGTATGCTAACAGCCTTCATTCAGCCTACATGAAAGCAGCAGTTGAAATATTTCAATGGACTGAGATAACGAGAGGATAGAAGGTACAGGCCAAGGAAATCATGCCTTGAGGATATTAAAAGTATCGCCTTACTTAGTTACTTTTAATATCCTCAACTATCTTATTTCAAAAAACATTTAATTCGTTCTTCCATTTATCCAGGGACAGGGGAAGTCAGCATGCCCATTAGCTCCAACTATTATCTGAAATTGTCTAAAAATAAATTCACAAAAGAGCCACCATAACTTATTAACTCAAGGGCAACACTATGTGAACACAACAGGCTCCTAAAGCTTCCAGGATCTGCAGACAGCTTGACAACTTCACCCACTATAAGGCCTGAGGTAACTCATCATGCAAAACCAAGCAGGCTAGGACAAGCCGGCCCATGGGTGCACTGGAAAATGGGATAACATGGGCGTACGAATACGTACATAGCAATATGTGCATAGGACGGGTGATGTCTTCTCCCCTCCATTCACCCTGGCTGTTTGACCTAAGTCCTCAACAACCACTTAGAAAGACAGAACAGGCTGCTTGATTTTTATGGAGTCAAGTACATTTTTCTCCCTCCCTGTTCCTTCATGGCCTGCTGTTTTTGCCAATATTATTTCAAACAGAAAATCTTGGAGTTACTCTAGCAGAGGAGCAAAATACTCCCTGTCCCTCTGAAAGCTCAAAATCATCTCAGTCTATCAATATACTAAGTTACTAACTATAATTATTAACTATACTTATATAAGAAGATATACTAATGATCAACCACCACCCCTATTGAGAGAAATCAAATAAAGACATATTTCTTTCTGATTTTCTGTAATGTGCTTTCCTCTCTGAAAAAAGGATACTTCTAGTTCTAGGTAGTGAAAATGCGAGACTCTCAAATGAGGTGATCAGTAATTAATATTATAAAATACCATTATTATATACTTATTTTGAAAGGCAAATGACAATGACAGGTTATTAACTATGTTTCTAGGCATCTAAAGTATAGATCTATTTAAAATATAACTCAAGATTGTTTCCTCTTCTATAAGAATTATTATACTGCTAACATTTCACACCAAACAGAATGATTAACGTGGTAAAACAAACATACTTAGTAAATGAAAAGTTCTGTCACAGCATTGTATTTTAGGTACAACACTGTATTTATAAATTTTCTCCAAAAGATACTGGAAGTGCCCAATCTGTGCTTGATGCCCTATTCATAGAGCACTGCTAAGAAGTGAGTGAAATGAGGCAGCACTATGAATATAGGCATGCAAATATAATCTTCTGAAAAAATCTCTGTGGGTAAGTGTCATTCCGGTTGTGTAACTCGAGGCACAGAATCCACATCAAGGATAATTATATTCTCTACTACAGTGGCAATGATCTAATTAATTCAATCTTGTTGATAGATGTTGCTAGTGATTTCTATTAGCAAGTTGGTCCTATTGTATTTGCAGACACAACATAAATGCTATTCGAGGGCTATGCTGTGTCAAAGAGCAGGATTTATACCTGGCCTGTATCTGGAAAAGTCATCTATGTTATATGTCAAATTTTAAGAAGGAAGCTTGCTGAAATAATGTGCTCTTAAAAATGCTATTTCAGGAAGAATCAGCCATCATACGAGTTTTCTTCCTAATTCACAGCTGCAATTCCCTGTCCTACACAAATTCCATAGGCTATCAGGAATGATCTTGTTAGAAGCACAAAACTAAACAAATAGAAGTAGGAATAAAGCATCCAGCAATGAACCACTCTCAGAAAAATCCAGAATGTATGTTAGTTTTAAAAGTTAAAAATCTTCTGAGGCAGTGATGGAGGTCTGCAAATTTTTGCAGCTACAGTCAGAATCATTTTGGTTGCGGCAAAGACATACCTAGCCATGCCTTTTTTTAAATCATCTTTTCATTATTCAACTCTGTTTACATGCTTAGAGATTCCAAATTCTTCACTGCGTAATTTCTGCTATTGCTTTGTATCAGCAGACGAGTTTATCACCATTTGTGTCTACAGATCTTGTAACAATTTAAATACACGACTGAACACTGAAGGCCCAACTGTGCGCACTGAGGGCGAAATAGAGCTACACCTCTCTAATGGGGGTGCTGAGAAGACACTACATATAAGCAAAGTTTAAATACCCTGTTTTAGGGGGAATGGGTGCCACCGTGGGAGCACACAACTTGCTCCTTTGGATCACGCATAGGCTGGACTAACCTGGCTGAACCAACCAGTTCTTGTTCCAGCTTCTTCCCAGGGGGTTCAGGGTACTAGTTGAAAGAAAGGTCCTTAACAACCTTAACAACAGCCTGAGGCTGGAAACAGTTTGTCCCTGAACCCTATATGCATTTATAAATGATGTGTCAGTTCTGAATTAAGGGTATATAACCATAAAGGCAGAGATACTGTCTATGAAACACACTATAGCTGAACAGAACAAGGAGACAAAAAGGCCTGTTGTATTACTTTTGCCTGTTTTCAAGGTGTTTCATATGCTCAAAGTTCAGGTGCTAAATTACGCCCAATAGCACTCCAGGGAGTGCTAAGCACAGGTTAGGCTATCTTTCTTGTTCAAATACAGGTGAAATTTTGTTGCTATATAAAATGCTTCTCTGTGACACACCGAGAAGTTTCTTTTGTAGTTTCTTCTCCAAAACTTGTAATTGAATGTAATGGCAATGATGGCACATTAGACTGGAGGTCTAAAGACTAGAGAGCTTCCTTTATGAGTACGACAGAGAGCGCACACTATCACAGCGTAAGTATATTCTCAATAATTTACCAATTAGCTTAAATACAGGTCTGGAGAGACCATTTCATGGGCGAGAGACTAATAACTACTTTACGATTTTTCACCTTTCAGTCTCTGTTCTATGGCTGCTACTACAGGAGCTAATTAGTACTAATTGGGATAGTCTTTTATGACACACTTGACCAGTAGAAACTCTTCTCAAATCATCAGTTAATTTCAGAGACACAGATACTATCCAGTTTGAATTAGTGCTGGGCTAGTGATCAGAGCGGAAACAGTCTATATATTGTTGTTAATTCAATAAGCTCTTAGTAGCATAATTTCAACATATTCTTAGCACAAATGAGAATAATATTACTTTTCCTAATAGCTTAAGTATCTTTCATATCTTTTTCTTTTTTAGTAATGTTACAAGTTCCATTGTGAATCTAGTTATCTTCTCTACAGAATTGCAGAAAAACAAGTATTGGACCTCTTAGGGAGAAAAATAATTACTTTCATAAATTCAAAATATCATAACACTGAATTATCTTCACAAAAGAAAAATAACATAGGCCTTGCAGTGTAAGATTTCAAAAGAAAATATTTTCGCTAGAGGACTTGTGTGATTATATTATATGAGATTACAAGGTGAACTGCTGTTTGTCTTCTCATAATGGAGGACAGATAACAGAACATACATGTTTCTTGTATACTCTCCTGGCTGCACCAACAGTAAGATCTCATATAAAATATACATTATTGTATGAAACATAAAATACTGACAATGCAGATTTTAAATCCTCTTTCCAGAGGTACAAAAGCCTTAGACAAACAATAAAGAAACAGTAAGAAATCATGAACATCTACAACCACTGGACATCAGAAGCTTCAATTCAAGTCATTGTCCGATGGCTTCAGTACTTAGGCCAACTAAAGATTTTATTTAGCTTAACAAAAGAAGGAAAAAGGTGAAAAATAAGGTTCAGATACTCCTGAAACATCCAGAATAAGTAACTTTTTCTTCCCCCAAATAGGCCTGTGTGTTAAGCAGGCAAATAGGCACAATCTTCTTTTTTTAAAATCCATATTTTAAAATATCAGTAAACACAAATGAGGAAAATTACCTCCTAAAAACCTGTAACAGTCTTTTAGAATCCATTCCACTTAGTGTAGAATAAGTTATAATACCCTGAAGTTTTTGCCTTATGACTCTGCTATGTCCACAATGAGAGGAAATAGGCTTCTTGGATAAGCCGATTACGCCAGCTTCAATTAACCACTTTTAATTCCCCAATACTTTTGTTCTTCTTCCAATGTTGCTACTTGGCAGGACTTTCTCAACCACATTCCAAAACTCCAACAAGCTCCAGCTTAAAACCCTCGCTATGCTGTCTTCAGAAATGTTGCCAGCACAAGCTGAGGCCGTTGCCTGTCTAGCAAGTAATATAGCTCCATAAACAGATCTTCAAGCTCGTGTTAGTTTGGTGGTAAATGCACGTGTTATAGCAAGGCACTATGCCGACAGAGGGTGATCTGGAAGCCGAACAGACACAGCTCTGCACAGATGAAAAGCCTGGATTCCCTCGGCAGAGGTCAAAATCTTACACACAAATCCAGGTATCTAGAGGCAGTCAAGCACCTTCAAACCAGCCTTCTGGGACTTGTTTATGGAGAGCCAGCTTCAGTGCAGCATGGACATGCTCACTGTTTTCTCTGCTCCACCACCCTCCTACCTTCCTCGATAGTCTCTGGCACTGTCAAGTCTTTGAAGCAAGGACTGGCTTTTGTTTGTAACGCACCATTCACAAGGGGTCCATTAGCGGGACTCCCAGATGCAACAGTAATAAATAGTTTGGTCACTTACTATTATTCATAGGCTACTGTGATAGCTACTGAGCATCCACTGTGTTCATTCAAGAAGCTGTCATTGATCAGTCAAGTAATCTTATAATCAGTCCATGAGTAAAAATTTTTAAGTCAAGAAGAAGTAAATCATTTAGCAAAGTCAAACTGTTCTCACTATCAAATTTCAGTAAGTGTCCAGAGAAACTCTGAACGATCAGAAAAGTAGTTAATTCATTATGTACTCATTAGCAAAATATTTAGAAAGAAAAATGTTCTTAATCAAAATCCGCTACTGTTAGAGAATAGAATTTATAATAGTATTTTTAACTTTTGTAATGAGCTGCTCTTCCACATTTACATCCTTTTCTAGATAACAGGATTACCTTATGTTCATATTTATCAATGCTATGAAAATCATAGCATTTAATTATGTGATAAACACAGAGGCTGCCTCTTAAGAATTATGCTTTCAAACTGACAATCTATAGCAGGAATTATAACAGAAGATATACACTTACATGTGGAGAAAGTATTTCTGCTGCCACATTAATGCAATTGCTGAAGTTAAAATTATGGAAAAGCCAGGAACAGGTCTTTGATAGGATTATACTCGGAGACAAGACCCTTGTCTGCAGATGGCTTTGGTGTGAAGCTGTAGCATGTGAGGAACATTACCGTGTGCTGCAGGAAAGACCTGGAGCTACGAGGTTCGTTTCCTTTGCTCCCGCTGATTACTCTGCAGCAACCAGAACCTAGTTTCCACTGCAGCTTGTGCCTCAAGAAGTTTAACTTCAGCGACCAGATTCTGACTCACAAAGTTACTAGAAATCCACAGATGGTGCTCTCACTGCACATCTTTACTTGAAAAGAGGTCACTGGTTTCCAAGAAGGCCACAGTTTACCCTCACAACTGGTACAAACTACTCCTCTCGTAGGTTAGCTTCAATACTGCAAAGCAGTTTGGTTGAATTCTTTCCTGAGCATTGTTCAAGTTTTGTTTTTTAAGAGAAAAGTAACACCACAACACACAAAGGAAATAATTATGAAAAAATTAACCCAGATTTGAAGGGTCTTTCAGCAGATGTGCACCACCTGGGATGTGCAATGATAAACAGTTTGAGAAAACAAGATAAATTCCTAAAACACACTTTATACAGGTGAAGCAAATTTCTCTCCTATCCTATGCAGCCTGAAGAATAGCATTTTGGTAGGTAGATTTTACTTAAAGTTTTGATGAAGCAAACTCAGAGTAAACTTCACAGACACTGAGAACTAGGACAGATTTAAACCTCTTACGCAGGGATCAGGACTGAACACATCAATGTAGATTATATTTGGGTTGCACATAAAATCTATACAATTTTGTACCTACCTCCAACATTAGTTGTTTTTAAGTTACCTGGCTTCCCAAATTCTAAGTAGCTAAGCAGAAGACAATTAATTTAATTTGATAATCATATTAGTAGCAGTGATATTTTGAAGTGGAAAATGGGCTAAGAGATGCCCTGTGGGGTAAGCAACTGCACTAATGACCCTCTCTTCCCCCAAAACACAAAGAAATTGATTTGATAGGATGGCAGCATATATAAATCTGCTGCACTTGAAAAAAAAAATCTTAAAAACTATCACTAGCCATTAGGAAATACTAATAACCTGACTAGTGTCGTGGATAATTCATTATTAATTCCACAAACACTTAGAGGCTACTGTGGCCTCTATCAGAGCACGTGTGGGACTTCTGGATTGGTGTGTTTTCTTCCCAGCCTCAGTAATTTCTAATAGGATTTCCAACCAATACAAATTAATGAATGTTGGTACTGCCATTTACTGCAAAAGCTTATTCTGTGGTTAGGAAAGACTGCCCTGACATATCTATACAGTTGTTCTCGTACGGTAAAATCAGAATTATGTGCTGGAAACAGGAACAAGGAATGTTGTAAGACATCAGGGGAATAAACTGCCTTGCAAAGCAACAAACTTACCTGCTGCTACTGTTGGCATTATGAATGCCATTAATATAACAAAAAGACGTCATTTATACTAGCCAATGGTCACAGTTACTGAATTGGAGTTTCACGTGAATAGTTCAGGTTACTTCAACAGGAATTTGTATGCATTTCTATATGTATGCAGTGTTCTATACTGAATAGTTCAAACTGAGCTTGTTCCTAGGGTACGGACAGCAATAGGATTACAACTGTGCTTTGGACTGCTCTAAGCGGATGAAAACACAGTCTCATGAAGACATCTTTGACCAAGTCACACAAATATGACAAGATAAAAGCACACTTAAACCCTCCCTCTAGCTAACAAATATTAGGGCAGTTTATACTCCTATTAAGTCCAGTTCACTGAAAGATTAAGTTCAGTTTACTAAAAGAGGCAGGAAGTTTTATAATTTCCTAATCCTGCACACCAGAGAGTGCTCTGACCACTAACAGTAGCATTTTCAAGCAAAGAAAGACATATTCCAGAAAATAACAGAATAACAGGTAAGGACTGACATCAGCCTTGAGACATGAAGCAGGAATTGTACAATTTATAGACCTTACAAAGAGAAAGCATAATTCTCCACCGTTTGCTGTGAATTTACAGCTGCCCACCAACCTCCCCCAAAAGGGCAAACAGATCTCCTCCTTCTCTCCCTCCCTGCTCCTTTCCCTGAGCAAGAAAAGTAACGTCCACAAGTCCATACAGTCGTTCTTGGTGTGTTCACCTCCTCACGCCCCAACAAAGAATAATCTCTGGTAAAGGGAATACAAGCATTAAACTGAAAACATGTTGGTTCCCCCACCCTCCATTAATTCAACAACTTGTCGCATTTCTTTGAGTAGGACATGCACTCGGGGCAGACTGCTTCAAGCAGTGAATTCCAATTACATTTTAAATGAACACCCAGTTGTTACTAACAAGCATGAATATAGTGAAAAAGGAAATTATTTAAAAATCTTAATTGTTCTGCATTACCTTTATCAGCTCTTCCTGAATACACTGTGCTGTAAGGGATTCCTGTTTATTTAATTTTCTCTTGTTATGCTGGTAGAATGCATGAAAACAGCTTTCTCATTATGCTAATATATCTTGAATGTAAGCAGAACCTCTTGAAGTTACAAATATCTTCTTTTATTAATATGACTTTTCCCACTAGGGTGGGAGCATTCCTAGAAACTCTCCTACACAATTTCACAGGATATTCACTAATGTCATATATAAGTTAGAACTGGTTTCAAGTAACGTGCAGATTACTTGATGTTAAACAATCTAGATTCAAACTGGCACCAATAACAATTAATACATTTATCCTATGTGTCTCAGGGCTTCATATAAATAACTTTAGACTGTGGTACTCTTTAAAATATTGTCCTGGTTATTCTCTCATCTGTACGGCATCACAAGTAAACTGGCTCAGTGAGACAGATCCTTCTGCCATTACCTGAGCCTGCCTCCACAAACCCCAGAGAAATTGCAAAGAATCGTAAAAAGGAACCCACTCCCCCCGCAAAAAGCAATAATCCCCCACAGATATCCATCACCTTTACTATGGATCTTATAACAGTTATGTCTGAAGATCTGTATCACCATAGAGCCAGTAGCATGTGACTGTTTTGCCAGGGAGGAAAAACACGATGTTATATTTACAACAGAGCTCATCTGCAAATAGCTGTTCGAGGGAGTTGCTCTGGCCGCGAGCCTTGCATTTTTATACCATCACCTGGTGGCACTATTACACAGCCTTCCAAATTTCTTTGCTCAGCGTGCAAAATGTGCGTGCGGCTCCTGGGAAGACACACCGTGCTGCTGTTACTCTGGGGCTACACAGAGCCTCTGCAGGAAGGCTTGGGATGGAGGAAGCCTACCGACCCGTACACTGTTTTTTGCTGGGGACTGAGAGTCTGTTCTTCAGTACGCAGCTGCCCTCCCCAAATGGGCATGTTGTTGGCATGCCATCCGGCGAAGAACACGTACCTATATTTGATTTCATGTTGGTAGAGCTAATAGCAATTTACACACACACACTCCATGTCTCTGATTCTTCTGCCTTAAGCAGAACTAGCTGCAGCAACTGAAGAGCCAGGAGGTTTCAGCAGGATAAATGTCAGAAGAAAGCTGTAGTGTAAGTGGTTTAAGGGAACTTTTTCCAGGTGAAGATTCTGATTACTGAGTAGATGAAGCAGATGAGCATGAAGATCATGGAACATATTCCTCAAAATGTAAAAATCATTGTAAATCTCTTAATGTTTACCATAAGTCAAAATAATATTTTTCACTCTCTCCTCTAGCAAAGACAGAGAAATCTATATATTAAACAAAACAAAAACAAACAAACAAACAAACAAACAAAAAACCACCACTCATAATGCACATCTCCTATCTGCCAGGTCACAGTGGTAGCAGATTAATTTACAGCTAGCTCATGAACATTCAGAAATGACAGATCGGTGTGCAGTTAAGCAAAAGATAACCTCTTTAGCATATGAAGTTAGGTAACACTATATATCATTTTGCATTCATATAGAGATTAATTTTGAATGATTGAAAATAAGTGCATCAGTTAGAAAAGCATGACTTCAGTGAAATCTCTAGCAAATAAAAACCAAATTATATTTAATTTTTTTCCACCCTGAATTTACATTATATTCATACAGAAGGCATCCTGACAGAAGGAAAAGGGCAAGTATTGAGTCTACTACTGCATGGGTACACAAAACATGCTAAATGTACTCCTTTCCTCTCCCCACATGTGTACAAATAAGGGAAAGTTCTGCTTACAGGATTATTTGAAATGTGGTTTCTGCATTTTTACTCATAAAGTAAATTAATAGCATAAAGTTAATTAGTAACAATTCTCCTCCATTTCTTCAAAATTAAAAATGTCTTAATACCAAGAATATGATTGCCAGGAATATTTTTAGCAGAATGCAGAAACAGAAGTACACTGCCTGATTTTAAGAACAGAACATTGGATTACGGTGCCGGGAGGGACTATTTTGATACAGCGCATCATTATCCAAGCTCTTCCCATTGCAGTTCCTCTGCTCCCCACGCCCCAGGCTCCTTCGCATGTGCCCGCACTCCTACCCTTGCTGTGTTCTCTGGTGCTTCACTGTCCCCCTTGTGCTTCACTAACCATGAATTCCCCTTAACTGCAATGCTTCCTCTTCCTTGTCTCTAGCATCTTTACCTCTGCAATCAGAAATCCCTTCCTGTACCCAAGCAGAGATCATTAACTCGTGCTTTACCGCAGTAGTTAGCTCTTCCCTACATGACTGACTGCAGAGCCGTGCTTTCTCCCAGTCATGCTTAAAGGAAGGTAGTGACTTCTAACTGAAGGAGACTATCTTTTAGAAGAGCATTTAGTTTTTAAGGCTTCAAGCAATGGCGAATCCACCACAATAGCAGACACATTGCTCTAAAAAAACGCATCTCACATATAGCATGAATGTGTTCTGCTTCAGCTTTCAAACAAATTACGGATAAATTAAAGACAACTTGTCAGCTAAACTGTATATCCTTCAGCCACATAGTTTCATACATATGGAATCATCTCTCAGTCTTTCTTTGCTAAGTAATATAGATATATTTCTAATAAAGAATTTTTATTCTCTCTCAATGTAAGACCGGTTTACTAGTTACATTTAGAAAATAATATTAAACAAGCCATTTGCAAGTTATGCCTTACTGTCATTTAGCAAATCCCGACAGAGGAATAAGAAAAGTTAAATCATTAAAAAATACTTGCAGCATTTATGCTTCTTTTTTCTCTTACTAGTATAGACAAAAATGCTTTTTATTTTTAAGAAATAAAATGTAAGCTATCCAAACAAAATTGAAGTAATGCATTTTCGGTCTTTAGCAAATAAGATAAGAAAATCAATCTAATGGTGTTTATGGCAGTAAACAGTTGGGGGTTGTTTACTCCAAAAGGAGTTGGGGCTTCTACAAGACCACCAAATGCAGAAATCCTGCTCAGTTAATACTAAGACACTGGACAGAACCCAGTCCACCTTTATTAAAGTGGCTTATTAGAAAAATACTGTTCTGGAAGGTTAGCTACGATCAAGTGCAATAAGGGAATGCTATTCTGAACTCACGGGATCTGTTCTCATTTAAAAAGACAATCTTTCAGAACAATCTTGCCATGGAAAAACAATCTGGTTTTCACTCTCTTCCCCTCTTGGAAGAGAATGCAGCAGAGTGTGAGCTGAACATTTCTCTCATTACCTACCTCAGCTCTCATACTTTTTACCTAAAAAGAGTTGTTACCCCATCTGTAACACCCCCTTAAAGGAAAATGTAGTAAGTAAAAAAGCCGGACTGCATGTCTTACTCGGCTTGGTTTGTCTTCTAGCAGGCAATGAAATCTTTACTAATAAGAAATTAGGTTTATCTTTTATAACTATCATCCTCTTCTATCTGAAAGTTTTAGTACCTATGTATTTAGCATTAAAAAAAAGAAAACAGGTAACTAATCAACATAGGTTTAGATCAATGTTATACAATGCAAGAAAATTGTTCCACCTGGCATAAAAACTATCAGAGTAAAATCAGCCATGGATTATCCAGCTACAGTCTCACTGGGGTTAGCAGGACCTTCTTCTACTACAGCAGAATTTGGGTCACGTTGTTGGATCATTTTTAGTTAGCTCAGAATCAACAGTGGTGTCCCACAGTGTTTTCGCAGGATTCACAGTGCACTTGCTTTCTCTCTGAGATTCTAGCAATTCTCAGTACACATCTAATGGTTACCTTCAGCACCTGTGTTTGAAAGTCTTGACCTGTGAACAATCAGTGCCTCATGTTTTATCCAAATGGTAATTTCTTGTTCTCAGATAAAACATTTATAGTTTAATCTGTGGAATGAGTCTAAGGTAATTCTTCAAACATTGTTAACCTTCTTAGTACACTTAAGTTACATATTTTCAAAAATGACCTATTTTCACTCTCTGACTTATTCAGAGCAGAAATATCAGAATCTTGGCAAACTAATGAACAGCCAAGCTCGTCATTGTTTTACATACAAATGAAAAGGGAACAACATAATTTAAACTGCAGGTAAATCACAAAAACATTTAATTACATACCCAAGTGGTCACACATGCTCATACACCTATAAGCAAATGTACAGCTAAGGTGGCTGCAAAACTGCAAATCAACAACTCTTCAAACAAATCATGCTTGTCGTGTTTTCTCTGGCAGAGGAAATACACAGTCATTCTGTCTTCTGCAAACTAAAAGATTAAGAGACTCCCTCAAGCATATTAACTGGAGTCACCGGAAACAGTGGGCTGCTGCCACTATTTAGTTTTCATGAACGTATCTGGCCAATTAGTATCCAAATTTATAAAAAGAATTCTTTCATAAATGTTGAATATTTTATGCTTGTAAAATTTTTACGTACTCCTATGTGCATACTAATGCTCTGTAAATGAGGAAAGCTCAGCGATATAGTAACTCCATGACAAAATCCAACTGTTCTTCATAGCCCAAGAAAAAAGAATCAAGGCTTGGCAGCAACACGCAGTTCCCACAGGACTTTGGAGGGAAGAGTGTAACAACAAGACATTTTGTTAAAATCCAAAAGGACCTTCACAGCAAGCTATTCTAGAGATGACCCTAACTGAGCAGCTCTTCCTCCTGATAGATTGTTAGATAAATAAGAATGAGGTGCAAAGAAGGCCTGAAGTCATCAAAGGCCTAAACTTAGCTGAAAAAAAGGAAAAAAAATGGCAGCAGAAGAGGAAGCTTTTAAACCACTTATTTGGAATCTAGTTTGGGCTGTAGAGATATTTGGAAGCGTCTTACGTTCAGGACCCAGAAAGATTAAATAGTGGGCAGTGTCTGTCCCAGTACGATAGGAAAGGCTAGAATTTGACCATTGCCAGACTCAGGGGAAAACAATCTGCTTGCAGGGCAGGGAGATAGTTCTGCCCTTTCAGCTCTGGCCACTCAGCTCCGACACAGGTGCCAAACTTGAGAGGCCGACAGGGACAGGGACTACTTGTGCCTCCTGCACCAAGGCTCAGGTACAGCTGGGGCTTATCTCATGTTACTGACTCACAACAGCAAGTCACAAATTTGGCCCTGTCCCTCTTTAGAAGGGATATTGTTGACAAGGGAAGAGCTGTAGTCGGGAATCCAGAGGAACATAAAGCTTCTCAGGTCAGCAAAACACTGGCTAGAACTGGCGGTGGTTACTGTCTCATGCTGGTTCCTGCAGCACCGTGGCTGCATTAAAAAGGAGGAATTAAGAGAGACCATCTTTTAGTCAGTCACTTTATTCAGAACTGACTTCTGCTTTATTTTAGCAAATGGAAATACAGTTATTCTAGAATAAGCGACATCAGAATTTGATCTTACATGTTGTTCTCACATATACTACCTTGTAAGGAAGGAAACTTGCTGGCTTTGCCATCCTAATGTTGGCCTCAGTGGGAAGGGAAGTCAACTGCCAAACTGTGACTAACTGCAGTATTTGTGCTTTGGTCCTTCTCAGAAGGTCTTTTTTCACCCCTCCATGCTTCTCTATGGATGAAAAAAATAGTTTGAGATAAAAAAATAAAAAAAATGCAAAGAGACTGGAGCATTGATATTCAGCTTGAGTTTCTGATCGCTACTCAGATATCATAGATTGCACAATACTTACATGGAGACCAGAAATGACCTCTAAAATAAAAATAATAGGTTGTTCTAGAAACAACAAGTTTTCTATGACATTGTAAGATAAGAATTTGGAAACATTAAGGGTTTTGGGGGTAATGAATTAAACTTTTTTTTAGAAAAACCATAGATTTTTATAAACGGTTTAAGTGCCTTTTTAGCTGTATAACATTATCAAACTATCTAGAAACTTCACATTTGACTTAAACAAAATATGAATCATCAAAATAGGTGCTTTGGTTTGTTAATATTTACTCTTCTCATTAAGATATATACCAGAGAAAATAACTAGAAATTAATTTACACTCCATGCTGAAGACTGCAAAATTTGGGCTTTTTTAAGCTGTTAAGAAGAGCCTTCTCTGTCAATGAAAGCTGCAAGATAGGAACAGCCCTATCTTCAAGAACAGCCCAAAGCAATGTCAGTACATTGCATGGAATTTCAAGTTTGAGTGTCTCAATACACAAATAAAAGCCACTATCAAGAATTTTATTGGAAGAGAACTTCTTAGTTTTTCATCTAAGCTAGAAATCAATGGTTTTCATTATTTTTAATCAATTTTTTATTTAGAAAATCAGAATGATTAAAAGAAGCAAAAATCTCTCTAAAAGATGTTGATAGATTTCAAACAACATTCACATTTGTAATCAAAAGATTTACAGGATAAATAGATCTCAGGAGAGCTCTAGTCCAACTTCTTGTTCCAGGCAAGGTCACCTATGAGATCAGACCAGATTGCTCAGGATTTTATCCAGCTGGGTCTTGAAAACCTCCGAAGAGGGAGACTGCATGACCTTTCTGGGCAACCTGATCCACTGCTTTACTGTCCCCAGGGGGAAAAAGTTTTCCTTATATCCAGCTTAAACCTCTAATTTCAAGCTAGGTCCATTTTCTGTTCTCCTCCTCCCATGCTCCTCTGCAAAGATCCTGGCAGTATCTTCTCAAAAACCTCCTTGCAGGTACATGGCAGGCTGCTGTGAGGTCCCCCTACAGCCATCCTATCTCCAATCTGAACAAACTTAGCTCTCTCTGCCTCTCCTCACAGGGAAAATGTTCCAACTCCCAAACATCTTGGTGGCCACCATCTTTTGAGTCTGATTATCACCATCTTTTTCTGATTATCAGCCATCTAGACCATTATGCCCCAACTTCACTACCAGGATGCTAGTCATGTCAATATCCTTGCTAAAATAGGATAGATTGCATCTACTGCTCTCCTTTCACCCATAGATCTTGTCATTTCATCACATAAGACTATCAGGTTTGACAAGCATCATCTCTCCTTGGTAAATCCATACTGACTAATCTTAATCACTTTCTCCTTCATGTGCCCAGAAACAGTTTCAAAAAGAACATGATTTTCTTAGGGACTGAATAGCCTGTAGTTCCCTGGATAGTCCTGCTTGTTCTTTTTGAAGAGAGATACAGCATTTGTCTTTTTTCCAGTCATCAGGGACGTTCCATGATCTCCATGAACTTTCAAAGACAATATAGAGCAATGACCTCAGCTAGCTCCTTGAGTACCCTCACACACATCCCATTGGGTCCCATGAACTAGTATGGGTTAAGATTTTCTCAAGGGTCCTGAGTCAGTCCTCTTTTGCTACTGGTAGTTACCCTCCTCCCTGAACCTTGTCTCCAGGCTCAGAGGCCTCAGCCTCATCTGCATCTGCTGTCACTAAATCACTCACCCATCTCAGCAGTGAACCCACACTTCCCTTGTTCATTCCTTTGCTGCTAAAAGAAAGTCTCCTCTATCTCACAATACTCAAAAGACAAGACTCAAAGCACATTTGAGGTGTAAGAAGTCATGTTCTTTCTACAGTCATGGTTCGCTATACAAAGATAGCTCTCCAAAGGGAGACAGACTGGCAGTTACCCAACCTGTATCATCCCAGAGCCTAGAGGTCAAATCAGTCTTTCTTACTCTCTCCAGAGATTCAAACTGGAGAGGATGTACTATTGGTTGATCTTGCAAGTTGAGAAGCTTGTCTATAAAATTATAAAAGATTTCAATTTTGTTCCCATGTGAAGCAGGGAAATTATGAAATCTTGAAATATTCCTCAACCAAATTGACTCACCAGATGATATGAGAGCAATCCATATGATTAAAACCAAAACCAGGATGCTTAGAAAAGGGACATGCTGAGATGAAAGGACATTAAAGAGCATCACTTTTTCAGTGGATGCCACCTCTATAACCCAGAACTAATTTATATTCTAAAGGTATACAGAATATCTGTAAAGGACAAAAGAAGGGTACGACATTAAAAAGTGGCTTTTAATGTCTCTGATTTTTAAATTCTAAAATAGAAAAACAAAGACATGAACAAATGCTTGCTTGCTCATCCTGAGTAGCCATGTGATGTGAATCACTAATAAAAATGGTCATGAAAGGTGAATGAGTAAGAATTTGCATAGTTACTGTTGCTATGAAAGCCACTTTCTGTATTATCCACATGTTGCACAAATTATTTCACTTTGCTTATCACTCACAAACAGGTAACGAAGTGCCTGGAAAACAACATCCTTCCCCCAAAGTTTCTGAGACTGTATTTGAAAGGAAGCAATTTGAACAATGTTTCTCAAAAAGCAGTGAATGTTCAATAAGGAAATTACAGATGCATTGAACAGGACAGAGTCAGAATCCACAAATGTGCGTGAACTGCATCTGGACCCACTGGGAGAGAGTTGGCAGCTTCATCTCCCATCTGTCCTTCACTAAAAAGGGAGAGAATACAGCTCAGATTTACAGCTTCTGCTGTACCTAACTGCCACTTACCTGCTTACAACTTCTAATATATTTACCTATGTGTCATGCTCTGTTAGTATTAGCAACAAACATCAAAGGTGAATGGAAAAACTACAGATCTGTATGAATAGGGAAAAAATGTATATTTGGAAGCTACTGGAGAAAAAATCTTACTCAATTCTGCAGAAGAGAAGAAGCAAATATATTCAACCACCAAGTGATAGGAAGAACCTTTCAAAGAAATTTTTGGGAACAATTCTTTGCAGAAAAATGTCTCTGAAATACATACACCAATTATTATCAGAACAAGTCCCATCAAAGAAATAATAAGGTATTTCAGTCAAAAATGAAACCTCTAAGAGCAGGAAGGAACTTCAGCACTAACAAAGAAATAGCCACAACGGGATGATGTCTGCCCGCCAAATAAGACTTGTGCTTATTTTTTAGGAGAAAGCAAAATGAAGTCCCTAACTTTGTTTTTAATCAGAGATTTCAATAGCAAATGGTCCAATGAGATAAGCCCTATAAGATTCTCTGTTTGTTTTTTTAAGTAAATGTATATTCTCAAGTGCAGTAATTTTTTTCTTCTCCAAAAGGAAGAAAAAGGGTGCCAAAGCTCCATCAAGATAAGAAAATGCTGACATAAGAAACTGCCACTCTAACCGAAGTTATTCCAGTCACATTATGTATTAATATTGCATAAAACACAATTTTATATTAGCAGATATTAGCAGTGTGGCACAACATAAATTTAGTGATAAACATTATAAATGTGGATAAATTCACACTTAAATTATTTTGCGCTGATATGTTTTAAAGCAAATAATAATTTTAATGGAAGTAGCTTGGAATGTATGTAGGCAGAAATAAAAAGAATCTACTGCATATGTAACTATCATGTAACACATAACTGATATTTATTTATACTTTTAAATTACTATAAAAGTCGTGACTTAAATGGAGTAAATTTGTAATGTGGGTATACAGAAATATAGTACCAGGGTGAGTTATAATTATGTCTGCTAAACAGGAATTCATTCATCCTCATTTAGTTCTCCCTTCTGTAAAAGGAGAAGCTGGTTTATTACTTAATCTCTTTTAAAAAGATTTTGTGTCAGATTTCCCTGTAAAATCTTTCTTTCTGTTAAACTGTTTAGTGCATTAATAATAATCCTTGTGACAAGTCATTACTTCTATTTATGGACCATTATATTCTTTGGAAGATCCATCTTATTTTCGCAAGAATACACTTTGAAGTACTAAATTAGCAGTAGCGACTAAACTAGTCACTGCTAAATTTAAAGTGACTACCCAGTGAAACACAGACTCTTGCATGCAAGATTGGGAGAGCACAAAGAAAATCTGGCTGTTCATATTTGACCCTTTGCATTAACTAGGAGTGACCTGTTTTGAAAACTTAGTCAACTAATATGTGTTCATTTAATACTGCTTACCTCCTAAGCATTATTTCTCTTCCATGGTGATTTTATATCCGTATAATTCCATTGTTCTGAAAATGTCCACATTCTAGGAATATAGTAGTACAGAGTTCTAGCATTATCAGGCCATGATAATGCTAGTAGAAAATACTTTATTAAAATATTTTTCTACTGATCTCATTTGTACAAGAGGTTGTAGAGGGAAAGTTACTCTTTTTTTTTGCAAGTGGAACAAGAAATATTTTTTTATAAAATGCACAACTGGAGAAAGAGGATTAGGGAACCTTGGCTATTAGCATTTTGATCCTTCGCATTTCCCCCAAATTGCTGTTTGAATAAGATTTTTAAGAGAAAAGACGGAACATTGAAATAACATGCAGCATGTTAACAACATGCATATCTATGCACAAAAATATTCTGAATACACTGCTAAGTGTTTGCAGTTGAACCAGTAATACCCTCCACTGGAGATACAGACTGTGTCAATGAAAGATGTCTACTGAGGTAAGTTTATAGTTGTCTTCAAAATGAAATAAGCTGTCCTTGCACAAGCCTATATGACAAGATTTGCACTAAGGCTTTTATGAAAGTACAAGGACATACTATTTAAAAATTGCTTCATTCTCCCCCTACCCACCCACCCAATACTGTACTATAACAACATTTCTAGTATAAAATAATGTTCTGCTTCACAATTTCTATTACCTGATTCCTAGAGTCAGGAAAATATGTTAATGTTACCGTCGTCATTTCAAATAATTGATTTAGTCCACACCAGTGTTGTAGTTTTATTTTAATAGCAAATAGAACAAAATGAAGCCTTTTACATCTACAAAAACAGTATTAGGTAGAGAGACAACATATTCTTGGGGGCATCTAAGTTTCTTACAACACAACTTTCATGGTTAGAAGTAGGACCCAGAGAACACTCTTCAAGTATGTATCTTTGTAGGGTAATGTAGCACAACATTAGATACTTAAGTCACCATAATAAGCTGCTGGATGTATGTCCTGAGGCTTCATACCATCAAGAGGCCTTCAGCTGGTTCCCACATGGAACGCAGCTGTTACGCTGCAGCTGGTCTAAGCAGAGCCCAGCTAAGAGCCAGCTGCAGCCTGGACATCCCACCAAGCTGATCCAGCCTTATGGCTTCTAACTCAGGGGACCCGTGTAATACTCCGTTGTATAATGCTCCAGTCTACTTTTCAGAGTGCCGAAAACCTGAATACTTTTTCTCCTTCACTTCAGAAACAAGTGGCCTGCATTTTGAAGTGCCTGAAGCATCTATAAAGCCTAATTTTAGATTTTATTTTTAAGCATCTTGGGTGCTCTTCCTCGAGTTCTCCAAACAATTTTATCCAACCCACAATGCAGACTGTTTTTCCTACAGTTGCCTTATTAATCTAGGAGTTCCCACTCAATTTCTTCACACAAGTTCACCACTGAAGGTGCAGCAGCCTTCCTGCCTACTGAGCCTGCCATATGGAACGGTTATTTCTCCCCCTCACCGGATCTCCATTTTCTATTTAATTTCATCTGAGCACATATCTTTTCCCTGTTGCCTCTTCATCTCAGTCCTTCTCTCACTTATATATTTTTTTCCTGCTTTTAAACACTGCAACTGCACTCATTAAGTTTGGGAAGCATCTGAGATGCAATTTGTCAGAAAGATGAAATAGAAAATAAGTATTTTGTGGGTGGTTCTTTAAAGTAGAAGCAGAGCTGATGAAATTTTAAAATCTCTTGAAATTACCAGGATACTCCTTCCTTAATACACATTCCACTTCCAGAGGTCCTAGGCAAGTCTATGTGCACATAAGGTGAGATATAAAATTAAAAAATATTTAGATGCTACAGAGTATGAAGATTTCAGAGCACAATCTGTTAGACAATTGGCTAGAGCTGCTCACAGAAGCTGAGAGAGTGCATAAGCTGCTAGGATTTTTTCTGCCAAGCATGCGTGTGCAAGGTGAATGCTCGCATGTTTTTGGGCCTGTAAAGCAGAATGAGGTTTACAGGAAGCACTTCAGCGATCTGAACATGCATAGTCCTACAATGATGTCAATATCCAAAAAAGATAGGTTTTTTATCATTTTGATTTTACTCTTTCCACAAGTTGATGAAGTAAGGCTGGTTATGTATCTCTACAGAAATAAATTTAAGCTGTGTGGTTAGCACACATTAAATATTATGGGCAATGGTTAACAAATCAGGCTGACCTTTGAAGTTAAGTTTTAATAGGAAAACAATGCTGAAAAATGCATTTTAAAACATAAAATATGCATATTTGTACATGTCTAAACACATATTCCATACTTCTTTTAGATATCTAGATTTGAACTCAGCTTTTGTATCTATAAAGTGCTATGAAAATTATTATCATTAGAATTACTGAAGGAAGTTGTTAAGAAAAATTAGACTAACACAAAGCATAAGTGATGTTAGTTTACTCAAGCAACATTAGTCAGCACAGCAAACACTATCATTAGCTAGTTTGGTTTGAGGTTAAAATAGTAGAATACTGATTTTAAAATGAAAGAAGCAAAGCCAGCTGCAAGCATCAGATTTTCAACACATTTTCTTAATCTATTTATCACCATAATGATTAGCTCATGTTGCTTGATCTTGGACATGGATTGATTTTAGCAGACAAGAACTTGCAAACAAGGTAGAAACAAGGTGAAAACCCCGTGTAATTGTATTAGGTCAGCAACAGGTTTAATATGGTTGTTTAAGCTACTTAACAGCCTAACTGTACACAAATCACATCACTAGAATCTGCTGTTTTCTATTTTAGTGTCCCTGTCCAGTCCTGCTGTGTCACTACATTCATCCTCACAAAGTTACAGATTACTCTGTAGTTATCAAAGGAGTCAGTAAAGTCTCAGTCCTGAAAAGATTTAAAAGGAAGCAAGGCATGAAACATTTGGTAGAGCACCTGAAATGGTTTTAGGACCTCTTAGATGCTGAAATCTCAGAAGAATTTCCAGAAAACCAATATATTCAGCAAAAAATACCCAGAACCCCCTAACTAATCCTGGCTACTCTGCACTGGAAATACATCACACTCAACAGCCTCCTCCTCCAGACTGGAAGTCCTTCTAGCCTTCTAAATTATCACAGCCTAAAGTCTAATGCAATCCACTGTCAAAAGTGATTTCTTCCTATATCCTTCCTCCCAGAATTGCTTCCATGTTTTATTCAATAGGTTTTAAGAGAAAAAAATTGCCGAGGAAAACAATTTCTGTAAACAGTGCAAGATAAATAAAGCAGGTTAATCCTTAAGGATAATTGGACATCAGCATTAAGATATGACAACTTAATGCTCATTGTGGACATCAGTACTCCTAGTAACCAAACACAATTAGCCAACGTAAAGAAAACACAAATGAACAGGAGGACCTTGTCACTTTAAAAAATACATTTGAAATTTTCTGTGGAAAAAAACTCACCAATGGTGTAGTATCTCTTCAACTCACTCCTCCGTGGATTGCGCCTCTGTGTATTTGTGGTGTTGTTCTGTTCCTCCTCAGAAGTAGTCGTCTTAGTGGCAAGCAAAGATTTACTGGGTTGAGGTGTCTGAGCTTCAGCTGCCACTGGGTTGCATCCTGGCCCACTAATATCCACAGACTGGGACTTCTTCTTTAATCTAAAGATATTTAAGGCAATGAAGTATTACTAGTCTTCATTTTATAGGCATATTACGCAATTTGTTTTATTTTATATAAATCAAGACCAGCACATTTACTGTATGTCCCAGCAGAACTCAGAACAACAGCAGTGGTAAATTAACCTTGTATTAATTTCTTCGTACACCTCCTGCTAAATCAGTTACAATGCACACATCTCACCCTCCTACCATTCACATGTAACTACACATGGTAAACTGTCCTCAGATCAACTTGTTGGGCATTTGAATGGTCAGCTGGCATTTCAGAGAAGCTGTGATACCAATAAACTAACCTATAATTTAAACTGATTAAGTTACCTGGCTTAGATTTCCAGATGAAGGTGGTATAAGGAAATTAAATTATTCACACAAAGTTGCTGAAAGGCCCCAGAACGAGGAACCGACTTCTGAACTTCTGAATTCAGTCGTAGCTCTACAACTGCATTTCTGAACTCCACAACAATTTCAACAGGCTATTTCTCACTAGATTCAAAAGTCCCACTATGAGTGGTTACCCCATATACCACTTTGTGCACTGCAACTGCAGGTTCTGGGAAAAGGAACAGAAATTCTTTCTCCTGTAGATTAAATCAGCAATATTCCACTTGTTACTGGCATTCAGGTATTAAACGCTACCCTCTGAGCCTCACCATCCAACCATTTTTTTATCTATTTAGTTGTCCACACATCCAGATCATAACATCATAATTTGGATACAGTGGGAGACAGTATCAAGGTCAAGGTAAATGACACCACTGCTCTCCATCCTCCCCAAATCTAGTCATTTTATCAGAGTTCTACAGGAGAGTTACAAATACACTTTCAAATTCCACTCAGAGTGATGGTGAGTAGACTCAATATCACAGTATCGCCATAGTTCTGGTGTCTGCTTTATCTCTAGTAACATAAAATAGAAGTTATTATGCTACTGGAATTATTAGATAATGACAAATGTTCTGTTATGATGAAGCCCACTCTATATAATCATTGGATTTTTTCAAAGCTTTTCTTAAATTGTTATATATATATAGCTGACTACTTGATTTGATCCTGGAAATAAAAGATATTTATGACATTGCAGTGCCATATTGATTTGAGATGAAGGGATCATAATATTTCTGGAATTCTGAAGCAAGTGAAGTAAAATGATGAAGTTTTGTATTGCCAAGGGACAATTTTATTAGGATAATGATTTTATACTAACAACCTCCCTCTGAACTCTATGCTTCCTTATTTTTTAAACATTTTCTCCTTTTATTTGTATTTATTTGCAATTAAGTAGCATGGATTACTGCTCTGAGAATGGACTACACCACTTTAAGCAGAGATGAATTTTTTTTAATATTGTAATAATAGTGACTGCAGTTAGTAGACTGGAAAATCTTCAAGTCTCAACCAAGCTCTGTAAGGAATGTTAAAGTATCAAAGTGCATGTAGAATTTAATGAATGCCATCATGAAGGTGAAATTACTACACTCATATCTGGCATTGCCAGTCCAGGGAAAGGACTAGCAGTTAGAAAGTTAGCAGTTAGAAATGAATGTGCTCACTGAGAACCTTTACTTATACCACGGTCGTCATCTTCAGGCCTGGCTGCCAGTTTTGGAGGCAGCCCTTCACAGCTCCTATGTGCCCTCACGGGAAGGCAAGGACCTCATCCTGCCTGTGGGCTGGAAAGGCTGTACAGGCTGAGCACAGGTGTTCATCCGCACGAGCGTCTTGTCCCAAACCGTGACAGCGATGGAAAGAGCAGAGGCACGTGCGCAGTGACACCTGCCCGGGAATCCTTCCAAGTTCAAGAGACAGATGATGAATCTTTGGTTTTAGTGGCTTTTCTAATTATTTCCCTGGTTCATCCTTAATTACATAAGCAAAGTCCTGAGGTGACAGGTTCTAGTTTATCTATGCTCTTCGTTTTTGTATTAGGCTACAGCAGCCATAGTAGCTCATTTTTAAGTAACAGTGACATTGTGAGAAACAAAGAACTCCACATACATTGACTCCCTACTGACAGCTCCTGCTCTTCCGAGGGCCCTGTAGGCGTGGGAAGAACAGTTTGTCACTGTGATACCGTCTTTACTCTGAGGATATGAGTAAATCTTCACTCTGAGGATCTTGGTCTATGGTCCATATTTGGCATCAGTAGGGACATCATCTGGATCAGCTTAGTATGAACTAACTGAACACTTCTGGGAACATTCATACATAGAGAAATCCAGACAAGACTGAAAAGGACATCACTGTCTGTGATTAAAAATAGCCTGAGAATTATGGAAAACTGCTAGATATTTTGCTGGTATTCAAAATGATGCTCTAGAAAGTGAGGTCTTGTTTCAAGAATTTCCAGATTTAAGCCTGGAGTTAGACAAAAGTGTTTACCTAAAGTGAAGGCTAGAGTATTTTCCTGACTTTGTTAATATTGAATTGTGTTCCACCATGATGTTAACATGTTGCTGTGTCATTGAATATACCATATTTTAGGTAAGATAAAAGAAAACTAAAATTCCTTGCCACCTGAAACCTTTGGAGGTTTATAGGATGCCTTTTGGGAGTAAAATCACCAATTTTCAAGAAATATCACCCTACCTATTTCTGATCCAAGATTCTCATTGAGCTTTCAAAAAGGATACAGCGTGTCTTGCCTCTGTGGTGTGCAAAATGTTGGGCAGAACGAAACTACCAAGTATTTGATACCTCCAGAATTTCAAAGAAAAGCAAATGAGGTCTAAAGATCAATCAGTGTGCATATGCCCTGTATTATGCCAATGTGCTGCCACTGAGAAAGATAAGCAGCTGGTGAGCTGAAGTAATTATACAAATGGAAACATATCTTTATGATATACATTCCAGTTTTATTACTTTCTAAACCACCAAGGCTGCTGGAAGGACAGTCCAATTAATAAAGTTGTGAATTACAGTGTAGAGTTAGTCAATTAAAATAGCTTGCTACACTGTGGGGAATACAAAGTTGTCACAAATGTAGTGTGTTCATTCTTCTGGAATCATACAAAGTGATAATATCTGTCATCTGAACAGTGAAAATGCCCTGTGACCTTTTTCAGGTGACTTGTGATTAATTAAAGACTGAGTTCAAATGCCTACAGCAAATTAATGTGCAAAAAGGAAAAACAAAAACCAAGACCAATCCTTTCAACACTACTCTTGCAATGAAGAAAACCCTAATAGTGAGACTTCCACATCCATAGGTACTTGAGTATTAAAATTAAAGAATAAAAACATGAAAGAAAAGTGAGTTTGCACACTACTGTCAAAATTACGAACTGTTCTTGAGAGACTGTGGGATGGTGCTCTTTCTGCCAGGAAAGATGGAAAGATACTGGGTCTGAATTAATCCAGCCTCTGAGATAACAGGATCATCTGAGTAGAACACAGGTTCAAGTAAGGACAGAAGCTTAAAGGAATGACTTGACAAAAACCAAGCAACTCGTTCAAATACAGCTTTCTTCAGGCCACTTGAACTGTATATTCATACAGTCACAGATGAGGAATAGGTCTTTTGGGGGAAAAAAAGTACAGTAGCCTTTAAACTGCATCTTCGGTAGACTTCAATGTCTTGCAAGGAAAGCCTCAGTTCTACGTACGTTTTGAAGCAAAAACCAAGAGAACTGCTTCGTTGTAAGCCTGACCCTTTTGCAGCACCTTGCTTTATTGTGAGCCATGTGTTGTTTGTTTGTTTGCTTTTGGAATTAAAGATGCACAGTCAGTCTGTAACAGGATTTACTCTCTGACTGAAAGGCATCCGAACAGGAAACGCTTCAGGATCACCTTCCTGGTTTCCTGCTTTGTTTCAGGCTGTCTGCTTGTAGAAAAACAAATACAAGATGGAAGAAATAACGTGGCAAAGTTCATTTAATCTTTTAGTCTATGTTCTCCACGGCAGCCTTCAACTAACTTTTGAACAGCAGGCAGCACAAATCTCTTTCAAGATAGCTTGGTCTGCCCTGAAGTGACCCTGCTGCAGTCTGGCTGCAGACAGCACGCCAGCAAGCATTTCAAAGTCACCATGGCACTAGCATGACTTGGAAATGCACATTTGACAGCAAGGACAAAGTGCTAACAGGTCTGAAACTTGAATTAGAATGGGCAAAAATATCTTTGTAACTATCCGTAAATCACAAGAGTTCAAGGGAGGAAAAACTAACAAAATATATCCAAAAGAAAAAGTTTGCAGCCCTTTAACAGGCAACAGTTCCCAAGATGGTCATTACTGCTATCTTGTGAAACAAGGTGGTGGTCTCATCTGAGTTTTAAAGCAGTCAGGCATCTCCACAACAAACGCTGTAAGTTCAGAGGAAAGACTAACATGAAATGAGTATGAAGGCCCTAATACTGATCATTAACTGCGATAATCCATCCTGGGTTGAAAGAAACAAAAAGATAATAATCAAATGCCACTGACTGCATCTGAAAATGCAGTATTTGTTTGAAACATAGGTTACTGAGGGATTGAACAGCACTTAATTTTTACATAGCCACGTCACAACATACATTTCTCACATCTGCTTGAGTCACTCAATTGGACTACGGTTAGTATCCCTTGAAAAAAAAATGTTCCTTACACTTACACTCCCTGCATTTTCCTTAGAACGGATGTCACACACTCCATTAATTCCAGCTACAAGAGACCTTCTGCACAGCTTTCCTCTCCGTGCTTCTAACCTACCAGACAGAGGCAGAAAGCTCAGATCTGTCTCTCAATATTCTGCCAAGTTACAGATTGCAAAGGACTTGCTCATTTAGCTAATCCAGGAGGAACATGTGTCTCCAAATTCTATGATATGCCATATCTGTAACTAGACACACACCGACTGGTGTGTATAAGAAAGGGGATATTTTTTAATTTAGGTTTTATTTCTCCTCATCATCTGCATACAACGCAGAGATCTCTACTGCATCTTAGAAACAACCCAACAGATGGCTCCAGCTTTTATTTCAGCCTGACCAGCTGGCTCCCTGCGTCCCCCAGCAGCACCTCCCAGGAACAGGTCACTTTGAAAGATTCTTAGTGTTTTCCTCAGGGGGGAAAAAAACCCAGCCTCTCTCAGGTATTCAGGCATCAACCACCAAATGCTCTAAGCAGTCAGTACATATGGAAAGGCATGAAATCCTGGTGCTAATGAATTTGCTTGGAATTCTGTTACAGTTTTCAAGAACATTAGGATTTTATCTTTGTCATTCAATATCATAGATCTACCCATGGCTTGTATTAGGAACTGAGCAGTGTGCTGACATTCATTATACTTTTTCATTTTATAATTGCAAATTGATTTTTTGTAAAGCATCTTGGAAAAAAAAAAGACATTATCCTCTAAACAGATCTTGAAAGCAGCTAAAACAAGCATGTCTGGCAGCCCAGTCCAAAAACAAACAAACAAACAATAATACATTTAAATCATTTATGGTGGAAACAGTCAGGCATACAAACAATCCCAGGGGCTAAGAATCCATGCAAGTTGATCTTTGCACATCTGTAAGTAAAAGTCCCTTACTGCAACAAAGATTTGGAGGAAAGTCTAATGCATTCTTATCTACTGAATATAAAAAGATGTCTCTATGCCCTTTGTGACTATTCCAGGAGTTTTAGTGCTTAGTGGGAGAAACAAAATCATCTATTTAAAGAGTGACACTTACACTTCCGAGATCTATTTAGTATATGTGGTATCCAGGAATGCTCAGAAGAGCTAGTTATGAATTTGATTTCTTTGCAGCAAGAACTGTGATTTAAATCAATGCTGACAGCCAGAATTCATCTGAATCTTGAGAAGTGTAAACTTGTTTTCCTTCTTTTTCAACACAGCACTGCAAAGGTCTGACAACTTAACTGCAGGAGAAGGCCTAAAAAAAATGGCAGCTATACACTGGGAGTAGTTTATTTCTCTTATGAACACCGTATTAGTGCAGTAGAGAAAGAAGAGTCATCGTGGCTAACCCTACAGGACCTGCAGAGTTTTATACACTGCTGCCACCAGCATCCCTGTGTCTATAAGCAAAGTGGCAGTGTCTTCGTGCGAGTTGCACAGTATCATGGTCTCCCCTACCGCGTAACACCAAGTAGGCTTGTCTGGCAGCACGAAGGGGCTATCAACACGCTGCCTCCCTCTCCATCTTCATACAAATCTGCTTTTGCACAACATGGCTGGCATTTTTGGACTCCCACGGCAGCAGCGATGTATTAGGTGACAGGCTTGTGATTTGCTTCAGTTATTCTAGTCAGGGTCTGTTTACTGCATGAGGCCTCTTCTGCATACTTGTAGCATGAGGCGATGCCCTGGAGATCTGCTGAAATCATTTTTGTTTAATGCTCTCGAATACCACCTGCAGCTGTGGCCATCCCCTCAAAAAAGAAGGTTACATAATTAGAATGATACAGACAAAAAACACCCAATGATGACAACGAGAGGCCTCCTCATGAGGCGAGACTGAACGGAGCGGGAGTCCTCAGAGAGGAGATGACTATGGGGCAGCAGTACAGAGATCTCTTTGGTAATGAGCAATGAGAAAGGTGAATAGGAAATGCTTTTCCACTGTTTTCACAATGGAAGATTTAAGAGGAGCCAAATGAAAGCAAGCAGCAGGTATGAAGTCAACAAAAAGTAGTACTTGTTTGAACTGTATGTAATCATATGAGGGAAATAATTGTTCAGGCTAGAAGTACCACTGGGTACAAAAATGACTTTTGCACAAGTCATGGAAAAAGGGTTCATTAAGGTCGATGAATCATGCTGATACCCAAAGCACTGAGCCAGTGATTGCTGGAAGGTGGAAAGATTTCACAGACAACGAGTTACTAAATACATGCCCTGGCTCTCACATGCTTTTCTCTAAACATCCACTTCTGCATAAGAAGTGCTGCACAAAACTGAATGCAACATACTTGCAATTCAAATCTGAACTGCTCATTATGATCTGTGGAGGAAAACAAGAACCAAACACTACAAAGCAGTTAGAAAATATAGCATTGCTAAAGTGAATGTCCGTCACTAAACAAAACACAGAAAGTGCTTCAAAATGTTACTTTAAATGTGGATCATGCAGACGATCCTTCTGATAATGCAAGGAACATGTGAGATTATTTGATGGCAGAAAACAAAAACAAAAAGACCTTCACATGGGCGGTGCAATGAAAAGATTAGAAGTTAATTCACCCCTACACTTTCCAAAAAGCACTTCAAAGTTGGGAATTATATCAACAATGCAACATTCAGGCTAGCTGCAGGAAAGAAAATGTTGGCAAAAGTACTACATGCCAAAAAATAGTGGTATTTCAACACCATATTTTGATTTATTCCTCCCCACCCTCCAAAATGTGTTTATTTGAGCAACTGGAGCAAGCATATAACACATAACATTCTGTTCCTTTAGGCATACTATGCAAATGTTACCGTGCAAATTAAATACATAACATTTGCTGGTGATTAAAATACCAGAAAGCCAATCACTCCTCAGTCCATAAGTATGGACCACAACTATATGGAGAAAAAGTTCCACCACACATTATTCTGTAAGAAAAGCCAATGCCAAAACAGAAGTTTCCACCAGGTGTCAGGAGAAAAGATATTTTAATATCTAAACTATTGAAAAATTGGTTTTGTGATGTCTGGAGTAGGCAACCCAAGCCCTGTTAACACAGGTCCATAAGCAATGCTTGCTCCTAATGTGTTTCATCACAGAATAAAGACTTACAAAGATGAACACAAACCTTGTGATTATTCCTGGGAGCATGACAGCACAGCTACAGGTAAACCCTTGGAGGATCATTTACAGAAGACATATAGACTGGTTGCTGCCCGGTTACGTCCATTAAACTCCAAGTGGGAGAGTCCAGAATCCCCCGGTGGTTGGAGCGTGGCAAGGCATTCTCACTGCCTGCGAGAGAACGGTTAGTGAGTCCACTGTCCACGGAGTCAAACTGCTCTGCACACCACACATGGGGCTGGAGACGTGCATGAGGTATGGCAGAAGTGGGGAAGGTAGCGACGATGACGATGGAAAGGAAGATGGCAGCAATAATGCTAAGCACACATCTCACGTAGTTACAGCCTGTATAGTTCATGCTTTTTTTCATGTGTAAGTTTTTGTAAAGATTGAGATAAGAGCTCAAGATTATATGGCTTCCCTACGATGTTTTATAACGTTTTACCTTTGCTCTACATGGGTGGAAAGAATATGAACTGCAACTATGGTGTGTGTTTTGTCAGGTATGAGAATTTCCTATCTCCAGAATTTCAGGATTCTGAGAGGGCTGGTTGCAATACTATATTATTTGCTGACAGTTATATTGAATACAGACATGTTTTAGAAAAGACTCTGAAGTAAATTACTATTTTGGATCTTTCTATTTTGTTAATAGCTGCTATACTGTTATTTAAATAACTCCTACTAGTTTCATTTCACAAAAGCTCTTCCAATGCTTTATGCAAATCTGCTTCAGTACAATTTGCATGGATCTTGAAAATTTCAGCTCTCTTATCTCAGCACAGAGAAATTTTACTTAATGGCCTTAGAGTGACTACAAGTTTTATTTAATTCATATTTGCCTCATTAATGCTGTTGCATTATACCTAGTACTACCTTACTTATTAGAATGGGATTCAAATTGTCCAAACTATTTTAAGATTTTTAAGATTGTATCACTAAGGAAAGTCTTTACTTTACCCGATTAGAAGAAGCTATTTACAAAATCTCTATTACAGACTACAACTAGCACTCAGGTTCTGTTTCCCTGAAAATTATTGTGCAATTTTTATAACAGCAGGACCAGGTCCTATATCATCATTTTCTCTCTCCCAAACACAGAATTCTCAGAGTTTTCAAAAATATGTGCACCCAGTGGTCTGGGAGCTGTATGGCATATTTTGAGACATACAGAATACCTCACCTACATTGAAGCCATATGAACTTGTAGCATTTCTCTGTATAATTATTATAACTTTAGTATCACAGTATCACTCATTTTCTGTACTAACTGCAAGTAATTTATACATCAACAATCAGGTTTATCTGTAGCTTTTTATTTAGGCAATTGCATTTATATTTCTTTTTGATTCCAATTCTAAGCTTGACTGTTTTCCAAGTTGTTTACCAGTCAGCAGCAATACCCACAGGCACTTACTGTTCCCAAGATTGCTACAATATGTGCAGTCATAATATACATACATTTATATAGTCAAACTTGGAAGCAAAATGGCCTTTTAACTGCTTAAGAGACAGCAAGGAGGTTGGAATTACAATGCTCTTACAGCAACTGAGATTTGAGTATTTTAATTCTACCACATCAATAAATAAGCATCATCACAGCAGGCAGCTAAAATAAGAAGAAAATGTTGTGGATATGCTTGTCCTAAAATACAGAAATGCAAATCTGTATGTTCTTCTGCATTGTCCAATAGCTCATGCAACTGGAATTGTATATAGGTTACAAAAATAACAAAACCAGCACTTTTTCTGAATTTTTCATTCATAAATGAGATTAACCAACCTCATACCAGATAGGAAGAAAGGTCTTCAAAGTTCTAGGGATACTTTGTACATAAGCAAGACAAAATGATCCTCATACCCTCCCAGCAGGAGACCCTCCTGTTCTATGTGTTCGGCTCAGATTAACCCAACATAACAAAGTAGATACTATCAGCATTTCCTCTAGAGCTCTATGAAGTCTCTGGAGTGGTTGACCAGGTTGTACTAGATTTGTTCTGATGCTGCAACAGTAGTCACAGATGATACAGACCCAGAGCCATGGTAAGGTCCCATCAGAAAAAATAAGGAATTGGAAAAATCTGTGAGTTGTACCTAATGAGAAAATGCTCTCTCAAGCATACTTTTTTTCATGCCTTGTCATCACAAAAAGCAAGCTATGGTCACTTGATCAGTTTATTAATAATAGGCTATACTAAGGGAATCTTAGGAGAAATGTGTGTCAACAAATAAATTGTGAAATAGTGCCTAGTTATTTAAAAACAAACAGAAAACTCACACAACCATTTTTTTTCTCAGTTCTGTAGCAGTATCAAGAAGGCAAGGGTTGGAAAGACATTTCTTTGTCTTAATCCTCCAAACCCAGCCGCACAAACACTTTCTCACAATACAATGCCTTTGTCTGAGAAGCCACCATGCTTCAAAGGAAGCTCTACTACACAGAGCAGCAGGAACTGCAGAAGAGAGAACTGGGGTGCGACTATCGCTAAGAGGGAATGAAGTGTCTCAGGTAGACAGATGATGTTCAACTTACTCTGGGGGCAATGAATGAAGGTGAAAAAAGAAAAAAATTGTTTAAGAACATTAAGCTTTTTTTTTTAATATTATGAGAATGCTTGAGATTTCAAGATTAATTTCAATATCCCCCAACTATGGGGACATAAAACATGTGAACAGTGATCATAGTTAAATTTCCCACTCCCAGTAAGTTCTAGGTCTGCCTGCTGTAAATCGGAGGCACTGCTGCTACCTAGCCTAAATTAAGCAAATATTTTTCTTTGGATGTTGGCTCACGATGGACAAACGCCTGCTGGAGGGAGGGAAGACCTTATGGGAGGGGAAAGGAAAATACCAGACACCAGGATTAAGAGCCTCACCACAGTTATTTCTCTTTGCCCTTGTGTAGGTGGGACATAGGGGCAGCACCCGAAGATACTGAGATTCAAGAAGACAACCTAAACTCGTAATTCAACTTCAAGCTGAAGTAAAGACATAGCTTCACCAGCGAAAGATGATGACCCTTTCCTTAAATCCCTAAATTTCCACTTAGATTTACGCCTGTAACAAGAAGCAATCTTTTCCTCACCTTTTCACTCAAAGTAGGATGATGACACAAAACAGAGGTGGGCAGTATTTTTCCTGTGCGAGATTATAAAACACAGCTGCTCCATAGGTTATTATTTTTTTAAAGAATGAATAAGCCCAGGGAGCAGGGTTGTTATGAACACCGCCACCGGACCCTGTACCCATCCAGCAGCAATCCACGGGCGTCAGAGCAAACTACATTCTTTCAAGAAGAACCTCGGAGACTATCTCACGGCTTCCTAACGCACAGCGAGGACTCTTTCGCCCGCGCCCAGAGCAGGGCGCAGCGCACCTGAAGCCGGCCCGGCCCTGCCGCAGCGCCGGTCGGGGCCGCGGCGCCCAGGCTGGGCCGGCAGGACCCGGCCGAACGGAGGAGGCGCGAGGAGCCAGCGTCCGACGGTGCGGAAAAGAGAAGCCAAGGGGTGATTTAAGCACAGCTGGAAACGATCAAACCCAGAGCCCAGAAGACAAATGAGGCCGCAGCATGTTAAATGAGGCAAGGGAGTTCAGGGCATTTATGCATTCAGCTGCCTAACTAGAGCTCGGCTCTCAGGAACAACTGTTAAACAACAACCTGATCGGAATTTGTAAGAAAACGGGCATACAAGCGAAAACATGGAAGCTGAATTTAGATGCAAGCAATAAAACTGTCACAAATTTAAAAGCCCTACCATATAAATCAGAGGCTTTTAGTCTAAATGCAAAGTAAGAATCTGTAAATCATATTTGCTTTTCAGGAAGTATTGGCAGGGTTTCAAGATGTATTTAAGTAATCTCACAAAGTGCCTCTCTTTCCCCTGCCCTCCCCACCTGCTGTCCCCAGGGCTAAGCTCATACGAAGCGTAACCATTAGGAAATCAAAATATTATGGCTAAGCCTTGCTAATTGCTATTATGAATGAAAAGGTAAAATATCTCACTCACATGTGAAAAAACATGAGGAAGAGGAAGATTCCAGGAACATAAATCAACAGGAAAAAAATGAAAAAGTCTGCTTTCTATTCTCTTCATGTATTTCACTAGCCATATGAATTTATCTGTATTTATCTGTGTAGCCTATAAAACACTGTTAATACCTTGATATCACATTCAGTGGAACAGGGAAAAGGAAGGGGCAGTTGAAGATCCTCACTTTGCTGTCCGTCCAAACGGGGAGCAGAAACTCTTTGAGCCTACATCGACTGACTGCAGATGGGAAAGGGCCAGCAGGCACCAAATGCACCTGCCCGTTGCAGTGGTTGTACGAACAGGTCTTCTGCAGCTCTGCGCCTCGCTCCTTCAGGCACAGGGCTTGGAAGCACTCATTTTTTGGTGTAGCCAAGCTTTCCACTTTCAGAACGGTTTAGCAACTACATTTTCCAAAGTCAAAAACCTGAAGTTAACCTGCGGAGAATGCAATTCTTATATTCCACAGTATTAGGAAAATGTTATCATTTGCGCTCTAAAAGTGTATGGTTTTAGTGGATGAAATCCAGATTGAACTGATTTACTTTGGCTTTAAGATCAACACTGAGTTAATATTTTTATAGAAGTATTTTAGCATAAGGCAAAGGATTCATCTGGAGTTACCTTAAATGATACAGAAAGGAAGTTCTTACTCTGTGTCAGGAATATGAATTACATGTGTCTGTAACATATTTTTAATGTTACAGTACTTACGAAATACATGAACAAAATGCAGAGTTCTTTCACTTTCTATTCCATTCATTCTAATATATAGTGTATACTGCAGAAAAGCTGGCTTAGAATTCAGTAATTTGTACGTTTACACATCATCTGAGAATAAAAATCTTTTTTAATTTTAATATGGTAGGAACTAGCCACCTGCTCCTATAAAACATATAGGACATGTAATATACAGGTGGACAAAGGATATTTTATGCATCAGAACTGTCCTCTTCATCTACAGCAACTGCATCTCACCTTTACAGATTAAAAAAAAAAAAAGAAGAAGAAGAAGAAGAAGAAGTTATATAACTTAGTAAAAAGCTGGTAAGACCAACATCATTCTAAATATCACTGTGTGAAAATCAATTGCAAGATGTGGAAAAAAACCCACCTCTTCAGGAACCAAAATCTCTATCCCATAACAGGTCTATATGTGTGTGCAATTTATATATAATTTTGGAAAATGAGAATGAGTAATAAAGCTTTAAAGAAAAAGAACATGTGAGAGGGAAATGGAAGGAAAGGATGAGGGGAAAAGGAATAGAATAACACCAGAGGATTTCAGGATGCTGTTATGACAAAGTAAAAAGACAAATCATTTTGATGACTTATCATTTTGATTCTTTTTATACTAAATAGTAAATATTCTAAAATAAATAACCTAAAACATGAAGCTTGATTGAAAGAAGAAAGCCAAGCAATTCTTGCTTACTTTTGTAGGACCATATACTTTTCAGGTTAAAAAAAAACAGTCCTGCTTAGACCAGTCTATACTTTTCTACGGCAAGAAAATTCTGATTTAAAAAAATAATAAAAAAAATAAGGCCATCTTTGATTGGAGGCAGGTTAGACCAAGTCAAGAGATCTTTTTTAATATCCCATTTTCTCAACAAGGCCCAGTGAAAGAAACTATGCTACTGCTCAGAAGCCATTCAAGAATCTCTATAATGCACAAAACTGGATCCCTTCCCAGACCCCACACCAGCCAACATCATCTCTATGCACTCAAACACAAGATCTAGTAATTCTCATTTGATTTATTTGTAAGTGGACATTTAATGTGGACTTCTAGGGAAAGAAAGCAAAAGAACATATTTTTTTCTGTAAAATTGATACAATAGCAGAGGGAACAAATGCAAAATATGGCCAAAGCACATGAAAAGAATTTGCTGAACCCAAACCAAATTAAAATGATGGCGCTGTATATCTAACTATTCAAAATAGTTCACCCATTTTATATGAAAAAAGTAACTGGATAAATATAGAAAACTGACAAGAAAGGAAATTCAGAAGTGACCTGGCCATTGGTTACATACTTGCATTAGTTCTTGCACCTATTCTATGCTCTAAACAATCCTAAATTCTTCTCTGCACACTGTCCTAGCTTCCACAAGGCAGGGAAGGACCAAGCAGAGGAAAACCTGACATCTAGAGGGAGCACTTGTGGAGCTATAAGCTATGGAATTGAATCTGTTCAAAGCAGTCAGCTGTTTCGCAAGGACTTTCAATTTTGACACATTTTTTGAGGCAATTTTGGACTTGCATATCAAAAACTCTTCCTGTGTTCCTCTTTGGGCATCTGTCTTTATATGACATGGACAAGGTCAAATGCATCGTCTCTATCCAAAGCTGATCTCTGGCTCCAGTGAATCACCAAACTACTATAGTAATGGGGGAAAAACTGGATCTCTCCCAAAACCTTTTAAAAGAAAATTCCAGATTATTTCTGTGAGGTGTTGTATCTAGTGCATAAGACATCAACTGAAGAGACAGGCCCATCACATCAAGCTCTTCATGTACTTTGGCACTGAAATCGAATTTCTTGATTTAGCTCTGTGAGCAAAGTCCTGAACAACTCAGCAGTATGTAGGCAAAAGATACTTCTGTCCGTCCCCAGGGAAGGAAATCTTTGCAATGGGGACTGCACCGAAAGTTAAAACTACTGCTAATAATCAGCATCATCAAACTACAGGTATTTTAGTCAGCTAGGATCTTATAAAAACAGGACTGAGGCTCTTGAGCACACCGAGCTGGAGAAACATAGCTGCACTATGCTTTTCCCCAGGAAATAAAAAGCAGGCTTCATTTACCAACAGTCTTAGCAGGACTAAGTCATATGTCAGGTGAGTCTGGAATTTGCTAAACTTTCCTTCACAAGAAAATCTATTTTCTTATTTTACAGTCACTATTATTTTAAATAGATTTTAGAAGAAGGAAGAGAAATGAGAAATGTTCACTGCATTTTGTTCAACTGTTTCAAGATTTCCCACCATTCAGACATTAGCAGCAGTGATGGTAATGACTGAGAAACTGCAGTAGTGCCATAGAAGAAAACTGCAACACAGCAAATAGCAGCTTCTGCGGGTTTCCTTCACTGCAACTCCAATCTTTTAAATAAAGAAATCTGTACGGCCATTTCTAGTTAAAATACAGCTTCTAACAGAACTTATTAAAAAAAGGCTTGAGATCTTTTTAGTCAAGTTCTCTAGTTACAGTGCGTGGGAAAGAACTATCCAAAAGCAGAATTCCCCTGACACCTGATGATACGTAATACGATCTTCTTCTCTCTCACATCCTTTGCATTTTAAATAGCTGTGTGTTCACTGTACCCTGCTTCCAAAGATGCCTTCTGGGTAGCAATTAAATGTATAATTGAGATCTTTAAGACATTAGAAAGGAAATTCAGTGTCTTTTTAAATGGCTGTGGGGAATGAGATACCACAAATCAATTTTACACCAAGGCCCACTTCTGCACACATGCATTCAGTGTGCATCGCATGACCCCTGGCAAGCCTAAGGGGCTTCTTCTTCCACAAACACCGCTTCCAAGGTTTTCAGAGAACGGATTTTCAAAGCTGTAAGGTGCAGTTCTTAATGGTGCGACGGATGAGTTCATCAGTCTAATTAAAAGATTTTAGACTTTTTACTGCTGGTAAATATTTTGTGCAGGATTCATAGACAGCCATTTTGGTCTGAACATTACTTTTCTTTCTCGTCTTGTTTTGTTCACTAGTCATAAGCAGAATCAGATTGATTCTGCTTTGAGATTTGAGATTTCTGGTAAGAAATTGAAAGGAAGCACTTTATCTATATACTTACCTTCTTACAATTGATTTTCTACCTTGTTTATCACCATTTTAGTTCACCACTTTCAGAGAAACTGATTATTCAGCCACTCACTACTGCTTACAAAGCAGTCATTGATGAAACTGAGTTTCACTACAGATGTTAGGGCTAAAAATTAATAGTGCTGCTTCCAGCTTTTGTTAGAGCACTTCAGAACTGCAAAAAGCAAACAGTCCTTCCTTTTATCACTTCCCTCTATCAACAAACACTTTAAAAGTTTCATTAAAACAACAACAATATTAACTCACTACAGCTCTTTTTATCTCCCTGTTTCTGCACCCAAACAATTCAGGATTTGAAATTATGTTCAGTAGACAGTAAACTGTGTCTTTCATCTGGCTGAACCTTGCCATTTCCCGTGAATTTCATTTCCATATGAAACCATTCAGTAAATACACAGCAAGTCTCCTGCCTCCCATGCTTTGCTGCCGTCTGATTTCTCCTCCTTTCAGCTGAATAGCAGTACTCCAGAGATCACCCCCATCTTAATCTCCTTGTTTCTTTTTAATATTTCTCCATTAATGTTACTCCACTTCCACCATGATTACAGGACTTAAAAAATACTCAAGACTGAAGAACCACATGAAAAAATTCAGATAAGAAAATTCAAGGAATTGAGCATGCCTGTACTGTTTTTACATGGATTCTTTTCTATGGGAGAGTCTTTTACCAAAAAAAAAAAAAAAAAAAAAAAAAAAAAAAGAGAGAGAGCGAGAGAGATGGATGGAGAAATAATATAAGTAATCAGATTTGGGAAAGCTTCCAAGAGCTGAAATGTCAGGAGGACTACTGCAGATATAGTAGCCTTTGCATTTCAATCAGGAATACAAATAATGGATATAAAATTTCTGCTGGCAGCATGCAACACTCTCGGAGAAGAGATCACTGCCTTTTTTTTTGCTTAGGCCTTTATCCTGGCAGCAGTCTGAAAATATTGCCCTCGACAAAGCTCTTCACTCAGGAGGGCAGGGATCTGCCACACCGATGTGCCCTATGGAGCTGAGACATACTTGGCTTGTCATTTCAATTCCTCTCCTTCTTGTTCCAGCATACACTTCTGTCCTGAAGGTCCCTTCTCAGGGTCCCTTGCCTTCTGAATACTCAGGTCCTCTCTTCTCTTCCTTTCCTCCCTCTGCTTCTTATTCCTTTTCATGAGAGGTGAGAAATTGCAGGAAATTCAGTCTCTCTTGAAGTTTAGGGCTCCTGTTTTTCCTTTAAAGGGGTTTCCGTGGTTGCATCTGTGATAGTCCTAACTGAAGGACAACCATCTGCATCTGCTCAGTTCTGCTCCAGCAACAGGAGGAAAAGAGAGAGAAAGGGTCTTTTCCGCATGAAAGGTAAAGAAGGATCCAACTGAGAGTTCAAATCTTCCTGGAGACTGAGGTGTTGCACATGCAAAAAAAGGTAATAGATTACTTATATGATTATACACTCTAACTTCTGCAATATGACTGCCTTATTCAGGTTACCAGGAAAATTAGGATAGAGAGAATCTATTCCCATTTTACAGTTCCACAGGGAAATCCTGTATTTGATCAATTATTAGGCAGCAATAGCATACAAGCAGCACAATTAATAAGGCAAAAAATGTCCTTTCCCTTTCTCTCCCCACTCCCCAATATCCAAAGGGTTAATCCAAACAAATGTTCCTATAATTTTGATCTGGGAAATATTGTACTTTATGCTGGACCCATGACCTGTGAAATGTCAGTCCTACAAGCCCCTGACCGTAGGCACTTCTGGGCTCTCTTACCCAAAGAAGTAAGCACTGTCATCCAGCTGCATGCCTCAGATTATTCCCTATTTGCCTTTCCCCCCATAAAGGGCTTAAACCGCCCCCCCCCCCCCACACACACACTTGAACCTGCTTATGAGAAACTATAAAAACCAAGACACAAAATTAGAAGTACCTTTGTCAGTCAGGATGTTTTCACTAATTTTAAAGCAATAGGCTCAGGCAGTTCAGAAACTGTGGGTACTTTCAGATACATATACCAAAGAGAAAAGCTTTTTTAAACCTAATGCTGTACTCTTGCATCAGGCTTGCATTAAAAAATAACAGCCACTTTCAAAACTCATTTTTCTTTGGCAACTACAGAAGAGTCACTCTAGTACAAGCAACCCTCAGCAAAAGCAATCTATTTTCTAGGTGATTTTCTCAGCAACCAACTTCCTTGACACTAACGTCAGCCGTTTCTCAGGTCAGTGCCTGTCTCTCATATTTAGGGTTTATCTCTTCTCACTCAAGAATTATTGGTGCCTTCACAATTGCCAAATCAGGAATGTGTTTAATCACCACTATGCCCAGCACTGTCTGCTTGCTATGAGGCTTGATGTAGGAATCAGTATCAATTCAGCTTCTGGAAAAAAAAAAAAAAAAAAAAAAAAAAAGGCTGAAAATTGCCTCCTCTCAATGCAACTCTCTTGACCTTCCTCTTCCTCCTGAACCATGACTGTCAAAGAGGCCATGTTGTCACTGCCATGGACAATTGCCTTTACCAAAGCTATGAATTTCTTCAAAGAATTAACTCTTTCAGGAAGGGCACAGTGGACATAGTTCTATTTTACTCCCCCTACATACTCAGTGGAAGAGGAATATTTTAAGTAATGCTTCTCCCCTGCCTCCTCATCCCTCTCTTCTATTCCCTCCTACCAGAATACTCTGGAATGACAAATGTCTTGGAGCCAGTTGCCTTCCCGCACCACAACTCACCTCACTTCTGCTTAAGTCACTCATCCAGGACAAGCGCATTAAACGCACCTCTCGAGCTTTTCAGTAAGCCACATCTTATTTTTAATACTTTCATTTTTCATTTTTCACCAGCAGTTGTTTTTAATGCTAGTACTTCTTACGTGGCAGCATGACACACGAAGTGGCAGGAGGTGGAGGGCCACAGAAAATACCAGTGGTAACAAGCATGCAAAATTGCATTTTGAAAGACAACTTGCAAAAGAGATCAGTGCCTTATATACCCAATGAATCACATTTTATAGTTTTATAGAACAATAGGTTTTCAAACTTCTTGGAAACTGGGAACTGCAAGATGCCGATGCCTCTTTTTCTAATCACAGGTAGTTTAGAAACATTGAAGGTCAATTCTGAAAGGAAGCATACATCCCTAATTTCCCAGAAGAAAACCAGTCTGAGAAATAAACAACTTACATTGACATTGCCTATAAATAGCACAGGGAAGCAAAGCAATCCTAGGGCTGTTAGTGAGCATCTCTGAAGTTCAGAAAGCAGGTGGCTAAAAGTGACATTTGGAAATGGATAGGCAATTTATTCCCATTTAGCTGGCATTTACAGGAAGAGGAAACACAAGTTTGAGCTAATCTGGTTATTTACCCCATAAAATGATGCATCATTGACAATACCTAAACTCGTTAAGTTTATTATCAGTAAGAGTGATCCATCCTTGTGACTTGTCTTATATAGAAAAGCTTGACAGGAAAAAATAGAGGGAAAACATTTATGTTTCTATTTGCTTCTAAACTCGTAGAATAAAAAAATGTTATAAAAAACACATTGTAACAGTGAGATTCAGTGATGATTTTGATCACTTTGGCCTCTTCCCTGCATCTTGAAATAAAGGTTTCATTTGGGAACAGTCTGACTTGTAATCTAAATTTTCCATCTAAAAATGGCCAAAATATATTGTATTTTGACAAGTTTTTTAAAAAGTTGAATATATATTTATAAACTGGTATCACCAATAAGCTTCTGTTTCACCATTTTGCTTAGTAAAACAGCACTGTTCATTATTAAATTTGCCTTACAAACAAAACGCATTATGCAGCCTGTGGCATTTATATGCTATTATAACATATTATTTATGCAGTTTTGTTCCTTTCTAATGGTTTCTTTCTTCCTGTCCCTTCTGGGAGATTATATGGACAACCTTATAACTACTACAGTCCCTGTCTCATGTTCTTCATTCTCACCTCAAAACTTGTCAAATCAAATTCCTCCATCTTGCAGTTGATGACGCATGACTGCATCATTAGAAATGTTTTGCTTTCTAAAGCAATTAGTTGCCAGCATCCTTCATTCTGTTACACAAAAGCTCCATGCTTTTCCTAGCTCCATGCCCCCAGCAAACAGTTCACAACTTCTCCATGTTGCCTCCACCCACCATGTTCCTACACCTTTCTCTAAAGCATGCAGTGAGCCCAACATGCACAAATCCAGATCTTCCAGCTGCAGATATCTGCACGCTAGGAAATTAGTTTTAAAAAATGGTATCAGTATCACAAATAAAGGTAAGCAAGGAAGAGAAAAAGTGCTGTTCTATTATACACAGGGCATGGACACCACGATTAATTTTGTCTTAGCAACAATTTTACATTTGACCTGTCAGGAAAATGAGTGCACATACTGTTTCCACAGTGCTTTGGAAGGTAAAGTGTTATCAAGTATACCAGCTCAGAAGGTATTTTCTGACTTTACTGGATAAAAAGTGGTTATACCACAAAGTATATTTTTTCTATACTTTTACTATATTTTTACTTATACTATTTTTACTATAGTTTTTTCTCTTATTACTTTACAGTAATTTCCTGTGCATTCAAGAAGAGTATTTAGAATCAGACCACATAAAATGTAAAAGCTGTCTTCCTTTTCTATTCTCTGCAATATAAATGTTTTTTTCTTCAGCAGATTTCTCTGCTTTAGAAAGCAATGCAGGTTGAGTGGTAAAATAAAGTCATTATTTCAGGCCATGAACTGCACTGTGAATTGGAGCTCACAGTAAAACAACTGTATTCCTATTTAGAGTAACATCCTGATGTCATCACTGAACACCCAGAAATATCCATTGAAATTAGAGCTATTTAGCATTCAGAACCAAAGCTAAGCCAGAATTTAATTTTAAATGTTTGCTTTAAATGAGGAGCCTAAATTCAGAATGTTAAATTTAGTGTTAACTTCCATATTTCAGGATAAGCTTTTGATTTGTTCACAGAGTCAATGACTTCATCCCAATTGTACTAGGCAGTTTCTCAGATCTCCAGATTACTGTGTGCTGCAGCATGCGGGACAGACTTCTTGGCTAATGTGGCAAGGCTCCTGATAATCTGAAATAAAATATGCAGAGCTATAGGAGGTCCCTGTGCAAAAACTGCCTGTGCTGCACACCTGAGACATCTGCCAGTGCCATTCATCTTCCACATCTGCCACAGTGACCATCTAATAAAGCCAACTGAGATGAAAGAGAAGCCATAAGGCCACAGAATGAACATTACACAACATCAAGTCAGCTAACCAGGACACTGAACTATTCTGGACACTACATTTGTAGCAATTATAATAAACAGTCTGCCTTTAACTGAAATCTAATGGTTGATATGACAAACTCATTTTTATCACCGTAACTCCATGACATTAAATAAGGGCCCCTAGCCATGGAGCGTACAGCCTGTTTAATTAGCACAAATTGAGCTGGGAGTCCAGGACACAGAGACTAATTTCACATAAGCTAGTTTGTGATACAAGGACATACGGTTCTTGAGATTCCTTTGGAAAACCAGGTCCCTTTTCACTTTCCTGCAAATCACATTTGTAGCTAAGCTGAGTTGTGACATCTACATTTATTAGTAAATTGCTGCTATTCAGAACCTGCCATAGTCTCTGTACAGCTATTTTCATAAAGCTGCCCTTGTATTTCCTGGCCTATTATTTTCTTCAGTCTCTTCTCGCTTTCCCATTCAAATATATGATCTGCAGCTTCCCAAAAGAGCAGCAGCTTACTTATTACAGCATCCTCGAAAGCCTCATGTCATGGAAAGCACCCACAGTTTAAAGGTGCCTTGGTACACACTTTCCAGGCTTAAGCCTGTCTGCCTTATGGATCCAGACAAGAAGACCCCACAGTGCGACACAAGCTCTTCTCTTCTTCCTCAGGGCCGTATTTCACTCCCAATGCTCAACTGGTTCACATCATCTCACTATTTTGTTAACTAGAACAGCATAAGCAAGAAGTATGGTTAGCCACATCCCCACCTGCAACTCCACAGGACACAAGATTCAGGGACTTGGGAACCGTTCTCTGGAGCTTCCACAGCTGCTCCTGAAGGAATGCTGGAGGGGTGTTACACTAACATGCTCTTCTCAAAGGCCTTCGAGAGACAGCAAGTATCCCCCAGTTGCCTTTGCAGCAGATCTGACCTTTCACTCCTTTGAGTGGATGCGGATACCACAGAAGAAGAATCACAATTCAGTATCCTTACTTCTAGCTATAGTGGTCCACACACATCTATTACATATCAACAGGTACTTTCCCTGTATGTTCAGCATCTATGCATTCTCTTGAGCGTTGCAGAACAACAGATATTCCAGATCAGCAAAGCTTGATTGGCCATGGTTAAAGCCTGAATATACCAAGTCATATACCTCAGTTGATATAATTACCAAAACCTTAGTACAGAGGAATACAAGTAAAAAAATGAATCATTAATTTTAGTACCAACTTTTGATCTCTTTTCTAAAGATGACTATAAAAGAATTAGTTCTAATTTAAGAGACTGAGTTAAAGAAACTATCTATCTCCCATGTTAAAATTGTTTAAGAAACCATGACTGGTAACAATAAAGAAAGGTGCTAGGAAAATCCAGAAACTAAGATCTTGATGCAGCAAAAAGGAGAAAAAGCAAAAGGAACTCAGTATGGGTTCCTTTGGTGCAACTACTGGATGAGGGCATGAAGACCACTTTCATTAAGTTTAGGATATGATCTACTTTGACTTAACATGCATTAAGGTTAAGTTCTTGTTCCAGTATAAAAAGAAATAAGTAGTTTTCCTGATCCAGCACAGCAGATCCAACAGTACGCTCTTGGTCTGATGCTGAAACTGCAGCTTGCATTTCTATAGGCAGACAAAAAAAATGCCTTGTGTGAATTCATTTTCTCACGGAAACACGGTAATCATTAATAGGAACAATTCTTAAAGAAAAGCGTGGGCAAGGCTTAGATAAGAGAAAGGGCAACAATTTATAGTATATCCACATGAAGATGTTTTTCTCCTCATTCTGCTGCATTACCACAGCAAAGCCTTCCTCTGGATGGTATATTTTGAAGCTTTGCCTCCTAATTTATTCCATTCCAGATGAACCAGTAACACAAAACAGAGCTGGACCTGGCAGTCTACTAGTGTAGGCTAGTACTACTATCACTGTGTGATACACAGTGGCTTTTCACAGAAATAGTCATGTCCTCTGTTGTGAAAGATTTAAGGAAAGATTTAAGGAAACCTAATACGAGAGAAGAGCAGATCTTCATCCGCGTTCTTATCTAGTAATTACACTGGTGTAGGGCTGCCTTATCCTGCTGGTTACAGGTGATCTGACCAGTAAGAACATACTACTCCCTCTTCCTTTTAGATGGGACAATTATGCACTGGAGAGTAAAAATTCAAGAAACAGTGTATTCCTCCCATTATAAAAAAAATAACACTTTTTTTTGTCTTCACTCCTCCCCCTTAAAACCTACTTCTCTGGATTCTGCCTTCATGAAGTTAGAGCGAGACAAATGCATTATTTTCAAAATTTGTTCCACAAGTTCTAAAGCTGGTGAATCTCATATATATGAGAAGAGTAATTAGAAAGATTGTATTCATTTCAGTTTTTCAGTGGAGTAGGAAACTGATAAGAATTATACAGCTAACAGAAACTAGCCATTAAGAGTTCAGTGATAGTCAGAAATTATTGCAAAAGCCTAACATTCTTACTTCGAAGTTAATAATAAATACTGTCCATTTTCTTTAACAGTTACCACAGTGTGAGATTCACTTTTGCTACTAACATTCCCTTAATTCTAATGAAAAACTTCACAAATGCAGTGGTAAAGGGACTAGCCTGGGAGAAAACATCCAGTTTTATTAAAATACACAATAATTCTGAATTCAGTGGAAATTGCCTCTTTCTCCTCTCTTGAGGGACTCACAGAACCATGGACACTGAAAAGGCTAAATACCGAGTAGAAATGTATATTTAAAGTTTCCTGCATCTAATTTGAAGTAAGCAGGTGGGCTGCTTTAAAATACAGTCTGACTTTCATTTAGCAAATAGGGATACAAAACAACACTGTTCTAGCCGTTTATCAAACAAAAGCAATGCACGATGAGGCATATTCTCAGATCATGACAAACTTTTAGCCTTCTGGCTATTTTTCAGAGATACTGGATAGAACAAACAAATGAGAACCTCGGTCTGATCGGTTGGCATTAACTCACTAACCTTTAAACTCTTGAGAGTTAAAATCAAATAAAAGTAAGCTTTACCGCCTATCAATAAAAACGCATTGGACAAACAGGCTACTCTTGCAGCTTTGCATTTCAAGACTTGGCACCTTTGGCACCTACAATATTTCCCGTTCTATATAATACATTTAGGTTCTTCTAGAAGCTATCATACCAGGCTAATAGCAATTTGAAACATATGGCAACTGTGAGAGAAAAGTAAGTATAATACTTTGGTTTTCTTGCTTTTGGTTTCCCTGCAGATCGAGGGCTCAACTGCTGCAGTCATCCAGCAGCAATATGCCTCAGTAGAGCCTTGTTTAATTTGAAAAAAAGATCTTTTGAGTAATTCCTAAGTTTTCTTCTGCTGGCCTGGTCTTGGATCCTTAGAGACATATGAGAATCTTCTGGGATGAGCAAGAGGAGCTGAAGGCACCTGCATTCCACGAGGGAAAATTCATCATTGCTGAAACAACATCCCTCCTTCAAAATCCTATTAGAATTCTTGTCACAATTCACGTATTATTGGCAGGGCTTACTCTGAGCAAAAGTCAAATTTAGACTCAAAAGTTTAAATAAATTTTGCATGAATAAAAAGGTCTGCCTGCACAGACTTCATTGCCAATTGAAGGTGACAAATCATCTCTGCAAAGAGAGGTCAGAATCTTAGCACTGAAAAATTAATAATCACGGTTTAGGTTTTCAACAGAAAAATAGCTGGTGCCTATGCTTATTCCTCATCATGATAGATTTTGTATTAAAAAAAACATACAGGTTCAGTACAAATCTTCTAATTCTGTGATGCTAAGTTTGGTATTTCCCTTTCTAGTCAGTGTTTTAAGAGTTAAAGGGGGAAAGTTGATTTGAAATGGAGCATCACTTTTTCCTGCTAGTCAGGTACATAACTTGAAAGTCAAAGTGAGGCATCAACATATCAGTAAATTACTTTTGTTTAAAGTACTTGGAATCAATCATATTTCTTAAAAAAACATTTAGCAGGGAATTGCCTCTTTAATGCAGGTATTACAGAGTTTCCAGAATGAGTAAGGAAGACTGATTTGGAAAAATTCACTGAAATTTGACTTTCTATAGTGGCAGATGGTAACAAATACTGAGAAAGCAAATATGAAAAACAGAGAAGACTTAGATTGCTAAATGTAGGAACCAGACCAATTATTTAAGACACTCAGGGTAAGGCTCTTGTAATTACAAATAGGAAACAGGGAGGGTAGTTTTAAACCACATGCTGTATTATCAGCAATGTGCAATGTTTACCTTAGCAAGAACATTGCATAGAAAATTCTCATAAGAAATAATGAAAATATTTAAATGAGAAAAATAAGAAAGCTAAAAATGCATTTCCTATGATTTGTCAAATTAAGCACTGATACAAGAGAGAGACCCACATCTGCAGTGTGGCACTGGCCTATCCAATTACTCAGCTTCCCTAGAAGGGAAGCTCTTAAAGCTCTTGTTACATATTTCTGTGTACATCATGAGATGGACTGTCCACAAATCTTTAGGCTCACTGAGGTACTTCTTTCAGACAACTTATTTTTTTGGCTTCTTGAGGATTGCAAAGAACATATGTGATACTTTTGCATACAATATTTGCACCCAATACCCAGTGTTGTTTTGGAGAAGATCAAAGGATGACTAACTGCACTGACTTTAAAAAACTCATGATATTTATAGCAAGTAAAGCAAATAACAACTTTGGGGAAGTTTTCCTGAAAAAACTTAATCATTCCATAAATCTAATGTAGTTGAGCTGCATTCTGTTTGACATTATTTGACATGAGCTGTCAATGACATGAAAACAAATGTGAAAAAACTCCAAAGTATTGTTTGAAAATGGCAAGAAAGAGGTCAGGTATTGAAGCTGATCTCCTTTATCACTAAATAAATGAGATTTCGTTCTAGCACACACCTGAGGATTTCAGTGGCTAAGTGATTTATATTCTTGTAAACTTGCCAGTAGTTTCCTCCTTAAAAACAAAGAAGTAATAACATACCTGCTGTTTGTCTTTCCCCCTTACATCTAAATCTAACAATTGATCTCAAACCTGAGCTAGATGCTGAAAGTACACTGCTGCAGAACACAAATCTTTGACACATCGAGATTATAAAGCAGGATGACCTTGCAAACAATAAATCCATCTGTCCAAAATTCGCTTCACGCCGCTCCTCTATGCAACTTGCCAAAGGCCCTAGAGTAAAACAGCCTGCAGCTGTAGGACAGGAGACAAAAGCAGAGGCAGACCTGCTGTCACTTCACATCGCAGGTACTACTGGACAACTCGCCCAAGGCCTTTCAAGTTAACAGAGTGGTTCTAGTTCTGAACTCGGATGTCTTTCGGATACACTAACATGCTATAACTTACAAACTTAGTTCTCTGTTGCTTAGCATCAGTGGCCCCTTCTCTATTTAGGTAGGTTAATTACAGGATACCAAGCATAGTAAAAAATAAACAAAGCTGCAACACAGCGGGATAAAGCAATATGTTTAAGAACAATGACTCACTGGAGTTTGTTTCATTAACTATCATCAGTGTCTTCAAAACTGAAGAGCAACTAATGTAAAGATATACCTCACATGCAGTGTTTTAACTCCAAGCACAAGTGGCATATCAATCCTTGTGATGGACAGGAAAAAGACACAGTGAAGCCACAGTGCTGACCCCAAATGCAGCAGCACAAACAGGTCCTCAACACATGCTCACTGATAACTGCATGTTAAGACAGCAAAGTGATATGTTATGCCTGCAAGAGCATGAAAGTAAATTCTGACTTCTTTCTGGCAGTGATAGAAGGGCTAAGAAGTCCATCTCTGAGATGAGGCAACACAGCTTGAGTGTACAGGCCCCCACACGCCCATTTGCTCTCTTTGAGTTTCCCCAGTACAGCCATTACATATTCTTCCTCTCTGTCCTTGACAAGTAGCAAATAGAAGTAGCCTACACTTGTCCTATGCCAGAATGTATTGTCTTACTTTTCAGAACGAACATCACATCAATAAAACTTGTAACTCTTACAGCTATCTATACCCTCCTTCACCCTTAACCGAAGGACTCAAATTGGAATTGGAAGGAATCAATTTGATTAATCAGATCTGAAAAAGCTAAACCTAGTAAGTGAGTGAGATAACTTCTTGAGATTTTTAACATTCTTACTGAGAGTATACTTCTTACTCCCATGAGCAGCCAAAATAGTTACCGAATATACTGAAGCAGGATAAAGAGGCCTATCATCCACTTCACTTTGTTCCTGTAACAGTGGTTAGAAAAAAGAATATCTCCCCATGGCATGATAAGGTAGAGAGGTTCCCTGAATGAAAGTTTTGCCAGTTTTTAGATGTGTGGAATGAACATATTTCATTCAGCTGTGCTGCACAGAAGGAAGGATAAGGTCAGAAACTCCTCACCTCTACCTCTGCTCTGCCAGGAGGCCAGAGCACAGGAAGGTCGTTCGTACTTTGGATTCTGAGCAGTTTCCTACAGGGCTGCATTTAAGAACAAGCACAATCCAATTTAAGGCATATGCATCTTTGCTATAACATCCAGTTTACATATATGTGTGCTTCAAAGACCAGAGAACGTATAATGCATCTAGCACGTATGCTTATGCACGCTTGGCTTTGCTGAAGTACAGGATGACAGCATAAATCTAAAAACATTTTTGGCCTCTCTTTGAAGAGAAATTTACTTTCTTGGCTAGCGCAATTTATTCAGTACAGAAGAGTCACTGAGTATAAAATCAAGATGACTCATACTGGTGTAGCGGTTTTAAAATTATCAGCAGTTAAGGTCAATGTTAGGAAAAAATGTCAGGAAGGTTTAAATACTTTGTTCTTTGAAGGTGCAGTGAAGTGATAGCTAATGGATAAATTTCTGATAGCAGCTAGTTGAACATTAAAATCAAAGTGACTTGGCTTTTCCCTTCATCATTTTAGCAGTATATACCACTTGCTAACAAAGATCTTTCTAATATAAAGCAGCAAGCTTTAGAAAGAAACTTGTGCTCATTCTCAGCTTTCTATTGCCCCTTCTCTGAAGTGATATATGCATTTTTTAAATATGTTCAGTATCTTGTAATTAGCCTAATTAGGTAGAGAGGGGGCCACTGATGCTGAGCAGCAGAGAACTAAGAAACAGTGCATGTTTCTTTCTAGAAGTATAAATATACAGAAGAACTAATAAAGACATACTGTGGCTTATAGGACTATGAGATTGCCGTAATTATCCTCAAATTACCAGCAGAAAGGTTGTTTCTGAGTCCTATCAGTATAATCAGAGGAGCACAATTTATCTATCAGACACAAATACACTAATGTCTATGGTTTCAGTATTTAACTTGCTTGGATACCAAGGACAGAAAAAGAAAATTGCATTATAGCATCCACTGACAGCTACTCTCGGTCTCTGTTGATCTGTACTCAGCACACTCAGAACTAGTCACAGAAGAGATGATAGCCAGATAAATAATTATTTTATGCCACTTGAAAGAGGTCCACATGCCATAGTTTTTGGACTCTAGTTCTTGGTATGCTTTTCGCACGTTCTTTTCACTCACTGGATGATCTTGCTGAGGCTTACTCCAAACCTTCATTTCTCATCCCCTATAAAGAGATGCAAAACAAAGCAAATGCAGAGCATACCCTCAGATAAATCTCCTCTCTTCCACACTTCAGAAGAGCTGAGTAAAGACAAACTAATCAGAGGATAATTAGTTACAATTTGCACAATTTTGTCACTATAAGTAAAAGAGCTTTTTCTCAAGATTAAAGGGATTGGAAAGCACTATGTTAAACCTTTCTTGACTTTTTCTTCTCAGGGGAATTTTTGCAAAGCTTTCTTATAGTACTTTATGCAAGGATCTGATTATATATTTTAATTCATTTTCACTGTAATTAGTCTAAAAAGCTAGGTCATATGAATATTAAAGCTATTTTAATTTGAGCAAATCTTCTACAGGGATACACAGTACATGAGCTGGAATTTGGGGCACTGAACTCAGTATCCCCTTTGGTTTAAACAGGACTAAACAGCCTTGGAGGATGGGCAACTGGAGACTAGATTGTGGCCCACTACACCCCAAAGCAATGAAGAATGCATGCATTTGCTTAAATTTAGAGGAGGTCTGAAGAACACAGGTACAGCATAACAATCTATGCCATGCATAGGGAGATAGTCAAACATTCACCTATTAAGCAGCAGCAATGGCTTAAGGAGTTACTCCTCCACGGCTGAGATGTGGTTATCTCTTTTAATCTGTGTTTAACTAATTTGTCCGCCTTTCCACCGAAACAGAGCACAAACACTCCTATGTTTTAACAGAAGGTGCAGCAATATCTTGAATTACTGTAACTGTCTCATAAGAAAAGAATTTTCTAAGATGGAGACTTCTTTGTTCTGTACAACGCCAGATGTCATTAATATGTGGTCATTAGGTTGTGCCCTCCATAAAATGACCATCCTCTTTAGCTTTCATTTGAAAATGAAAGCTCCCATGTCCTCCCCATGACAAAATTAAAAACTTGCAAGACTGAATAGCCTTCCTAAACATTATGTCAGAGGCTGAGACCCTCCCACAACACTGGTTTTATTTAGGATTGAGAGATATTGTTCAGAATTTTTATTGTTCTGCTTTAATAGAATAAAACAGACAAACACTGTATACACTGTATGAATAATGTGTTAATTGTTTTGATATTTTTAAAATTTAATCCTACAAAGATGATCAAATCCACATGTTTAAAAATGCTGTGAACTTTGGTGACAAGTCTTACTACTCCAAAATTCTCAGTTCTTTTAAAATGAAATATGCTTTTAAATTAAACTCTTTATCTGATGAATCTGCTGACATCTGAAACCAAGAGAATTCAAATTAAGATCATTGATCTTTATCAAACTGCACAATTTTAATAAATGGTTGCTAATCTGACAGCCCAGTTGGCAACTGTCAAAAATAAAGGATTTGCATATGCTAAGATGTGCCATCATTCAGTCATGATGGCTGACTGAAAAATAAAAAAGATAAAAAGATAAAACTAGAATAAAATTGAAGGAAGATTTATCCACCTGTGATAGGAAAGTAAAAATTAAATGTAACATATTACTGCTAAGAAAGAAAATGGGGCCAAACTTGATGAGCTGACCAAATCTAATCCATCATCTAAAAATGAAAACATTAACCAGGGCTAGCAATATTTTGCTTTTAACTAATACACCAGTCTTTATTTTGATATCTACTTGTACCTTATCTTTAGCAGAAATACAAATGTAAAATAGATACTAATACTAAATTAATTGCTACTATCAGTATTTTCAAGAATAGTTCTTCAAGTACTACCCCAGAGAAGAGTATCTCCTTCACATCCAGCCACAAACTGAGTCTCTTTTGTCTTGGACAAACTGGTTAATTTGCTGGAGCATGCCTCATTATAGCCAGCCTTTCCCTAATGAGGTCAGCTGTCAGCTCCTCCATCCAAGCTTATTTTAGGTTTCCCATACTTTATGACAAGTATCTTTTTTTCCTGCACAAAGAAGTCCAGTAACATGCCGTTTCCCCTGTTACATATGGGGAGGGGGTACATATCCCATCACAGACGTGGTACAACTAACCCACACATTCGTCTTCCTCAACATCTTTTCAATACAGTGTGCACCAGATTTTATAAAAATCAGCACTCATCTTCCTTTTAGAGAGCTTTATCATCAGTGAAGGTTTTTATCTTTAATACAGGTAAAGCCTTTGCTTGAGCCCATTCGTGTCCAACATCCAAACTGCATGGATACAAGGTCATGCACAGCTGTGAGCTTCGTGCAAGATTCAAAACAAAACAGAGAGTATATCTGAGAGTAAGACTCACGCATACCTGCACATGGCAATAAGCAGAGCCTGGCCAGGACCATGTCCTCTTGGCCAGGTCTGTTAATGTATATGCCATGCTGTTCTGTGGTGAGAACATACGAAACACACCTATTGGACAAGGTAACAAGAGTTCTTCCTTGAAAAGTCCAACATGAAGACTTTTAGGCTATGTGGAAACTGCAGATATTTCTCTTGGAAACACTGCACGCAGAAAGAGTACAGGCTGTGTTGCATGCCATTTCCTTGGCCACATCACTACAGATGGTACAGATAACCTAAATGACTAAATATCATGCAAAAAATCTATGGAAAAAATCCAGAAGGTGAAGCTAGGTCAAACACTATCCCCTTTTTGCCTTAATTCAACCTTTATATCTTACTGAATCACAGGATGTTTTGCCTCCTCCCCCATCCTTCTAGAGAGTCAGGCATCTCTTAGTCATAATTCCTGTGGAAAAGAAGTTAAATGCAGCCTTTCTTGCACAGAACTAAAAGTTCATAATTTATTTTGTTTGCTGAAACACTTCTTTAATCTATGCAGAGCCCAGACATTTAGATCAGCTTGCATATTACTCTATCTACAGTCAGCAGACTGTCTCACACCAATATGTTATTCAAAAATCACAAGTCTACAGTCGTCTATAAAAAGCTTTGAAAGGCACTGCAGGAAAGCAGCAATAGAGAAGTACATGCTGAAGACATGAAGCAGGCATGGCTTCACAAGCTGTGCCACCCACATCAGACCCTGAGTTCTGGGGAGTTTCATACCTCAGTGAGTATCTGGAATAAGAAAGAATTGATTTATAATCAAAAGTTTTAAATGACATGATATATTGTACTTTCTCCTAATACCTCTGAGAGTTTACCCCTGACTCCAAACTGTAGTTTTTCTTCTTGTTAATGTTCTGGGTTGCTTTCACACAGAGTCACTCAGTTCGTAAAGTCAGCCTTGTCCAGAAGAATAAATCCACCGCAGAATAGGTATTCAGCTCTTAGATACTATTTTGTCCATTGTTTCACCTTCTGCTCAATCAAGAGAGACCAGTTACAGAATCACAGAATAGTTGAGATTAGAATAGACCTCTGGAGATCAACTAGTCCAACTCACCTACTCAAGCAGGGTCACCTAGAGCATGTTGCCCAGGGCCCTGTCCAGATGGCTTCTGAATATCTCCAAGGATGGAGACTCCACAGTGTCTCTGGGCAACCTGCTCCAATGCTCCATCACCTTCACAGTAGAGGAGTTTTCCTCACGTACAGACAGCACTCCCTGTGTTTCAGTTTGTGCCCATTGCTTCTCATCCTACTGGTGGATGCCACTGAAAAGAGTCTGGTCCCATCCTCTCTACCCCCTCCTTTCTGATATTAAAATGCAGTTTTATCTTTTCCATGCTGAGGAGTCCCAGCTCTCTCAGGCTCTCTTCATGAGAGATGCCTTAGCCCCTTAATCATCTTAGTAGCCCTCTCCTGGACTTGCTGCAGTAGCTCCTTGTCTCTCTTATGTTGGGGAGTCTGACACTGGACACAACACTCCAGATATGGCCTCACTAGGGCTGAATAGAAGGGGAGGATCACCTCTCTTAACCGTCTGGCAATGCTCTTTCTAAGGCAACCAAGGATGCTGTTGATCTTCTTGGCCACCAGGCTCCATTGCTGGTTCATGGTCAACTTGCTGACCACTAGCACTCCCAAAGCCTTCTCTGTATTGGTGTATGAGGTGATTCCTCCCCAAGGGCAGCACTCTGCCCTGCCCCTTACTGAACTTCATGAAGTTCCCACCTGCCCATCTCTCCAGCCTGTTAAGGTCCCTCTGGAGTATCAGCCACTCCTCCCACTTTTGGATCATCAGCAAACTTGCTGAGGAGGCACTCTGCCCCTTCATCTATATCACTGATGAACAAGACTGGACCTAGTACTGATCTCTGGGGGACACCACTAGCTATAGGCCTCCAACTAGACCTTGTGCTACTGAGTACAACCCTCTGAGCTCTGACATTCAACCAGTTCTCAATCCACTTCACTGTCCACTGATCTAACCCACATCTCCTAAGCTTGCCTATGATATGTTATGAGAGACAGTGCTGAAAGCCTTCCTGAAGTCAAGGTACACAACATCTGCTGCTCTTCCCTTGTCTACCCAGCCAGTCACTCCGTCACAGAAGGCTATCAAGTTGATGAAGCATGATTTCCCCTTCGGGAATCCATGCTGACTACTCCTGATCACCTTCTTGTCCTTCATATGTTTGGAGATGGTGTCCAGGATGACCTGTTCCACCACCCTTCCAGGGATGGAGGTGAGTTTCACTGCTCTGTATTTTCCTGGCTCCTCCTCCTTACCCTTTTTTGAAGACTGGAGTGTTTGCTTTCTTCCAGTCCTCAGGTATCTCTCCTGGTATCTCCATGGAGCTCTCTCAGGTATCACCATGACCTTTCAAAGATGATTGAGAGTGGCCTACCAATGACATCAGCCAGCTTCCTGAGCAATCACAGGTATCTCACATCAGGGCCCAATTTTTAAATGGGGGTTGGGCTTTCTAAAGTTTTATGAGTATTATTTATGCACTATTTAACAATGAAAACAAAACAAGCAAGTAACTGAAAAAAAAATAGAAAACGAAGAAGTAAACAAAGAAGTAATTAGTACAGAGCTGGACGCTCTGTCCTTCATGCTTGACTGATATGGGAAGTCAGAGTAAAAAGAGGATGATGGAGAGTATGGGGACAATGTGTGATCTGGGCATCCACATTCTGCATAAGACTTACCTGTGAGCTTCATGGCTCAGAGACTTAAAGTTCACAAATTTTCTCTACTATTTCTGTACAGATTTTTATAAAGAATGCCCCCCCCCAATCAAAAGCACAGAGTGACTATTTTATGTTTAAGCCTCACAGTGTGCAATAAAAGTTTTGGACAGATCTGTTTTAGTAATAAATCTATTTTAAAATATTTTTTTACTCTTACTTTTTTTTTGTAATTTTGAAAAAGCTTTAACTTCAAAAAGAAACATTCTAAAGCAAAAGAGATAATGGTTAAGAATAGCAATATTTTCAGTGCCTTGACAGAAGAGCAAGAAAATTGCTGTAAACACCAGCTTTTAGAAGCAAAAGATGTTCTTCACTTTAATACACTTTCCAGTACCATCAATTTGTCTTCTCTCCACAAGAAATCAGAGGCTAACTGGCATTAGCAATTTTAGAAAGAGCAATTACTTCAACTCCCATGATATTTGAACAAAGTAACTTCCAGCACTATGAAACCCATGAATAATTATCTATTCTGATGTAAAAGATATTACAGTCAACTTCTGTAAATCTCTTTAAAATCACCTCATATCAATTTAAAAGATCTCTATAGTTGATTTCAAAATAAACACCAAGTAACTACACATAAAAGCTCTCAGATGCTCCACATATGCCCACAGTTTTCTGAATACCAAAAGTTCTAATTTTTATGCAAGTTTCGTAACAGTAGTTACATACCTTGCTTCCATAAATTATGCAAACTCTATGACAAACAGCACACACATTTCTGTGAGAGAGAAGGGTAGGTGGAATTTAGATTGTCCACTTGCAAAATGTTTAAATATATTGTCATTTTTAAGAGAATTGGTATTTCCAAGCATTGACACTGAACAGCAGTGTAACTGGCAGGTTGTTACTGTACACATCAAGAGCATGTAAATAGGTACTTGTTATGACATTTTTTATTTTTGATCAAGCACTTGCAGCTGAGCAGACAAAATCCCAACAACATTTATAACGGCTACAAAACTTTCAGTCTTCTTCTCCAGGAAGTCACTGTAAATCATGGCACTGAAGACAGACAGCTGCAATCCTCGGTGCTTCTAATTACAATCAATGTACGGTTTCATTAATATTGTATGGACCTCTCTAATTGTCATGCCGAGACTTTGAAAGAGGCACGCAGACACAGGCCAGCCAGGCAGATCTTTGAAAAATGAGAAAGCATGCAAATACAGCTTAAGTTGTTTTCCTTTTCTTTTTCTTTTTTTCCCTTCCTTTTTAATGCTATTTCACCTGCAGATTATGTACCCAGCATAACCACGACAATATTAGACCTGCCACATTGGCCAGACCAACTCTCCCGCTTCCCAACAGTACCAAACCCAGGAACTTGCAGAGCACAAAAACAGGGCAAACGTATTATCCTTCTGTATTTATCCTTCTGACAGCTTCTGGCAGTTGGCAGCTTAGAAACTTCCCGAACAGCGGGTTTTATCTGGTCTGTTGTGCTTAATCCCTCTTTCAACCAGGTTGTGCTTTTGGCCTCTATGCTAACCTGTGTCAATGAATTCCCTAATTCAACTTGGTGCAGCAAAAATAACTTCCTCAGACCTACTGGCAGCTAAATTTAATGGGGAATACCATTATGTGCTTCCATTTTCTACATCATTCAGGTTTTTACGTACCTCTATGTTTTATCTTCTCAGCTGTTTCTCTCCCAGACTGAAGAGGCCCTGTTCCCTCTCTCCTTGTATGGAGGCTCTTCCATAGCACCAAGCAGCTTTCAATCCCTTCTCTGCATGTTTCTGGTAGACACTGAATAAACAGAGCTCTAACCTTAATGTATGGCAGAATTGTGCTATATACAGCAACCATCCATCTCCAATAGTAACCAGTTGCCAGAGCAAATATGAAAAACTGCTTGGAAGTTTTCCAGAACAGCACAGACAGATAAAGCTGGCATTGCATCAACTTCTCAGGTTGGTGTCTTTGCTGAATTGAAACAGCCAAGACAACAAGTCCAAGTAATTTTACTTTGCCTCCTTTAATATTCCCGTATGCAGTTTATCTGGGGAATATTAGCTTTAGGATACTTCTTATTCAAAGTAAGCATGACGACTTATAGAAATACAAATGAATTAAGTACTTTGAGCATCAATTTACCTTTGGAAAGCATAATGTGAAATAAAAATTTTTACTTTGAGTTACACAGGGAAAATTACCATTAAGAGACTATGAGGTCCAGCACTGGTAAAAATTATTATTAAAGACACTCTTGAGTTGCATTATCAGTAACAATCATACACTTCTGTGTTTTCTGCAGTGTTCAGGCAGAAGCATACAGTGGATCTCTCTGCTGACAAACTACTACAGCTGAACTTATAGTATTCGAGAGCCCAAAGGCTTACATTTTCTGCTTGAAAGAGCCATCTCTATCACTGTGGTTCCACATGATTTACTTTTTCCAGGCTACCACAGTGCTTTTTCTTCAGCTACTTCACAAATGGGCATACAAAATATTCATTTTCTAAGTATAGCTAAATTAATAGATAGCTGTCTCATTTACTATTCCCTTTTTCCAGTATGCCTGGGGATTTTTACAATAACAATCCCCAGATAAATATCTGACACAGCATCAACACACTATGAACTAAACAAAATCTCTAGTGAACTTCTATACTTGAAGGCATAGTTCCATCACCACCTCTCCAGTCTTATATCACAAGGAAAATACATCAGTCTTCTTTTGAAGTTTAGCTTAACATATAGCCTGTCACTATGTCTAAGCAGGTCGGTCACGGAAAACTTACAAGCTCCAGGGAATTGCTGTCCAGTTAGGGACCCAGACACAGAGCAATGCCATCAACCAGACCTTGGTCATTTGAGAAGGAGGCCAAGCCATGTGGGTGAGAAGGAACAGTGGTACGTCTTACCAGGTCCCTGCTAGGGACAATGAGGGGCTCAGGAGTGGCACACAGCCACCACTCAATCCAGGAGCAGTCATAAGTCTTAGTATCATTTTTTCCAGTAACAGCTAAAAACTGTGATGCAGAGCCTAATGAACTCTGCAGGTTCTTCTCTTAAGAGTGTCACATTCCTCCACCCATGGACCCATGGTCCAGACATGAGCTGTCAAACTTTGTTTTCAGACAAAGTGAGCACTTCTGGACAAGAGTGAACTAAACAGTTCTGTTTACATGTAGTAAGGAAATACAGTCCCATATTCCAGTAGTGCAAGAAAAAAGAGCTTTATCCTTAGAATGGGCTCAATTTTATTGCATAGACGTTGTCTGCAATCTAGGATTCTCTGGGGTCAGTCTATGCTCTTGGCCATTCAAGATATGCCAGCTCCTCAGATCTTGAAAAAGAGATGTGATGTGATATAAAGTGGCAGAGTCAGCCTTTAAAAGAATATCCATAAGTTTCAGTGAAAAGTGTGATGCTGAGAACATGCCTTGCATGCCAAAAGGTCCTCTCTTCCTTCAAAACTATCCATCTTCAAGTAAATGAACCTCAGACTTTGGCCACTAGACAAAAAGATATTAAACCATTTAGACCAAGCTCCTGTTCTGTTTCACCAAAATTTGCTATGCTTTTAGGCTTGGTACTACTTAATTCAAATATTTCAGTCTAAGATGTTAAAAGGAAAAATGAAAAGGTACATAGCTGACAGGGAAGAGCAAGACATTACCAGTGCCTACAGCATCTCTGCTAACAGGGAACTAATTAGAAAAACATGCCAGATGATCCCAGAAAGGGAACCAGTAGATCTCTAAGTTAAAGATCTGAAAGACATAAGATATGAAGAGTTTGGAAGAGTCACTTCTTTAACAGCATAAATACAATCTAAAGAAATGAAATTTGGATCAACATCTCTGCAACAGAAAATCTCTCTGCGCATACTTTTTAAAACTCTTACTTTCAACGTTGCCTCACTTTTCTGGTGATCTCTGGGAGCTGCTCCGAACATCCCCTCAAAAATGAGAAAAGAGTACCCCTTGAGGCTGCTACCACCAAGAAGCTATAATAAGCATAATACTTCTGTCTAAATCACTCCTAGTCTGCCAAAGTATATCCAGGCAGCAAGCATGACTATACTGCATTATCTGGATCCTCATGCGACACATACCATAGAAGAATCCACTGATACTAAAAGGGCACATAGCTCTTGGTTTCATAACACATCCTGCCGGATCAGCCATGCCAGCAGCCTGCACCTGCTGGGAAGGAGGCAATTCAGTGTGGGAAGCTTCATCTGTGCTCTTCTGCATATAGTAGAGTCCTTAGGAGAAGAGGGATATCACCAACAGTCCCCCGTAAAGAGGAATTGCTGGGATACCATCAGTAACAGCCATTGCTGTCAGGAACCCTCTGATAGAAAACAAAGAGCTTTAGGACTGACAAATTCATGTGCTAAAGCAGGCTGAAGATGGCAAGCCCTGCTGAACAGCGGCTGCATCTCTTGCAGGGGCCAGTTTGCCACTGCAGCCTGGGAAGTCAGCCAGCTGCCTAGTCCTGTGACTAAGCACCTTGGGGCGCATGGCTTGAGGCCATGGGTTTGCCTTCTCCACCTCACCATGCAGCTCCTGCTTTCCCTTCCCAGCTTGAGCACAAGTTACAAATTGTAAGGTGGTATCATAGGAGGGAGCGAACAGAAAGGCACCTATGGTCAGAAGCTTTTGCACAGGACAGCAGTGCATGAGACACATGTTGCTCAGTGAAATTTGGGTGGGCGCAAGTGGTAGAAGGGCCTCAATGGCCACCTTGTCACTGGGTACTTTTCAAGGGTTCTTGATGCAGCTGTGGCATAGACTCTTTTGATGAATTCCCAAGAGACATTTAAAAAGACTTGCAGTGTAAAGCTAAACCAAACATTCACTGTAGCAAAACAACAGATACTCCCTGTAATATACTTTCACATCATTTGCACGTTCTTACGTGGCAATGTGGAAACAAAGCTGTTTGCATTTGCTTCATTAAGAATTGTGCCATTGCATTTATTGGGAATAAGCTCAAAGTAATAATCCCTAAATACATTTTTAACAGCACTTAAAACTTGTTGATTAAAGTTGTTAGGGTATTATAAATGAGTTTAAGAAGTCACTTAGGAAAATAATGCTTAATTTCTGTAGAAATAGGTTCCAATATATAAACATACATACCTTTTGGCTTGGCAATCATGGAGAGATGTGGGTCAGAGCTTTAATTAAAGTAATTTTCTTTCCTTCACCTCAACATTATAAAAAAGAATGCTATGGGATAAAGGCTAATATATTCCTGCAACAAATATATGTTGGAGACTCCTTCATTCCCCTGTCATTGCTCAGAAGTTTATTGTTTTCCACTGCCTATACACGAATTCTGTACTCTAGAAATTCTCAGTTTTCTCAAGATATCTGGGTTTTGGTATGATGCCATGAAGGTTTATTTTCCATAAAGTACACTAGCGTATAGCTTAAACTATGCTTTTGTTTCGATGTTAGGAAAAGGAGGAAGTCACAACACCTGCATACAAACCTGACTTTACCTGACCAAAGGTTATTTAATTTCTCTGTTGACAGAAGAGGAGCCAAGGGAAATGTGACTGTTAAGTCTCAAAAATGTACAATGTGAATGAATGAAACTCTCTGTGCCAGGCACTGTGCAGGATTCACATGCAGAACTCATACAAGCAGACCCTGTGCATAGGGGGTAGGTTGCTTTTGTTAGAAATGCTCCTGAAGTAGAACTTTCCTCAAACAACAAAATTAAAATTAGGAGATGTTAGAAGATGAAAACCTGTATCTGAAGAAATACTTTACGATAATCTTTGTTGTCTCCTTACTCAATTCTAATGGCTTTCATGGATTTTTCTTTTCCAGAAACACTGAGTTAAAATTTTGCTTCTGGCTGGAGAGGAAAGTAGACTGAAAGAAGAGAGCCATAAAGAAACAAAGCAAGAACTCCTTTACTAAAATTAATAGTCTAAAGCTAATGTGCATACCTAATAACATACCTATACACTTAATGCCTCCACTGGTTGTATGAGAGTCATACAAAGGAAAAAAAAAGAAAAGAGCAGAAGATAAGGGATGCATTTTTTTACTTTGATGCCTCACTAGGAAACAATACGATTTTGTGGAAACAAATCCTGACCTTGATGTTACACAGCAGTTTTCAAAAGACAGTAATTTCTTCTAAATGCTCAGTTAAGCATCCAGAGCAGATATCCATCCCAGTGACTAAAGTATTATTTAGGTGCCTACAAGGGCTGTTGGGAAACTATTTCTGAACACTAAAGCAATAGGAAACAAAGCAACAACACAGTACTAGTAACTAAGGAATTTATCATAACTCATTGTCCTTGTTTTTCTTCTTATAAAACTGGAAGTATAAGCTACATTAGAGTCCCTGTCTCATTAGAACAAGATTTTTATATTAAGTCAAATCAACTGCATGAGATTGCAGTTTGTCTAAAATGACTACATGTTCTCATTGCCTGACCTGAAGATCGTCTCCAAGGCACTGGCCTGACAAGCTGTATTTTCCTTGGATATAGTGCCAGGTTTTAGTGATGTATTTATTAGTACTTGAGGTGAGCTAAGCAATGAATCATGAAACATAGCAGAGTATTTACTACCAATGTGCCAAAGTCACAAAGAAGTTTCTAAAGCTGGAACTACTTGGATCATAGAAACAAACAGGACAAGCACCATATACGGTAAAATGTCTAGTTTCTTTTTTTTTTTTTTCATTCTGAAAATTAAACTTGTTAAATGCCTTCAAAATAAACAAAGGTTAAAGCCCTAATGTTCAGTCTAGTTGCAAAAAAGGATACCAGAAATGTTTTCTTGATTTTTTAAAATATTAATTTTATACTTTTATTGTTTATAATGTTTATAAATATTTTATAATTATCATGCTATATTGTATTAAATAAATTATATATTATATTAATTTGTGTATATATATATAATAATTTTATATAAACAATTTTTATGTAAATATTTTTAAAAATCTCTTATATCCCTTGCAAAAGCTTAGCTTCAAAGTGTAGTTTTCTTAATGAAACCTGCAGTAAAGCAGTGTTTGTGCTTGGTTTCTTAAGACTCATTAAGAGCTGTTTTTTGAATCTCATTTACGACGTTAAGAAAGGATTGTAAATGGTGCTAATTTACATCGCCTCTAAGTTACTTCAGCTGTGTCCAAAGAACTTCTCAGGGATCTGAAAGTCCATTTGAAAAAGAACGTTAAAATATCAGGAGATATAAAAACTGGTATGACACATACATCTAGTACATAAATTGTACAGTCTCTTCTGGAAAGGGCAGGGTGCCCTTACAGATTCTCATGGTTTAAAATGCTGCATTTTGCAGAAAGGAGAAAAGCGCTACCGAATGCCTTTGGCACGACGCGAGGGTTCAGAGGAAGCGATGGGAAACGATGTTAGCTCCGGAAAAGGAGAAGCACGTTTGCTTCACTGCCTTTTCTCAGACCAAGAAGAGCAAGAATGAGAAGAATGACTGAAATACACGTCCTATCCACTCTCTGAGCTTCATTACAGGTACCACAGTTTCACAGGACAGAGTCATCCTCTGCAAGTCACAGGTCAAACAACCTGGATATTCGTTTTTCATTAAACTGTCAGAGTCTTTTAGCAGTACCATTATCTTCCCACGCACAGACAAGCCAGCTGCTGACATAGGCTGAGCTAGGAATGCTTCAACTGTAGAAAAAAGTTATTTTCCTTCTAGTTCAATATATAGAACAGTTTCAGTAAACATATTAACACTATAAGAAAGTAGGAAACACAACATTTTTGCACAAGAACAATTATACTCAATAAATTGTAACCTATGGAAATACAATTTCTTACCAGCAGGTCTACAGTTATTAAACATTCCTTGGTTTTATACATGTTACACATCCACTGTCACAAAAAAAAGGCACAGTCATTTCTTTCCAAATGCAGATATACTTTTTGGTCCCACCTCTTTGTCCACCTCTCCAGCATTTATGACAGCTTGTAGACAGTCCAGTAACCTTCAAAGCCAAAAAAAACCCAAAAAGCAAATGGAACGACCTAGGCTGGTCTCTTTTCTATGGCATCATCATTTGCTCCTTGCTACTACAAAAGCCACTCAGCAGAGTTGGAGCAACGTGGCTATGGAGAATATCCACCGCCCCTCAAAACCTAGGAATCTGCTGGCTGGGGACAGAAGCAAGGATGGAGGTTTGTGCCGTCTGTGACTCCTGGGCAGTTCTGAGCCTGGCTAGCTCAGCAGCACCCAGGCGGAAAATCACCCCTCTTGCCCAGGGGAGCTATTAATTTTATGCACTGCTTCACTTCATGAAAATTTAGAAACAGCATGGCGTCTAGTTATTTGCCAGAACAAGGTCTACATGTGCACCCCCAATGCTGTTCAATAAACTAGCAAGAAGCAAATGTTATTGGAATCATGTTACTGAACGCTCTTGAATTCAGTTCCTCAATTCTTGGTTCTACCTCCTCTCTGTTCTCCCGGCACATGAGTCCAGCACACCTGTACGCACATTTGCCATTCCAAAACTGCAGGGCAACAAGGGGAGCAAAGACAGTATATCTGCAAGAAGGAAGAAGGTAGTTTCTATTGTACTACTTTTTTTTTGAGACATAGCTACATGTGACTTTCAAAGCATTTTAAAAGGCTTTTCTTGAAGAAATACAGAAGGGTAAGCTATAGTGACAATTAGGGCAAAAATATTCTATTAGCTTATAGCACATTTTTGCTAAAAAGTGCGTGTATATTGATAAATACTCAAGAAAGGTGCAAGTTTGGGGCTGACTTTCCAAGCTAAAAGGTGCTGGACACACATGCACAGCAGTCTAGGGCTGCCATCTGCTGGCTGTACCATAGCTTGGCCTCCCCTCCAGAAAAATGAGAGCTCTTTTCCAAGTTAGTGCACACTTTTTGTAGCTCTGGAGATGGAGGCCACTGTGGCAGAGCCAGGTGCATCCCCTGGAGGAGCACATGGTAAGCTGGGGGCCAGCACCTACACCAGCCCTTTCAGATCCTTTTTGGCCATGTTATCTGAAGGTAAAGTCCCTGGAAGAGTAAACAGTGAATAATATTCTCCAAGCCATCTATGGGCAATTACCTTCTAGCCATTCTGCCAGCATTATGGCCTTATTGATGCCAATAATAAAAAAAAAAAAAAAAAAAAAAAGGCCAGATGCCTTGAACCTGCCGTATTCTTGCATGCTGAACCCAAAACAAATCCAAGGCAGCATTCACAGGCTTGTCATCTCACTTATATTCCATTAAAAACAAGAGACATGGTAGCACAGAAAAATACGCAAAATCTCAGGTAACTCTTGCAGATGCTTTTAATTTTGTACAGCGTGGGAAGTGAGAGAGGGCTATCTTTTATCCACTGTAACTCATTCACAAAATTTAGCCTTTGGTAAGGTACTGCTAAGCAACTGAGGATGCAATATCAACACTGCACACAGGATCCACTGAAGAAAACTGGAGATCCATCATGTGAGTTCAGCTTTGCACACCACTGCCATATATCCATAAAAAGTTTTCTTTGACAGTACATGTGTAGTTGGGTTTATTGATAAAAACTAAAATAAATTTGAAGTTTTGCAAGTAAGGCTTCTGTTTTTTTGCCAGATTGGAGTTTACTTGTGACTTGTTATGAGACATTCCCAAAGACAGATTTTCTTCTTTCTTTTAAATATGATGATCTAATACAGAAAATAATAGTTTTCAGGTATCACCTTGCTCTTTTAAAATAACACTGTGAAATAAAGTACTACAACATTATTAAGGCAGTTGACAAGCTCTAAGCAATTGAAGTTTCATATATCATGTGGTGCTCCCTCCAGCATGCAGAGAACTTTTGCAGCTACAGAATTTTGCCTGGAACAACAAACTGCAAATGCCAATGCATTTTATCCCCCCAAAATGTCACCAAGCACTTAAAGCCTCCCTGTGTGCATATTCCTGAAAGGAAATTAAATCCCCAAGAGGGATTAAGAAACATCCACTCACATATGTAAGTATTTTTTTAGAAAGCTTGTAACAAGAACATCTGTAAATGAGTAAAGAAAATTTAATTACATCCACATGCTAACACACAGGCTTCAGTTTGTCTGTGCTGTGTCTGCTTATTCACTTATGACTGGAAAGTCTCTAAGTTAGAGTATTTCTGTAGGTCTACAGAGAAGGGATGTACAGATGGTTCATTTGCTTCAGAGCCTAACACAAACTCCTCCATCTACAGTTAGAGGGCTAGTAAAACTGCAGGGACCCATATTATTTATCCCTGTTCCTCAGAATCTACCTCTGCTAGTAAAGCAACCTAACATCCCACTTGATACTACTTCCACCCCGCTGAAAGTCTGATACAGTTGTGGGAGGGTCCTATGAAGTGAGGGCTCTTAGGAGCACATAGTGAAGAAGCAACTTGGTGCTCTCCTTTGTAGAGAGGACACTCGCTTGACAACAGCAAAACAAACCAAGCTGCAATCTCTCCTCCATAGCGGTAGAGTTTTAAAACAGAAACAGACAGATTTCTCAGGGACCTGCAAATAAATGTTCACAGGCGTTCTTTAAAGCCCACATTTTGACAACACTAGATTTTAGTCTGGGGAAAGGGAAAGTAATTGGCCTACCGGACAGCCACGTTGGTGTGAATGCCTGAGAGAAGTTGTACGTAATAGTCTAACAGCAGGGGGGAAAGGACGAGGCACTCTAGGTCCCTTGGGGCTGTGCCCCCTTCTCCCCAAGCCTTTCTTCATGCACAGCCCATGCCTGTGTGGGGGACATGCTCCTTTCTTTATATTATTTCTGAGGAATTCCCAAGTGATGTTTTTCAGTCTCAAGAATTATTTCAACTAATTTGTGCTGCTGCCAACACCTGCTGAAGAGCTAAATACTTTCAGGAGCTCATAAATCAAGGCAGACTACAGCTGTCAGATCTTGGGGAACCTAATAGGCATTTAGGGCAGGAATATGTCAACTGGCCTTTTGTTAAATCAATTACTGCAATTTTATGTAGCTGGCCAGGTAGCATATTAATCCTACTGATGTTGAAAGTCATGAAACGGACTCCCAGTTGGTCAATATGAACTATAGCTTTTATTTACTGTAGATCAAAGTTGACATAAGCTCTCTCAAAAATACATTTCCAAATTATGTAGATATTCAAGATTTAATGCAAACCCCATAAGCACGTCAAAGAAAAAAATCCTCCTTGTTGGGAGGCCTTTGCAGCACCTTGGGTGGTTGTTATTTTTCCTGTGTGTTCTTCATCTTTGAAGTGAGCCTGTTTGCAACTGAGGTGCACAGTACAGCTACACGACTGAGCCAGAGGCTCAACAAGACACTGCTGAAGAATTACGCATCACTTTCCAGCATGCATCTGAACTAAGCACATTTTTGTCAATTGCTTCTCTCATATCTAGGCCTGTAGTCTGAGGAACATAAGCAAACTTTGCCAGCATCCATTGCCAGATCGGAAGACAACAAATAACAAGGGCACCTAGAAGACCTTTAGCTTTTCCAGCTATCACTTGTAAGCCTGACTGACATTTTTGTTCATGTCAGTTTGCAGGGAGACATTTGGTTCCACGCTTGTCATTTTTCATATCACCTAGCAGACGGTGCTAGATACATACTTGTGTCAGAAGGCTGGAAGTAATGATATATTAAAAAAATATATATATGAGTAAATAGTTCTATTAAGAAAAGAGATCCAAACAGCTTCAATTAATCAATTTATTCTGATAACGTCCCCAAGTCATTGTCAGCCAGGTCTGAAAAAGAGACTTAGAGGTTGTCAACACTTGACAAAATGCTTGTTTGTTTTTTCTTTTTTTCACAGAATTATGCTGTTTCATCAAGGCTGAAGCATTTCACAGAGATGTATTGATTTCAGTGGAAGGATTTCTGAAGTTCATGATACATTTTAGTCACTTCCAGAGGGAGATGCCAAATAAAAAATTTAATCTTTCCAACCTGAAAACAGATACTTTCACACTATTTCATTTTGAGATGTTACTTTGAAAATTTTGGATCTATTCCACTACAGACCAAAAACATATTGGAAAAATGAAATTGCTATTGTTCAGACAGCTCAACTCGGAAATCCTAGATCTATCAGTATAGCACTTGCACGGGTAGAAGCACAAGTACCTTTTTTATTGCATGTACTATAGCTGATTCTTGGTCTTCTTTTAAAACATAATTATTTAGGAACAAACATGCGTAGACCATCCTTCAGCAACTGTTAGTTAAAAGGTTGTAGCTGTTTTGATGTAGTGCAGAGAGCAGTTAGGAGTGACACCATAAATATAGGCTGTATTCTCACATTTCACCATCAAGCAGTGGATATGGATTCTTCTCCATCTTGGGATCTATATCCAGACCTTACATCAGAAACCTGTCACATCTGATGCTTTACAAGTGAATGTAACCTTTATTGGTGCCCTCCCTCTCATTCCTCTGGTAGTGGTAATTCCTGCATTTCTCTGCAGCATTGTAGCATCTCTCCTCCTAGAAAATTCATGTTGCAGATATAAGCCAGTGGCTTGCTCAACTGACATATCCATGGAGAAGAGGCTGCGGGGCAGTGCAGAGCTGATTACTATGTGTCTCCTGCAAGCATTTCATGCTCAAAGGGCCTCCTTCAAAGGTGATGTTTGCTGTCACAGCGTGCTACGTGGCTTGATGCTGGGAGGCCATCCTGACAGCTGAGCCAGTGTGCAGGGAGCACCTTGCCCTGCGATGCAAGGCATAACATCAGTTTAATTATCAAGGGATAAAAAGCTGTTAGTCTTAACCCAAATCTGAGAATTCACAGGTAAGAGCTGCACCAAATGTCCTTGTCCAACATTAAGAACCAGTGACAAGAAAGAAACAAAAGGAACAGCTCAAAGTCCAGCAGCAGAGGTTTTGGCAGCTGGCTTCCATAGCTAAGCACTGCTCAGGAACTCAATCTTGCTCCTCCTAGACTTACAGAAATACAGCTTGACAAAGAAGTAGGAGATTTAGTTGCAAATATCCTTTGACCAGTTTTTCTATCACACCACTCATTTCAAAGTTTGTACATATTATTTTCTTATACTGGACTCTTGAGAAAGACACAGCTTATTCTGATGAGAAGTAGCTGCAGCAATAATAGTTTCAGAAATATCTACCCCCAGTAATATCTTACTATTAGTTTAGCCAGGAATCATGAGACCAATAATTGTTCTTTCCACACTTCTTCTGTGTAATTAGAGGTTTCAGAGGTACAACAGATGGAAAGAACTGTTTTCTTACTGAACTTTTAGTACACTTGATGCTTGCAGAAGTTTATTTCTCAGCACAACAGAAAAGTGCTCACAGCAGCAATGTAAATTAGAAGGATATACTAAGGTGAAAATGTACTCACCCCAAAAGGAGATGACCCTATTAGGGCTGATATTCAAAAACTTCTATAATCAACAAAATGAAATAAATTTCTCTAGGTTAGCCTGTTCTTCTTAAAAATCTCTCCAGCTCTATTCCTTATGGACTTGTCCTTTCTATGTGCCTTCCTACTGCCAACACAGACACAGAAGCTTTGTTCAGAATAATTAATCAAAGGGAAAATTGCTGCAAAATAGCTAAAAATAAGCAAATTTCCCATTCGTGCTATTGTTGCTGCAGTGTCACACCATTCACACGCAGAATGGAATGGAAAAACGTTTGTCTCTAACTCCCTTCCCTTCCAAACAGGCCTTTGTTTCTTTTCCTTGGCAACCATTTAATATGCTCCTAAAGGCAGAAGATATATGGGTCTTCCAGTTATAACGACCTCATGTTCACGGTGCATGTTGGACCTCGGCCATCACAGGCAGGAGAAACCACAGCAGCCAGACCCACACTTCGCTTGTGAAAGTCTGGGACTCTACATCAGAATAATCCAGTATGCCACCATTCCTTATGAGAATGCTTCTTCTATTTAAAAACTAGTTTCTGGACTGACAAGTGGCATTTCTTTTCTTATGTAAAAAATAGTGGCTCACTGCTATCTGTCTAGAGATTTTTAGTAAAAAAAAAAAAAAAAAAAAAAAAGAACAAACAGAAACCAGAAACGAAGCTCATGTCGTCTACAATCTATTTTACCCCTAAGGGTACTACTGTGAAAACAAAACAAAAGATAAATATTTGGTTTGATTCCTGCATAATCTCTTTAAGGCAGGATGCATTATTTTAGGCAAAAGTAGACACACTGTCAACAGCTTCTGAGAGAAGCAGACATTTGAGAAACCCTGATAAGAATTATGGCAATGCTACATCTGCTCCAGATTACCAGTATCTTCACTAAGGATGCCAGTCTGAAGTGCTGTCCTTACATTATCTTCCTCATCAGCTCAAAAGGACTAAAATCAGGTAAATAAACACTAAAACATTAACAGATGCTGTATGTGCAGCCCAGGTGCTGTATAGCCCTAGCAGTTGACTCAGAGGAGGGGAGAGGAGAGAGGGAGGAAGAAAGCAGGGAGGAAGACCCATCTCTGTCTCTCCTTCTGCTTGCTTTATCCTGTGTCCATCACTGGACCAGTTACTCCAGCCACTGGAGTTTCTGCCTGGCAATGCACCAAAGAGAAATTTTATGGGGTCGTGAAGGATGAAAGGAGAGAAGTGAGCATCCCCAACTCTTTGGAAGTAATAATAATACAGGGAATATCACAACAGTGAAAGTTTTGAGGTATTTTTCAGGTTCTCTCTCACCTGCAGGGTGATCTTGCCCACAATATTTATTTCTTTTTGAATCTCTGATGAAGTGAGAGTGGCATCAGTATCTAGTCTATCAGATTGCACTGGGAGCTGCCCTCATGGGAAGAGCAAATATTTATCTGAACTGCCAAGAATAGCTATCTGAATTCTAAACAATTTTGAATATTTTAAGAAGGAAAAAAAAATCTGTCTTTCTCTCTTTTCAGTATTTTCTTACTCTTTATGGAAACATATTCTGTTTTATTTCACAAAACTGAGTTTATAATCTGTTAGCAAATCTTTCAGAAACAGTTAACAGCATAAGTAATTAGAGAAAATTAGTCTGAAGGGGCAAAAAAATCAGACCTAAAATTCAAGTAAGACAATATGCGTTAATATTTACAGAAGGAACATGGAAAGAAGGGAAGGAACAAGGGTTACACAAGGGAGAGACTGAATGCCAATATAATTATTAACTCTCTCCTTCTGCAGAACAACAGCAGATGTCCCAGGAACTGCAGGTCTGCCTCTGGGAGAAGGCAAAAGAATCAGAAGCTAATAAATGGTGGCAGTAATATAATTTACAGACATTTAGACCACTATTAGGACAAAGTGGTCACAGAATACTTAAAGAAGGTTTCTTTTCTTAGGCTTTCCATGTCAGACTCTTAAAAGTTTGATCTGCAGAAAGAATTTTTTCTTCCAGAATAGACTTTTAGAAAGACTTAGGCAGCAAGTAATTTTTTTTGCTATTTGTTACAATTCTCATAAAAGAGAGCAAAAAAATCCCAAGCAAAAACATTCACTCAAACAGAGACTCTAAGGCTAATAGAAGAATACTGTCTTATTATTTCCCTTCCACAATATTACTGCCCAGCAAATATGGAACTGTTTCAAATGTATAATTTAATTGTAGAATCTAGCAGAAATTATGCATCTTAATAGCAATATGTTTCCAGTTTTGGACTGAAGTTTTAAGTGGGTCAGTCACTTTTTGGATGCTCTACATCACCTGGCATAATAAAAATATGACTAAAATAAGAAGTAAATATATAAATCATTGAGGAAAACTTTTGGCTTTAACTTTTGCCACTATTTGCTTGGGTCTTTTTTAACCATCAGTGGTAACAAAATAGCTCCACAGAACCATTCCCTAAACCATCAATAGTAAATTTACATGACATGAAAATGAAAAAAAAATGTATTTTTCAAAAAAAATCTAAAATTAAAACCATCTTTTAGCCTATCTCTAAAACATTTTTTTTTTCATGAAAAAGGCTAACAAGATTTCTAAACTTTTAATCAAAGCTTACTTTCAGGACAAACAGATTTTTCCTTACTTCTCCTTTCCAAGCAGAAAAACTACTAAATTAATACTGAAACATGACTGTCACTATTTAAATCTCTCATTTAAAAGAGAAAAAAATTAAAAGTTCAGAAGATATTAATTTTATTATATTCCTTCATATAAAACTATTTTAGTACTCAAAATGTCTACAGAGAATTCAAGGCTCAGCTTGTTTTCAGAATATTGAAAGTTTTCAGATATATATTGGCCACTAATTTTTATGGGGTTTTAAAATTACAGAGTAAAACCATTCTTAATACTTTTGCCAATTTTTTAGCACAATATGACATCTGCAAAATTTGCTGAATGAGACTTTTTTCCCCTACTCCATTTCTGCAAATGTAATGACTACACTGCCTCCATTTTAAGGATTAATTTTGCAAATGATACTTCAAGCACTCCAAGCATAATGGAAGAAGTCAAAAATAAATCCTAGAAGTGCAAGAGGCCAATGCAAATGTGCATAGGTCTCAAATTCATTTCATTCCCCATGCTGACAGTCTTATGTGTCCAATAAAGTAAGGCCATGGCAACCGCTACAGCAATAACATTAAAATTCATTCTCTTCTCCTGCGAAGTGCATGCAGATTTATGTAATTTGTCTATTTTATTTTCGTTTAATCCATTTGCATTGCCAGGAGATCTGGGCAGAAGAGAGGAACTGTAAGCAATCCACATCTTAAAGTGGATTAGTCTTCTCGCAAGGATATTAGGGGGTTAAAAATGCTCTTTCAGAACCGCAAACCTTATAGTTGCAAACTCTCCCAGCTTCAGGTTTTTCTCACAGGCGTTCTTGTACTTTAACTATTCCTCCGAGTCTTCAACCTCTCAGACTAAAGAAGCCAGGCTCTAGAGTGAAAATATCAGATACTCGAGCTCTCAAAGATCAAGGTAGCTCCTTAGGACTCCAAGCGAGCAGCATGACTGCAGCAGCACAGTGTTAGGCACAAGGAGCAAGCTCTACCCAAACAAAGGACTTTGTGCACAAGCAGGCAGGTTTCCTTATGATTTTATAGCTGCCAAAGACCAACGAGCAAGACAATAATATCATACTAATAATATAATACTCAGAAGAGATGTGCTATAAAGTTTCTACCAGATCTCACCTGCTCCGGGCCACTGAAGGAGCTGAAGGCAGGAGCTCAACCCCAGAGACATGGGTAGGAGGAGAGGGGGCTCAAGGCTACTCAGGATTGCCTATCCAAAGGCAAAAAAACCCTGAAGGTCAGGGTTTTAACAGACATTGTCCTCTCTATTTCCAGAAAGCAGATGGTGAAAAAGTTTGTAATTAATAGCCCTGCGGTGCCCTCCCTATGGAGGCCACCACTGTTCTCTGTCAATAGCCCTGCAGACAGTTTTCAATCCACATAGCAGTACTGGTGCCTAAGAATCACTGTGTAGATATGTTTTGGAGAGATAGATCATTGAATTAAATCAAATGCATTAAGAAAATCTGATTTGTTGTTTACAGTAAATTTCATTTTGTAATTCTCTCAAAGTAACCAACTTATCTCCTGTCACCCTGCTCCCCTGCAAAATCCTCTTACGTAGGTTTTCTGTACAGTAATTCTAAGAATGTAGGAATAGCCATACTGAATCAGATTGATTCAGTATTTTCTCTGTCCATCAAGGTAGCAACAAAAAGTTAAACAAGTGTCACTTTAAACAGGCCCCCTCCCCTCCTAAAGATGCATTTTAGACCTAATTGTAAATCTTTATATTTAGATTAAAAATTTAATTAGTTCAAAATCTTTTTTTCATATCAAGATGTGATATTATTTATTGTTATCTAAAGGTATCCTTGCTAGCCACAAAAAAATTCAAGGATTTTTAAGGCTGTTCTTCATTCTTGTCATCATGGTGACTTATCAACAATTAGTTGCAAAACTAATTACTGCCAGTAAACATGATTTGTTGAAAGAGGGTTTCGTCATTTGATTTTTTTTTCTCCAAAACAGAGGTGTCTTGGAAAGCGATGTCTCAAAGAAACGCTTGGTTATCTAAAACCATGTTTGCCTTCTCACAAAGGTCTTGGTCCAAAGCTAGGTAAAATTTTTTATCTTTCTCCTTTTATATATCTAATAATTGAACTAAATTCTTACCAAATCAGGATGACATTTCCAATGATAAATTCAAGTGTTTTCACTTCTTGAAAAATTCAAAGGATAACAAAAGTAATCCTCTGGCTGAAAAATAAGCTTTGCAATGCTAAATTAAAGAAGTTCAATCTACTCAGCTCAGAAGGGAATGATGAAAGGTGAATTGTCACTGAATACAGACAATTATATATGGAAAATCCTGAGAGGAAAGGAACCTTCCAGTAGGCAAAAGCATAACGATTCAAGGGCTGTAAACAAAAGTCAGATGAATAGAACCTTAAAAAGATGATATTTCCTTGCCATCAGACCAGTTAAACCTTGGACTAATTTACTGAAGGTGCCACTCACAGACTCACTTGTATTTAACTTTTGAATTAATCAAGCATTTTGGATAACACTACATCTGATATATAAAATTTCAAGTAACCAGTGTAGTTTCTTCAGTCTGGTAGTCCAGGACAGCATCAGGGCCCAGGGCACATCCTCGCAAGGATGGCTGGCAGGGCTTGGGGCCAGCTGTGAGGCAGGTAGTCCTGGAAAAACACGGGAGGAGCAGCCCCAGCAAAGGGCTGCCCTTCCTTCTCCCAGGAGATGCGTTTTGTTGGAGGTTCTCCAACAAAACGCTTCAGTTTCAGCTACGTTGTGGCGGCATCCAATCTCTGATAATAGTTCATATGTGTTATTTAAATAGCTTTCCAGATTTTGCCTAGTACATTCTCCTTACTTCTAGAGCCCCTCCATATTCTCCCACAGAAAAGAACTTGGTTTGCCTACCAAATGCATTCACTGAATGCAGAAGACATTAGGGAAGACCAAAGGAAAGTGTGGGTGTTCTCTACTCCAGGAAGTAAGAATTAACAGAAATGTGCAGAAATACAAAACCTACCTGTACATGATCTACCTCAAAGCTCCTCATGTTTTCTATATACAAATGCTTATTCAGTTCAAACCCTCTTGAATCTGTCCTGCTACTTCTGTAGTCTGTCCCTACAAGATACTTTATTTCACATGCCAAAGGTACTTTGTACCCTAAACCTGAATTTCAGATAGTGGAATGTTTTGGAATTCAAAGTCATGAGATGCAGTAGGCACTGAAAACAGAGCAAGATGGAAATTGCAGTGTGCAGCAGAGTAGTGTAAAAATTTTCTTATGACAAAGACTACTGGAGAAAAAAGAATACAGTTCTTAGTTTGGGGAGTACTTTAGCTTCATAAAAACATACACACATACACCCATCCTTCAAAATATAATTAGAAAAAGCCTCAGTAACAGGGAGAGTTACTCCTGAAATCATGCTTCAAAGCTGAGTATCTTCAGTGTTCCTAACACAACTGGTTGCTTGAAAAACAAAACAACAGTAAAAAAAATGCACTTTTCAAAACAGTTTAGGCATTTATTCTGCATGTCACTACCACTTCACTACTAATACATCAGAGCTGTCCCTTTCTCTACATATCATACAAGCCAGGCACTCATTAGGAGATGTAGGACCACTAATCACAATGGCTCTGGCCATCCAAAACTTAAACACTAATAAAAGAGCAAAGTCATTCCACAGAAACTGCACAGAAACAAACCACAGAAACTTCCTGGAATAGCAATTCTGATTAGAAACATCAGTGAACCCAAAAATAGCCTTTTTTTAGTCCTACAGACACAATGTTTCACAAAGCTACAACTTCTTATGTCAAAAATTAAATCTTGTAACAAATCATTTGCATCTTTATTAGTATGCAGAATTATTCCACACGTGTCATAATATTTATATATGTAAATGGATTATCATGGTGCAACCTTAGTAATGAAAGTAAACTAGAAAAAGAAATCCTTTTAAGTCCCCTCCTTCTTTGCATAATTTCTCTGAAAAAATCTCAGATAGTATCTCTGCTGATTTTCAAAAAGAACTGGTATAATTCTCTTATGAGCTCTATGAAGGACCCTTCTCTTGCATTTCCTCATCTGTTATTATAAAAATGGAAGAACGAGAGATGGGGAAAAACACCACTATCTTCAATCAAGACTAACAAGAAAATACCCATGGAGAACTTGAAGGTCAAGATTGGAAAAAGATATGATAAGGTTTATTAATCCAGCATTAAAATAAGTCCAGATTCCTTTCCAATAAACTATTTCATAAATTTACTTGTATTTCCTCCTACAGCTGCAGCTGCCTCTCTACCACTGTTTATTTTAATCTTTAAGAATCCAAACCTACATATTCAACAGTAAAAACATTCTTAATAACAGGAGACAGTACAGGTATCTGACTCAGAATCATAGAGGTCAGCTTATATCTTATAATTCATCTTATTAGTGATATTGTTTAACTTTACTAACAAGTTATTTTTGCTTTTTTCCCCAAGGCCATTTATGTCAAAACTATGCCCATACAGGAACGGGACATGCTATTGTAATGAGGATTTTGCTGTTTGGCAGGGAGAGGAAAATGGCTATCCACAATAGCTCTTACTATTGGGAAATACAGGCAATACTGAAACTGCTATCTGGCCACATATTTTGTATCACTTATATTGGTTTCTACCGCTAATTCTCTAACTGCTGCATCTATAGTTGCTTCTGTGGTTTTCATGGTCAGCTCTACCTCCTCCCTTACCTCTTCCCCTTCTACCATCCATCAAACTGACAGAAATCTTGAGAGCTCTACCAGAGGTAGTTAGCAGTGTTTCTTTACTTCTGTTACTTTAACGTCATTGCACATTAAACACGGCATTGTACATCCCACTGTTTTAATGCAATGTCAATGTCATCTCAAGGTCATTTCAGAACAACTATTGATGACGAAGGGCTCTCACAAGCAGAAGCTGCTCTTGTCTGAGCTCCTTTTGAATCTGAAGCTGGCTACACAGCATCTTCACTTTCCTGTTTATATTACACATGGGAGTTTTAGGAGTCACAGCAGAAAACCAAATACAGGAGCAAATGGGCCACATGCTAAATTGCCATTCTCACCAGCCATGTTGTTACAGCTACTCAGCAGCCTGCCAGCAGCAACACTCAAAGACCACAAATTAACTTTTATATCTCAAATAAAAGCATCAAAAAAGTTAATTCTCCCTAAAAAATAAATGAATTCCACTCTACGCAGGTGCAGCAGCTGTCACTGAATCACCTCAGAGGGCTGTCTGGTTCTACACATCTTATGATAGAAAATGGCAACTGTTAAACTTTTTGTGTTATTTTCTCTTTTCCTTTTCTTTTATATTGCCTAGGTGACAACTGCCTAACGTTAAAAAGAGGTACGAAGAGGAAGGGAAGAACCACTACGTGCGTTCCCAGCTCTTCATTTCAGGATTTTGTGGAACAGCATCATTTACGGCATCCCTCAGGTGAACTTGCCAACGCTTTGCTGTACTGTTTTGCTATCAGAACCATCGAAGGCTTTCACTGGGGCTGCCCCATCTCCAGGCTCTCTTCCACCCAGCTCTTTACAGTGCCTTTGCAGGGGCTTGTCACCAAATCAGGGTAAAGAGACCGTCCTCCTTCAGTGGTGAGGGCAACAACAGCCTCAGTTTCTGCCGAGCCCTTGGTGCTGGGGACTTTTGTCCCAGTTTGACATGGGCTCCATAAGGTTCCCAGTGCAACCCTCTTGCCAATTCCCTTGGGACCCAAGGTGGTAGAGCCAGCAGGAGGGATACACAGCATGACAAATTGTTATGCATGAAACACCAAATGTGAGTGTTTGGGCTAGTCAATCAGGTATGGATTTCATTATGAATTTTCACGCATCAGGAATTCTAAATCCGGGCCCTTTAAGTACAGATACCACCAACAGAGACTTCTCTTTAGCTATGTTAGAAATGTTAATCAAGATATTGCAATATATTTTGGGATTGCGGCATTAAAACAAAAAAGATGAAATGGTTACTTTCCTTAGCATACCATCAATAAACTGCAACCTAATTTAAAGTGACATTTTTATAGTTCTTGCAGAAACATGAAAATTGGAGAGTCTACTAGTTTAATAAAACATGAGTCCTTTTTTTACTTTGACTTTTTTTATTATATTCTTATTAGAAATATTATAAGTTAATTAACAATTGATGATCAGACTCAATGTCTCCAATGAAGGCATTACTATCCATGAACAAAACTGGCTTTTTCATCAGTGCCCTAAAAGTGCATTTAAATTAAGACAAAATCTCTACAGGCAATTTTCTCAGCTAGTTTAAACTGCACTTTTTCTTTTGTGTATAAGCGGATAGTGTTACATGACTTACAGGAGTTGCCATTCTGGCCCTACACATTCTGGGTATAATGTTCTGAAATTCCAAGTCTTGCAATCAAAAATTCTTTGTGAGTATCTTCTGTTATTTGGTAAAAGGCAGTTCTGAAGTTAAAAATACTTCCAAGCAGTTGACTTGACTTTCAATTTCTT